>NW_028274809.1:43047500-43672500 GCF_037043125.1 Eumetopias jubatus | reverse complement strand
TTGAGCAAACTATACCCATAGCAATCTAACTGGTAAAAAGTTAACTTGGGAAAATAATCTTAAATACTTTCCCAGCTGTGTCCTAATTGTATGTTTAGGAAGAGTATCCATGAATTTTTTACTGGGGTAACATCAAGGCTAGATGCTGCTAAAGAGAATTTTACAGTGATTCATACTGTGTTTCCTTATTCAAGAAAGCCCGTCCTAACTTTCTTACGGTAAGCCTCCGGAAATAAAAGAGAATATGGTAGAGGAAAACATTAAGAATTGAAGTTGGGAAAGAATTCAAGGAGTCACCCAGTTGATTTTTTTTGTTTGTTTCAGACAGAAAAGTCTAGCCTGGCCTGAGGCAGAGGGAGACTTCTATCAGCCTCAAGTAAAAAGTTAAAAGCTCCTTATCGCTTGGCTGCGTTCCTCCTGCCCCAGGATAAACATGGGGGAAGGGCAGCTGGGTATCACTCCCATCATAATTACCCCTCAGACTCTTGAAGATGACAACGGAGTCATCCTCTGTCCTTTTCTGTTTCCAGTTCCTTGAAACTGGCCTCAGAGGCTCTGTCTTCCTACCCTTTAATCACGCTCGCCTTGGTGGGCCGTGGCCACGCCCCCTGCTTCTGTGCCCGCCGGCTCTCCAGGCTGGAGCCGGGCCACGGATGTGGCGACCCGGCTGCGCTGACAGGAATAGGAAAGCCCCTCTGTTCCCACAGGCGCTTGGAAGCCAAGAAAAGAGTTAGCAGTCCTCGCCTGCTCTACGTGTAGAAAACTGCTGTCCACAGGACCAGGCGGGGACGTCGTGGGGCCGGAAAGGATGGTGTCGGAGGAGCCTGGCCCCGAGCCCAGCTCGGCTTCAGCAGCCTCTTGCCCCGAGGCCCATTGCTGCCAGGCCTCCTGCTCCTCCTCCTCCTCCTCCTCCTCCTCCTTCTTCTTCTTCTTCTTTTTTATTTACTGCATTATTACTATTTTTTATTGAGATATAATTGATGTATAACGTTATATGAGTGGCGGGTGTACGACACGATTCGATATTTGTATCCATTGCAAAACGATCACTGCAATAAGTCTAGTTACCATCCGTCACCATACAGTTACCAACATGTTTTTCCCTGTGATGAGGACTTTCGTGATCTACTCTCTTAGCAACTTTCAAACATGCAATACAGTATTAGTAACCAGAGTCACCATGCTGTACAGTACGTCCCCAAGACGGACTTCTTTTTAAGTGGAAGCTGGTACCTTTTGACCCCCTTCACCGGCTATTCCCTGCCTCTGGTAACCACCAATCTGTTCTCGGAATCTCTTGAGTTTGGTTTTGGGGGTGTTGTTGTTGTTGTTTTAGATTCCACATATGAGTGAAATCATACGGTATTTGTCTTTCTCTGTCTGACTTATTTCACTTAGTATAATGTCCTCAAGGTCCGTCCACGTTGTTGCAAACGGCAAGATTTCGTTCTTGTTTATGGCTGAGTAATATTTCATATATATACCATTCTATATGGAATATTATGTATATATAATGTGATATATATATCATATTGTCTTTATCCATTCATTCATTGATGGACACGTAGGTTGTTTCCATAGCTTGATTATTGTAAATAATGCTGCAAATGAACATGGGAGTGTGTATATCTTTTTGAGTTAGTATTTTAATTTTCTTTGGATAAATACGCAGAAGTGGAATTGCTGGGTCCTATAGTAGTCCCAATTTTAATTTTTTGAGGAAACCCCATACTGTTTCCCAAATTGTTGCCAGGTCTTCTGATTTTTCTAAAAAGTAAAATATCTGACTTTTGAAAGCTGTTGATTAAAAAAAAAATAGTCAACCATCTCAAAAATATTGAAACATTCTGTGGGCAAACAAAACATGTTTAGAGGTTGAATCAGGTCCTGGGCTTCCTGATGATCTCTGTCCTAGTTAATGGAATATAAACAAAAGACAGGTGTGGGTGAGGGCCTGGGGATGAATTAGGGACACAGACAGATGGGCAAACTGATTTTTAGCAAGAAACAACCACAGAAATGAACAATGATAAGCATACATTTTTAAGAGGCAAGAAAAATGATTAATAAAATACTAAAGTAATTACCATTTTAACCCAGTGCCTGGAACATAGTAATGTTCCAGAAATCTTTGTTGAATAAACACTTTACTTTTTAATATTGTTTTGCCATTATGAAGCATTTTGTGATTTCAAAACAACCCTGAGAGGTAAGAATATTATTCTTCCCATGCTCATTATTTGCAAAACTCCACAGCTAGGAGAAGCAAACCAGAGCTAAAATGCAGATAGTTCGTTCTTCATTATTTCTCCCTTTTGGTTCTTGTTTTCCTAAAATCTAGAGCTAAAGTTGCAGGGAAGCATAAATGGGGACTGGTGTATGTGGTGTGATCTGAGAGACCATCCTCCCCTCCTCCCACAAGGAGCCCCTTCTCCTCACACATACTAAAACAAAACAAAACAAAACAAACAAACAAACAAAAAAACCCTCAGACCACAGTGAGAGACAAGGAAAAGTAGGCTTTGCCCACCCCCCCCTTTCTCTCAGTCAACCAGTTCTCTTCAGAGGCAACTACTATAACCACCTTATGTAAGCGGAACTAAATATTTTATGTATTTGTGTTGGTGTGTGTATGTTCTCCCCACCACTATCCTTTCACACAAACGGTAGTATTTTATTTTGCTGTTTTTTCCTTGCTTTTGAAACAAACTTAACTCTATATTTTAATAATTGTAACATTCTCTTTAACCAGATGCCTATTGATGAATCTGTAGGTTGTTTCCAGTGTTTTATAAATAATGCTGCAGTGAATAACTCTGCACATCATTTCACACATGCAGAAGGAAATCTATCGAATAAATACAAGAGGAATAGCTAAATCCAAGGGCGTGTATATTTTTAATGTTTAAAGCTTGCCCAAGTGCCTCCTCATAAAGCCCAGTGTATACACTCACAAGCAATGTATAGAATGCTATCATCCTATTTTGTAAAAATCTGCTTTCCAGTTTATTTACCTACCTCCATGGTCACACTCTAGACAATCCAAAACCACTTCATTTCTGAAATCCAAAATTCCAATGCACATCAAGTCACTGTTACTCCGTAATGGCCATGTTTCAGAGTACAAAAAAGTGCCCCAGAAATTCCATTACTAAGAATTTGTCATGATTAAAAGATCAGAGATGTACACAAAGATTTATTTATATATATGTATAGTTAGATTTATTTATTAAAATAGATTTATTTATATATATGAAAATAATTTATTATATATTATATATATAATAATATATATAATTATATATATTATTATATATAAAAATTATATATATATATTATTATATATATAAAATATATATATTATTATAATATTATATATATTATATATATAAAAATTATATATATATATTATTTATTAAAATAGATTTATTTATATATATGAAAATAATCTACAACAGGGGCACCTGGGTGGCTCAGTCAGTTAAACATTTGCCTTTGGCTCAGGTCATGATCCCAGGGTCCTGGGATCGAGCCCCACATCGGGCTCCCGGCTCTGCGGGAAGCCTCCTTCTCCCTCTCCCACTCCCCCTGCTTGTGTTCCCTCTCTCTTTCCCTTTCTCTCTCTCTCGCTATCTGTTAAATAAATTAATAAATAAATCTTAAAAAAGAGAAAGGAATCTACAACAGTCGAGTGGATTGGTGAAATAAATTATAGTATGCCAATAAAATTTTTGTTTTTGAAAAATATTTAACAATTTGGGAAAATATTTACACTATCCCATCAAGTGAAGAAGCATGTGACAAAAGTTATATGTAAGTGTGCTCCCTATTTAAAAAATACAGATGCACAAAGGAAAAGACTAAAAAGCACAGACTAATATTTCAATAGTTGTTATTTGAATGGTCGGATTGTGTATGATTTTAATTTCTTTTTTATGCTTTTCTAACTTCTCCACAATCAATGTGTACTTTAACAAGTTACTGAAGTTAATATTTAGGAAAAGGGAGAGAGCGTGGAGGGGAAGAAGGAAGAGCGAGAACGCCAGCAGGGGCTCGGGGTCGGGACGGCTGAGTCTGGGTTCTAGCGTTACCATGTAAGAGGCACACCATTTTAGGCCAAGTCATTCCATCTTTGTGTCTCACTTATTAGTCTCATTAAAAGGACTAATAGTATTTACCCTGCCTCTCAGAATCGTGACTATAAAACAGTACACAAGGGTGTTTTGGGAAAGTATTGCATTTTGGAATAAAAGACAGCATTATTGTTATTCATTCATATTGTTTAATCACAGCTTTCCTTTCTGTAACTTGAGTTTTTAGACAAACAGATTTTTTTTCATCTAAAATGATTAAATCGAATGCACTGTTTCCTGTGGGGCTTTCCAGGCATGTGTGAGAGAGAGGCTAAAAGCTTCAGTCTGTCAAGAAAGGTGTCCATTTTACTGAAAGAAGAAATAAAAATTTCTCCCACTTACCCAACTATCTGAAATCCCCACCTTCTTTCTGCCTTTGGCATGAAGTACTGAAAGCGTCATGCCAAAATAAAAAATGATTTGAAAAGGAGAAAATTTCTCTCATGCTTTACATTCTGTGGCATAAAACCTGTGGCCAGCAGTTTGTGAAGAGAACAGGGAAGGTGGGTAGAAGGCTGAGTCACAGATCACCGCTCTGGGCAAAGTATTGCTCACCCCACTGAGAGGATCCGAGTAGCCAGCAGTTAACCTTACAGCCCTGGATACCCGCAAATTAAACTACTTAGACTAGCATTTAATACTCTCCAGGGCTTAGTTTCAAAGTGCCTTTGTAAGATTATTATGCAATACACAATCTACCCTTCAGCCAAACTCAAATACTTTTGACTTTTATTCTTTGAAATTTTAACATTTCTGGGACGCTTGGGTGGCTCAGTCTTTAAGCGTCTGCCTTCGGCTCAGGTCATGGTCCCAGGGTCCTGGGATCGAGTCCCGCATCGGGCTCCCTGCACCGCGGGAAGCCTGCTTCTCCCTCTCCCACTCCCCCTGCTTGTGTTCCCTCTCTCGCTATGTCTCTGTCAAATAAATAAATAAAATCTTAAAAAAAAAGAAATTTTAACATTTCTGTTGTATTTTTGCCAATCGAATGAGTATAAAATGGTATATGATCAGGTTCCTTATTTGTATTTCTCTAATCAGTAATAATATTGACCGTTTCTTCGTATGTTTATTGGCTTTATGTGCTTCTGCTGTATGTATTAATTTCATTTGTTCTTTATCCTAATTTTAGGTATTTTTCTTATTAATTGGTAGAAACTATTCCTGATACTAGTCATTTTGATACTAATCATGTGTGTGTTGTAAATATTTTCTCTCAATTTCACATTTCTCTTTCATTTTCCTTTTCTTTAAGGTATCTTTTGATAAACAAAATATATTAATTTTAATATAATTTATCAATGTTTATAGAAGATGCTTTTTAAAAAAAAACCTGTATAAGAAATCTTAAGATTCTTAAGAAATCTTATAAGACTGAAAGGTCTAAATCATACTTACTTCTGTTCCTTTTTTATTGAAGTATGTATAATTAACATATCATTAGTTGTATTAGTTTCAGGTGCACAATATAGTGATTCAACAGTTCTATATGTCACTCAGTGCTCATCACGTCCCTATTGCTCATCAAGTCCATAATGGCCATGCCCTTCATTTTATAAAGATATTTTTGCTAGGTATAGAATTCCAGCATGCTGGAGCATATTTTGCTTTTCAGTGTGCTAGTTATCTGCTGGCTCATGGTAATTTTGACAAGAAATTAACTATTATTTTGCTCCTAGTTACTTACTTTTCTCCTGATTAAAAGTCGCATTTCCCTGCCTCTTTTGGTTTTAGAATTGTATTATCTGTTATTATCTGTATTATCCAAAAGATGATCCCTTTTTAGTATTTTTTGATTAGATGCTGGACATTGTCATTTTACATTGTTGTGTGTCCGGATTTTGTCATTCTCCGGATTTCTGTCTCCTCACCTCGGTGAGTCCTCTGTACTCTGCTTGGCTTCCCCTGCTTGCTGTGCAGTCTAGAAACTGCCTGCTTGTAGAGAGCCAGAGTGATCATAGGACGACTTTGAGTCCCTTTCCTCAGAGATCACTTCCCTGCACTACTTGTTTTCGAATATCTGAAAGCTTGTTTTTTTCCCTACACTTCATGCAATTTTCTTGTTGTTTACAAAGAAGGCACAAGTCCAGTACCAGTTACTCTGTCATTTTTTGCCAAAAGCAGAAACTTTGTAACATTATAAAAATAACTATCCGATCAACAAGCAAATTAAATAAAGGTTTCCATGCATTAACGAAGGAAGAGTGTATCATGAACCGTGAATTATGATTAGTTCAGCCCACAACCTTGAAGCCCTTTGCAAAATAAATTGAAAAAAAAAACAACCCCACATCTGTACTGTCTGTTATTGCCCACAATGCCGAAAGCCCACATCTTTTAGCAAATGCACCACTGTTGCTATTGTGGTGCTGGTACCTGACTTTTACTTTTCTCTGTTGTAGCCTAATCCTCCTAAGTATTATAAAGAGGTATGAGATGCCATAGGAGTATTTGTTATTTGGACAGGAATCAAAGATTGCTAATGAATTCTTCCAGAATGAAAAGGGTGTACTATGCCCTAGATTTCCAGAATTCACTCCCTGCTCACATTATTCCTTTTTTCTTGCATGTCTCATTCCTGTTCTTCCTCAATACTCAGATGATAAATCATCTCCTTTATTTACTCTTTCCTTGTCAATACATTTAAATTGAGACTTCGCTTCCTCTCCTCTGTGTTTCCACATAGGATAATTATCAATTCTGGGTTGTATTGTATTGTGCTCACACATGTGTCCCATTTGCCCCCCACCCAGTAGGTTGTGAGGTCATTAAAGGAAGGACTAAATTGTAATAACCATTGTGATCTCCTAGCACCTTGGACCATGCCTGTCAAATAGTAGTGCCAAGTAAATCATCACTGAATGAAAGATGAAGGATAATGGAAGGGCCTCCAAGACAAGTTGCCCTTGATACACTTTTTTACCTAAATCCAGCACTGTTCATTGCAGTCTCTTAATGCAGGCAGCATCGTTCTCTGGCCGTGTGCTTCAAAGGTCAGCGATCCTGATGTGGTTATAGCTCATGCCAACCTCTCCTCACCCGGAGTTGCCATGGAGACTGCATGTTCAATGGAACTGCTGGTAAGACTTCATGTTTCTTTTCCTTTTCATCTGCTGTATTCCTCTGCCAATCCCCTACCCCATTGTCAGCCTCTCTCAATCTGGAAACTTCTGTGAGCTAAGGATAACAGTAGTTTCCATATGCATACTTACCAATGGAGAGGAGATATGTATGTGTTTAAATGATAGTTTCTCAGTCCCTCTCTGATGCAGTTTCCAACATTGAGAACACTCGGCTTAGTGATTTTTGCCTCTGTAACTTTTCCTTTCTTCAGTGTGTTGGCCTATTTGTCTTTAATCACCCAGTGATTACAGAATTAGTCTTCAAATTGCTGTATTCTTTGGGAGTCTAAGTGAGCTGGAGGTCACAGGGAATCTCAAGCAGAGAAAGGTTTATTCATGTACTTTTGGAAACTTGTCGTGAGCAGTCTCTCAGTTATTTCTTGATGCCATGTAATGCCCTGGGTACTGGAGGTGCAAATTTGAGTAAGTTTTAGTCTTATGAAATTTATCATTTAGATAGAAAGATGGATAAAAAATATGCAGTGCATGAGTGTGGATAGCAGGGGATAGGGAACAGATGGGATGCGCTGGAAATGTAAAGAGGGAATAACTTGGTCTAAGAAAAGAGTACGGTAGCTCAGTATCCTTGGGAAAGCAACATCTCAGCTGGGTCTTCTAGAATGAATAAGAATTCGTCAAACAGAGACAGTAGGAAGAGAGTTCAGCAGGATGGACTAGCACAGGCAAGGGCGTGAAACATGAAAGATTATGGTTTGTTTGGTAGCTTTGGGAGGGAGGCAGTGAGAGGAAATTGTTGGAAAAGTAAACATGACCCCGCCTGTACTTTTTATGATCTGCTAAGAAATATGGATTTGTTTCCATAGGCCCCTGTTTCCTATATATTAGTCATTTTCCCATCACTTTCATGTTATCACCATGTGTAATGTATAATACCTGTACCCATGTTCACTTAATACTTTCCTTTAAATCAAATTTCACTCTCCTTACTTAAAATAGTATCTTATGTAGTATTTGATCACTTAGAAAAGAATATATATCACATATATAAATTCTGAATCAGAATAGTAGAGTGGGTATTCGTGAACTCATTATGCAATGTAAGAAGTAAACGTTACCATCCAACTTAAGAACTAAAATATCTCCAGTTCCATTGCTCTATTTATCTGCTTCTTCCATCCCTGCCTCCCCCAAGAGATTACCACTACTCTGTATTTTGTGCTCATTATTCTCTTGGCTTTTTAAAGAATTTAATCTCCTATGTATAGATTCATTAATAGCATATTGTTTAGCTTTGTTTGGTTTTGAGCTTTAGCTTCTGATTTGTGACAGCCTTGTGGAAGCAAGATTGGACAGGAGCGAGTCTGGAGGTGGGGAGCCCATTTAGAGGTGATTGCGATCATCTGGAAAAGAGGTGATGCGAACCTGGATTAGGGCAGCAGCGGGGGAAAGGTCAACACGAACTATGTCAAAGACAAGATTGCTGAAACCAAGGGATCATATAAAGAACTATATAGTATTAGCTTCTTTAGAAATCTGCCCTTTGTGATATTTCTCATACTAGAAATACAAAATTCTTTGTTTAAGTTATTGATAGAAATAGTTTGTATTTGATCCTTGGTGTGCTGGTGGTTTCCTGTGGTTTCCAGGGAACAGGGAAAAGCAAACCCATATGCCTCCTTCCTAGAAGGTCTGCTCTGTGACCTTTCAAGGTCATTAAATAAAAGCAAGTGCCTTTGCGTGGTGTTTAAGTGTGGCATTTTATGATACTACGAGGCAGCTAAACCCATCCTCAGATCTTTGTTTTTTAACTCCACAACAAGTTCTTCCCTCTAGGCCATAACGTCTTCAATTTGCTTTGTAATTCAGCACAACCAGACTTCCCCATATTTGTTTTTAAACAAAAATCTCACCATCTTTTTGTAATTTGTCCATACAGCATCGCTATTGTTTTCAGAGTAACTTTGGAAAGACCCAACAGTTTGGGCAATATTTGCAAACTGTAGCTAATTTAAGGCTGTCTACACTACGGGAGATTTTTGACTTTAAAATAAGAAGTTGAATTAGCCAGTTTTATTGAGACTAGAGCAATTAACTTATAATTTGTGGTTGGCTCGAAACAACCACTCCCTGGAAGGGGAGTCTAGGTACTCCCCCAAGTTCTCACCCTGACCTGCATTGGGCAATTTGAACAGAGCAGAGTGGCTCGGAAGAAGCATTTCCAGCCAGGAGGACTCTCATGCTATACCAATTAGATTTGGAAACTGGTTCGACTCGCTGGAAAAACCACACAGCGAGAATGTAAAAAATACAAAGTGATCACTTGTGAAAATACAGGCAGAATATAGTAATTGTAAGGTTAATTTAAGTCATCTTTTGAGAGTCCATGCCCCCTCCCACATCCCTAGTCGTTTAATCAAGCAATTTTCTTAGTTTGAGCCAGACTGGTTGTTCAACAAATGGACAGACTAGGGAAGTCAGTTATTGGGAGAAAAACATCTTGGATAAATTAGCCATGTTCATCAGTGGTGGAATTCGGATAGTCTCCAGTGGTTCCTCATGCCTCCACTTGGCTGTGCCCTCCTAGACTACTCAGGTCAATTACACTAATGTTTATTTAGTACCTATTATGTACAAGTTCTGTTCCTGGCGCCTTGCTAAGGCTGTATTATTTTTCTAATGAAACTGGGCAACTTGGGAATATCTCAAACAAGTTATATAATAGGATCCCCTATCTCATTCTGAGGAAGTGATATTATTTATCTCAAAACGAAAATTGGACAGATTAGGGAAGGAGGGAGGGTGTGGGTCATGGTGAATGGAGAAGCTGAGGAGAGTAGCTCTGTTGTTTCATGCTCCCCAATGGAAATTCTGGCAAATGCCAAGCAGGAAGCCTAGTGCAGGAAGGAATTTGGTGGTTTGGGGATTTGGGGAGGTAGGCTCTTAGGATCTACTATTTGATGCTAGATCAAGACGTGGGAGCTAATTCTAACGGACTATGATACAGTCAGGATTTTGTGGTCACCTTGATGGATTGACAGTACAATTCTTTCACATGCCTGTTCACCCAGCCATTGCTTTTATGAGAGTATATACTTCTAGTCTGGAGTTTTCCCCCTCCGAATCAGAGAGTTTAGCTTTGTTTTTATTTTTTACATCCTAATGATTGATGGTGGGGAGGGGAAGGATGAGACAGGAAGCAGATAGATAAACTGACAAAAATGACAAAGTATGATTTTAATGTTTCAGTCAGAAGAACAAACAGCTGTTTATGAGTTGTAAGATATTGTTTGGTCCTGAAGAGTAACACAGATGTAATTAAGTCTTTCAACTCAATGTTTTATCCAGAGAGATCTTTTCAGAAAGTCAGATAGTATTTATCTCATAAGAGTGGCCCTCGTTTATGGAGCTTGTTTATGTGACAGCTGTTATAACCAGGACGTCTGGACCCAGGAGCTGGGAATACATTCCCAAATTGAAGCTCTCGATACCCATGGCATGAAGGAGTAAGCATGCAAGTACAGGGAACACAGTATCCCATATGTGTGTCGTGCTTTGTGCCGCGTTCAAAGCATGGTCACATCTATTAGAACGTGAAAGTGTGTTGCTTCCTGAAATTCGTTGCTAATGTTTTTTCCCTGATGGTCACTTGGCCCACCATTCCATAGACTGTGTTATTGAACTATGTTTAACTAAGAATCTTCGGGTCGAAAAAGACGTTCGGTGACATTTTGGTCTGGGTCTTGGGCTGTGAATAGATCCAAAGTTCTTCCTTGAAATGCAAATACCCCTTGGAAGGACGATGTTACTAGGCAACAGCTGAAGATGTGATTGTTCACATCTTAGTTCATAGTACTTGGCAGTGACCGGAAAAGAGACAGAGAGAGGGAGTTCCAAGGTGATAAAGAAAGTTAGCTAGAGGAGGAGGGTGTCTCCAGGAGGGGAGGGAGCGCTCACTAGAGTGCCAGAGACAAAGTCCATCTCTCCAGGGGCAAACTGGATCAGAGGCCTCTGCTATCTGCTTCGGGACACAGCACCCATCATCCTCGGGTTACTTGCTTGGTCAGCCCACAAATACGTTCTGTACCTAGACCAAGTTCTTCGCAGGTAGGGACTCTTCATTCCTTACCATAGCTTTTCTGCCCTCCTCAGCATACAGTAGACATGCAGGAAATATTTACAGCATGAATGAAAACTTGAATCCACAATTGTATGCCTAAATGTAATGGCTAAACTTCTCTCTTATACCATCTTCGTTTTCAAAAGTAGTCATTCTGGAGCATGCCAGATTTTGAAATGTTTCCTTGTCTTAATCCTCTAGAAGAGATAAGTATCCAATTTCCCTGTGCGATAATACAAATAACAGACAACACTTATTGAGTGCTGATCGAGTGCTGGACACTGTCTTCTCACGTTCTACAGATTAATTTATTTCGTTCCTACCACAGCTCTCTGAGGTGAGAGCTACTATGATCACCATTTTAAAAATTAAAAAAGTCACAAAATTTAAGTCTCATTGTAAACAAATTTTGCCTTTATTACTATGATAGAAGAAAAAAGTGCTGAATGACAAAGAACTTTCTTTTTTTTTTTTTTTTTTTAGAGATTTTATTTACTTACTTGACAGAGAGAGAGAGAGCACAAGCAGGGGGAGCTGTAGGCGGAGGGAGAGAGAGAGAAGCGGACTCCCCACTGAGCAGGGAGCCCTAAGCAGCTCCATCCCAGGACCCTGAGATGATGACCTGAACCGAAGGCAGATTCTTAACCAAATGAGCCACCCAGGTGTCCCCCAAAGAACTTTCTTCTATTTGTTTTTGTCAAACTTTAGTGTGGACTCAAAAAAAATTAAATACGTTACAAAAAGACAGAAAGAGGAATTCATCCCTAGGAAGCCCAGGATAGTGCCTAAGTATATCATTGTAGAGTATTAACAAGTCCCTAAAATCCACATGAATGTGGAGCTGTGTTAGAGACAGCTGTTAAGTGGAGGATCTCCAAAAAAAAAAAAAAAAAGAGGATCCAAGATAGCACAACTGTGTCCACCAGGTGGCACTCGCGCCTCTAAATGCGGGGCCTGCGTGGGGTGGGCGCACTTCCAACGGTTCTGTCAGCGCCCTGGGCAGAAAGACTCAGGGTTCCCAGGCCCACAGCTCTGTATGCAGGGCTAACTGAGGAGCAGCCAGACGTCAGTGCACTCTGCCTATTTTGCTGTCAGAGGAGGAAGTTCTCAGGTGCATAGTCACTGTGGTGTAGTCCACAGATGCAGGTCTGTTTCAAATCCAAATTCAAGTGCCAATTTCTTCAAATCCCAGCCCTGCTAGCTACTATTGTATGACCTTGGGCAAGTTACTTAACCGTTCTGTGTTCCAAGGTCCTTATCTGTGAAATGAGGACAATCGTGGTACCTACCTCTTTCCGCATCACCTGTTCTAACTGCTCTGCTTACGGAAGGTCCAACGGCCCATTCTATGAGATGGAATTAATAATGTGACCTTTCAGTAACTGAGCACTTAAATGTAATGAATATTTTACTTGGCTCAGAATATACCACCAGGAAGATGAGTTTCAGTCTTGAATGCTAATGTAAAGCTGTGACTCTTTACTAGATGTAAGATGGTCGTTCGAAGAGGAAGTATGGATTTAGCCTTTGCAATGAAGGGTTCACTTCTCTAGGTGCTTCTGCTGCAAAGATGAGCAGGGCAGGTATTACCCTCACCCTTGTGAGGCTTCTAACCTAGCAGGGAAGATACATGTGAAACAAATAATCACACAAAAGTAAACATTATAAATGTGCAAAGTCTTTCAGGAAGGTAAAACAGATGAACCTTACCTAGTCTTCAGCTCAGGGAAAGCTTCAAAGAGGAAGTGATAGTACAAGAAACAGAACAGATGAACATGGGGGAAGGGAAAGAAAAATAAAATAAGATAAAAACAGAGGGAGGCAAACCATAAGAGATTCATAACTATAGAGAAAAAACTGAGGGTTAATGGAGGGCGGTGGGCAGGGATGGGCTAAATCGATGAAGGGCATTAAGGAGGGTACTTGTTGTAATGAACACTGGGTGTTATATGTAAGTGATGAGTCACTAAAATCTATTCCTGAAACTAATACTACGCTATATGTTAACTAACTTGAATTTAAATAAAATCTTGGAATTAAAAAAAAGAGATAACAAATATTTCTCAAGCCCCTACCACACACATACATACATACCCCTTCATGGGGTGCAGTCCTGGTTATTAAGTAGCTCATTATTGGAGGTGCAGACATGATGTAGTTGAATGGATTGAACATGCATTGACTTTAGGACAACACCTGGGAGGTTTTGTTGCCCGTTATTTTAAATACACGTATAATCTAATTGTAACACTGACAATGTTTACCTGAGAAAATTTGCAAAATTTTGGAAGTAAACAAATTGCTCCCAATAACTCAGAACCTGTAAAATTAGAAGTAGTCAAAAAAAAAAAAAAAGAAGTAGTTAACATTTTGGTGTATATCATTAGGTATGCATTGTAAAAATGTATCATTATCTATTGGAGTGTGTTTAAGAAATCCCTGATACCTTAGGGTATGTGTGTGTGATTTATACTTTCTCCTAAAAAAGGGGATGATGGTATTTGAGAGTTTCAGTAACAAAAGGTATTTAGTGACCAGACACAGTGCATCAATGAAAGAAATTTGAAAATGTATTGCTGATGAGAAAAAGTTAAAAATTAGATTTCTGGTGGGAAATCAAATAAAACATATATGTGAATCTAATTTATGATGCATCCATGAAAATAGCTCTGATGGCTAACTTAAATGTCACCTCCTCCCTGAGGCTCTCCCATCTTTCCTCTAACAGAGTTAGCTAACTAGTCCCTCTGTGCTCCCAAATATTGTTACAATCTATGTTTAAGAATAGATTCATAATTTTAATACAAGTAATAAATAGTGCTATTTCTATGTTATATTTTAGGGAAGAAATATAGTGACTAAGAATATAGATTTTTGGGGCGCCTGGGTGGCTCAGTCGTTAAGCGTCTGCCTTCGGCTCAGGTCATGATCCCAGGGTCCTGGGATCGAGCCCCGCATCGGGCTCCCTGCTCGGCAGGAAGCCTGCTGGGAACCGAAGGCAGACGCTTAACGACTGAGCCACCCAGGTGCCCTGAGAATATAGATTTTGGATTTAAACAGACCAAGTTCAAAGTCTAGCCTTATCATTTGCTAGGTATGTGACCTTGGAGAAGCTACTTAGCCTCTCTGAACCTGTGTCCCCATATGTAAAATGGGAATAATAGCATTTACTTCATAGGATTGTTGTGAGAACAAGTATTTGCAACATGCTGACCTACCCCAAAACACAGTCAATAAATAATAGGTATAATTATTTTTATTACAGAACTTGCCATGTTGCATTGCAATAACCGGTATAGGAATGTTTTTGTCCCTTGACTGTGAATATTTAGGCAGCAGGCCCTGGGTTCTGACCGTTCTCCCTCCCAGCAGAGTAGCTCATATTTATAAGCAATCCATATGTGCTTGCTGGAAGATAAAATAGCCATGGAAAGTGCCAGACCAAATGCTTTATCCTCAAAAGTTCTGTATCCTTACTGAGATTTTTTAGAACCAATTCTAACTACAAACTTTGACTCTTATAATCATTATTATACAGGGTCATTTCCATGTTTAACAGAAGCTAACATTTAATGAGCACTTACTATGTGGCAGGTTTGTCCCGGTGGTTTACACTGTATTTAAGCTATTCTATGAGGTAGATGTTAGTTCTTCTTTAACAGATGAGGAAACTGTTAGGCCCAGAAAGGGTGCTGGGCACTCTGACTTCTGAGATTTTGTTAGGGTCCTCAGGAATGTCCTGGCTCTCTCTCTTTTCATTTGAATACCTAGGAAGGTAGTGAGGAAAAGAAGCAACCATATATTTTTCTTTTGCCTTAGTAAAACATTTTATTTATTTTGCAGTCCCTTATCTCTTCTGGAAAAACAAACAAAAGAAATTCTTGCTTCATTCATGATTTTACCCCTGCGGAGGTCCGGGGCCGGATTTCTTCCCTGCAGAGCCCTGTAGAGACACTAATGGAGGTTACAGAGTTCCATTGAGTACCCCAAGCAATAATTATTTTTTTAAGATGGGTTTGAAATAGACTTAGTACATTAAAATAATAATAAGAATTCACATCCCATCTATGTGTATAAAAACAATCAAATCACCTGTGTGATCATAAAACTATAAATAAGCTAAATAAAATTGAGAGTGGAGGGCCTTAAGAACTTTTCAAAAAGCAACTTGCTCTCAAAGAGAATATTTTATCCCACATGATTGTGCTGTTGTGTTAAGGAAATTTATCAACTGTTTGTTCATGTTGCCTACAGGAGTGAAAGCTGTTTTAGAAATAAGGAAAACCTTGAAATTATTTTATTTCAAGGAAGCTGATTGGAATCTGTCCAGATTCCACATTTGTTCCTATTGACCAGAAGTCTTCTGACTTGGGAAAATATTTTTAATTCTCTCCCCCTTTCCTCAATGTCCTACAAAGACCTGCGTTAGGATGGGAACCATTTGCAGAGTCCCAAAGGAGTCCTCCATTTGCCTGACAAATAATGGTGGAGATGCGAGCCGCAAGGGGCCCCGCAAGAAGAGGGTGAAGATGCCTCAGAATAAACTTTTCCAGCATTCTATGCATACTTTCTTCATTCATACTAACATCTGCCATATGATAGATAAAATGTGGTTCTGGAGAGCATTATATGATTTTTCCTTTCACATACATAGTAAGAGATGCAAAAAAAAAAAAAAGAGAGAAAAGAAAAAAAAGTCACTTTTAAGAGAACAACTGCATGGTGCCCGGCATATTTATTCTTTCAAAAGTTGGCCTTAGTTTGCTTCCAGAATTAGAGAAATAGCAGAGGCCACAACATTAGATAGAGATCAATTGTTATTCTTCTCTCAAGAAGTAAATAAATTAAAAGGAACCGGGGAAAAAACCAGCCAGGTCCCTGAAATAGGAATTTTGCCTTATTTTTGCTAACATTTCAATACTACTACCACCACCACTACTACTACTACTACTACTACCACTACTACCACTACTACTACTACTACTACTACCACTACTACTACCACTACTACTACCACTACTACTACTACTACTACTACCACCACCACCACCACCACCACTACTACTACCACCACCACTACTACTACTACCACTACCACTACTACTACTACTACTACCACTACTACTACTACTACTACTACCACCACCACCACTACTACTACTACTACCACTACTACCACCACTACTACTACTACTACTACTACTACCACCACCACCACCACTACTACTACCACTACTACTACTACTACTACTACCACCACCACCACCACTACTACTACTACCACTACTACTACTACTACTACCACTACTACTACTACTACTACCACTACTACTACTACTACTACTACCACCACCACCACTACTACTACTACTACCACTACTACCACCACCACTACTACTACTACTACTACTACTACCACCACCACCACCACTACTACTACTACTACTACTACCACCACTACTACTACTACTACTACCACTACTACTACTACTACTACTACTACTACTACTAAGCTCAAACACATGAAGTAGGAAAAGGAATGCCATCTGCTGAAACTATATTCTGATGTACTACCAAGAAGTCACCTGGGAAATATGTACTGAAATTCGGAATCAGTTTAATCATAAAGGTAGCTGGTGTCTGCTCAGCAGTATTTTCTATAGTGAAACAGGTAGCCCTTCCTTGGAAAAATACTTTGAAAAATACTATAATTGTGGGACTTTGTCCTGGAATTGAGCCTGGGATTGCTTCTGGCTTCAGCTCTTGGTGGGAGATAATATTCTGAATGGATGAAATAAGAAGCATAGTGTACTAAGAGTGACAGATAATGTCTTCCCGCAAGGTACTCATTAACTGGTTGATGGATAAATGATGGAGAATGCTACTGGCTGTTTGGGGTATTAGGGCTGCCACTGGGGACATCCAGAAGCAATGGGTCTCATTACTCCCATTAGTTTTGGGTTTTTCCCTTCCCCAAAAGTTTCTTTCTTTTTTCCTTCATTCATCGGTTGATGCTTGCCCTGTGCCAGGATCTGTCCTTGGAACTGAAAACACAGCTATGAACATCATAGATATTGCTCTTATAAAGCTGACATCCTAAGAGGTAGAGAGCAAAACAAAGAAAGAAAACCTTAGTCAATAACCTTAGGCCTCACAAGTGTTCGTGGCTCTGATCCCGTCTGCGTGGAAGTTAGGACATGCCGGAAATGAGAGCAGCAGAGACGGCCTCTCTTGGGAGCTCCTGGCTCTGGACCTTTCCTAGGGAATCGACTGGCTCAACCTTCATCATCTGAAGCCCTCAGTTAAAAAACTGAAATCAGAAGAGGGCACTGCACTGGAAAAAACCAAAATTGTCAGGATAACAAACAAATCTCGTAGGTCTTCTTCTTAAAAAAATGCTCATTTAGGCATTATAGGCTTGAGTTTACTTGGCTGCATCTACCATCAGAAAAGGCAGTCATTTTATTGATGGATTGATTGATTGATTTTTTAGAAAAAGCAGTCATTTTAAAGTGACAATGGGTATCTGATCGGTTCTACAGATGTCTTCCCTCACCGCCCCTCCTCCCTACCTTTATCACCACAATCCTCCCTCGTTTTGCTTTATATACTATAATTGAGTAAGAATCAGGGTCTGGAGTCTACATTTTCAACAAGGCTAAGTCCACATCATCCTCTGATGCCAGACAATTTTCATGTCATTTCACGTCATTTGTGGCTCTGTAAAAAAGGTGCTACGTTCCTCTAACTTCCCCTGTGAAAGTTGTCATAATTTGCCTTTTATGTATAAAAGTTTTCTACCATGCAGAAGGAGGGAGCCAAAGTCTGGTTTCATTTGTTGCCAATGGTTCTAGTTCAGGCAAGCCCTTCAAGTTTTGCCGCGTGGGGGAAGTCCCTCACTGGATTGCTTGACTTCCAGCATCAGACTTTAAACGTCCGGGCTGTTGAGTTAGAACTCACATGTATGATGCCATGTTTGGATGTTATTGCACAGATGGTGTTGAATTTATTTTCCAAGTGGGTCCACTGTTGTCACGTGTGAGCCATTGTTACCTTTCCCATGAACCTGCGGGACTGGATCCTGAAGAACAAGGGTGTGGAACGGAGCCAGTCCAGCAGCATGTAGGGACTGCTTACCCCCTTCTTACTGCCCTCGGCAGGACCACACAGAGTTGGGTGGCAGCAGGAAAGCCAGGCAGCTGTAGGGGGGCAAGCCCAGGGGGTACCATTCCATGCCAGGCAGGTGGAAGAAATGCAGTCAGACCCCCTCACAACTCCGGGCCATGTGGCATAGGTGTGGCAGGACTAGGAGCACCAAGATCAAGAGACTTCTTCATCAGGAGGGAAGTGGTCCTTGTGGAAAAAAGGTGTGTGGTAGTCTGTGGATTAAAAATCAGGACAGAGTATCAAGAGTTATGATCAAAAGCTGTGTCCCCCAATTAAAGGAAGACCTTCACACAATGATCATGTGGAAGGAAGCCTCTGACACTCACTGGAGAACATGGCTATTATGTCCCCTAGAATAAAACAAGAGAGACAATAACATTCATTTGAACATTGCACCAAATATTGATGCATGTATTCACCTTTTAATCAAAGTTTCCTCTCTTTTCTTGGGTTCCAAGATTACGTGGTGTATTTGTTATCTATCGCTGCATGAAAAGTTGTCCTAGCTTAAAACAACTGATGTATCTCACACAGTTGCTGCGGGTCAGGAATCAAGGAGTGGCTTCTCTGGATGGCTCTACCTCACGGCCTCTCTCACGAGGTTGATGGGGAGCTCTGGGCCAGGGGGTGTAGACATCTGAATGCTTGTCTGAATGCTCCCAAGATGGCTCACTCACATGGCTGCTGACAGGAGGCCTCAGTCCTCACTACATGGGCCTCTCCGAGGGCTGCTCAAATGTCCTCATGACATGGCAGCTGTCTTTTCCCAGAGCCGGTGACCCAAGGACAAGGCTGGAGCCACAATTCCTTTTATTTAAAATTGATCACAAGGCACATACCATCACTTTTGCCATCTTCTGTTCATTAGAAGTGAGTGATTAAGACCAGTCCACAGTCAAGTGGGGAGTGGGAATTTGGATCTACCTTTTAGAGAAGGAACTGTTGAAGAATTTTAAACTCCTACATATAGTATTCATCTAGTATGTCAGAAGATGTAGTATGCTCAGGGCCAGTTGCAGGATTTGTGGGACTCAGTGCAAAATAAACATGAAGGACCACTTAAGAATCATTAAGAATTTCAAGACAGTTGACAGCAGAGCATTAAACCAAGCATGGTCTCCTTCTAGGTATCAGGCCCTGTGCACAAGTGGGAAGGTCGTCCTGCATATAGTGGTGAAGAGCACGGGCTTTGAAATCAAGAGTTTGGGGGCGCCTGGGTGGCTCAGATGGTTAAGCGTCTGCCTTCGGCTCGGGTCATGATCCCAGGGTCCTGGGATCGAGCCCCACATCAGGCTTCTGGCTCAGCGGGGAGCCTGCTTCTCCCTCCCCCTCTGCCCCCTGCTCATGCTCTATCTCTGTGTCTCAAATGAATAAATAAAACCTTTCAAAAAAAAAATCAAGAATTTGAATCCCAGCCCCACTGCATCATAATTGTGTGCCTCTTGGGAAAATTACTTAATATCTGTGAATTTGAGAGTCCATTTTTCTAAAATGGGCATGATTAATTTACCTTTCACTTAGAGTTTCTGTGAGGACTAAATGAAGTAAATACTTCAGGCTTATAGGAGGCACTTGAGAACTTGTAGGTATAATGATTACCTTTTTAAGAAGCTTTAGGGGTGGAGAAGAGAAAAGAACCACTGAGCTCATAACTCAGGTTGGTGATTTAGCTGATCGTCATAAACTCCTTAAGGTAGGAATAAGCATCTCATGCTCTCTGTGTTACCAACATCGCTTTTCCCTAGCGTGAACCCATACGTTCATGAGTTCAAAAAATGTGTCCTGTAAACTACAACAAGAATGGTCAAGGTGATGTGTTTCAGAAATGGCTGGTTTCAACATCGTAAAAGGTCAAACCAAAGCTGCTATTTTAAGAAAATCCATATAAGAAGATCAGTGTCTCTCATTGGCTGTTTTAACACGAGGCATTTATCAGTACCTTAGAAATGGTTGCCATGAACTACTTTCTATTAATAAACTCACTTGATGAGGCTGAATATTAACTGGGAACTTCCCATAGCAATACTCTCTTTGAGTGACTCAAAAACCAAATGCCAAAACTAAAACTATTCCTGGGTGAGGTCTTCATCCTGGCAAAATTAGTTTGTGAGACACTACAGAGCTTCCGGCAGGCTCTCTGCTTCCTTTCTTAGGCAGCTGAGCAGGGCCCAGTGAACAGTGGGGTGGAATTTGTGCAAACTCCACGCCCACAGCCGAGGTGTGCCCTTCCCAGTGCTCCAGCTAGCCTGCTTTTGAGGTGCTGCGCCACACCAGACACCCGGCCTCATTCAAAACCCTGTCAAGTGTTCCATGTATGCCTTCCACTAGGCTCTTAACCACAGCATACTGTTGGGCCCAGACGTCTTTGTGCATCTGGCAAAAATCACATACACCAGTCCATGAAGTAGAGTCCACAGGACCAGGAATCCAGTACTGGGCCTTGAAGTGCTACTGAGTGGTGCCCCCCAAAACCGATACACGTTCCAGGGGTGCCTCTCCTGTTTCTTCTAAAAAGATGGTCTCAACAAGGACCTGAGTGAGGAAAGACAGAGGTACCAGTTATTTATCTGCATGAGCAGATAAACAGGAAACATTAAGAAAAATAATGCAAGGGGTCCCTGGGTGGCTCAGTGGTTTGAGTGTCAGACTGTTGGTTTCGGCCCAGGTCAGGATCGTGAGATGGAGCCTCCTGTCAGGCCCTGTGCTCAGCTGGGAGCCTGCTTGAGGTTCTCTCCCTCTGCCCCTCCCCCCATTTGCGCACAAACTCTCTCTCTCTCTCTCTCTCTCTCTCTCCCCCCACTTTCTCCCTCTCTCTCAAATACATGAAATCTGTTAAAGAAAAAGGCCCATTAACATCACAAAATAAAGAAGCCAGGTGTGAGTGTAAATAGACTTTTTTCCCCCACTTAACTACAGGCAGTGCGGTGTTCTTAGCTAGAGTCTTCTATTTCTCAAGGAACTACTTTATTTATTCTCCAGTCCAAAATTAGTTCCCTAATTTGAAGCAGCAATAAACAAACATTACTAAAGAAATCCCTCGGGCTCCCTTCTCCCACACCCTATCCCTCCACACACATTTTTTTCTGCTGCTTTGTTTGTTCTCAGTTCTTTTTGCCTTTGTGCTCAACATGAGGACCTGCAGCGGTTTGACTTTCTGAAATCTCTTTATGAGTCTCTTGAAAGACATTTAAATTCCATTTTGACAGGAAAGAATTAAATTCACATTAATTTCAATCCATTATGTATTGAGTCCAAACAGACTTCGGTTACATCAAAGTATGGATTTCAGTTCTCTCCTGGTTTTTAGGACGGTAATTCTTCTGTTGGCCTGTTCTAGATAGCACTGTACAGCGGGCACGAATGGAGCCTCTGATGAGCTATGGCTCTAGCCGACTTGGAGAGAGACCCTCCTCTCCTATCTCTTCTTGACTTCCAGTCTTTGCCACCTTCTCTTCCTTTCCTCCCTTTCTTCCTTTGACCTCCCTTCCTTCCCTTCTGTCCATCAGTGAAGAACTCCACAGCCATGTGGCTTTTCTCTTCAGACTCATCTCAGCACTGTCTTCATAAAGAAGAATGTGCTGGTCATTCGCCTGGTGGCTCTGGCATTTCCCCTGCTCTGTTCTCCATCATAGAGGACTACCTTTTCCAGCTTCTTTGCTTTCTGGCTTCCACATAGGCTGCGCCAATGGGAGCAATGGGTAGAAGGTTGAGGAGTAGAAGGAGGGGAGAGCTGCGAGTTTCTCTTGCTTTCTTTCTGTTTGGAGTGGTTTCTCTGGCAGCGGCTGCTTCTTCATGATTCTAACTGCTGTCAAATGGCCCCTCCCTCCGTGGTCTCAGCATCTGCCAGGAAGCCTCCCTCTGCCCTTCTAACTTCTCTGTGAGGATTCTTTCTTCCAGGCTCTGATAACACCACCCTCTCCCCGGGTTCCTCCAGCCTGAGGGGGTCGATGGCTTCTGACTTTTGTTAATCTTTAGGTTAGCCTCACCATCTCTACTCAACTCTTGGGTTCTGCTTCTTCCATCACATGTATAACAAATTCCTGAATTAAAATCGCTTTGTTTGAAACACCTCTAGAAGTTTCTGTTTTCTCATCTGGGTCCTGACCGGACGGGGGGCTCCAGATTATAGCAATAATAAACAGCGGGAGCTTCCACCTTGGGGCACATGTGGAGGTAGGTGCTGGGAGAGAGCATGGAATTTCTGTGCCCCTTTCCACATATTTGATCCCACGTGTCTCTTCCATCTGGCTGCTCCCTGAGTTATATCCTTTTACAATAAACCAGTAATTTAAAATCAATTTAAGAAGATTATAACCTTCTCTGAATCTCTCAGATCTCAAGTCTTACAAAGTCCTCATAAGCTGAATGCAGATGACAAGAAGTCAGAGAGTAGCAGAGCCTTAAGATGGAGTGAATCCTAAATGACCACGTGGCGGGGCACAGCCTACTGAACAGGAACCTCAAACTGGTGCACGCACAAGAAAGAAACAATTATTGCTTTCATGCCGCTGTATATTTGGATGGTTATTTGTTACATCTGCTTATTTCACTCCACCTGAGGAGAATGTGAGTGATCCTTGGAGAAGAGGTAATACTTAAGCAACAGCTTAAATCTTGAAAGTGTAACTTATATAAATAATAATCGTATAATATGTATGCAAATTTTAATTGATTTTTGGACTGATGAGATTATCAGATTTACAGTGGTAATGGAATCTTCCTTGTGTATAACTCAATCAGCGGGTGAACGTGCTTAGACGACTGTGTTACTAGGATTCTCATTGCCATCTGGGTGGGCACATCCGGCTACTGGCACCGTTGCCTTTGACTCCAGTGATAGGGTTTTGGTCAGTCATCTTGAACCTCACCTGATAGTAACATATCTCTGTTTATGAGTCTGGGAAATATTTGCTATACAACAGTGGCTGGTAGCCCTCGGTGAAGTCAAAAGCCTTTTGGGAGAATCTGAGGACTGGTAGAATCCTCCCCCCAGAGAAATAGGCCTATATGCCACAATTGTAAGCAAGCATGTGCACACACACGCTCACATGCAAAACACGCGCACACACACACACACACATTGACATAAATCCCAGTAGGATTATTGATCCTGGATTAAGAATCTCTCATTCCCCCAACCTGCCACACAGTCCTTGGTCACATATTACTCTTCTATCCATAATCAAGGTGCACTGGGTATGGCCTGTGGATGTAGTTTTAGAAAGAATTTATTTTCTTCCCATTCACCTGTTTTTTAAAAATACAAAAATCTATTAGACACTATGTGGAGAGAGTCTTCCTTATTTTGGATTTATCCTGAGGCAGATAGTTCCACGTCTTACTTATGTTAAAAGATTTCTCTACAGTGGTATTTAATGTTTCTGCACGTGAAACAGTAATTTCTTCCTGCTGTTTTGAGATATCTGTCTTTCTTATTGGCACTACATGAGATAAAGTTCTATAATTGGGGCAGAGATTTACGGAGTGTTATTGTTGAATGTGTGTTTATGTTGCTTTCCTGTGGTGAAAGACCCATAACACAAGACTTCCGTTTCGGGATTGATCCGGGGCCTCGTGTAACATGTAGGCTGTAATAAGTCACATAAGTCACAACAGATGCTGCCTATTTGGTCCCTGCTATTCCCACGTGGGTTCCAGGGTGGATAATTTTGCTCATTCTTTTGGCCTTTGCTATGGCTTGTCAGGGACTGGACTCATGTTCATAACTCTGAGGAGTGCTCAGCTGTGAAATAAGTCCTGAAAAATGAAATGCAATTGATCCTGAGCCATTGTGATCTTTCAGGCCCATGTAAGCAAGAAGTAAGTATTTAAAGTGGCCCAATAAATCTTTTTGAGTTTAAAAAGTTCATAGATTAAAAATATTTATGAATTGACCTGGGCAGGAAGGCTGGGGAAAACATATGCATTGGTTCTGCAGTAGAGATGGAAAGCAGTGGGGAACATACATGATAAGCCGAATGAGGTCAGCGTGGGGTATCTGTTTCTACAGAAATAAGAATCCTTTAGCACCAAAGTGTGGAAATGTATACTAGAAGTATAGGAGACACCAGTTCCAATATGGATTAAAAACAAAAAATAGCTTTTAAAAAACCATCTATAGTTATTTATTGTGGAAGAGGATAATATACTAAATTTCACGAGGTTTACCATAAGAGGAAAGAGGTAATCGTTCAAATTGAGCAATGAGAGCTATGCAGGACCCACAAAAGAAGATACTGGAAAAAAAATTGTATTCATTAATTCATGCATGCATGCATGAAACAAGAATTTGTTGAGTACCTACTATATTCTGGGGAACCATGTTAAACATGGGAATAAGGAAATAATAAGATGTGATTCTGTCCTCAAGATTGTCTCAGTGTAGTGAAAGAGAATGATAAGCAGATGCTGAGGCCTAGCAGTGTCCAGGGCAGCATGAGGGATCTCATTGCCTTTAGGACTTGGAGGGCATTACAAAGGAGAGGGGAGTTATATCCATGGGATGAAGGTGCCAAAGACCTGAAGCTAGACTGTACATTCCTGGAAGGTTCCAGACCTTGACCATCATGTTCACCATCCCATCCTAGTGATGGAGCCAGCATAGGACTGAGTAGGCACTCAAATACTTCTTAATGTAGGTCAAATATCATCTACTTCACTCTTTGGCCTTGGGGTAATGATGCCTGACCACAGGCAAGAATGGGAGTTCCCAAGGTTGAGTCTCTTCTATGGCTGATAATCTAGAGTAATTACACACCAATCAAAATCACTCAGTGGGACCAAGTCATTTAGGCATGGAAGAGCCCGTTTGCTAAGAAATAAAGAGATTCTCTTTCCCATACCCAAGCTAAATCTGGGTGATGATATCTGCTTTAGGCTGATAAAGATTCACAAAGAATATCAAAAAGTTTTTAACATGCTTTTCAATTTAATGGAACTGTGGACTTGTAGAAGCGTGCTAGACCCTGCAGGACCCCTCCCAGAGTAGATGCTAGTTTTCATATGAGTTTTAAGAAGACTTCAGAAGAGTGGGAACTTTTGAAGCAATTTATAGACCCAAAGCCCCAGAGGAAGGCATTTGAGGAAAGTATTTGACCCTGAGCTGTGTCAGGGTCATCTAAGATTTGGGTAGAACTTGTCAAGCACCCACTTGCTGAGATGGGGGTTGGGGCAGGTGAGGGCAGGCTTGGCAAGAGGGTCCCAGGGGGTCAAAGACATAAACGTCTGCTCCCTTCTCTTAGTCATATTGACATGTATGGATTGGGGGAGAAATACCCACATTTTGGTGTGTCTGATGGGAAAGAAGTTTATGCAACTCTTCAGTAGAAGTTCTGCTTGCTTTGGAAGTTGGGTTACTTTTCAGTGCCCTGGCTCATGTGGCCCACTTCTTCCTCTGTATAAGGTAGACTCTGCCTTGCTGCTACTCTCTTAAAAGTTTTTCCAGCTTTAGTTGGAATTGAAATAGATCACCACTGTGAAGACATCATAGGACCTGTTTTGTTCTACCTTGCTGAGAAAGTCTTTAAAATTGCTCTAAGATCCATCTGGAAATAATAACTGAGATGATAGGCCAGTTCAATTTACTTAAAGTAATAATATATGAAATTTGTTCACCAGTTCAACAATGTTTATTGAATATCTTGTATGTTCCTAGGCTCTGGGGATACAACAGTGAACCAAAGAGACAAAATTTCTGCCCTCATGGAGCTTCTCAACTTGTACAGAAGATGTTAAGATTGAGAACGCTGCTGAAGCAATGAGCAAATCTGCTACCAAGGCTTGGCTCATTTTTCCAAGTTAAATTTTGATTTATCTAGTCAATAGAATCTTAGCCTGGATTATATGTCATCTTGGTTGTTAATAAATTACATTTTTTTGTTAAGCAATTATCTTTCTCCATCAGCATTATCCTATGCTAACACTTGTGATGAATGTATACACTAGACTCAAATAAATGGACATTTAGTTTTAGGGACTGCAGCAGAAACTGAGTCTTACTTTTCATGTTTGCTAAATGGCTCTTCATTTGGGATAGACAGCCAGTATTTTTTTTTCCTTTGCCATAATATTTGCTTTTCCTTACAGTCCTCCTCGAGTCTCCTCAGCAACGAGATGACAAGCTCCCTAGTTATCATTAGAAAAATGAAAATGCTTTTTTAAAAAGATTGGAAAAAAGTCTAGCTATTTTTCAGATTGATTTATTGTTTTACAGCAAGTTTTTGCCATAATGCTACTAACATGCTACAGCTTGAGAGAAAATAAAAAAGACAATTATTTTACTAGTTAAAATGACAGAATGCAAAATTGTAAAATGTCGGGGGGAAAATGCAGGCAATTTAAATTTCCTGGCAATGGGTCTATAAATTATTTGAAGGATCAGAGTATTCTGAGCTATGGACAAATGCATTTTGTGGAGGAAAAAATTACACTTGGAATTTTCCTGCCTGATTTTAGTGCTCAATTACATTGTTATGCTTTTATAAAGAATAGTTGCTTTTGATCTTCCGATAGGCCAGTACCTATAAGGAACCCTATCTGTGAGGTCTTTGAATTCTTCTTTTTTTATCTTCAAAAAGCTTTAGCGAATTTTCCTGCCCGGGAGAAATTCTATCAGCCATTTTATCCTTTAAGATCCTGTTGGCATTTATCTACTATTTAATTTTTTTCATTAATTTTATTTTTTATTGGATTATAATTGACATAACACGATGTTAGTTTGAGGTGTACAATGTAATAGTTTGATATTTGTATATATTGCAAAGTGATCACCAGTTGACAGGTCAGTCAACATCTATCATCATATGTAGTTCAAATAATCTTATTTTTTTCATTCTCATTGAAAATGAGAATTTTTAAGATCCACTCTCCTAGCCACTTTCTATCTACAGTTTCTTAAGTACTTAGAGTAAGAGTAGTGTTTATTGTCCTGGAGGCTGAAAACGCCAAAGAAATATTTCTTATAATACCCAATGTGAATTTCAAATAATACTGTATTAAGCATTTCTTTTCTTTTTTTAAGATTGTATATATTTATTTGACAAAGAGAGAGAGCACGCGCAAGCAGGCCGAGCAGCAGAGGGAGAGGGAGAAGCAGACTCCCTTGCTGAGGGGGGAGACTGACATGGGGCTTGATCCCCAGGATCAGACAATAAAGCGTTTATTTTCAAACCACTCTTTAAATACATAAAAAAAGTTTCTTTTGCATGAAACTCTGTAAGACATACTAATTCAGGGTTTACTGGACTTAAAGATTTTATTTATTTGAGAGAGACAGGGAGACAGAGAGAATGAAAGCAGGGGGAGGGGCGGGGGAAGAGGGAGAGAGAGAATCTCCAGCAGACTTACACCTGAGCGAGGACCCTGACGTGTAGCTCGATCCCATGACCCTGAGATCATGACCCTGAGATCACGACCTGAGCCGAAACCAAGATTTGGACTCCCAACCAGCTGAGCCAGCCAGGTTCCCCAAGAACACTTTTGAAAACAGGGTAAGCTCTCAAAGATTGTTCTTATTGTCGTGGGCCTGGTGCTTTCTAACTGAATTACTCCTTTGATCTAGAGATCTACCATGTAGTTGGAGAGGCCAAACATTTATATGAGAACAACTAGAAAGATTGTAGAACCTGGAACAAATTAATAGGTACTGAGACGATGTGGCATCAAGATATTACCACGGAGGAGAAGGCAGGATCCAATTCAAGAAGAGGGTCAGCAATAGGTGAGAACTGCGTTTAGTCCCAAAGGATAAGGAAAGCGGGTGACAACTAAGTGTTTGGGTAGGTAGATGAGAGAGAAGATGGCCAAAACAAAGACCCTTCAGTTATTTTAGAACTGGAGGCCCTTAGCACGTTAAAGACTGTGTGAAACAGCTCTGGACAGACAGCGTGAGGCTTCTGGTTAAAATTCTAAATGTAGCTATAGATGGGGCCAGTGAGAACACATAAAATTATGACTCTGGCTCATTATTTCTTTTGCTACACCAAAATGAGGTAGAAACAGGTCGTGTGGGCCTTTTGTGGTTTATTCCCCCCAAAGTTGAATTTAAAAAAAAATTTTTTTTTAAAAAGGCTCAAGTAGGGATGCCTCAGTGGCGCAGATGGTGAAGTGTCTGCCTTTGGCTCAGGTCGTGATCCGAGGGTCCTAGGATCGAGCCCCGCATCAGGCTCCCTGTTTGGCGGGGAGCCTGCTTCTCCCTCTCCCTCTATTGCTCGCCCTCCTTGTGCTCTCTTGCTCTCTCTGTCAAATAAAATAAAGTAAGATAAAATAAAATAAAAAGGGTTCAATTTAAAAACACCTAAGATAAAAGAAAAACAACAAACCCTACACATTTAGTGGTAATACTCTTCCTGGGAACACACAAATGTGCTTTTATATCTACATTTTCCCACAAGGATTGCAGGATTTCTTTTGTTTTAATTTAAATCATTGCATGTTTTCATTGACCTAAAGTATACTTCTTATATTCTTTTCACTCCTGTAATTTGAAAATTTATGTTTTTCACCTTAAAATCATAATAATAGTCTTTCTGCTTCTTCATATATTCTGCTTCCTTTAAATAGATTGATAGGAAAGTAAAAAATGCTTTTGTAGTTGGCGGATTTATTATCCATTCTTGACAGGTACTAGAACTGTAATTTGCTTCTCTTAAATTCAAAACTTGTTGATTGATTGACTTTGAAAAGAATGGTCAAGAAGGTAAAAAGTATTTAAAAACCTCATGGTATGTCTTCAGGAGTTTGGATTTTGAGATTTATGAAAACTAGGTTAATGGTGTTTTTGAAAGAGGAGCAGAACTTGGCTCTAGAAACACTCTTGGCTTCCTAATAGCTTCTTGGTTCATTTTCTCAGTGATTATTAGGATGAGTTCAACAGTTTCTAACATTTTCTTTTCTGAATTTGCTGAAAGCCAGGGAGAGAGAGCTAGGTCCTTCTAGAGGCAGAATTGTTTCCACATAACTAAATTCCCTATCTTTTCCTTGGGGCAGGAGCTCCAAAATCTTCCTAAGTGTAGCTTTCTCAGGAGTCCTTAACAGCACATACTTGTCCCAAACCTACTTTTTAAGAAAACTTGGCCCTCTTCAAAGATGAAATGATGATAGAGTTCCCCCACTTTTTCAAACCATTTGTTTACATTTGGTATTTGTGAACCTGCCATTTGAACTTGTTATTTTTTGGAAAGCTGGACCAGATAGAGAGGTCAGAGTCTTCCTTATTGCCAAGCTGCTATAAGTAACCTGTTTGGAACCAGAAATCAGACAGGCAAAATGGAAAAGTAAGTCTAAATGTGTCATCCGGTAGCAGGTCCACACACTGGGAAGACTGGTGTGCATCAGGCTAGGTTAGCGAGGTCCGAAGCAGTGTGACTGCGGTGGAGACTGTGGAGTCAGACTGCCTGGGTTCAAATCCCATCTCTGCTGCTATGTAACGACCCCTCCAAAGACAATCTCTCAATATTGTTGTGTCTCCTGATTCTGGGCACTGACGAGGTTCAGTTAGGGTTTCTCTCCTGGTCTCTTATGCACTGTGGTCAGTCAGTGACTGGGGCTGGGGTCAACCCAAAGGCTCAGGAGCTCACATATCCAGCTGTAGGCTGGGTTCTCAGTTGGCACCATATGCTGGAACATCTAGCCCTGACCTTGCATGTAGACTGAGCTTCCTCATCGCATGGCAGCCATGATCCAAGGGTGAGAGCTCCAAGAGAGGGCCAGGTTTGAAAGCTGTAGCTCCTTTTATCACCTAGAATCAGAAGTCATACAGCATCGCTTCTGCTGCGTTCTATTCATTAGAATCAAGCCACTAAGTTCAGCCATATTCAAGAGGAAGGCAATCAGACTCCACTCTTTAATGGGAGGAGTGTCAAAGAATTTGTGGACATATCTTCAAATCACCATTGCCATGTATTAGCTGGAAGATCTCTCTGGTTTCGGCTTTCCTTGTCTATAAAATTAGAACAAGAAAGAAACCTACCTCAGGTTTCGGTGAGGATTAAACAAGAATGGAACAGTACCTGATATTCAATATACCTCAGCTTACCCCATTATCATGTCTTCTTTGGATCTGAATTGATGCAGATAGTGTCATCAATGATGATACAGTTCTAAGCAGATAGAGTCTGGGCAATTGCCACCTTTCCAAACTCTCCTGGTGACATTTGACAAATCCCAGTGCCTGTGGTTCTTATGCCTCTGGGAACAGAGTTACTATATATGGTATGAATTCTTTGGTTCACCTCATTTTAGTGACAGTTTCCAGATATAGGTCAGTCCATTTAAACCTGGCCCCATTTATGGCAATTTATTTCATTATAGGATAAAGTAGTTAGAATCATGAGTAATAATTACTGTGCCCACATTGCTTTGAACACCTTAGCCGAGTAATCCTCACCTCACCCAGTGAGTAAGGTTGGAGGAGCACCCTGCCCTCCCCTGGGATGAGGAAACCGGGACCTGGGTCAAGTGGCTTGCTCTAAATTCCACCAAGTGGCAAGAGGCAGGCTGGAGTGAGAAGCTGGAGGTTCTGACTCTCTGGCCCCTCCACCATGCTTAAATAATATGCGGACTAATACCCCATCATTGATCATTACCCAGTGGCCATTGATATCCTATTTTCAGATACATATGGGTATTTGAAATTCCTTTTAAACTATCTTGTATTTTTTGTAGTAGAGAATTGGCCAGTTTCTACTTATTATAATGTGAGATATTAAAAACCTTGTAAATAAAAGGATACTTTGCTACTCAAAACACTTCCTTTCTCTTTCGGTCAAATTAATCCTTTCTGATGTTCTTGGGTAGCTGAACTTTTTTATCTAGGGCAGAAGGAGCAATTGAGAACACTCCCAGTCTTTGCTGGCATTCGCCCCCAGGCTGCCGCCTAGTTGTCCTCCCCTGCCAGTTACTACATTTCTTGTTTGATGTCAGTAAATTCAAGAGTAAAACAGGTATAAGGGCCGGGCTCTCTCTGTGGGTGCTGAGCGAGGACGCCTCCCCTTTCTTTCCTCTCTTCCGTTCCGGGCCGCATCTAGGCTAGCCCTCGGGTGCGCAGGCTGCCGCTTGCGCTCACCGGGGGGCGCTGTGCAGCCGGCACCGGGCGCCCGGAGGTGAGTCGGCTCGGAGGCGGTGGCTCCGGGTCCTGCCGGCGCGCGGAGGGGCGAATCCCAGGCGGCGAGGTCGCCGCCCCCGCCCCTCGGCCAGCCCCTCCGTCTGCGGGGGAGAGGGGAGTGGCCGCACGCCTCCCGCCGCCGCCGAGCTCTCCGCAGGCGCCCAGCACTCTGCAGTCAGGCGCGCACCAGAGCTCAGCCGCGGCGCGTGGAGGCAGTGTGGGAGCGCGGGGCGCGCAGAGGGCCGGCAGCCACGGGACAGCGTCCGCCCAGCAGCCTCCGTCGAGCAGCCGCCGCTGGAGTCCCGCGGCTTCGTGGTGGGCCCGCGTCCGGGAGCGCGGGGACGACCAGGAGGCGGAGCGGCGCTCGGCGAGGTAGCGCGAGCGCTTTCCCCCCTCTCCCCTGCCCTGCCCGCTCGCTCCGGCCGCGGCCCGCCAGGGGCAGTAGAGTGGGCGCCTCGTGCCTTTGTGCCCGAGGTGCCCGTGGCCCCGCCGTAGCCCACGGGGCACGGGGCAGCGGGGGCTGCGGCGCGCTCCTCCGGGCGCAGCGGCGCTGCGGCGAGAACCCGCGCAAGCTGGAGGTCGCGGGGGGTGGTCGTGACTCTGCAGTTGCTTCGGAGGCGGGTGGGGGAGAAGAAGGCTTGTAAACTAAGTTGCTCTTACTTTGCCCCATCCTCCTTGAATCTGCGGGCAAAGTGGAACCCAGATCTTCGTCGCTCTCACCCACACCCCCTCCTTTTCTCTGGCCCACAGCTGTTTCCTGGCCCCCTGGTTCTATGGAACGGCACGGGGTGGCCGCCTCAGGGAAGGAAAGCGTAGGGAGAACAATGGGGCGTCCTAGGGAGTGGGGTTCAGGTGCGGCGTGCCCCGGCGGCGGCGGCAGGGGAGAAAGGGGGTCCAGCACCCGATGGGGCGTCCCGCGCGTGCAGCTGCGCTGTGCTCCTTTGTTCCGCCGCGGCGGAGGGGGCTGCCCTGGGTCTCGTTTCCTGCCCGGGATGGGATTGATTCAGGGTCGTTGGGAAAGAAGGGGAGGGAGCGGGGCTGGAATGAAAACCAGATTAGGAACCGGAGTCCTGAAGGGTGATTGCTGGGGCCGGGAAGAGGGTTGGGAAGGGGTTGATGAGAGTGCATTGGAGAATTCATTGCCAACACAACATTTTGCCCACGGGCCCTGTGGGTTTCTGGAGCTTCTTTGTAATGCTTTGTTCAGACCGGCCGAGCGTTTATTGCCACAACAAGTTGTGCACTTCCTTGAGTTCTAGGCGCTCCCAGTGTTAGTTTGCTGAATTCAGATTTTAGTTATTGTGGAAGAAGACTTTTGTTTGTTTGTTTTTGTTTTTGTTAGGGATGAGGGTATTTGTGTGTAGGTGTGTGCCCGTGGACCTGTGTGTGTAGCTAGTGGATACTGGCTTGAATGGGTAGGAGGCAAATTTTATAGAATTGATTTTGACATAAAATAATTTTCTGCATTGTAATATAGTTTAACAATTTTCCAGGAATGTTTGAGGGGAAACCGCTATAAAATTAGACATTGCTAAATAAATGAATCAGATTATGTAACACTGAGTTGAAAAACCCTTTTGCAGGCTTTCTCAGAAAACACACCCCACACACCCCAGTGTTCGGGGTTTGAGTTGAGGACCCACTGCTTCTGTGCTTTCACTCCCCCAGTGTGGGCCACCTGGAGTAAGAAAGAGAACTCATACCATTATGGTCAATGGGAATTTTTTTTTTTAGGGGGAGGTAGAGTTAAGTGTAATATGGTGGACATTTGTTGAGTGACCCTTTTCTAGATTGGAATCAAGAAACCCAGGAGGAAAGGTTGACCTGGGGAGGGAGCCAGGGGGGATTGAATGATGAGTGTTTTTGAATAGGGTATTCCAAGCAAAACTGGGGAGGAGGCTGACATTTCCAGGCATTCATGGTTTGTGCCTATGGGACACTGGTGGAAGGATCCCAAAGTCGGACTGAAGGTTAGAATTACTGTGGTGATAATTGAGGAGACATCCAGTTATAGTAGTCTGGCTGCAGGCAGGAGTGGCAGATGACCCAGCGCTTCCTCTTTGACAACTCTGAGGACCCACGGTTAAACCACCCCACTGGGCATTCAATTTAAGACAACCAAATCTGAAAGCCTCTTAACCTTAGAAGGGGAATTAGGAGCTTACTCCAGGGGGAAAAAATGTTTCTTGCCCACGAAAGTGGTAATGGAAAAGAGCTGTATAAGCTGCTGCTGAGGATTTGTCTTTCTTCGTGGGGGATGCGGTCACATTTTCAGGCCAGCCTGAGAAGCAGTGGGACTTGTCCTCAGGAGCCATTATCCTGTGAAGTTGAAGTGGGATGTTGTCCAATCATCAAGCTGTTTGTTGTTATAACTAACACACTGCCTGGCAAAACATGGTGCCACAGGCAGCAAACAGAGGGAACAGAGGGAGACTTCTTCGTTATTGTTGTTGTTGCCATTTTGGACTTTTCATTTATGTTGTGAATTGTTTTGTAAAATATAGCACAGTTGGATTCCTCCCAGCTACTCATCGGAATATACATTAACAACAAGGAAGCCCGAGACTGTGTTAAGTGCTACTGGAGACACAGGGGTGGGGGTGGGAGTGGGGGTGGGGGTTCTCTTACATAGCTTGTCTCTGGCCAAAGGCTCTCCCCATGGGTCTCCCATTGTGTGGTGAGGCTGACTACTGGCTGCACCCCCTTCATGGGTTGGGATGAATCATCACTTTGTCAAGCCTGGTGTTAAAGACTCACTCTCCCGGGTTGCTGCACAGTTATGCAAAGCAAAGTGGAGCTTCTGACCTCAGTGGGGAAGGAATAGGGGGTAGGAGTGGTTTGGCGAAGAAGGGATCCTAAGAGTGTGAGATCCATGTTTTTTAGCATTTGTCCCCACTTTGGGTGAGATTCTTCCCTCTTCCCCCTCCCTTCTACTATTTTTAATAGCTGGATATTTGGATTTTCATTAAATAGCCTAACAATAATTGTCACTATCATTTAGTAAGTGTTTACTATGTGTAATGGGTTTTGCATACGTTACTCTAGGAATCCTCACAACTTGTTCAAGTGGGTATTATATCCACTTGACAGTTGAAGCGAGGCCTAGGGAGTTTACTAGCTTGCCTCTTACACCCTGCTTGTGTGAGTAACTAGCAAGTGTTGGAGGTGAAATTTGAACTCCCATCTCTGATTCCAAAGTCCATATTCTCTTTAAGTAAACACTGTATGGTATGATATCTTTTAAAAAAACTGGAATAACGACAGCTTGAATATCTATTTGATTGGCCTTTTGCAAATTTCTTATCACTTTCCCGAATATTTCATATTTGATCCTTTCAGAAACCTCTGTAGGGGCACCTGGGTGGCTCAGTCCGTTAAGCATCTGTTTTGGGCTCAGGTCATGATCCCAGGGTCCTGGGATTCAGCCCCATGGTGAGCTCCCTGCAGCTTCTCCCTTTCCCTCTGCCCCTTCCCCTGCCGTGTTCTCTCTCTCTTTCTCTCTGTCAAATAAATAAATAAAATCTTAAAAAAAAAAAAGAGAGAGAAACCCCTGAGGTAGGTTTGGAAGGCACAATTAGTGACATCACAACTCTTAAAAGTGTATTTGCTAAAAAGCTTTATGCTGTGTGATGGCCTGTGTGAATAAGCTTTAAGTGAAGGCAACTTTATTTTTAAGAAGTTAGGCTGCCAACATTTAAAAATAAGTTCTTTTTTGGAAACATTTAAAAGTGGGTGGAATGGAATAGATCTTACATAGTGTTTAAGCATTTTATATTTATTGAAATCCACTTTAGCTCTTTTTATCTTACAGCCTTTCATAGAACAGCACACTTTGGAGACCCAATGCCAGAGTGTCTTTTAAGAAGAGAAATACAGAGGGAAGGAATGTGATTATAAGGAGGAAGTGGGACATCAGAATTGGAAACATACGCAGCAGCAGGCTGTGGATTTTCCCAGCACATTTTGGGCCTGGCAGTCGCCTTTTACAGAAGACATTCTTCCTTAGGGAAGTGTCAGGGGTCTTTCTTTACAGTACCTCTGAGATCATCAAATTTCTGTGCTCATGGGAACACATATTCCATGGAATTTCTGGGCTCATCCTGTACCCACAGGGGAAGTGAGCTTAGGTGTCTGTGTGAAAAGGGAATGGAAGTGGTTTCCAATCCTGGGAGTGGCATGGAGAGAGTCACTCAGTGACTGCTGAGTGCAGGAGTGGAATGGATTTTAACACTTGGCATCATTGATTATTTATGGATTTCTCTAGAATGCTCCTGGGCAAATGGAAAAGTCAATATTGGTTTTTTGGGTTTTTTTGTTTTGTTTTGTTTCTAAGATAAGACTGTAAAGACTGAAAGTTCTGTCTTTACTTACGTTACTTACATTAATTATTTCAAATAATGATAGGACATCATTTGGGGTCTTCAGGGACTGTGGTGTAGGGGCAGTAACTTTTGTCTCTTGTCATTATATCCCCCTTCACTGGATATTTGGAGGGAGGCAGACACGTAGTCTGTTGGGCTTTATCAGGGACCACCTTCCAGCTTACCCGCTGAGCAGGATAAAGGATGCCCTACAGCATCTCGCTCCTATAACCTTTCGTAGATTTCTTCTCCGCTGTCAGTACCTTCTTCATCCATCCATATTTTATTAAGCACATGGTTGATGGGAGGCCATGCATTAAAAAGCAATAAAGGAAATCCATTGTGCCTCAAAGGACACAGCAGGGCAGGCTACTGTGCCCAGAGTGGATGTTGGGGAAATGAGGAAAATGACTGTGACAGCTGTGGTGACCAAGGCCACGCCAACACTCGCTGCCCAGACAAAAGCTGAAAACAAACAAAAGCGAGAGAGTGGGAGGAGGCCGAGCCCAGTGCCTGCTCCGGCTTTGTCCTCGGTGGTTTCATTTCCTCCAGCCTCTGGTGGCGTGGAAGGGGTCAGGTCTCTGAACACCTGCCTCTGAAGGTTGGGTTGGTTGGGATGTTAGGAAGCAGCATCCTGGAGGAGAGCATGGGGGATCCTGTTTGGATTCTGAGGATGTATAAAGTGCCATTCTGTGGGAGAAGGTGCCGAGTCACGTGGCTGGCTCTGGCCCCGGGTGGGCCCTTGGTGCCTCCCGCTTCCTCCCCTCTCCACCTGCCAGCATCCTGTCCTTGTTCTGTGGTCAGCCTGGCTGGCGAGTCAACCCTGCTAAGGCTGTTCACGGACTTCAGCCGTATTTGCCTTGTGGACAAGAAATGCTGAGTCCCCAAAGAATGAATCATTCATATTTACATGATGTTCATGCTTTTGTTCGTCAAGTGTTGGGTGCTTTCTTTGTGTCAGGCCTCAGCCTGGGCACTTTGTTTTCTTTTCTTTTTTTTTTTTAAGGTAGGCTCCACACCCAGTGGAGTTCCTGTCTACCTCGAACTCGCGACTCTGGGATCCAGACCTGAGCTGAGATCAAGAGTCTGAATCTTAACCGACTGAGCCACCCAGGCGCCCCCTGGGTTTTTTCTGTGGCTTGTTTATTTAATCCTCGCTGCGGTCCTTCAGTAGGAGATATTTGTGGATGAGGGAACTGAGTGATTTACCCAGGGCTCTGGTAAGAGGTTAAGCCCAAGACTGTGTGCTTTCCAGAACATGTTGCCTCGTGGTGCAGTGTTCTTTGAAGCTTTGGGCCACTCTTAAGGAGGTTGTTTTAAGGAGTTGGAGGGAGAGCCTCCTTTGACAGTCTCTCCCTCCTGACTTGCTTTCTTTGTCACCTGGAGTCAGGGTTCCTGTGGGTGTCCTTGGCCAGTCCAGAGCTGGGTGGGTTGGTTGAAATGCTTCTCGGTTTCTCCTTTTCTGGGCCTTGTGCTTGGCTCTCCATGGTGCCTCATTCTCCCCCAAATGAGGGTGACTTGGTGAACAAGATTCAGCCTGCAGGTGAGGATCCAGCTTGCCTGGTGATCTTTCTTACCCTCTCCCAGCACTTCCTTAGCTACAGGAATTACATGGCCATTTGGGAGTTTCCAGGGGCTTTGTCTGGTCGTCTGGTCTCCAGTCTATCCAAGAGCAGTATGTATGCTGCTGGGCATCCAGCTGGAGTTCAGGGTCTGATGTATATGAATGAAATGGTGTGAGCACAACTGCAGAGCTGGGGCTTAGGGAGTAAGACTTTGGACAAGGCGGGGAGGAAGAGGGTTGGTATAGAATTTATATTCTTCCAAGACAGGAAGTTTTAGAAGTTGAAGTCTGGAGAAAAGTGAAAATTGACATTCTCACTTTGCTTATCAGATAAACTCTGAGCTTCCAAAAATACCAGGTGCCTGGCTTTCCTTGATAGCTTGAGAGGCCAAGAAGAAACCAGGTCTGTACCTTCCAGGGACTTTCCCACCGATCTTGCGAGGACTCAGGAGGCTTGGAAATTGCACAGATGGCTTCATCTTGCCGTGTGAAAATGAGAATACAATTTGAAATTGTATCTTACACAGTTTTAAACTTGTTAAAAAAAAAATTCAACATCCTTAAAGAGATCTTCGAAAATGGAATTGAAAAGACAATGGAACAGATTGTTAACGATTGGCTTTTGTTAACTGTGTGTGTGCCTGTCATTTTCCTACTGGTTTCATAAAAGCGTTTTTCATACACTTCAACCAAAACAAACAACAACAAAAACTCGTTTTTTTCCCAAAAAATTTTCGACCTTGATTAAAAAATCCCTGCCAGCCCTGCGTGCATTTTCTAGTATCTCTTCTCTCTCCTCCCTGAGAGCTGCTTCCTTTGAAATTTCTTTATTATTAGACCCTGCAATGCTATTTGCAGTTCTTAGCTGATCATTTTTTCCCTTGAAAGTACTTCAAAAGGATCATCACAATTTTATTCATTTTAGAATCCCAGCTTAAGTGCTCTTATGAAAAGCTTAATTTTTATAAATCCTGGGCTTATAAATTTTTATAACCCAGTGCACAAGGCTAGTGCTTTGTAGGCACTGTGCTCACAGTTTTAATAAGTTGACCACAGTTTTGATCTACTCTAATGTGGTGAGCCATCTAGGAGAAAGTTCTCATTTGCCTCGAAATCTTCAGGGTGTTGAGAGGTATGCATAAAAATAAATGAACTCCCACACTGGGTCAGATTCAGGTGTTGGCCTTGTGCAGCAACAGAGTACCAAGTATTCTGTGACGTTGGTGAGGGGGGGCAGAGTTAAACTTCATGGCTTTGTAGGGTTCCTGGATCTCTTCAACATCTATCATTGCATAATCTCTTAAAAGCCTCTCATTGATATATTTAAGTTCATATATCAAATTCTTGAATTGTTTATTTTTATTCTATATTCTATACATTTCACACCTTTAAAGGTAGAACTTGATAGTACTGGTATTTTGACTTCCAAGTGCCCAATTTTTGGAATGGTAGAATGTTAAAGTTGAAAGAGCCTAAAGGTCACCACTGTAACCCCTTCATCATATTAAGACCTGCTCAGGCTCATAAAGTTGGGGTTAGATCTGGGAACTTGATTGTAGTCTCTTAACTTCTTGCTCAGTTTTCCTTCTAGGGGACTATCTCACTGTCTCCCCATTCCCTAATAGTTGATCCTCTTTTGACTTCAGTGTTTGTGCTGGTAGCATTCCTAATCATCATCTGGGCTTGGGATTCCAGAAGCATTACCTACTTCTCAATTTTCTGTGACCCATCCATTCATCCAGTCGGTTGTTATGTTTGATTGATTGTTGCCTTTTATTTGCATGTTGCCTTTTATTTGCAAATCCTTAAGCGTCTATTCTGGCTCAGCTCTCTAAAAGGCTGGGTTAGTAGAATGTAGCAATTTCCAAAGTGGGTTGTTCCATCAAAAAGTTAAGAAGTTGAAAAAAACACCCATAAAGTGAGTAGATGGTGTATAGTGAAAAGTATCCTTGGAGAAGTAGGTGTTGGCTAAACAACATTTTAAATAAGTTTCTTTGCAGAGAGGCTTCTCATTGCCTTTTATTTGTGACTGCAGACTGCGACTATCCCAGAGAGAGATATAATATGTACATGTCCCCGTTGTGTGACCATTGGACCACTTTGGGCGGGCCCATTATATGATCACACTGCCATAGTTCCTTCACGGTGCCATTTCTAGATCCATTACTAGCTGACTTTCTGTGAGAATATTTGTTTGATGTGAGCCACACTTGGTTCACTCTCAGATATATCTTATGCTTGTTTCCTCATTTATTCTCCTGGATCTTTCCTTCTCCCTGGAAGCCCCTCTCCGCCTGTTACACAGCTTTCACAACCCAGTTGTGTTATCGTCTTTGTCAATATCCCCCACACTCTTGCTCTTCTGAACTTACAGCATTTATTGTTGCACAGCTTAAAAAAAAGAGAAAAAATTTGAAATAGTCAAAATATTGAAAGTAACATTGCGTACCTATAATAGTTAAATTACTGGAATTCGCAAAAGTGACATTTTCCATATTTGTGTCTGTTGATGTATCACACACACATTGCATTCTTTTCTTTCTCCACTGGTAAACTTGTACATGTTACCCAAGCATGGGGCTTGTTTTTGTTTTTGTGCTTAAATTTTGTGTTATTGGTGTTGCATTGCATTTAGATAGTATTCAGGGAGAATTGCCATCTTTGGGGCTTCATGGCTTGCCATCTGCAAACTGATGAACTGCTCTATTTATGTATGTCTTTTATGTCCTTCAATGAAATTTTATAATTTTACATGTAAAACTCTTTTATGTCTTCTGTTAGATTTGTGCCAAGGTGCTTTATGGTTTTTGTGGTCATTGCGAATGGTCATGGGGAATTGCGTGTCATATTTCTGACTGGTGTCACTGGTGTACAAGAATGGTGTTGATTTTGTATTTGTTTATAGATGGTTCTTGGCTGATCAAGTGTACATTTAAACTTGTGTTTGTTCTTAGAGCCTGAAGTTGGGTGGCTTATCTAATAGAGCACAAAATACCAACCTGTAATGGAAATGTCACAATTTTTAAAGATTTTATTTACTTACTTGACAGAGAGACACGGTGAGAGAGGGAACACAAGCAGGGGGAGTGGGAGAGGGAGAAGCAGGCTTCCCGCTGAGCAGGGAGCCTGATGCGGGGCTCCATCCCAGGACCCTGGGATCATGACACGAGCCAAAGGCACACGTTTAATGACTGAGCCACCCAGGAGCCCCGGAAATGTCACAGTTTTTAAAATTACTGTAGGGATGCCTGGCTGGCTCAGTCAGAAGAGCATGAGACTCTCGATCTCAGGATTGTGGGTTCGAGCCCCACGTTGGGTGTAGAGATTACTAAAAAAAAATAATAAAAAAATAAAAACTGTTCCTTTAAAAAATAAATAAAATTACTGTAATACTTTTAGAAGTAAAGGGAGGTGACTTTTTCGTTCTTTAATGTCTGCATTTATTCATTCATCAGATGTTTGGGTGCCTGGTATGTGCTACTATACTAGGTGCTGAATCTTTAATGGTGATCCGGCAGACATGGTTTCTGCTCTCATGGCGTATGAGGGGGGAGAGACATTGCAGAAATGAATGCAGATATTTATGACATATTTATGAATTGTGATGGGTGGTGTGAAGGAAAAGGACAGGGGGCTGTGAGTATAAGAAGGGTGGGGAGAGGTGACCGTAGATTGCGGATACAGGGAGGGCGGGTCTGAGGACACTGATGTTTGTGCAGCCACTTGGGGGCTGAGTTGGTGCCGGAGGGGAGAGAAGCCTGAAGAGCTTTCCAGGCAGTGAAAACCAAACCAAGCTCAGAAGCCCTGAGATGGGGCTCTGCTGTGAATGGTAGATTGATGGAAATTTTAGTAATCAACGACTTAAATTTTTTGTTATTGCCTCTTAGTAAATCATCATCATAGTGGTATTACATACCGCGTGAATTACGATGACATGAAAATATTTATTTTGGGTCAGTATGTTCTCCTTCCTCCTCAAATGAAACTGCTTGAGTGAAGAGAGCTACCTCTGTGATGTGGCTTGAACTGGGCTACTGTCCATCCTCCATCCCCGACACCCCCCCCCCCCCCCGTTTGAGTGCCGCCATTACCCCACGCACTGGCTTCTGCTAGACACATCCGGATCCTGCTTAGACTGGGGCCTTGCTCTCTGAGTCTGGAAAAGCCCTGTCTACCCTTACTGGGATGGGTCTTGAGCAGGGCCACCTTTGGCTCTTCCAGTGGCTAAGCCCTTGCCCCCCTCTCTCTGGCCCCTTCTCCAAATACACACTGAAGGCTTTGGGGGTAGTGGAGGGGTCCGGTGTGAGTTACACACACCTCACTCCACTGGAATAATGGCTCTTTGGTAGTTGAGGCTTTGCGCCTGGGACAAGTGTGATGGAGTGTGGTTCACTCTTACAGGCCTCAGTGGGAGGCAGTGTGGTGTAGTGGTTACAGGCCGGCTCTGGACAAAGTATTGGTTTGGAGACTTGACTCTTCTGCTTAGTAGTCCATGACTTGGGGCATGTAGCTTAATTTGCCTCTGCTTTCTCATCTGCAAAATGCCGGTCATAACAGAGCCTTCTTCCGGGGGTAAGGATTCAGTGTGTTAACGTGTGTGTGTCTGGAAGAGTGTCAGCAAACACTCCACGTAAATGTTAGTTACTTCTCCTTGGTCTTTCCTGAAAATGGATTCCTGGGGTTCTTCCTCTTCCCAGCCAGATGCTCAGATCTGTTTGAATCCAAGTAGCGCGTATAATTTATAATTTGATACGGCACTCTGGTTACGCCTGTAAAAGATGAAGGAATAGAGATGGCAAAGAAATAAACCAAAATGCTATCAGTGATTGTGTTAGTGCAGGATACTGTGGTGACCTGCTGTTACCCCTCTGATTTTACGCATCTTCTCTAATCTGGTTATGTTACTTCTGTACAAATAATAATATGATAAAACCTTACGAGAAAAGGCTAGGCTGGCAGTTGCCCTAGTGGGTCATTGAAGTGGGGCTGGAAGAAGGGGACGCCTGGGTTCCACCTGCTCAGATTGCATTTACACAAGGTGGTGGAGTACTTTCCCATTTATGCTTACTGTTGGAGAAATACAACGGTATTTATTAAAAGCCCTTAGTAGAGCTGTCCCAGAAAGTTAGACGCTAGGGGGATACAGTTCCTTGGGGAACCCTTTATTCTTTGTTTCTTTTTCTTTGTTTTCCTTTTTTGTTCCTTCTTGCACTCCCTGAGTGGGCCTCCAGCCATCTGTTACTCACTCTCCTTTGGGCTCCTCTTACTCCCCTCCCCCTTGAATATTATTCCTTTTAATCCCCCATCTTTCTCCTTTCCTTGCTGTCCTGTAGAAGTGATGCGTACATTTCTATAATTCAAAGAGTAAATTTTATTTATTGTTAATTGTAAAACTAAATGTAACTTGTTGCCCTGAAAAATCTAAATTGAGCAGCCTTTTGTTTACTCACACCTATAATTAAATGATTGATTGATTTACTTATTAACTGACTCCCTAACCTCTGGCCGGGGAGGGGGGGGGGTCCTGTGCCTCCTAAAAGCACCAGGAATCTTGGGGGATTGGGAGGCTGAGAGCAAGGGAAGAGTGAGGGAATGCTGAAGTTAAGTTTCTCCTCTTTCCCTATTTTTATTAGGGTGATCTGTATTGTTACCATTTCATTATTTGTCAGAATTTTTAAGTGTTTCCCAACTGGAAGAACAGAATTCTGGAAAATTACCAAAATGAATTTTTACAAAGAAAACGTTGCCAAATCTGACACATTGCCTCAAAAGCCCATTGATTTTAATTACTTTTTAAAAAGTTCAGTGAGCTTTCCAGCTTTCCTTTCGTGCCCTCTTGTATAATTATGAGCGGAGAAGAAATGGGCTTTCCTGCTATGTTCATTTTACCTGCAGGAATTTATCTGTGAGCTGTGTCATCCTCTAAGTATCTCAAAATAATACTGACCTCAGATTTCAAAGAGGACATGACAGCAGTGTTTCCTGGCCTGAGTGGAAGAGCTCTTTTCCTTGAGAAATATTGCCGATTGCAGTGACATTTCACAATTGAATGTGAAATCTAGTTGAGGGGATTTAAATGAGGTAGTGCCTTCCTATACCTTATTTCACAGTTTATAATGTTTTTCATCTCTAACCACAAATGCCCAATTTGAATGTAACATAAATATTTATGAGTATTCTCTCCGTGCGATAAGGAAGTCTGTACAATTGCAGTAAAACCTAGCTTTATAGAACGGGTATAATTAGGAGTTCCTGTTTATTTTTCAGCAGGATTCATCGTAGGAGTCCTTTGAATCAGAAACACTATATACACTGCTTTTGAGTAAGGCAGCCGTCCGAGAAGGTATGTCTGTCTGTATACGTATGCTGTGCACCAGATTTTGGCACAGACGCTTCTAGGCGCGGGCATGATTTTGGTGGCTGTTGCCTGTTTCATTTCGTTTACCCCAAAAATGGAGGAGGAGAAATTTGTTAAGTTTGTTGGTATGAGGCATCCAAGGATAGGGCGTGAGGGTTGAAGAAATAAAGGTAAAACTGTCAGCCCCATCTTAATACTTGCCATTTGTTGCCGATGTGGGAAACAAACAAAAAGGTGTGGGTAAAATATTAAAGGAAAAGTACGAATTGACGTCCTTAGGGGGCGACCAGTTTTCTGTCTCATGGACTCTTGGCTGGAAGAGCTGTCAGTGTCTCTCCTCTTCGGATGGAGAACATGTCCCTCTTTACCTGGTAGACACTGGATATGGAGGTGGCCTCACCTTCTGTGATTTAGCTTCCAGCTTGACATTTGCTCTCCTGGCAGCAGCTTGTGCATGATGATGATCTTTTCTTACTAGAACACTTAATAACCGTGGCAGATGTTGGGAGCTCAGTTCCACAGTCGTACAGCTGTTTATATGTCCAGTTGGGATTTCTTGAAAGAATTAATCAGTTTTTTTTAGGATCTCATGCTGAGGGCTACAAGGATAGTAGGATTTAAGGGGAAATTTATTTAATGGGAGTTTGCATTGGACGTTGCAACAGATGTAGCGTGGATTTGGAATGACAGCTGAAGGCAGGTCTGGAGTAAACCTCCCATTTATCCTTCAGCCAAGCAATTTGGAAAGTCCAAGATGGCTGGAACTCTCATTTGGACATTGTGTACTAGAGAGTCATCTTAAGAACATTCCAGAAAGTTTGGAAAATGGAGGAACTGTCAACTCTGTTCATTTCTGAATATTCCTTTCCACGCTTTTTATGCCTATGTTTTAAGATCTGTATCACTGCCAAGTTTTTGAAATCAATTTTATAGTTGTATATTATTCCACTGAGTACCATAATGTCCTCAGACATTTCTTACAGTTGGGCATTTGGGTTGCCTCCACCATTTTGCTGTCGTGAGTAATACATTGATTAACATTGTTGTACATAGAACCTTTTCCATATTTTGAATATTGATTTTCTGACAGTAGATGTTGAGAACAGTGATAGCTGGAGTGTGGGAGGGTTCCCCGGTTCCTTTGAGAGGTCAGGAATGGCTGGCACACACAGGCCCGAAGGGGACGGGTTCTCTTTGGGATACGGGGCCTCAGGGCAGTGAGTGAGGCTCAGCAGACTGCCGAGGTACTGGGCCTGGAGCTCAGGGACAAGCCAGGGCCTGAGGTCCAATGAAGGGATTGGCGGCATCTGGTTGAAGATGTTAAGATTGCTTGGAGGGTGGAATGAGGAGAGAGGAAAGTGAGTGATAGAACTCTGGGGAACATTGTTTTGGGACTAGAGGAAGGAGAGGCCACTAAGAATAAGGAGTGATGGAAGTAGGAAGTGGGCAGCCAGGAAGAAATGGCCCTGTGGAAGCCAGGGCAGGAGAGAGCTTAGGGAGAGAGTGCAGTGGGCATCGAACAAGTGGTGACATTTTATCTGAAGCTGTTTCTGACACTTGCATGTGGCAAGTGTCAAAGGTAGGCCTTGTCAGAAACCTTAGCTGTATGGAGGAAGAGACTGGAAGTAGGCAATTGCCAGAAGGGGTCGTAGGATGGTTTATTAGTCTGCTAGGGCCACCATAACAAAATACCACAGACTGAGTAGTGGAAGCAACAGAAACAGATTTTCTCACTGTTCTGGAGGCTGGAAATCCAAGAAGAAGGTGTCAGCAGCTTTAGTTTCTTCCAAGGCCTCTCTTTGGTTTGCAAACAGCCACCTTCTCTCTGTGTTCTCATCTGGTTGTCCCTCCATCTGTGTCGTCTGTGTTCCAGTCTTCTCTTCTTATAGGGACACCAGTCATGTTGGGTAAGAGCCCACAATAATGGTCTAGTTTTAACTTAATCACCTCTTTAAAGGCCCTGTCTCCAAGTACAGTCACATTCTGAGGTCCTGGGGGTTAGGCCTTAACATATGAATTTGGGTAGGGGGACACAGTTCGGCCCCTACCACATGGCTTCTGGGCCTGATAACCCCGTCTCCTTCCTTGCTCTGTGCTCCTTCCCATCCTCCACATGGTTGACCCTCTGCTCCTTCTTGTCAAACTTGGGTCTTGGCTTTGGTGACCTGTGTTCTTCTGGTCTCAACCCGCGGCTCCTCCTGACCCCCTTGGTGTCCACATCCTGCAAGGTTTGGGCCTTGGCCCTCCTCTCTTCCTGAAGTCAGGTCCCTCTGTCTGTCTTCAACTCCTCAATGGCAACTCCTCATCCTATAGCAAAGTAGTCCTCCTTCCAGGTGTCAGAGGAACTCTTGTTTTATTTTGATGATGAGGATTGATTGATTGATTGATGTTTTATTTTATGAGAAGACTAAACCATTTTGTGATCCTGCCCTCATGGTTGCTTATCTCACAGTTAAAAAAAAAAAAATAGTGGGAACATTGATTTAGGTCAGGGTTCAGGAAAATTTTATATTTGAGTTCACCTCATATTTCACAAATTAGTGTTTTTCTCCCTTTCTTTTCAAGGGTCTGCCTTGGTTAAAATAAGACTGAATGGGTTGCTATCTCAGTAGAGTCTGGGGCAGAATTATTTTGGCAGGTATGGTATTACTGCCTTTTTGTCTCCAGATGTAGGTTTTCTGTTTGTTTGTTTTTAAAGCTATAGAGGTTAAGATTATCCTATTTGATGCCGAGGAGGGAGGCTTCGTGTGCATATTGGTGAAGGGAACAAGGTTGACTTGTGGAGGATGTTATTTAAAGTATGGTTGGTTGTTTTGGGGTTTCTGGTATATATGTATTTACGTAGTGTTTCTTTCAATAATCTTTTGAAATATATCAGTATGATTTCTGCATAAAGTTCATATTTTTATTGAAGAGGCTAAGTATCAGATTTCTAAAAGTATGTAAATTATGGATAGATTGACTGTTTGGCCACCCAAAATGGAAGCACCCAGATTTTACTAGGCAGCCTTGAGAGGAACATTTATCTCTGTTGACAATTTTAAAGCGGTATGTAATTTTAAAGTATGAAACTCAAATTTAGTTTTTAATAGTAACTCATGTGTTTATTCTATCTTTAAGAGCCGGGTTATGGAATGACATGTGACCTTGTACTCTTGACTCTATGTCTGGTTGTGGGTTTGAAGTGTTATTTTTGTGCTTTCTTAAATGACTTAAGCACTTCTGACTGTACATTTGGGACAGAAAAAATATGGCAGTTGGATATAGTTTTGAAAAACTGGCCAGATTTTTAACCTGGTAATACAATAGTATTCTTCATTATTATAATTTTCTAGGCTCACAGCTTTAGAAAATGGTATAAGGTCTTAGGGACCTCCAGACTTGCTGGATTAGTTGGTGTTCTTTTTCTCTGCAAAATATATCAACTGATGCTCATAACACACAAAATGGTCAAAGCTACAGTTGTGTGTTCTTGGGTTTCTTTTTCTTTCTTTCTTTTTTTTTTTTTAAGATTTTATTTCTTTGAGAGAGTGCATGAGAGAGCGCATGAGAGAGCACAAGCAGGGGTGGGGGGGGAGGGGCAGAAGGAGAGCTCCCCGCTGAGCAGGGAGCCCAGTGAAGGACTCAATCCCAGGACTCTGGGATCATGACCTGAGCCGAAGGCAGACGCTTAACCGACTGAGCCACCCAGGCACCCTGCTCTTGGGTTTCTGTTTCCACCAGTGGACATGTGTGCGTATCCAGACTCAACTGTGTTTTCTTCTCCCCAAACCTGTTTTTGCCATTTATACTTACTCCTCTATTTAGTATAAAGATTTTAAATGTGCAAAAATAATTACTGTTTTTGTGACAATTTATTTGAATTTATTTGAATGTTTTGGAAAGCACCTGATAAAAAGTAAGTTTCTAAAACGGAATGACCGCTGATTTTAGAGTGGCTGAGGTAACTGTAAAGGAGTTAGGGAGTCCTAAAAGAAGAGTGTTCCCACTAATATTGTCAGCCATTCAGGATAGGTGGGTTCAGCTGTGATTATGTAAGACCCAGGAATCTTAGTGGCTCAGAGCAATAATCTGCGCTCACTCGGTGCGTCCACTGACGGCCAGGCCCGTGGCTCTGCTCTGTGTCGCCCTCATCCATACTAGGGGACACAGTGTGATGAAGCAGCCCCCTCTGGAACCCTGCTGACCCCTGGGGTAGAGGGAAAGACTGTGGGGAAGCCCGTGTGACCCTGCCTGCATTCGGCAATGTGGTTAACCTTCCCACCGAGGAGTAGTGAGCATCTGCACTGTTTCTCTGGTGTCTTTACAGCCTCACTATTTCTTTTAAAGAAATTTGACCTTTTTTTTTTTTTTAAGATTTTATTTATCTGTTTGCCAGAGAGAGAGAGAGAGAGAGAGAGAGAGAGCACAAGCAGGGGGAGCAGCAGGCAGAGGGAGAAGCAGGCTCCCCACTGAGCAGGGAGCCCGATGTGGGACTCGATCCCAGGACCCCGGTATCATGACCTGAGCCGAAGGCAGACGCTTAACCGACTGAGCCACCCAGGCGTCCCAAGAAATTTGACCTTTTAAAGGGTGATGCCTTGAGATGGTTTATAAAAGAAAGTACCGCTGGGTACTGCAGCCGGTGGACATAGACTTGAAGAAAAGGCCTCAGCATTATAGCAAAACACGGGCAAATAAATGTATGATGATAGGGTTTAATTTAAAAAAAATATGTTTTGTTATTTATCTTTTTAAATGACTTCCAACTTTGACTTTTTTTCCCCCCTTTAAACCAAGCAGCCAAACTGTCAATCCTTATGCATTTGGGTGAGAGAGCCTACTTTAGTCTTAAACCCTCCTGTCTCTCTTGCCCCCTCCAACGATTAGTGTTCTGCCTTTTATGATAGAGTCGTCTGTTATTTCTCTTGCACTTATCCACCTGTTTCACTTCCATTAGTTCTACCCTAGTTCTAGATTTGTGCCATAGCTGGTTTCCCTGCTGCTAGCTAGTATGGTATCTTTACCGTACAATTGGAAAAAGGTACCCTTCAGGGCAGACACTATCCCACAGAGCTCCACTTGATGTCAGTGCCCACTTTCCCCCTTGGCTTTTTATGCAGTGCACAAACTGAACAACTGCACAGAGCAATTTTGCTTCTTGCTTCTAGCTTTCTCCCAGCTAATTTAGACTATCCACTAAGTAAACAGCCTTTACATTTTTTGTTGTCTGTCGCTGCTCAAGACATTTTTGATGACTCCCCATAATCTATGATGGCTATCTTCGATCTTATTTTCCATGGTCACCAGTGACTGACTGGATAACAGCCAGTCACACTTGTGGCCCTCTGGGTGCACTGACTGCAGCACAGACACAGTAGATACTCTTCCCTCTCCTCTCCCACCCATTCCCACCACATTCCCAGCTGTAAGCTCCTCAGCTTGGACTCTCCGTCTTGTCTCAGCTTACCTTTCCTCCCAGCCTCACGCTCTACTGGGGCCCCGCCCCAGCTGTCTTCTGCTGTTCTTCTTCCTAGTCACTGTCTTCTGAATGGTTTGTTCTTCTGCTGGACCACATACTGCTCATCCTCAGAAAGTCCAGGTCAAGTTTCTCCTCTTCAGCCGTCCTTGTCTGATCCTCCCTACACCATAGTACTAGTTCGGCCTCTGATCATAAACCCGAGGCTCTATATTCCTCTTTCTGCGGTGAATCACCTGCCCTGTGTGGCACTTGTTCTATGAGTTATACGGCTCTTACATGTTTTCTTTCCCCAATTAGATTGCCAAAGGCTGGGAAGTAGTAGATGCATCTCTAATTCCTTTCTCCCAGAGTCTGTGTATCCCAGGTGCATGGGTCAGAGCAGTAGCCTGGAGAGAAGAGAGTCCAGCCTGGTTAATCATATAATACAGTTCTGGATGGAAGCTCAGGCTGCTTCTTCCCGGCCACAGGATATTGACCTAGTTTCCCCTTCTTATCTCTGTGCAAAATATTTGTTGTACTTAGTGTGTTCTCCCTGTCACAACGAATGTTTGTCTCTTCCTTTCATATGAACGGAATGCTAAAGTACTAGTTAAATCAGTGGAAAAAACAATGGAGAAGAAAAGTCGGTAAGCAGTTTTATTTAATTCCTAAACTAGGGGACCTTACAATTATGTCGTTTAAAAAGAACTTTATAGTTTCCTTTTAATCTCTCTGCCTGCCTGCCTACTTATTGAGAGACATGATTAAGGGTGGATTGTGAATTTTAAGTTTTTATGGCTTTTAATTCGATGACTTAAAATGTAATAATATGATATTTTGAAGACCTCTTATTTTGATAAATTAGTGGGAGAGGGAAATGAATTTTTCTTAATCAGGCATATACAATGTGGTTGACTATTGAATATCTTATTCCTTTTTTTTTTTTAATATTTTATTTATTTATTTGACAGAGAGAGACACAGCAAGAGAGGGAACACAAGCAGGGTGAGTGGGAGAGGGAGAAGCAGGCTTCCCGCGGAGCAGGGAGCCCGATGTGGGGCTCGATCCCAGGACCCCGGGATCATGACCTGAGCCGAAGGCAGACGCATAATGACTGAGCCACCCAGGCGCCCCGAATATCTTATTTCTTACCCAAATTTCCCTTGGGAAAATTTATTGAAAATTTATTTTATAATGGGCAAACTGATTAACTTTAAAAATTGATTTATGTGTAGTTTACAGGTTAAGTGTGTGCTTATATTCTAGTAAAAAAAAATAGTGTATATATGTGTGTGTGTGTCCGGGGGGGGGACATTTGTATGTTTGTATCCTCATATAAGCCTATGAATAATTGCTGTGTCTTACAGAACTTTTGGAAATGAGAACTATTATTCAAATTTAGTTAACATTTATAAATTTAAATTTAGTCAAATTTTAGTAAATTTTTAATTTATGACTTAAAAAGTTATGTTATGGCATGCCTTAGATGTTGATTTGCTGTATCGTATATGTTTTAGTTCTTCATAAATACTTCAGAATGTACTTAGAGATATCCAAGATATGTATTATGGTGCATTTGACTTTAAAGTCAGTATGGCTTCCAACATGAGAAAAATTAGAAAAACTTTGGCTCAGAAAATACTTCTCAGGGGCGCCTGAGTGGCTCAGTCGTTAAGTGTCTGTCTTCGGCTCAGGTCATGATCCCAGGGTCCTGGGATCGAGCCCCGCATTGGGCTCCCTGCTCCGCGGGAAGCCTGCTTCTCCCTCTCCCACTCCCCCTGCTTGTGTTCCCGCTCTCGCTGTGTCTCTCTCTGTCATATAAATAAATAAAATCTTAAAAAAAAAATACTTCCCAATTCTGATTGTTGATTTTAATCAACACAGGTAAAGTAACCCACTGCAATTTAGCTCTTTTCTTTAAAAATTCTTTTTTAATGACAAAGTAGTTCTGCTTTCTCAATTTACATCATCACTGTCTTTTTTGGAAACATCTTAGCTATTTTTGTTTGATCAATTCTCAAGTAATAAAGACTCATGAAATCCTAATGTAAATGTATAAACATCTCTCCCTTTGATTACATAGTTGATTTAGTAGACTTTGTTTCAGTGAATATTCACTGCTTGAGGAAGTTTCTGAATTTTTATTATTCTAAAAAACTTTTTCTTAACCACAAGTACAGAGACATTACCAAAATGCAGTGTTGAGTGATGCATATTTTTCTCCTTTTACTATATAGGTTTCTTAATTTTGTAATCTGTAGGCCCCTTTTTTGCTTTCATAACTAGATTAACTCATTAAAATAGTGCCATTTTGCAACTAGCCATATAGTTGTAAACAGAACACATTCACTCATGCCTTGATGCCTGTAGTTAGGAAGATCCAGTTGACTCCTTGCATTTCCTACTGTGCTGTGTATGGTTAGACCCTTAATACATTTTTTTGCTGGTGAGGTCAGAATAAAGAGCTACTTTCCTTAACCTCTGAGTAAATGTCACTGAGAAAGATTCTTGTGGACTGGCATTCTTGGTCCTTAACATTCTTTATAACCAGAGACAGGATGAATGTTCACCGAAAAATTAAGGAACTCAGTCTTTGCAGATTTGAGCATTTTTTTGTTGAATTGGTGATGACAGACTGGGACAGGATCTTAGGAGATGATGTATTCCCCCTTTGTGGGGAAACTGAGGCTCAGCATTGGCAGTATGCCCAAGGTCTCACTCTGAGCCAGCTGCAGAGCTGAGTCTACGACTTGGATCTTCTGGGTGTTTTTTCTGGAGCCACTCTGGTAGTCATTCTAACCTCTATGATTTGCAGAAAGCAACAGCTGATGTTTCCCTGAGAGCTGACTTGCTTCCTTGCCCCAAAGAACAAGTGCACTAAATTCAATACATTTCCCTCTACTGTCCCTTCAAAGAGCCTGAATGATGGGAAGGTGCCTTTTTAAGTCTGCTCTGGGGTACCCTGGGCTGTTTTCTTGTGAGCATCTTTGTTCAGCTAGATGTCTTAAAAAAAAAAACAATCCATAGGGACTCCCCAAACTGACGGGTACAGGAAATCCTCTGTGAGTGCTCACCAGGGGCAATGCACTGGTCTTTTAATTATAAGGGAGTGCCTTGAGTGATGGGATGGTAGGATCAAGTATGAAGAGAACAGAAAGAACGAATCTACAGGCAGTGTCAGCAGGTGAAGCGGGGCAAGGGACAGGATGACTTGGTGAGGCTCTCAGCACATGGGATGGGACCTGGACCCTCTGATTAACAAGCCAGTTCATTTGGAAGGAAAGTTGGTTTTCCCTGGGTGGCTGTATTCAGTTTAATACTCACTGGTCGCACTTGGTATCTGTGCACCGGCCAGGAACAAGTCTGAGCTGTCGGGTGTGTCAGTTAAATCTGAGCACTTTTACATTCACCTAGGGGTCCTGGGGCTCAGGTTTGCCAATCTAAACACATTCAGCTTCTTGGAATTTTTTTATCTACCTTGAGGGAACACTTTGAGAAGTCTATGGGTTATAATTAGCACACTCCACGTGCAGCTGCGTTTGTGTTTCTGGCCGTAACAGAGGTTTATGGTTTTTGGCTACCTTGTCCCGGAGGAACTCAGAGCACTTTTCAGACGTTAGCTCATTAATTCTTCTCAGACCCAGTGTGACTAAGATAGCGTGGCCATAGGTTCCCCCTAGAGCCAGAGATTGCTTGATGTCCATTCTAGACCTTCTAGGATTTTGGCCGGTGAGGGCTGCCAAGTTGGGGGTGGGAGGTGGGTGGAGAGGGAGGGCAGGGGTGGCTTTTGGACCCAGTTTTGGTGGTGGATGGCATTCTCTGATGTTGCCTTGCCCTTTGGCATCGTTCCTGCCATGACTCTGCAGAGCTTCCTCCAGGAAATGACGTTGGGGACAGTGACTTTGGCTGCTTTTACTCCTCAGGGTATTGAACCCCATGGGATGACTTTTGCAAATGAGGCAACTCTCTTGGTTATTGCCCTCGGATGCACATGCCGGATGCACATGCCGGTAGGTGAGGTCTTCAGGGTCAGGAGAAATAGGCATGGGGAAGGAGGGAGCTAGCATCCAGTGAGATCCTGCCCTCTTAGGGTTTTGCTTTCTTAGCCAGCCTGCCTCAGAACCCTGGGGAATGGATGTTGTCATCCCTGAGCTTTTAGATCAGAAATTCAAATTCCAGAGATAAATTAATTCCCTTGGGTTCGAGCCTAAGACTGTGATCTAAAGCCTATGCTGTCCTGTATTGGGGCAGATCAAAAGGGAATTCTCAGTGATGGTAAACTCTTGTTACCAAACTTCTGTAGCAAATGACTCTTCCCACTGTGGAAGCGCAGCTTCTCTTTAAAAAACTGGGTGTGTTGCGAAAAGTTTGCTGACTTGGGAATGAGGTTGATGGGTACATGCAACGTAATAGGTGTGAAAGACCGCTCAGAGCGGTCAGGAACGCTTTCTCCTTGCCCTGCCTCTTCCAGAAACCAGTTGTGCCACACCTCCTGGGTCCATTTCTCTCTCTTCTAACAGAAGGGCTTGCCTGGGATTCTAACAGATTTTGCTCAGACATCAGAAGAGAGAGTTTGTAGCTTGTAATCCCAAACCTTCGATGTTGCCATAGCAGCCACTGTCCCTGTTTGACTCAAAAATCCTTCTGATTAGTCTAGATAATATAGTCCCCATTTTCACAGTTGGAAAAACTTTGTTTTTAACCAGTCACTTTACGATTGTAAAGTTCTGTGCTATCTTTCACATCCTTAATAACTGGCCTGTTCCTGGGATTGAGGGTAGCTGAGCTCTGGCTGATGGTGGTTGTCCAGCCTTTTTATACCCAGACAGAAACAAACCTTGACTTTGACAGTGGGTGGTTCCTGGCCCCTCTCTGCCTGTGGGGTGATCCCCCTTGGGGTGTTAACTCTTAGATCACCAGAAGGTTGAATTAATTGCCCCTCCCATTCGGAGAGCTTTTTAGGATCCGAGTCTGGTTTCCTGGCTTATGGACTTCTGTATGCTTTTAGCTATTTGTTTTCAGCCCCTGTCCAAATCTATTCTACTTTATCATTATCTGATAATTTAATGTTCTTTGTATTACCCAGAGTTTGAACACAAGACAACTTACTGGATGGAAATTGCCAGTAGTTGGGAGTATTTCTTCCCTACTCTAAGATTCTAACAAAACCAACCTACCAGCAATCCATTAAATATTTATAACAAAAAGCTATGGTGGTGGGGGGGAAACCTTCAAGATGAAGTGGTTTTAACCATAGAATAAAGAATTGGGAAATCAGATAATGGTATTTTATGTAGGAAATGCTGTGCATCAACACAGCTTCTGTGAGTTTCCCTAAGGAAGTGTGTTGATAGGAGTGCAAATCAGCATCACTGAGCCCTTTCATACCTGCATGCTGGGGCCCACCTTCTCAGTTACTCTGGGGAGCCCTGCAAAGCACCCTCTGTGGTTCTCTGCCCCTCCGCCCAACTCTCTTCTCCTTTGAAAACCATGCTACTTGAGTAAATTGTCCTACCACTTGCCCTTTAGGTTGGTAAGTACTGAGAAACTGTCTTGCCTGTTGGTTTGTATCCCGAGTCTTTCCATTCCTTGTGTATCAGTTGAAGTTCTCTGATTATCCTCTGTCTGTTGTGAGCTGGATGGGAAGGGTAGAGTTGACGGAAACAGTCTTGGCAGGAAGAGCAGCCTATGTGTCTCTGATGTGCCAGCCAGTGGGGGGCGGGGAGGTCACTCAGGCCTTCTCCAGGGACGAGGAGACCTGCAGACGCACTGCTGTGCAGGGGATCTCCTGGCTTCTCAGCACACGCTGCCGGTGAGGAGTGGCCACTCGCTCTGGTTTCGGTCAGGGAGGATTTATTTAAGGCATGAAGCTTGGCTGAACCTCTTGAGAACCTACTACTAGAACCACTCTCAGGACCTAAAGCAGCTTTTCTGTCTGTCCTCTGTGGTCCCAAGCTGCTTCTCTGTGCACCCACATCATTCCTCTTGGATTAGCTTCAGAGCAAGTCCAGAGACCGTCAGAGGCTCCCCTGAGCGGGACACCCCGTCCTCTGGATCCATGCTGACTTCATTATAGCCACCTGATGATAGTCCCTGTCCTCATTCTAGAACCTTGGAAGCTGGCTTTGTTTGGGCTGGTGTGTAGCCACAGTGCCATTAGCAGTGGCCTGGCTGACAGAGCCATCGGAGGCCTGGCATCTGCGTGTGTTGTGTGTGTTGCCTTGGGTGGGGGCTCAGCGGGGAGAGGTGAGCCTGGGGAGGAAGGCCAGAGTTAGGTTGTGAAGCCTCCATCTCTGACAAGGAATTATTGTGCATATAGTTAAAGATAGATAGCATAAAACTTAGCATTTTAGCCTTTTTTTTTTTTTTTAAAGATTTTACTTATTTATTTGCCAGAGAGAGAGAGAGAGCAAGCATAAGCGGGGGAGCGGCAGGCAGAGGGAGAGGGAGAAGCAGGCTCCCGGCTGCGCAGGGGGCCAGATGCGGGGCTTGATCCCAGGACCCCGGGATCATGACCTGAGCTGAAGGCAGACGCTTAACCGACTGAGCCACCCAGGCGCCCCAACATTTTAGCCTTTTTAAGTGCATGGTTCCGGGATATGAAGTGCCCTCACCCTGCTGTGCAGCCATTACCACCATCCCTCTCCAGAACGTTTTTGTCCTCTGAAACTGAAGCTCTGTGCTCATTTAAACTACAGCTTCCCATTCTGTCTGGTGACCAGCATTCTGCTTTCTGTCTCTATGAATTTGGCGACTCTAGTACCTCACGTAAGTGGACTCATAAAGCGTTTGCCCTTTGGCAGCTGGCTTGTTTCACTTAGCGTGATGTCGTCCAGTTTCATCCATTTGGTGGCATGTGTCAGAATTTCCTGATTTTTTAAGCCTGAATACTATTGCATTGTATGCACACACCACATTTTGTTTATCCATTCATCCGTGGGTGGACATTTGGGTGGCTTCCCCCTTTTGACTGTTGGGAATGATGCTGCTTTGAATATGGGTGTGCAAATATATTTTTGAATTCCTGCTTTTATACCCCAGAATGGAATTGCTGGGTCATAGGGTGATTCCATGTTTTGTGATTTTGAGGGTCTGCTGAGGAATTTGAATATTCACTTATAGGCTTATTGAGAGCTATTGGAGGCTTTAAAGCAATACTTAAAGGTTTTTTTTTTTTTTTAAAAACCTGATCAGGTTGTGATCTAGAGAGGCGACTTGGGAAGTGTGGCCCATGCATGGGGGAAGGAGAGGGATGGCAGAGGCTGTGGTGGCAAGACAAGACTGAGAGAGACCATGGAGAAGGCTGTTGCCTTCCAGTGAGAAAGGATGAAGGCGGGCTAGGGCAGTCACAAGTGGGGAAGAGGCGGGGAGGACTGCGAGTGATGACGCTGATGTAATCGAGAGACAGGATGGCTCTGGGGGGAGAAGGTAACAGGCAGGGAGAGGCCGGGGGTGAGAAACTGGGTCTCTTGTGACTTTGTGGGATCTAGGGAGAATAAAAGGGTTTTGTTTTTGTTTTGGGGGGTATTTTGATACAGGATGGTAGGAGATAGAAGGTTTGGACATGTGTTGAGATGTTAGACTCAGCCACGTGGGAGAGATGGTTGGTGGGCAGGCTGTTGACAATCTGGGTTGCTCATGTGAGGGAGGGGAGAAGGTAAAGAATCAAGGGGCAGATGGTCAGGCAACTTGGTTGAATTTAAAAACGGTGGGGGTGTTATTGGTGTACCTTCATTGAGTTCCACAGGTCTTCCAGATCTCTTTCACATTCCTACCTGGAAGCAAACATAATCAAAATTTAGAAATGTATCAGAATTTGTATCAAAACTTATGAAACCAGAAATGATGGCCAATTCTTTGGTCATAAAAATCAGGTTTCATCAGGATCCTAATGAATTCAAAAGGATTTAGACTAAAATGTGAGGGTGTTGAATTTGGCTTGTATTTTGCTCAGCTACATTTTTAAATTTTTTTTCCTTTAGTGAATATGTGTTGTTTCTAATCATTAAAAGGTTATTTGAAATTTCAGAAGTGGTTTATTTTCTTTTCCTGACTCTTACTGAACTGTGGGGTCCTGGAGGAGGTGGTGTGTGTGGGGGGTGCCATGATGATCCACAGCGTGTCCGGAGCACTTAACACGACGCCAGAGACCAACAGGGTTCAATACTGTCTAAGTGGTGGTTGAGCTGAATTGCATGGAAATTTAATCTAACTGCTCTCAGAGAGGAGATGCATGCTATTTTAAAAGATCGAGGAAGGAAATTCCAGTTTTTCTTAGTCATTTAAGCTCATTGTATTAGGTTCTCAACAACGTCCTATAGACTTGGCCCCTCTTTTGCCTTTGTTTTGCCACCAGGATTTGCTGAGATTTATTTTGTTCATGAAATCTTGCCACATTGGCCCAGTTTGGTTACTTAAATGTGCTTCTCATGTTATTCTTAAAAGCTTTAGTGATCTCTTTGGGAGTCAAATGGCTCAATTCTGTTTCCTGTCCTTTGTGGGTAATATTATGTTTTCAGAGGAATGGATCAAAGTGGCTTGAAGCTGCAGTCATTTTTTTGCCTTCTGGTCAGACCAGCCATGGCGGCTGCAAGAACTTGAATTATCGAATGATTCAGTTGTCAGTCGTAAATTTGCGTACTTGTTTTCCCTTTGTATTTCTCTGAATGCCTACCATGTGCTAAGGCAGTGCATTATGCCTTTGGGGAAATAAAGACGAATAAGCTGTGACTCCTGACACCAGAGAGCTGATTGTCCAGAAAAGGGGTTATCACATACATGCCCCCGCCCCCGCAAGGAGGTAAGGAATGGAACCAGAGTCAGATACGAACAATTGTTATTATGCTAAGAAGACTCCCCGAAGGTGTTGCCTCCCGATGTATACTGCTAATGACATTGCAGATGTGTTTTCAACATCCTCATTTCCAGTTGCCGAAGCAATAGAGGTTTGCTTTCATTAAGTTTTCCAGCAAGTGGTTTTTAGGGCTTTGCTTTGAAAGTTCCCTCAACTTGGGGCGCCTGGGTGGCTCAGTCTTTAAGTGTCTGCCTTCGGCTCAGGTCATGATCCCGGGGTCCTGGGAGCGAGCCCTGCATCGGGCTCCCTGCTCTGCGGGGGAGTCTGCTTCTCCCTCTCCCACTCCCCCTGCTTATGTTCCCTCTCTTGCTGTGTCTCTCTCTGTCAAATAAATAAAATCTTTTAAAAAAAAAGTTCCCTCAACTTTAAAATTATGCTAATGACTTGATATTAATCCTTGTTAATCATTGCATCCTCAGCTCTGATCTGTGAATTTTCCTTCCAGTTTTACAATAAAACTTCAACTTAAAAATGTGTTTGTTCTCATCTGTGTTACCCCAAGAACTTTGAATAACATGGGAGATGACTGGATGCTTTATTTTAGCTTATCCTGGATTTTTTCTTAGTTGTTATTCAGTTGTTACTAAACTAATTAATTATTAACTTGGAATAGTTTTTCACTGTTGCTGTTTGATATCGAATGGAATAACCATGCATTTCACAGGGATAAACCCTCTGGTCTGGCTGTGTCTGTGTGCAGGGCTATTGGCTTGGAGAATGCTGGTCTTGACTCCCAAACACAGATGACATTAACAGTATAGGTGGCTTGGAATTTAGGGCTGGTGACTGGGGTAGACTACGTATATTTAAATATTAGGCTTCAGGTGGCCATTTTAAGATGCTATAGGATGTTTATGCTGCATTTTCTTTTGGATTTTTGAGGAATTTTTGAAATGATGCTTTCAATATTTTAAGTGGTATTTTTACACTGGGAAAGATGCCAGTAAATGAATTGGTATACACTGAAATACAGGTAGTAACTTTGGAAGTTTATGAGATGAGAGTAGGTCGGGGAAAGAATAGTTGCAATCATATATTTTGTTTTTCTTGATTGGACAAACAGGTGGAAAGCTGGGGCAACCTCCTGCAGCTGTAGGTGGGCTGGTGGCTGGGCTAGATCAGCGCCCTTAGATAAAGAGACCCTGCTTCCAGGCTCCTCTGGGGTTGTTCCAAAGGCTACCCTCGTGATTGTATTTTGTAGATTGCTTTCACCAATGCTGGGGGAAAAAGGTTAGGTTTTACACAAGAATGAAGCTGTAACAGTGGTATAATCCTGTATGTTGGGTACTGTACGAAGTGTTCCTGTCAGTTAGGGATCTTGATTGTGTGCAATGCAGAAAGGATGTAGAGACTCACAAAACTGCAAAGAGGTTGGAAGATCAGGAAGGATACAGGCTTGGAAGATAGGCAGGAACCAAAGAAGGGCTGGACGGCTGGGCAGCAGGATCCGCAGCAGAACCCTTGGCACAGGGACCCCTAGGCTTCGTGCTGTGGCTGTTGCTACGGTGAGTGATGAGTAGTCCCTCCAGCCGTCACCCCCAGCTTTCACCATCACCCAGGACTCCCAACCCAGGACGATGTGATCGGCTGTGCATAAGCTCTGTGCCTTGGGGTGGAGAGAGCAGATCCGCCTCCTCTGAATTCTGCAGTGGGAACTCAGTACTACTTCTTGCTAGATTACTTGTCATCGTAAGCTAACTGGGGACTCCCTCAAAGGGAGATTAGGTACCAGTACGAGTAGGACTCTGTCCTGGAGAGTGTCCCTTTGAAAAGAAAGACAAATGTCTACAGTGGCTGTCCCCTTTGGCTGCCCAGTGTTCACATGCACCTTTCTCACCGTACTTATGGTTATGAAAATAACGTGCCCTGGCCCACATGATGCAGCTCTTTCCTGTATGGCTGGAAGCATAGCCACGCCCTCTTCAGAGGTTGTGCTCTTTGAGAAGCTCTCCTTTGTCCCCTGTCTTCCGTGGCCACATTTGAGATGAGCGTTGGGCAAGATGGCTTTGGCAGGGGCTGCAGTGTTGTAGCAGTTTGTCGTTGTGGTTCTGAGGGGTTGGAGGTCTTGGGCTTGACTGTCCTAAGGATCAAGTCATGTGAAGTCCTGTCAGCCAGACTTCTTCGGCAGCATAGGTCCCTTAAAATGTGTTGGCTTTTAAGATTTCCTTGCATCCTTGGGTCCATGGACTAGTAACCAACATTAAAGATACTGCCAACTCCCAAGGTTTTGAACCTAGAACTTGGTCTGAGAACTTGTTTTCTGGCAGTGGGATCTAGCCATGGATGATCTGCAGAGTGTCTTAGCCCTTGGTTGATAGAATCCCCCAGGAACAGTTAAGAAGTGGACGAAGCAGTAGAGTGGGTGATGCCTCCAGTGTGCTACATCTTCATGGTGGGAGTGCTATCCCTGCCTCAGGCCATAGAGACAGAACAGGTGGTGCTTAGCACAGGTCACGTTTCCTCTGCATTCCCCACCTCCAGCCAGAGTGGCTCCATATAGCAGCCCCCCACCCTGTTCTCCGCTCTGGTTTTCACACCGGCCAGTTTCACAACAGGGCTGTCTTTTTCTTGTAGATCCTTAAGTAGCCAACACATACTCCAGCATCTGAATTTTTCGCAAATTCTGTCAGGTTGGAGGCACAAGGTCCAAGGCATAAGGCACGAGAAGCCACGGTTTTAATCGGTTGTTTACTGTTACATCGGAGGTGATCATCTTGCCAATCCAAGATGGGAGGTCCTCACTCCCTCCGCCTTATGGCCTTGGCTCAGCCGGTCCATGCTCCTTCTGTGTTACTTCTAACACTCCACTTCCTTGTACCAGCTTCTTCTATTAGGTAAGATGTTTTCTGTTGCAAATAATAGAAAATCCAACTAAAACGGCTTAAACAGTAAGGAGAATTAATTGGGCTCCGTGTGTGTAGACTTAGGAGCTGTGGAGCAGGTTTCAAATGCAACTTGATCTAGAGGTTTGTGATGTCATTAGGGCTCCTGCCTAATTCTCAGTTTTTTGTTTTTTTGTTTTTTTTTTGCCCTGCTTTCCTCCATGTGTTGCCATCCTGCGCAGACGAACCCCCCCCCCCCGCCATGGAAGTAGACATGACCATGTCGGTTCCACGTATCACATCTGTAAATCCTGCCATCCAGATGTGGATAGAAGGCTGAGGCTCAGTTTTTCAACCAGCCCTGAATCGATGACAGTGGCTGGAAGATGGTAATGTGTTGGTTATCTATCTGTCTAGATAGATTAGGTGCTACATTCCTGGCACATGGGATAAAGTTGCCTTCCTCAGAACAACATGGGTTTCTGTGGGGGTCTTGGGAAGGATGTAGACAGACATAAATGTGTCAAATAAGACATATCCCCAGTGCTTTGCGTTCGTGCTCATTGGATTCTCCCATGTGACTTCCTCTGATAGTTTATGGAAATCTTGAGTTAGTGATTCTGAACCAAACTAAGGCTGGATCCAATAGTCACAGTAAGGGGACTCAGTCCATTTGTAGGATGCAAGGGAAGTATCTCTATGCCGTTTCTCTCCATGTCCATTTTTACCCTGAGAATTGGGGGGTGGGTGTTACTGTTTCCTCCAGCAAAGTACTTGGATGCTAAAAATGACAAAACAAAACAAACCTGGAATGGAACAAAACTATCCTTGAATAACTAAATGAATGTTGGTATCACCTTTTCAGCGGATTTCCTTTATTGGTGTGTTTTGGTGTGCAGAGGTCGTGTTTTCAGAATTTTTTACTTTTACCAATTCCCTGTTGTATGGCTCAGCCTTTGTTCCGTCCTCTCCCCCGCTTTGGATTATGAAGTTGGGTAGAAGTGTAAAAATTAGAATCCATACAAACCTGCTTGAAACTTGTATTTGAAAAGTTGGTAAAGCGGGTTTAATTACAGAGAAAGATTGCTTAATTACTGTTACCTGCAGTGAGGTCCTTGTCTTGCTGCTGCGGTTTCCATAAATAGACTTCAGATCCAAGCCCTGGGGCAGAGAGTTCCCTTTCAGCTTCTTTGCTCAATTTAAATTGCTGGTTTGAGGTGGTTATTTTTGAAACCCTTCTCAGGTTGACTTCCCCCTTAATCCCTAAACCTTCTTCCCTCATCTGCCAAATTATATGTAATGCATCACAGCTAGAGTGCTTTTGGCATTTCATGAGTCTGAGAACTTGAAATTTGATTTAAATGTTAATTTATTGCGACAGAGTTTGGGCACTTATGTTCCTGTTCCTGTGCACGTTTTTCCATGGACTTGACATGAGACCAGCTGTTCTCCCTGCTTCCGTTGCCTCTCCAGGGAGCAGCAGGTTGCCCCCTCTCCCGGCCATTTTGTTTTAAAACAGAGTCTGGCCTTTGGCCTAGTTCAGAATGCATGAAACCATTCTACTGTTGGGTTTTAGTGATACCTAGGGCCATTTTTCTAGGTGTAGTTGGCATGAAAAAAAGAAGTATATATTAAAGAAAACGTTAACTCCATTTTTCTTCTTTTGAATATTAAATACTTCCTTAATGGGTTGTTTTTATTTATGAGAGGTCTTTCCTCTCTGCTTCTTTTGGTCTCTCTTTTTTGGCTTTTCAGTGCACACTTAAAATTTTTTTTCTAATAAGGTCAGAAATAAAGGATGTGTTTGTGGATTCATATAAATCATCATCATAATAAAGAATCATATAATTCTCATCCCTTCTCAGTTCTCTTGCAAATAGCCCAAGTAAATACAGTTTCTGTTGCCTCTAGGAGACCTACTAGATGTTTTAGGCTAGAATAGGAAGACGTTTATTTAAATTGCTGTATCCTAAGCAAGCAGACCAACCTTTGTGTAAGATGTAATATGCCTGGCTAACTCCTTAGTGAGAAGAGTTAAATGTACTTTCTCCTGAGTATTAGGGGCATGAATATATGTGAGTATTTATTAGCATCCTGAAGTATTGTTTAGTATTATTATACTGAAAGTATACCAAATTGACTTCTGCATCGGAAGCATTTAGAGGGAATGTCTCAGATGAATGTGGTTGTACATCCTGGTAACATTGAAAAAAGTAACAAAACACTCTACTTTCCCTTGTTCATTATATGAAAGAATTTTAGTACTCTCTCTTTTTAAAAATTAATTAATTTTTTATTATTGTTAATGTTAATTACCATACATTACATCATTAGTTTTTGATGTAGTGTTCCATGGTTCATTGTTTGCGTATAACACCCAGTGCTCCATGCAGTACGTGCCCTCCTTAATACCCATCACCAGGCTAACCCATCCCCCCACCCCCTCCCCTCTAGAACCCTCAGTTTGTTTCTCAGAGTTCATAGTCTTTCATGGTTCGTCTCCCCCCTCTGATTTCCCCCCCTTCACTCTTCCCCTCCTGCTATCATCATCATCATCTTCTTTTTTTTTAACATATAATGTATTATTTGTTTCAGATGTACAGGTCTGTGATTCAACAGTCTTACACAATTCACAGCGCTCACCATAGCACATACTCTCCCCAAACCAGCCACCCCATCCCTCCCACCCCCCCACCACTCTAGCAACCCTCAGTTTGTTTCCTGAGATTAAGAAGTCCTCATATCAGTGAGGTCATATGATACATGTCTTTCTCTGATTGACTTATTCTGCTCAGCATAATAGCCTCTAGTTCCATCCACATCGTTGCAAATGGCAAAATTTCATTTTTTTTTGATGGCTGCACAATATTCCATTGTATATATATATATACCACATCTTTATCCATTCATCTGTCGGTGGACATCTTGGCTCTTTCCACAGTTTGGCTATTGTGGACATTGCTGCCAAAAACATTGGGGTGCATGTGCCCCTTTGGATCACCACATTTGTATCTTTGGGGTAAATACCCAGTAGTATTCTCTTTTTTAAAAAAATTTATTTATTTGTCAGAGAGAGAGCGCACAAGCAGGGGGAGGAGTAGAGGGAGAGGCAGATTCCCCACTGAGCAGGGAGCCCGATGCAGGACTTGATCCCAGGACCCTGGCATCATGACCTGAGCCGAAGGCAGATGCCCAACCACCTGAGCCACCCAGGTGCCCCAGAATTTTAGTGCTCTTGACAGTGATCAGATTTGAAGGCATGGAGATTTAACATTCTACTTTTGGGTGGCACCATCCGCATTAGTGGAGCGGGAAGAATGCTGCCTTTGTAGTGTGCCTGTCTCCGCTTGGTAGGCTTGCAGACTGAGCTGGGGGGAGATTAGTGTTTCTGGTCTATTCATTGGATGTTCATTTGATTTTGCTGTTGTAGTGGTGTGTATGTTGGGATGAGAATGAAGAACATCGAGGTCAGTCTTGGCAGGTTATATAGGCAACCTCTGATTTACAGTGGGGTTGTGTTCTTTTATGAGTCCGTGCTGACGCCTGGAATGAAATTTCCCCCCATAGGTGTTGTGTTAGAAGTGGTGATTGAATTAACACAAAATGTAACGTGCTCTTAAGTAATCATAAGCAAAATTTCTTATCTCTCTGAGCTTCCTTATCTAAAAATGGGGATAATGATACCAGTATCTACTTCATAGAGTTTTGTGAAGATGAAATGAATGAATGCATGTAAAGTTCTTGATACAGTGTCTGATATGTAGCAAGTACTCAAATGTTAGTATCATCTTAAGACCATTATTTCCTGGGAAAATACATTCTGAATTTCATCATGGAGTACTGAGAGATGCCATCTTTGGGGAAGCAGTTTCTTACAGGTTCAAGTCTGACCTGGGTATGCAAGGGCTGGTGGAAAGGGGTGGGTTGGGTTCTCTTGCTAGAGTTTTGCAACCTCTGGCTGGGGAGAGGGGATGGTCTAAAGAGGCACAAACTTCCACTTACAAAAGAAAGTCACAGGGATGAGAAATACAGCGTAGGGAATGTAATCAATAATACCACAATAACTTTATAATAACACTGTAAGAACACTTACTGTGGTGAGCATTTTGTAATGTATATACATGTTGAATCACTATGTTGTACACCTGAAACTAATAAAATATTGTATGTCAGCTATACTTTAGTTAAGAAAAACAGAACACGGAGAGCCTGGTTTCCTAGTGGCTCCTTCTGTAGATGGACTTAGCCTGGAACGGCGGACTGGGAGGGCGGTTCGAACATATGGGGCGTCTGGTGGGCTGGCAGTGACTGCGGCTAGCTCCGGGGCTTCTGACATTGGTTGGAGGGGAGGTTACGGCATTTGAGAGGCAGATGAGCGCCATTTGAAACTACCGGTGTTTCATTTCTCCAGTGGTACTAAGAACCAATCTGAAATAATTTTGCCTATTTACATTTTCCCCTTTCCCCCCTCTTTCCTACAGGAAGAGACAATGGCCAAAATGGAGGTGAAAACGTCACTTCTGGACAATATGATTGGGGTTGGAGATATGGTTCTTTTAGAGCCTCTCAATGAGGAGACCTTCATCAACAACCTCAAGAAGCGCTTTGACCATAATGAAATATACGTGAGTATACACCGAAGGTCATCTGTGGGATTTAGACTTTGTATTTTGTGGCTGAAAGCTGGCTTCTCTTCTCTAGACAATTCTTCTTTCTATTTGTTTATTAGATTCCAGGGGTATTTGTGTATACTCAGAATGAGTTTTGGTTTACTCATTTGGCACATGATTAATATCGATTAGAGTCAAGTGAGTCTGTTTTCCATATGGTGTTTATGGAGTGCCGACCGTGTGCAGAGTATCATACTGGATGTTGGAGGCATTGGAAAGCAAGAGGAATACGGAGTTCTATCTTCTGAGGAACCGATATTCAGGAGGTGTTGTAAAATCCATAGGCATCTTCTTGGATGCCTTCATAAAATTAGCATTCTAACCTCTGAGAAGTTACTCATTAAAATGCAAGGCAGTGAACTGTCAAAAAAGACATGAAACTTGTTGACATTTGTTGTTAGTAGAGAGACAGAAGCAGACTATCAGATAAGGACATATGGTTGCTCCCTGGAGATTTGGTAATAGTCCGGTCCCACTACACAGAAGTATAGTGTCGTATACAAAAATGAAAACGTGAAGATATGTAATAATAGGAGAACGTTTATGTTGTACAAATTCTTTATAAAGGATTTCATATTGTTGGTTTAGCTATTGAGTTCCTTACATATATTTAAAACATGAGTAAAAAATACATTCATATGCAGCTTTTTAGGAATTTGCATAAAGCCCAGAAGTTTGTATCTCTTCAGGTAGAGCTATGTTGTTAACTAAACCAAGAAAAGGGGGGTGCTCATCCCCTGTCCCAGCAGCTGAGAAGGAAAGAGGATGCATTGGATGGAAGTGGTTTTACTAGATTCTGCCTCGCTCCTGAGTTCTTTCCCCCTCTTTTTATAGTGTACCTGTGTTTGGAGATGGAATTGGATTATTGGGACATTTTTCTGTCTGTCAATGTGGGAAGAGTAAGAAGAAATATAAATAAAAAGAGAGCTTGTAACCGATAGGGGTATGATCAATTATTACTTTTGTGGAACAAATATATTTTAAAAAAGTGATATGCAAAGCCATATTATTTTATGCCACATACAGTTTTCCTTTCCAGTTAGCCAGTTACGTTTCAGGGATGATTTCAGATAATTAATTTCTTTTTTGCGGGGGGAAGGGGCAGAGGGAGAGGGAGAGACAAAATCTTAGGCAGTCTCCACACACAACACGGAGCCTGACAAGGGACTCGATCTCATGATCCTGAGATCATGACCCAAGCCAAAATCAAGAGTTGGACGCTTCACCGACTGAGCCACCCAGGTGCCCCAGGATAAGTCATTTCTTAAGGAAACAGTAGTCATCATCTGGGACTTGAACTTTTTATCTTTCTTGATTTGTGTTGCTTAAAGTAGGTGAGGTTGACAACCACTTGAGATATGTGGATACTGCTTTTGGAATATTAATGCTATAACCAAATCCTAAGTTCAGAGATGTAGTTATGTAAAATGTTGATTCAAATGGCAAAGGTATAAAGTGCTGCTGTAGGGCAGGGAAGGAGGTACCGTGTGGTTTGACCGGGAGGCCAGTGTCTCCTTCCTGCAGAGTGGAGCAGCTCAGCTTTCAGGTGGGAAACCTTAACAGCTCTGCGACTTTCATTGAAAGTGTGGTCTGGTATCGAATAAAAGACAGACTTTTAAACATTGGTCTTTGAGATGGAGATAGGAGGAATCAATTCTATCATTAGCAACACTGCGATCATTTTTCTTGTTGGCTCGAAGAAGCACAGATCACTTTTAGCGGGATTGAAAATGGGATGGAGAGCAGCACATTATATGCATTCACATACCTGATTTTTTGTGCCCACTAAGATAAAACAATCCCCTTCTTAACAAAACGCCAAATGTTAATGTTCATGGGTCTTCAGCAGACGAAATGTCTGGGTTTCAGCCCTACCTAATTTTATTTTCTAACCATTTGAGGAATGCCCTTTCTGGCATTACAAAAACAAAAGCAGAAAAATGACTTTCAGATTCCAGGTGTTCATATCAATTGTTTTCCAAGGTATGTGAGGGCTATCATTTCCATGAGATATGTGCCTTCATTTTATAACGAAACATACATCATAATGGAAGGTTGGGCGTTCTCTATTTTAAGCAAAAAAAAAAAAAAAAAGGTTATAGAGCAATTGTGCATAGTATGATCCTTCTTTTTTTATTGGGGGGCTTATGGATGCACACATGTGTTTGTATACTTGTACGCACATAGAGAAAGGCATGCTAACTTTGGGCACCACAGCAGGGTGGGATGAGATATGGGGGACAGGGAAGGGTTACCCTTTTAGATCTCTCTGTTATAGAACTCATTAAGTCAAGCCTGTATTGTTTTTGGTAATAAAAAAATACTATACACTAAATTTGATCACCACACCTCTGCAACCCCGTATGTCATGTATACCACCCTTGAGAAATCTGTTTCTGGCTCTTACTTTGATACTATTCCTGCTTTGCTTTTGTTCATAGGTTGCTGCAGAATTGCTTAGCCTGATGCCAGAGGCCAAGTTAATATGATATGTAATATTTTACTGTCTTGTACTTCACTCTTTTTTTTTAAATTGTTTCCCAGACAGTGAAAGTACAGTTTTTTTTTTTTTTAAATCTCTTTTGTAGTCTCATAGGTTTATGCTGTAAAAGTGGGTGGTGGTCCACGATGACCCATCATATGAAAAAACTGAACAGTCATTTGTGTGTTCAGAAGCCATGGTTGATACGGGGGCCAGCGAATGGAAGGACCTTAGTTCAGACTTTTGAACTCTGGCTATCCCCACAGACTTAGCAGCCTCCTTTGTGAACCAGCTCAAGATCAGGGGACCCTCTTCGTCCATCCTGCCATCTGTCCACTCACTCCCACACCCCAGTATCTGGAGATAAGAAATAGTCCCTGCCTTCACAGAGCTCTCCCAAGGGACTGCTTGGCCTCTAGATATAAGTTATCAACTTTCTAGAGCATTCATAACTGTTAGTGATTTTCTGGATCTCCTGCCAGCTGACTTTGGAAGTGGAATCCCTTGTGATCCTGTCATAATAAACCAAAAGCTCTGGGTAGACCAGTTGATTTACCCACATACTCCTGAACCACTGTCTGTGGTCTGGTGACCAGAATGAACTGGGTGGCTTAAGAAAATGATGTCCAGGGCGCCTGGGTGGCTCAGTTGGTTAAGCGACTGCCTTCGGCTCGGGTCGTGATCCTGGAGTGCCGGGATCGAGTCCCGCATCAGGCTCCCCGCTCAGCGGGGAGTCTGCTTCTCCCTCTGACCTTCCCCCCTCTCATGTACTCTCTCTCTCTCAAATAAATAAATAATTAAAAAAAAAAAAAAGAAAAAATGATGTCCACCCCTAAGATTGGGGTAGGGTCAGCTTTTTCCAGAGTAGATGGCCTGTATGTAAGTAGGTGAATAACCAACCAGATATATTGATTAACATGTTAAGAAGAGGAGAGAGAAAAAAGGGGAATTAATGCTGATGAGGTCACTGCTGTAAATCCATCACATGTATGGTAGGGAGTTTGTAATGAAGAGGCTTTGTGGATGTTGATGCCAAAAGAATATGCCCTATGGGAAGCATACATATATCATTTGAGTTCTAGGCTTCAGGTGCGCCCAAAGGCATTCTCCTCAGACTTTCTACTGAAGAACTCCTAATGGCAGAAAAGAGTAAATAGGTGCCCCAGGGACTCTGGGAACATAGTTGAAGTCCATCCACTTCAGAGAAATTTTGTTGAGATACTTGCTTCCAAAGCAATTCAGTTTTATTCTGTTCTGTAGTGCATATGGGTTTGTTTTTGTCTAATACTGCTCCTTGCAACCCTTTGAGTAATACACATTTTTGGTGCTGACAGGTACATTTAGTTTGTTCTCTTTTTTAAACATTTTTTTTAAAGATTTTATTTATTTATTTGACAGAGAGAGAGAGAGAGAGAGAACAGGAGCACAAGCAGGCGGAGTGGGAGAGGAAGAAGCAGGCTTCCCGCCGAGCAGGGAGTCCGATGCGGGGCTTGATCCCAGAACCCTGGGACCATGACCTGAGCTGAAGGCAGACATTTAACGACTGAGCCACCCAGGCGCCCCCATTTAGTTTGTTTTCTATGTGAATTGTCAGATCGGGTGACATCCAGATATAGAGGGCTGAATTAGTCCAACTTCAGGATCCCTTAAGTTAAACCAGTTTTAATTGTGAGCAACTGCTTTGAAAGTTGAGTAAAAGTTGTCTTAATTTTTAGAAGTTAGTACTAGGAATCAGGATCCCCATAAAGATGGGATCAGCTACTTTGATGAAAGATACTCAAGGGCACGCTCCAGCAACATCCATTCTTTGCTTTGAGGGGGTTCACCATCCTGTTTGTGGCCAGGCAGAGTCCCTAAATCTGGGACAATTCCAGACGTTGATGTGATCTTTGCAGTAAGAGCTGTTCAGTTGGACATGGAGGAGGATCAGGTGAGAGTAGAGAGAGGGAATGTTGGCCCAATGGGGTAACAGGCAGGGTCAGAGACTCTGTTTGCTTTTATTCCTCCCTCTTGGCAGAGTGCGGTTCTTGCTGGAACAAGTTGCAGGATGTGCCTTTTGGTCTCACAGTCTGTGTGGGGTCAGTGTTGGGAAATGCTGGTTGTGACATAACTGAGCACTTTGTCAGACCTTCTTCCGCCCCCCCGCCCCCCGCCCCTGGCCAGACAGAATGGTGGCAGGATTTCATGGAGGAGACCCACCCAGACACGATTCTGTTTTTAGGGTGGCTGGTCAGGACTGTGGTTCTGTTCAGGAACAGGAAAGGTACAATTTAGGCGAGAGCAAGGACCAGGGCAAATTTGGAAACTAAAGCACCAAGGTGTCTGTTCTCAGACAAGAAGTATTTTTGGTGCTGACAAGTCGATTTAGTTTGTTTTCTAGCTGAATTGTTAGGTTGAGGATCATCCAGATATAGAGGGCTGAATTAGTCCAATTTTAGGATCTTAAGTTGAACTAATTGTAGATGTATAAGTGACTGCTTTGAAAGTCTAGTAAAAATTGTCTTAATTTTTAGAAGTTAGTACTAGAATTAGGATCCCCATAGGATGAAATCAGATGCTGTTATCAAAGTTACATAACTCTAAGTGCCCAATCTGTTCAGTTTAAAATAGTGCAAAGTAAATGAATAATACTAGCTAACATTTATATACTTATTTGAAGTTTCAAAAACACTTTCCAGTTATATAACTTATTTTTTTTTTTTAAAGATTTTACTTATTTATTTGACACGGAGAGAGAGACAGCAAGAGAGGGAACACGAGCAGGGGGAGTGGGAGAGGGAGAAGCAGGCTTCCCGCTGAGCCGGGAGCCCGATGCGGGGCTCGATCCCAGGACCCTGGGACCATGACCTGAGCCGAAGGCAGACGCTTACCCGACTGAGCCACCCAGGTGCCCCCAGTTATATAACTTATGTGTATAGTATATTCCTGGGAATTTGGCGTTAATGACTTACTAGTTTTTATTGCTGCGTGACAGATTTCCCCCAAACTTCACAACTTGTAATAACATACATTTCTTATCTTATTATTTCCGTGGGTCAGGTGTTGGGGCATGGTTGACCTGAGTCCTCTGCTCAGGGTTTTACCAGTCTGTCATTGGGGTGCTGGCCAGGTCTACGGGCTCACGGGAGGATTGGTCCTTTTCCAAGCTCATGGGGATGTTGGCTGAGAGCAGGCAGGTGTGTTCAGACATCCAGTTTAATGTCATTCCTGCTACCTGGACATTCTCCAATCTTTTTTTCTTTTTTAAAATTTGCTTTAAAAAGTCCATTTTTTTTAAAATTACAATTATGCTTTTGGAAAAAATAATTCAGATGGTACAGAAACGCGTAACATAAAAATGTGATTTTCTCAGCCCAGTTACCCAGTCTCATTTCTAGAAGTTAATAGTAGTTAAGAGAGTGGTGGGTCATTTTCCAGATTCTGTTAGCTTGATGAACAAATCAAATTTTTTTCTAGAGTTGGAGGTAGGAAGAAGATGGCTCTTTACCCAGTGAACCCAGACCCATAAATGTTTGAGTGAAAAAAGAACCATTTTTATTGTCTTCGCCCATCCCACCTAGACCAAGTAGGGAAAGGAGGAGGGATTCCCTGACTTGGCAACATGAGACTGCTAGACTTGATAGTGTACGGGTGGTTCATCATGAGCGGACTCTGCCTCCTGGGCTCCCTGAAAAGGTGAACCTTCAGGAGATGTGAAGAACACATTGTGTGTGTTTCCCAGAGTGTAGCTTTAGTGTTTGGAATGGAGACAGCATTAGAAGGCTAGATAGAGCTGGTGAAAAAGAGCAATCACAAGGCTGATGAGAAATGTTGTGTCTAATTTCTGAGCACAGTATCTCTTGGACAGTTTTATCATATTTTTCCAAACAATCATTTTTGGTGACAACTCCCCACTTTCGACCTGCCTCAGCTCTCTTAAAACCTTTGGTGACTGGAAAATTTCTTTTTATTTCTTCATTTCATCATGCAGGCACTCTGCAGTACTTGAAATATTTATATAATATTTATAACATATTAATTTAAATGTTCTTGGCAAAGCCATATTTGAGGTTTGATTTGGGGGAAATGAAGGCCTGACTTCAGGCTTGCAGCAGTGTTATGTTTGGATGGCACTGTGGTGGGTACTAGAAGCAGAGACCAGAGCTTCAGTCCTGACTCTGCCGCTTATTATCTGTGACACCAAGGGCAAGTGCCGTAACTCCCGGAGACTGTTTTATTATTGGTAAAATGGTAAATGGTAACAACTCACATTTATCAAGTCTTATAAGTATGGTGTGCTATTCTTTTTTTTTTTTTTTAAGATTTTATTTATGTGAGTGAGAGCGAGAGAGAGCATACACACAGAGGGAGTGGGAGAGAGAGAGAGACAGAAGCAGACTCCCCACTGAGCAGGGAGCCTGATGTAGGGCTCGATCCCAGGACCCTAAGATCATGACCTCAGTTGAAGGCAGACGCTTAACCGACTGAGCCACCCAGGTGCCCCTACAGTGTGCTATTCTAAGCACTTTACATATATTTGTTCATTTAATTTTTACTAAAGTCCTACGCATTGTAGATTTTTAAATTATCTTCATTTTATTATAAGGAAACTGAGGCTTAGAAAGACAAATTAACTTGTCCAAGGTCACATGGCAAGTAGGTGATAAAGCTGGGATTCACACCCAGGACGTCCAGCTCCAGAGCTCATGCTTTTAATATTAGTCCTGTTGACTGTACATGGTTGCTCGAAGCATTCAGTGATAGCACTAAAGTCCAAGTAGTCACAGTCTGCAGTGTGCTATTCAAAATAATTAAGTGAGCTATTGAAGAATGTATAGATTTGGAACGAGGCAGTCTCAACAGTCCAGACACATAATTGAGATGATAGTCAGCATTCCTGCCACATGTTGAGTTAGCATTCAACAGTGCAGTGACATGATCTAGTGCGACAGGGAGTGTGTTCAGTTCTAAAGGCATAGGCGCTCACTGATCCAAGAAAAGTGATAGCAACTGTTGGGATGATGCTTTCCCCCTCTGGAAGCTGGGAGAAGACCTTGGGAGGAGATTGTTTTTATCATGCTCACTGGATGGCAGGAGATTGACAGCTGCATGAGGTCCTTCACCTTTATGAACACAAAATAGAGGAGGGGGAGCAGATCAGCACAAGGGGCATATGGCCAAGTCGCATGACCAGCTCAGCCACCCTCACCCCCATGCACCTATTTCTGGTGTGACATCTATACCACAGATCTATATTAATGGCAGTCCTCTAATTTCTAAAGAGTATTTGGAGGGCTGGCGGCTGAGGTACAATGTGGCATGTTGGAAAAGGCACAGGCCTTTGGCGCATAGACCTAAGGTTGAATCTTGGCCCCTCACAACCACTGGGACCAGTGTGAGTAATTGAGAGTCAGTTTTCTCATCCACACAGTAGGTATCATGATGCTTATCTTGTTGAGTTGTGATGGAGATTTAGGGGCCTCTGCCTGGCGCCTGAAACACAGTAGGTGTGGAGGACCTGGCAGGTGCCATGACCATCTGAAAACCTCGGAAACCCAGAATGAGTTTTCTTGAGGGTTTCAGATACTGAGATTTCCTTGTAGTTACAGTCTTTCTCCCCTCCCCCAACTCTCTCCCTCCCTGTCTCCTTCTTTTCCCTACCCCCCCCCTTTGGTATTCATTGAATAGATTTCACTTTTGTTGTATTACTACTTCAATTAGCCACAAATACTGTTTTCAGCTAGTAGTAGACCTGTAACACAGGACCACTCTGTGCCTTAGCTAAGAGAGTTTTATTAGGTCTGGAGAACGATACATATTTGGAAAATACTTGTCTCATAATAGAGTTTATCTCAACAATGATATTATAGTATTGTGTTACCCTGCTCTAAAATAAAGGCTGCCTGAGATGATATTTTTAGCTAGTATTTTAGCGTGGCATAGAACTCATATATAGTTCCTTAATTCATAGTCTGAAATGACTGGCAGCACAGGAACAGAGGATTATAACACAGAAACAGATGGTAGTTTAGTTAAGCCTTGGACTAACAGTGACCATGCCTGACCAGCTTGCTGGCCTCCCTTGGCAGCCATGGTTTGGGTGACCCCAGGCCTATGTGTGGGCTCCAGATCTAAGACCAGTGATTTATGGCACAGCAGAGATAAAAAGATGAACAGGGCTTATTTCTTTCCTCAAACTTTGAATTGAGAAGTACAGAAAAAATAAAATATCGATGAGAGCAGATACTGGCAGTCATGATAAAGTGAGGCCATGATGGGCCATGTTGCAAGCAGAAACTATGAATAAGCATCTTTGAAGTAGACCGGCTATGGAGTAGAAAGTGAGAAAATCAGTTAGTAGCAGGCCCAGAAGAAGCAGAAACATGAGCAGGGGATGAGCACATTGATAGTGGAACTGGACAGAAGCTTTCACCAACTTGTGTTGCTTGGCATAGTGCCGTCCTGCACCCATACTCACTGTTGGGTCCCAGCTTTTCTTGTAGCTTGGTGATAGGTTGTTCAGGGGTTCCTGGATGTGTTCCTTAGTACAGTAAAACTCAGCACTTGATGTAACTTGACAGCATCTCTTTGCTGAGCAGCTGAAAGAGTCTGACCAAATCACATTTCTCTGTTCCAATGTCACTTCAGTGTAGAGCTTTGACATGAAACTATCACTGCCACTAATGGTGAGATCTTGGGCAAGTTTTTTTTTTTTTTCTTTTTTTAAGATTTCACTTATTTATTTGAGAGAAAGAGAGGCAGAGGGAAAGGGAGAAGTAGACTCCCTGCCGAGCAGGAAGCCTGACACAGGACTGGATTCTAGGACCCTGGGATCATGACCTGAGCCAAAGGCAGATGCTTAACCCACTGAGCCACCCAGTTCCCAACCTTGGGCAAGTTTTAAAAACCTTTAAATGCCTTCAGTGTCTTCTTCTGCGAAAATAGGCTATTATTAGTATGAGTTATATATATATTTTGCTTACATATCACAAATATGTTCTTAGGGGCGCCTGGGTGGTTCAGTGGGTTAAGCATCTGCCTTCAGCTCAGGTCATGATCCCAAGGTCCTGGGATCAAGCCCCATGTGGGGCTCCCTGCTCAGCAAAGAGCCTACTTTTCCCTCTTCCCCTCCCCCTTGCTTGTGCTCTCTTTCTCGTTATCTCTCTCTCCAATAAATAAAATCTTAAAAAAAAAAAACAAAAAAATCCCAAATACGTTCTTAGACTGTGTATATGAGGTGCACACATGAATGACACTATGTTGGATAGAAGACCCAGATAGTAGGCTACACGGTTATTGACCTTATATTTGTAATTTTTTCACTTGGGCCGTTTTTCACAATTTTGAACTGTGTCTAAAAAAACCAACCCAAGTGTTTGCTAGACCAAACTGTGTTTTTAAAAAACCAAATAAGACAAAAGTCCTCTTCCAGGGAATCTGGGAAATCTTATAAATGGCTACTTAAAAACACTGTGGCACATAATGTCTTGATGTCTTGTGATCCATTTCCCAGGGTCTGAGACCCAAAAGAGGGTAAATTCCTCCTCATGAAGTGAATAGCTTATTGTCGTCTTTGAAGATTCCACCAGCTTGTCTTGTATAATCATTTTCTTGGGTTCCTAGGTTTTTAATGTTAGTTTCATTAAGACAGACCTCATGTGCTCATCTGAAAACTTTTCAAGTCCCTGTATACAAAGACCATTTTTTAAGACTTGCACATTATGGGACTCCTTAATGAATTTCGCGGCGATATTAGCAATGTCATAGGTTTTCGAGTCCTGCCTTGGCTATTTACAGTGGCCAGCAGATTCCAACAGAGCCAAATTGTGAGTTTCCATGATCACAATAGGTAGTATTTATGGGACATTTGCTGTGCATCGGATGCTGTGTTTCCTAGTTTAACACAGAATCCCATTTAATCCTCAGAATTAGATGACAGAGGAACCAGTGTTCTCCTTCTTGTTCGGATGAGGAAACGGGGGTTTGGAGAAGTTAAGTATATTACCCAGGTTCACAGAAAACTGAAAAACTTTGCCAGATAACTTGGAACCAAGGTTCAGACGGTATTTCAAATGCATTTGAAGCATTAAATTCTGTATGACATAGAATCTGAGTGAAGAACTCAAGAACAAGTCAGTCTGTTTCAGCATCTAACCCCCTCACCCTCCACACACTGGCTTTTTTTTTTTTTTTTAAGATTTATTTATTTGAGAGAGAAAGAGAGAGAGAGCATGAGTGCATGCTTGTGAGGCCGGGGGTGGGGTCGGCAGAGGAGAGAATCCCAAGCAGATTCCCCACTGAGTGGGGAGTCTAATGCCGGGCTTGATCTCACAGCCCTTAGATCAGGACCTGAGGCAAAACCAAGAGTCAGATGCTTAACCGACTGAGCCACCCAGGCACGCCTATTTTTAAAGATTTATTTATTTGAGAGAGCGGGAGAGCACACACTGACTCTTACTACAGAACTGCTCTCAAACTTGATAGACTGAGCCCTGACATTTGAGGCTCTCTGCAGTTTGATCCCAGTCTTATTTTCTGGGCTATTACTCACTGGAGGTCTTTGCTCTAGGCAGGCTGTCTCATTCCTGTCTTTGAAATATGGGTGGGTAGGCCTTTGTGCCTCTATGTTTTAATCCATGTTGGAGCATGTGCCAGAATTTCCTTCCTTTATAAGACTGAATATATTCCATTGGATCTCTATACCTCATGTTGTTTATCCATTCTTCCATCAGTGGACACTTGGGCTGCTTCCACCTTTTGGCTATGGGGAACAATGCTGTGGTGGACCTGGACATATACAGATAACTGTTTTGAGTCTCTGGCAATTCATACTTAAAAAATTTTTTTTGAAGGATGCAACTGTCTTTGTAAAATTTAAAAAAAAGAGGGGTTCAATCATTACCTAAAACCTGAATTCTCTTATGCCATTATTTGGGGGAACATTACTTTATGTCAGTCATGCCCATCCTTTTAGACCTGCTCACATCTTCTGACTTTCTGGATCGTTCTTGGACCTCTGCAGTTCACAGTGACCGTTCCCTCATGTAGACCCAAAGCACTCACGTAGGCAATAAGAAGATGAAATGACTTCATTTAACCAAGAATCGCTTAAATCTTATTTCATCTCTTTTTGTGGCTAGACAGCTCTTTAAGTTTTACGTTTGATGATAGAGACATCTCACCTCCTAAGCTCTAGTATAAGCCACTCAGGAGCACAGACCATAGAAGTGTCTTTTGGTTCCCACTATGCCTAACATGATGTTGTGCATAAAGAAGGCTCTTAGTAACCGTGTTGCTTGCTTCTTAGTGGTTGTAGCCTAAATTCTGTCAAGGCAGTTGGTGCAGCTGTGTAGCCGTGGGAAGAGGTATTTTTTACCTGTGTCCTGATCCATGCTGGATTTGAAGTGTTATTGCTGTGCAGGTGAGAGTGGCTTGGAGAAACGTGGCTAGCATCCCAGGATTTGGAGGAATCCTACACATTCTTTAATACTTCTTTGGTGCCATTTTAGACTAAATCGTTAGCATTGAGTAAGATATTTCCTGAAATATTTCCTGTTGCCTTGCCACTCTCCTGGTTTATTTCTGACATTCAAGGATGATTATTATACGGTATCTTGCATTTCTTCCTGATGGAGGAACACACTTTGTGTACTAGGATAAACATTAAAAAAAAAATCTTTTCTATTGAGATGAGACATTTTTCCTGTAACTACATCTTTTCCTCGCCCTCCTCCTTTTTCGTTTATTCCTAGTGGCATGAGGATCTCAGCATTCCTCAGGGAGTCAAATAGGCTTCTGCCCAACGGAGTGGCTCTCTATGATACAAAGGTGAAGATGCTCTGGAAGGCGTTGTACAACACAAGTTGCTACGATTAGGCATTCTGCTTGGCCACTTTTTCCCCAAGCTTCACAGGCCTAAAAAATAGCATGGATGGTGTGCTCTGATGAAAAGAGAGTGGACTCTTGGCTTCTTGTCCCTGATTGCACTTCTGTTAGATTATGTGGTCATACCACTTAACTTCTTTGTCTTCCATTGTTATGCACATTAAGGTGGAGAATTCATATCTATCTCATGGGGATTGAGGGAGAGTTTAGTAAAAAGGTGTTTAAGTGCATGTTTTATGCCAGCACTTTTTTTTTTTTTTTAGATTTTATTTATTTGAGAGAGCAAGAGCAAGCACGGATGGGGGGTGGAGGCAGAGGGAGGAGAAGGAGAAGCAGAACCCTCCCCCCCCACTGAGCAGGGAGCCTACCGTGGGGCTTGATCCCAGCACCCTGAGATCACGACCTGAGCTGAAGGCAGATGCTTAACCAACTGAGCCACCCAGGCGCCCCTGTGCAAGCACTTTAGTAGGTTTGGGGATGAGTTGTTAAGTGACTGTGGAGATGGTAACACAAATAACTAAAAGTCATTCTGAAGAAAATCAGGAAGCTGATAGATAGGCAGATGGGATGCCTGGTTAGAGCCTCAGCAAAGCAGGGGTTTTAAAAATATATTTTGGAAGAAATTGATATTGAAAGCAATATCAAAGTAGTCATGATGGTGAAAACAAGTCATTGTAAGATTTCCGTATGTGTATTTTATGGTTTAGTTATAATTTTATTTTCAATTTCATATGGGGAATTGAAATGTAAATTTTCAGAATTTAGAGCTTCTAAAGATCTTAATGTTGGTGCAGGGAAGAACTATGATATGAAAGATCTGAAACTCTTCTGACTTTCCCACGCATGAACACTAATGTTTCATTCATTTAGCATTGCAGTCAAATGTGCGTACAGTTCCACATAATTGAGACTCGAAAAATACTCAAACTGTGCTTCACTATTTAACTTGAAAAAAGTTTCTTGGGTTAGATATCTTTCCAAATGTATTGTGTATATCCTTGTCATCAAAACCAGAATACTGTCTCTCATTTCGGCCTTTGATCGTCATGCTGTGTTCTGAGTTGGTGCCGTGTAATAAAACAGCACTCAGGGCCTGCTGAGCTGAGCTGTTGGCTCTTACTCTAAACAGCTCTTCATTTTTATGCTTGCAAAATCATTGTGATCAGTTCTTACTCCTTTTTTTTCTTTCTTTGCTTCTCTTTCCCTCTGTCTCTTTTCCTTTTTCCATTAGTGGCCATTGTTTCTTCCCTTAGGGTAGGAGTTCTTAACTCGGTCAGCTGTAGGCAAACTCTTATGTGCCTATTATATGTGTGTTTTTTTCTGGGGAGAAGTTTTGTAGCTTTCATTGGCATCTCAAAGGGATCTACAACTAAGAAAAGGTTAAGAAGTGCTCTGTAGCAGTATTTTTTAAAACTGTAAGTTTCAACCTGTAATGGGTGATAAAAACCACTTGATGGGTTAAGACCAGCAGTTTAAAAAAAATTTGTAATGAATAGAATTGAACAAATCCTATCAGTGTATCATAGACGGTAAGAGTATTTAGGGTTTTGTGGAAGTTTTGCTTCATACGTATGTGTGTATGTGTATGTAAATATACACTCAAACACCTACTTTGTCGTGATGAAAATTTATTTCTTACAATGAGTCATAGTTAAACATTTGAAATACGCTGCTACAGAATGGCCCCAATTTAGAGATGTTGTCACCCTTTCTCTGGAGTGTGCTGAGTTTATTAGAAATGTGGCTAAAATGAAAGTAAGTGAGGCCAGAAGGATTTTCTCTCCTTTTTTGAAATGTTTACGGAATTGATTACATCGGAATATTTAAAGAGAAGAGTAAGATAGAAGGTAGGTCAAGAGCGACAGTGTCATGGTTGCTGCCATCAAGAGTAAAACACGGTTCTGCGGGTCCTGAAGGTGAAGACCACAAGTGGTGGTTTTCACTTGTGGTTACGCATGACTTTTAGGGAGACTTAAAAATTTGTTTATTTATTTGAGAGAGAGATAGCAAGAGAAAGCATGAGCTGGGTGGGATGTGGGGGGAGGAGCAGAGGGAAAAGGAGAAGGAGACACCCCACTGAGCAGGGAGACCAACACAGCCTTGGTCCCAGGACCCCGGGATCATGACCTGAGCCAAAGGCAGACACTTAACCGACTGAGCCACAACTGGAGAGACTGGGGTTTAGATTACATATATCAGGGGTCTTTGTTCTGGGTTCTGAATTGCTGGATGCACGTCCTGCAGAAAATACTTCAGTTTTCACTGTGATCACAATAGGCATACTCTGAGTATTATTTGGTTATTCACAGGGCATCTGTTCTGGAATGCTACAGATATCTGAAATATGAAGACGGAGATTGTTTTGACTTAGGAATGTTTGTACATTCTTGATTTAATGTCTGCCCTTGAGAAATGAAAAAGTTGCTAATCGAATGTGTCATTTATAAAAAGTTAGAGTTTTTCTTTTCTCTTCCCTCCTTGTTCCCTCCCCCCACCCAGCTTCCTTCCCCCTCCTCCTCCCCACCTCTCCTCTCCCCCCTCCCCTCCCACTTCCTTTTTCCTTCCCAGATGTCAGAGGCTGGTCCCACAGGGCAGTGGGACTAAAGGGGGCTTTCCACTGTCATAGTGGTGGTGTGCATATGCCTAAGTACTTGGGGTGCAAGGGCTGGGAATCTGGAGGTGTGGTGAGCTGAGAAAGGGCTGAGATGGTTAGGAGGTTGGTTACATCAAGTAAATAAGTATATTGATTGAACAAATACGTACATACAAGGGAAAGAGAGAGCCAGGCTTGTCTCTGTTGGAGAAGGTAGATAGAACCTAACTGGGAGATAGTCTTGGCCATTACGGGGAAGGAGTCCCTTTCAGTGTAATTCACTTAATGGGAGAACATCCTCTGGATTCCAGTAGGAGTTTCTCTGGGTTCTTTGGGGCCCAGGGACAAAACTGAGATGTGAGCGCAGCCATAGAAGTGGTCTGCTGGAAAATGAACTGAGCCGCGGGAGGCCTTTTTGTGGGCGCCATTGGTATGGGCACTCTCTGAGCTTCAGAGTTGTAGTGTATCCTGGACACAGAATACACACACCTCTTATTACCAGTCCAGTAAGTGAGTGAACCTCTGGGGGGCAAGGGATGAATCTTGTTTGCTGCTCCCTTTTGTAAAGATTTATAAGCTTTTCTTTTTCTGTTTTTCTCCGGGTCATATTCAGAATAAAATGGACACACCCAGCCCTTTCATGTACATATCTGACTTTAAGAAACTCTTAATGACAGTAGTTACTCCAACCTCTTAATGCCAATGGTTACTAAATGAGTTAGTTTATAGTTCTTTTTAGAGCATGGCACAATGAGAAGATACCAACTTTAAATAATACGCAGTTGCTTCTTAAAAAAATAATGATGTATTCTCATTTGTAAGTCCGATTGTTAATTGATGTAAACATGAACTATCTGGTCGCTATTCTGATCCCCAAAAAGGAGGTATAATCTGGTATTGCAGTTACCTGAATGTGGAATGGATAGCTGCCCAAGACCAGAGTAGAATCATAAACTCTACCCAGTCAGTCCGCTGCTATCAGGAATTCTTCTGGGTCTCAGAGAAAGGAGAACTGTGACTGAACATTTGAGTTATTTGTTGACACAGTGTGGGAATATTTAAATCTTTGATGACTGCACGTAGACTGTTTAAAGAAGAAACCCATAAACAGCAAGGGCAGGTGTCATGGTAGAGGACAAACCTAGTTAGGAATTCAAGATTAGAGGATACATATCTGAAACATATACATAAAGTAGAATGGGGAGATAGCGCGGTTTCTTTTACTATTTCCTTATTTAGGTTGATAAAGCGTGTCCTGCTTGGCCCCTTTTCTGATTTGTTTTGAACTGTGTTGGTGTACCAGTAATTGTTGCTGGGTAACAAGCCAGCTCCCCATATTAGTGGCCTAAAACAACAACCATTTATTTGTGCCCAGTTCTCTGGGATAGCAGTTTAGGTGGACTTGAGGTCGATGTGTCTTCTGCTGGTCTCAGCCGGGATCATGCATCTGACTTTAGGCATCTGGTGGCCTGACCGGGGCTGGATGGCCTAGAATGGCTTCGCTCATAGCTGGGTGTCAGGCTCTGCAGCTCAGGGCACCTTAGCCATGCATGTGGCTCATGCCCATTCACATCATGGCTTCCAGCCACAGCGATAAAAAAGGGGTTCCTCCTATACAGGTACTTTTCAAGCCTCTGCTTATGTTTCATCTTATAATGTCCCATTGGATATTTGACAGGTCACACGGATGAGTCCAGATTGAAGGACTGGAGGAATAAACGATCTCTTTATAGAAAGAGTGGCAAAGTCACGTTTCAAAGGGATGTATGCCTACAGGGGTGGAAGGAATTGTTCTAGCCATCTTTGCAAACAATATCCCACAGTAGGAACCTAAGGGGAAAGGATATAGTTTAAAGGTTTGTTCGGTGGCAACACGTGGCATATAGGTTTCATAAAATTTTAGGCACTGTATGCAGTGTACTTGCTATTTCATTTTAACAAGAATAATTATATGAGAGTCACTTTCTTAGTGACGAGCTGGCCCTGTACAAATCAGTCATTGAGTTAACAAATATTTACGGGGCATCATTAATGGGCCAGACTGTTTCGAGGTGATAGGGGAAGAGCTGGGGTGGGGGGGGAAGCACACATAATTCAGTGTGTATAAAAGTCAGAAGTAACAAAGAGAAACTTATAACTCAGTCATATGGCTTTTGATTTTGGGTTTGAGGTGGCAGAGTTGTTCAGTATGTCAGAATGCTACAGAGGCAGATTTTTATCAAGAATTTAGCTGCTGTGAAGTTTGGTTTTAAAGAGCAACTTGACCATTGGTTTCTCTGCCAACAGCAAATATCTGTCTCAATTATTGTGGTTCTAGAAATTACCTAAAAAAGGAGAGTCATGTGCTTTTCTGCTGAAGAAGGCCGGTCTTTTAATCAGCAGATATTAAAAGAATAACCAGCCATTACATTTTCATATCTACCACTGTAGCTAATTCTAGTATATTCGCTAGAAGCCATTGAGACTGTTACTCAGTCTCCAGCATCTCCCACCTCCTTGCCCAAGGTAGGTTGGAGTGGGAAGAAGCCTTTTTGAAAATGCGGAAAGTTAGGAAACTTGGAATCATTTCTTGTCAGGCCAGATTAATTGGTCCTAGTGATAGAATGTCAGAAATGAATGTCAGAAATAAATGTAGAAAACTGCGTGGGAACAGAGTTTTCATTCACAACAGGGGTCTTGTCTGTGCTTGAGAGGATGAAAAAGTATGTGTAGAAATGACCTGTTCAGTTTTCCGGCATCAGGGTAAGTCTTTTGTAATTAAAATAATTGTGACCTATGTTAAAAAAAAAAATCAGAACGTTCATACTGTTCTGTTTTCTATTCCGTTCAGTTTTCTAGAAAGATCTGACAATCTTGAATCCAGTGGTGGCAATACGGGAAAAATTTGTTGCTCTAAAAAATGCCACCATTTGTTGCATGACACTGGAAAGGTGGGAAAGTTAAGAGTTGACTTTTTTCCCTTCTTTTTTTCTTTCACCTCTTAAAAAAATTTTTATCACTTACCTATTTTTGTTCATGTCTCATGCTGCCCCCCCCCACCATGATGTTGAAACTGAAAGGAAAAATGAAGCCACTAAAATGAGTTTCAGTTACGTGGCTTTCACTCATGGCCCGGTGCTAGTCTTTGTATGGAATGAACTGAACCAGACTACTGTTGCTGCCGGAAATCCAGATCAAAATGAAAAGGAAGATTAATAGCGTTCCAGTCTGTAGTGTGAGAGGGTTCATGTCTGCTAAAATACGGTATCGATCCCTCTAGAAGTACATTTACATTCCACATTGAATTTAAATTTGACGTTAAATGTACTCTCCTTTAGAAAGTACATTTAAATTTTGATGTTACAGTATGTTAGATAGAATATGAGATTATGTTGTTTGAATGCCCAAGGGATAACCGTGGCTCTTATATGGAGCTGTCTGCTGCCAGAGCCCGTTGGAGAGATTGATGGGCTGGGGTAAGGCCAGTCCCAAAGTAAAGGCCCTAGTTGATAGGTATGGATGTGGTTCAGGCAGAGGGAAATCCTGGGTTACAGTGGACTGGAAATGGCAGGATAAAGATGAGAGAAGGAGACACCAGTTCTAACCGGAATAAGAGAAAGCATAGCTGTTGCTCAAAATTAGCTGTGGTTGGTGACGAAACTTTTGGCAAGTGTGACAGGACTGTGAACTCTTACCCAGGACCTTAAATTAATCTAGAGATTTATTTTGAAAGGTATTTTCAATGTATAAATCTGTGCCTTCCATTTATCAGCAAAATGAATAAACATTATTGACCATGTGTCTTTGGAGATATTAAGTGTTCTTGAAAAGTATGAATGGTCACGCAGTAGAACTAGTTTTGTTTTTAAAAGGATGAAACCATGAGACACTGTGATTTAAGATGTTAAAACATGTCCTGTGTAATAATGAGGATATTTTTTGTTCTTTCTTTTGCCAGACGTACATTGGAAGTGTGGTTATATCCGTTAACCCATACCGGTCCTTACCCATTTATTCACCAGAGAAAGTAGAAGATTACAGGAATAGAAATTTTTATGAACTGAGCCCTCACATGTAAGTACGGGATTGAAGCGCTAAGTTTCTCTTTCACTGCAGGGATGTGTAGTTGACAGATGCGTCCAGCTGTTTCCCTCGAGTCTCAGGAAAATGTTGTCGTCACTTTTTAAAATTAGAGGAAGGAATGTGAAAGTCAATTGTTATGCCTTATTTTAAATTTCCAAAAAGGCAGAATACTTCATTTGGCGTCAGGCTTTTCAAGTTCTGAAATATTTGGGTTCAGGATGTAAAATATGTTCTATTGCAAATTGTGTATAAGTAGCAGCTGCTGCTAATTATTTTTGCAAATAAAACAAGAATGTACATTGTTTATTCTTTTAAAGAGCTAAAGCAGTATTTTCGTGGGTTGGGTCAAGAAAGATCCCAAGTGTTGGGTTGTGTAATGGTTTTTCAGCGAAAGGAATAAATAATACCTTCAGTTTATAAATCTTCATAGACACTGACATTGTTCACCAGATGTATATATGAGGCCAATGATTTCACCTTCCCCAAAACTAGTCACTTGTTTGATTTTTTTTCTGAAGGTCACTTGTTAGTGTAAAGAATTTCTATAAATAACAAGCTACAATAATTACGTAGCACCAAGGTTGAAGAACTCTGAACTAAAGTGAAAGAGCCTGTAGACTTTTAGTTGTGGTCTAGCAGAAAATAATTTTCTCTCTCTGATTGAAGATGAGCTATGGGCTCTGTTACTTTTGATAGAAAATAAAATCTAATAATTAAAGAATATATATATATATATATATATATCTCCCAGTCTTAGATGTTTCTCTTGATAGTGTAGCACATACTGACATTTTTGGACTGTTTGGAACTAAAAACTTAAGTTAATTCCTGAAAAGGGTTGTTAAAAGCTAAATACTGTATATTTTGCCAATCAAGTGGATTCTGATTATTCTGTTTTTGTCTACGAGTAGATTTTGCAAGTAGATTTTGCAAGTCATCTTGTTTCGTTTTGCCTGGAGAAAAATAAAATCTTGAAATTTGTTTTATAAAGTTATCCCTGTAGTTAAGTCCCTGTAATGCAATAATTTATTTATTTTTTTGCATTTTTTAAAATTTTATTATGTTATGTTAATCCCCATACATTACATCATTAGTTTTTGATGTAGTGTTCCATGATTCATTGTTTGCGTATAACACCCAGTGCTCCACGCAGAACGTGCCCTCTTTAATACCCATCACCAGGCTAACCCATCCCCCTACCCCCTCCCCTCTAGAACCCTCAGTTTGTTTCTCAGAGTCCATAGTCTCTCATGGTTCATCTCCCCCTCCAATTCCCCCCCTTCATTTTTCCCTTCTTACTCTCTTCTTCTTTTTTTTAACATACAATGTATTATTTGTTTCAGAGGTACAGGTCTGTGATTCATCAGTCTTACACAATTCACAGCGCTCACCATAGCACATACCCTCCCCAATGTCCATCACCCAGTCACCCCATCCCTCCCACCCCTCACCATTCCAGCAACCTTCAGTTTGTTTCCTGAGATTAAGAATTCCTCATATCAGTGAAGTCATATGATACTTGTCTTTCTCTGATTGACTTATTTCACTCAGCATGACACCCTCCAGTTCCATCCACGTCGTTGCAAATGGCAAGATTTCATTTTTTAAATGCTGCATAATACCCTCCAGTTCCATCCATGTCATTGCAAATGGCAAGATTTCATTCCTTTTGATGGCTGCATAATATTCCATTGTATCTATACCCCACATCTTCTTTATCCATTCATCTGTCGATGGACATCGTGGCTCTTTCCATAGTTTGGCTGTTGTGGACATTGCTGCTATAAACATTGGGGTGCACTTACCCCTTCGGATCACTACATTTGTATCTTTGGGGTAAATGCCCAGTAGTGCAATTGCTGGGTCGTATGGTAGCTCTATTTTCAACTTTTTGAGGAACCTCCATACTGTTTTCCAGAGTGGCTGCACCAGATTGCATTCCCACCAACAGTGTAGGAGGGTTCCCCTTTCTCTGCATCCTTGCCAACATCTGTCATTTCCTGACTTGTTAATTTTAGCCATTCTGACTGTGTGAGGTGGTATCTCATTGAGGTTTTGATTTGGATTTCCCTGATGCCGAGCGATGTTGAGCACTCCTTCATGTGTCTGTTGGCAATTTGTATGGAACCAGAAATACTTTATTTGATGACTATTTGTTTTAAATAATTCTAGGCCTTGAAACCATGCTTCCCAAAGTAAGATGCTTAGATCAGGGGTGTTAGAATCCCCCAGGAGCTTATGAAATATCTAGTTTCCTAGGCCTTACCTCTAGCAAGCCAGGAATCTACATTTTTCACAAGCTTTCCAGGTGATTCTTATGTATGTGCATGTTGTCTTAGATGTATGTTTACCGATATTTTCCTTTCCTTAACTGCTTATAGCAAATCATGATCTTTATGCAAGTAGTCTTCATAATATAATAATGGTTTGTTATTTATTGAGTATTTACATGTATGATAACTCATTTTATTCTCAGAATAATTCTGTGAGGTGTAGGTATTATTACAAATGCGGAAATTTTCCCAGAGCCACGCAGCTCATGGGGGAGCTGGGCTGTGAAAATAGTGCCTCTCAGCTAGAAATGGGCTTTGCCATTTTCTTGGTAGGGCCTCTTGCTGTGCACCTCCATCAGCACCCCAGGCCCTCCAAGGTAACCTTAGCTGTGCCTCACTTTATCTCCAGAGACTGCATGTCATTCTTCCATTTGCAGCTTTAATCTCCAGTTTGGGGATGTTTAGATATATAACAGATGTCTATTCTAGAACACAGAAGTTCATGCTCTGTAGTATCCATTTTTATCCCCGCCCCTGAAAGATTTCTAAGAGTCACTGTGGCACCGTTACCCTCCTTTACCCCCCTTACTTCCCAAGGAAAATAGCCACGATGAGCTATAAGATAAATACCAGTGTGCAATTTTTTTTTTTACTCAGTAAATGTTTATTAGATTGAGTTAGGCAACAAAACTTTTTACCATGATTTATGAAACACTGTGCATGGGGTGATGGTGCAAAGTCCAAGTTTATCTAATCTGAATTTGCCAGATTTGTGTCACACCCGCCTTCCCATCTTGCTTTGTTCTTTAGGTCCTCACCACACTCCTTTCCTCCGGGTCATATTTGCACATTCTGTACCTTCTGCCTGGAATGCTTTTCCCTTCTTTTCCCCAGTCAACTCCTGTTCTTCTTCCGCTAGTTCTCAGATTGCGTTAGACCTCCGCAGGGAAGAACAGTCCCTCGCCCTCTCCCGGCCAAGGTCAGATCCATTGCCCTTGTCGCAGTTCCGGGTTAATATTGCTTTATGGGATTTTTTGATTCATGTCAGCCTCACCTGACATGCCAGCTCACCATAACAATATTAACGCCTCAAAGTAATTTAAGGGCTGGGAATATATTGAACAGGACTTGGGCTCAAGTCCCAGCTCTTCGACTCGCAAGCTACGTGATCTTGAGCAAATTACTTGAAGAAAACTTCAACTCAGAAATTAAGCAATTTGCTCTGTTCAGTGGGAAAGTAATTATTAACTCCTAGGATTTTTGTGAGGGGTAACTATCTAGTAGATATTTAGATAATATGATTATCTGGTATATGTCAAGTGCTTGGTATGGAATGGGCCACAGCCCTGTAGTAAAGGAGAGCAGCTGCTATTAATAGTGATAAATGTAATTATTGTAATAATGAGAAGTAGGGAACACATTTTGAGCATCCTAACATGCCCTTTCTTCCCAGTTTCTCCTCCATGGTGGGACATTTTCCACTTCCTTTATTTTTTTATTTTTTTTAAAGATTACTTATTTGAGAGAGAGAGAGAGAGAAAGCTCGAGCGGGAGAGTTAGAAGGAGATGGAGAGAGAATCTCAAGCAGACTCCATGCTGACCATGGAGCCCGACGCTCAATCTCATTGACCCTGAGATCCCCGCCTGAGCCGAAACCAAGAGTCGGATGCTTAACCGACTGCACCACCTAGGCGCCCCTCCACTTCCTTTAAAGCATTTTCCCTGCATCATTCTTTGTGAATGTCCAACTTTTGGTAGTGTCTGAAATGGGGTTCGTGCTAGCTAGGTTTCCTACTAAAACCTAGTCCGACATTCGCAAATAGGAATTTTGCAGTATAATAAGATAGATGACCTTAGGCTTTTGATGAATTCTAACGGTAACTCTTTTAAGAACTTGATCCCAGTTTGAATAAAAAGCTTAAACAGCTGCTCAGACCACGTATACTTTGAAAATTTTGCCAATTAATTTACCCCAGATGACATTTGGAACTTAATTTGACCTGGTATTGACTGTTAGTCTTCAAAAATATCCAGGTACTTCTCTTCTAGCTCATGTATTTTTGAAGGTGTCCAGAAATTATCTTTCTTTAAATTTCAGATGATTAAAAAATATTTAAATTTCATGTAGGTATGTGACTTTGAGATAGCGGCCGTGTGTAAATGAGTAAAATGAAAATAAACAGTGGTTTCGTACCTATATTCCCTTTCAAAGGTATTTTCTGCTGGCATACCTCTTCTCCTGCTCCCTTCTCTGAACTCCTCCCCCCTCTGTGTTTGGAGCCACACCTTGAGCATGGTATCACTGGGGGTCATGTCCAGAAAAAGGAGGGCTCCACGGGGCAGCTTAGGTGACACCGTTTGCCTTTCTCATTGTGTAAAGAGTGCCTCTCCAGTGTGATTCTAAGGTTCTTTACACATTAGGAATTTTTTTTTTTTACATATCCCAGTGAGGACTTAGTACCTTCAGATAACTCAAGAACTGTATTCATGGAGAAGTACCTCAGATCACCCAACCGCATAGACAGGAAAGAATGATAGGGAAGAGATGAGGAAAATAATTAAACTACTTAGTTTCCCTCCACTCAGTTAGAATAGCACCATGACAATCCACCTGATACAGTATTTACCAAATCCACTGGCCTTTTGTTGGGTGATTGCTTTTTGACCTTGCAGCACTAGATACAGTTTATTATTATCCTGTGGATCTTCCTAAAATCAGAGCATGCTACTTCCCTTCCCAGAAACCTTTCATGGGCTCCCTATTACTGTTTGAGTGAACTCCCAAGTTTCGTCGCACCTTTCATGGGCTCCCTATTACTGTTTGAGTGAACTCCCAAGTTTCGTCGCACCTTTCATGGGCTCCGAGCCCTATTACTGTTTGAGTGAACTCCCAAGTTTCATCGCTTGGTGTTCAAGCTCTTTGCAGTCCAGCCTCGGCACACCTTTCCAGGCCCACACACCAAGCTCCTTCATGGAACTTCCTTTTGAGTCCCAGCTTTTTAGGTCTTCTTCTTGCCACTCCTACTGCATACCCCGTCTCTACTGTTAAAACCTGGCCAGTCTTCTCGGGGCTGTCTGAAAGCTCAATGCACAAGTGACTTCTCCCTCTGAGTTACCGGAACCCCTCCTTGTGTTTCTGTGTCATCCTCTTTAATGAGATGGAAGCTTCTAGAGGTCAGGATCCTTTCCCTGCATATGTCTGTGGCTCTTTCATGGCTTTTCTCTTAAGAGCTCAGTGACTATAGACCAAAAGAGGTTTTAAATCATTTTTCATTTCATTTTACCTGTGTGTTATCTGATCTCTGGTAGTTTAATGAAATCAAACCATTCTTAGTAGGGTATTTGCAGTGTTTATTCAGAATTTTGTGGAGTATAATGAGAATTTCTTCTCATTCTTATAAAAAATGTAAGCCAATATTTAATACTATTTTTATGGTGCTCTTCAATCCTGAGTGTTCAGGTTCCATTTATTCATGATCTAGAGCACTTTTACCGTCTGATGAAGTGTCTAGCCAAGGGAACATGGCAACATAGAAGGAAGAGTGTGTTGTAACCCCTACCAGCATCCCCTCTGGGTGGTCACAGCCCAAGAGGAAGCTGAAATGTGTCTTTAGCTTAGGATATAATGTGGTAGCATATTACATTAGGCATTACGAGCACCATTTGAAGCAAGCAGTCTTTCCCTCTTAGTAAATGAAAAACCCTGCAACAAGTATTTTTTTTTTAAAGATTTTATTTATTTGACAGAGAGAGACACAGCAAGAGTAGGAACACAAGCAGGGGGAGTGGGAGAGGGAGAAGCAGGCTTCCCGCGGAGCAGGGAGCCCGATGTGGGACTCGATCCCAGGACTCTGGGATCATGACCTGAGCCGAAGGCAGACACTTAACGACTGAGCCACCCAGGCACCCAACCCTGCAACAAGTATTAAAAACTGAGGAAAATGGCTTAAGTCTTCAAAAAATTTTGCTATTCTCATCTAAAAAATGAGAAAGTAATTAATGGGAGGATTTGGACAGTGCTTATGCCAGTGTTCCAGACATGAGCCCTCTGTCACTAGGGAACTTTTGGTCCATAATTCTGGGCCAGATTGATTTTGTAGGACCACATGCCATTGTCCGTAGCGTGACATTGCTGGAAGGCTTGTGTGTTTTACGTCTTTGTTACTCGCGTTATCATTTTTACTCGAAGGCAAACCAGATAAATGTTATAAAGAATATTTCTAACTATATCTCAAAATGTACTAGTGCTGTGGGTGTCCAGAGCTTAGGATAAAAGTCCAGGACAGAAGATCCGGATGTTCTCCCTTTTATAACATCAGTATTTTTCTCTACAGGAGAGTTGGAATTCTGTGAATTCCAGAATTGAGAACTCTTATGACAGTTAGACCCTGCATTCTCATAGAGGTTGTTTGTATAAGAGTGTGAAAGTGCTTTCTTAAGGAGAAAGAGAGAGAGAAAGTTATTTGATGTGATGTTATGTTGCTGAGACTTTTGTAGTTTTGCTCTCATTTCAGTTTTTGGAATAACTGAGCCTCTAACTGATTCTGTACCTCTCCAGAACTCACTTGCAGAATCAGATTTTGTGCTTTCCCACCTAGCGTTCTTTCTACTTCCTGCTTTAGAAAAGTTACTCATTAACCGAGCAAATATGTATTGAGCGCTCACCCATGTTCCAGGCTGTCTGTTAGGCACCGGGATGCGGTTGTGAACAAAGCAGATAAAATTCCTGTCTTCTTGATGGAAACACTTTCTTCTCCTAATTTAAGTTTATAGAAACCAAGATTGTTCCAACCATCAGTTACGATCCCTGTCCTCTCGTGTGGTTTGAGTCAGGAGCTGATAGGTTGTGGTCTGCAAGGTTCTGCGTCTTTGTAGGCCTCTGACCCGTACAGTGACTTGCGCGACAGTGTCCACACTCTGTTGTGAGTTCCGGTGTAGACTCCTTAAGCTAACATTTCCTATTGGAATGACACTGTCTTGAAAATAGTTGAAATTGCCTTTCATCTTTCTGCATGACTCTCATGAGTCAAAATAAGCAGAAGGCAGTCCTGTGTTTGCTTTCAGTCTTGGCAGATATTTGTTTGGTTCTGGACAACCACGGACTAGAATACTTGTTGATTTAGAGGGACTGCTAGAGGGGGAGGAGCAGAGTTTGATTGTAGTTGGACAGCGGCAATGTGGTGGTGAAGGACGGCCATTAAATTGAAGGCTTCCCAAGGCCACGCTGTGAGAAGAAACATTTGGGGGCCTGGCACATATTCAGCTTTTACAAAGCTCCTTGCACCGAACTTACTGCCTTTTAACTCTCAAGCTTTTATTCTCATTTTATCATTTTACTGGGTGTATACTCTTGGCAGAAAGATACCTCAGCTAATTTCTCTTTCAGATTACGAACCTTTTTTTTTTTTTAATTTTTCAAAGATTTTATTTATTTGACAGAGAGAGAGAGAGAGCGCGCGAGCGGGGGCGGGGGTAGCGAGGGAGAGGGAGAAGCAGGCTCCTTGTAGAGCGGGGGAGCCCGATGTGGGACTTGATCCCAGGATCCTGGGATCATGACCTGAACCAAAGGCAGTTGCTTAACCAACTGAGCCACCCAGGAGCCCCTCTAATGAAAATTTATTTCATGTCTCACAAAATGCACATCTCAGACTTGGAAATTTATTTTGAAAAGTCTGTTTGCAGTGCCAAGTGCACATTCATACCAGCATACATAGTTACTTCAGTGATACCATCTTAAAGGGAAAACTTTGGTTCTCTAAATAGATTCCTGCCAGAATGTTACAGATCTTTGACAGGCCCTGAGAAAGTCTACAACGTTCTAGAAGAGATCCATTTCATCCAAAGGAGTGGCACTGAGGCCTTAGCCCAGAAAATGATTAACCTAACACTTCATCCCCAGCAAGAGAACTATAGTTGGAGCCCATGTGGGGAGCCCTATCTAGTGTTTAGGGTCAGAGAGGCACCCCCTTTGTTGTTGAAATAAGAAGGATGGCCAAGGTCTGTTGCTGGGACTTGTTTGACGGTAGGTCAGGGTATCTAGGGCAAAGGGAGCTGTGTGGGAGTTTGTCTAAAGAGGGATCAGCAAATACTAGTCCTGATCCAGTCTGGGGCAGTTAACAAAGCCAGAGAAAGCCAGAGATAATGGAAACAGTTCGGTAAATCATGTAGGGTCCCAGACTCAGGAGACTGGAGAAGCAAGAGTGTGTCCTGGGACTGTCCTAGGACAGAAATCCATATAAAGGGGAATAGGCCCTGGTGTCCCAGGCTCAGGAGGGGACTTGCTGCTGCCTGCATTGTACAAGATGTGCTTCCTTCCCAGCTCCAGCCTGTCTCCGGGATCCCAGATCCCTACATGGAAGTGATTGTTCATTCATTCAGTCAGCTTTATTAAGCATCCACAATACGTGTGAGGTGCTGTGGATACAATGCAAATTTGTCCTTAAGGATTCATAGCCTGCTATGGGAGAGAGACCAATAAATAACTACAGAAGGGAGAGAATTACCATGAAAAAGATGGGAGGTACAGTGTGGCACCTGGGTGGCTCAGCTGGTTGAGCACCTGACTCTTGATTTTGATTCAGGTCATTGATCTCAGGGTCCTGGGATTGAGTCCTGTGTTGGGCTCCCTGCTCAGCGGGGAGTCTGCTTTTTCCTCTCCCTCTGCCTCTCCCCCAAGCTTGTGCTCTCGCTCACACTCACCCTCTCTCTCAAATAAATCTTTTTTTTTTTTTAAAGATTTTATTTATTTATTTGACAGAGAGAGAAATAGCAAGAGCAGGAGCACAAGCAGGGAGAGTGATGGGCTCGATCCCAGGACCCTGGGATCATGACCTGAGCCAAAGGCAGAGCCACCCAGGCGCCCCTCTCTCAAATAAATCTTAATCTAAATAAAATCTTAAAAAAAAAATCCTTTCCCTCTCCCCTGCTCTCTCTTAAAAAAAATAAATAAATAACTTCTTAAAAAAAATATGGGAGATATAGAAAGAGCACATGTTATAATTTGCCCCAGACAGCCTGGCATTCCTGTTGAATCCCCGTAATTATTGATAGTGCCCCTTGCATTCCCAGAGGTGTCTGAGTTTGGGCCCCCAGTGGGTAAGATGCTTGGGCATGTCGGGAAAAGGTGTGCGGTCCTGCCTGAGGAGCTAGAAGACGGGACAGTGGGAGTCTTGTGTGATGAATTTGCCATATAGATAAGGAATAGGATTCTAGGCCCAGGACATAATTTTCCCGTTCAAGGAAGCAGTGTTGATTCCGTCATTCGGTATTTGCTACTTGAGCGCCTGCCGTGTGCCAAGTACTAGTTCTTCAGGTGCTGTGCAAAATCTCAGTCCTTTTGGGCTTCTGTTCTAGAAGGGAGAGAGACAGTAAGCAAGAGAAGTAAATAAAATAAAGGATGTTGTAGATTGTGACAGATGCTCCGGGGAGTGGCTGGGCTTCCTCTCTGCCACTCTCGTGTCCCCTAATTCCCAGTGTGGGGGCAGAGTGGCCTGTGTGGACTTCGGGAAGAGGATGTGTATCGAGCCGCACATTCCCCATATTGGATTCTTCCTGCTCATGCTCAGTCACGTAGCATTTACTGTTTTTATAATAGTGCTTCTGAAAGGTTTTAGGTAAAATTTGAATTCCTCATTGATGTATGCACTCACCAGGTAGCTGTTTTATTTTTAAGGTAATTATTTGTTCGTGTCCAGCTGTCCAGGCCTCTTAACTTGCTGGCTCTGTGTTGCTTTGTGATCTGAACTTCCTCATCAGGTGATTAAGATTTGGGAAGCAGACAGACCAGCTTTGCTGTGTGCTAACTCCCCACCCCCGTGTTTTCTTCATTCAGGGTCCTTGGGTAGATGTGTATACATTTATTTATTTATTTACCTATTTATTTTTAAGATTTATTTATTTATTAGAGAGAGAGAGCACGCACGTGCATGCACGGGGGCAGGGGAGGGGCAGAGGGAGAGAGAGAATCTCAAGCAGACTCCCCACTGAGCGCAGGGCCCGTGCAGGGTTCCATCCCATGACCCTGAGATCATGACCTGAGCTGAATCAAGAGTCAGATGCTCAACCCACTGATCCTCCCAGGCGCCCCTACGTACTAAGAGAGTACAGGTTTTTTTTTTTTTTCTTTTGTAGTCTTGTTTTTTTATTCCTCCAACCTGACTGCTTAAATTGTCAACATTGAGACATGCACTCCTGCCATCATTTTCCATGTCCCTGATCTCGTTTGTTTTCAACCTCCGTGGCCCAAGAGCAGATATTGTATGTCTTCTGACACCAAATGTTTGTTTTTTTCTAACACCAGCTAATTCCCTGACACCAACTGGGTGTCTAACGATTCTCTTCAGTTCTGACACTACCCAGAGTTAGTGTAGATTTCCCAGGTCAAGGGCTTGGTCCCACAAGACAGCCCTGCTTTGGATGCCTGCTGGGAGCAGAGTACCCAGGTTTCCCACACTTCTACCCAGCTGATTACAAATTTGGGTGTTTCCACGATCTTGCTCAGGTTCAGTAATGTGCTAGCATGACTCCTAGAACTCAGAAAACGCTTTATTTCCATCTGTTGATTTATTATAAAGGCTACGACTCAGGAACAACCAAATGGAAGCAATGCATAGGGCAAAGTCGGGGCGGGGGGGTGCACATTTTCCATGCCCTCTCTGGGCATGCCAGCTCACCAGCCCACTGCTGCTTTCGCCATCAGCTCCCCAAATTCCTTGTTCAAAAGTTTTTATAATCCACTCTGAAGCTCCTCCTTCCCTTCTTGGAGGTGGGGAGATGGGACTGAAAGTTCCCACCCTTTAATCATGCCTTTGGTCTTTCTGGTGACCAGCCCTCATCCTGAAGCTATGCAGGGGTCCCACCCTGAGTCACCTTATTAACAAAAACTCAGGTGTGTGTGAAAGGCACTTGTTATGGATAACAAAAAAAAACAAAACAAAACATTCCTATTACTCAGGAAATTCCAAGGGTTTCAGGAGCTCTGTGTTAGGAATCAGACACAAAGACCCACTACATTTCTTATACCACAGATGTGGACATGTGCCTACTTCATTCTTGAGTGTTAGCTCCCTGAAACCAAGTTAATGCTGGAGTTTCTGTATGGTGCCCTGGAAACCGGAATTAGTGGGCCTCCTTTTTCCCAGAACTGTCTTAAGGGTAGTTCACCAGTTCAATTCAATAAACACTGAGTGTCATCCAGACCCGACTGTCAGCTCCCCTTGTAGGCACCCCCTCCACATGGGCCCTGGGTCCCATCCAGCCCTTCCTGTAGTCCTGAAGGCTCTCACTCTGCCATTATCCCCCTTCTCCACTGTATTCTCAACTCTTCCTTCTCCCGCATCCATTCCCACCCACGTTCGTGCTGTATTATTATTATTCCCTGTGATTCCATGTCTCCTAGCTATCACACCATTTGTTTCCCTCAATTACAAAACTCTGAAAAAGTTGCATACCCTTCTTGTGTTGGACTTTTATCTTCTCACTCAATGACAAGATCACCTGTGACCTCCATGTTGTCACATGCAACTGTCGGTTTTGAGCCCTTTTCTTCCTTTAATTATCAGTAATATTTGACAGTATCACCAGTTCCTTCGTGAAACCCTTTCTTAGAATTTGACCTTCTGGGCTCCACACCTTCCTGTTTTCTCCCAGCCCACAGGCTGCTCCATCTCTGGCCTCCGCTGGATGCGCCTCTTCTCCTACCTCTGAATGTTGGTGCATCCGAGGGCCTGGTTCGGGGCCTTTACTTTTGCCTTTGTGGGCATTAGTTCCAGGAGCCCACGTAGGCTTTAAATACCCTCAAGGTGCTGCTGCATCCAGAATTAGGTCTCTAGCAGGACTTCTTCCCTGGGCTCCCAGCTGTTAGCTACATTCACCTCTTCTGTATCTCCTTGGCTGTCCAAGGGGCATCTGGAAGTTCAGTTGTATGTGTCAAACCAGACTTCAGACTGCCCTGCTCCCTCTCCTCGTTCCCATCCCAGCCTGTGGCAGCACCATCTTTGGCTGCTCATGTCACACCCTTTCTTTTCTCTTCCACCCCACATTCAACCGATCATCAGGTCATGTTGACTTTCCCTTGATAAACCCAGTCTTACCACCTCCATTGCCACCATCCTGTGTTGCTTAGTTTATTGGAGGAGCCTCCTAACAGTTCCCCTTACCTCACTTCTACTGTTGTCTCCTCCTCCCACAGCTCACCCCCAGCCATCTTTCCTCCACGAATGTTACAGCTACTGGCTAAAGTGATTTTTCTTGAGGATGCCCATCATATTGTTTTTCTTTGCTGCTCAGAAACCTGTAGTGGCTCACATGTGTCCTGCAGGGCTCCTCTTGATGTAGGCACTGACCAGCTGACTGCATATATGACCTCCCACCTTCTTGCTGCTCTCACACTGGTCCCCCAGCTGCTCCTCTAGCATGCCAGATGCTGCATTACTCCTCTCGCATCTAGGGGCTGATTTGTTCTCCCAATCCAGTTAGGAGTGTCTTTAAAAAAAAAAAAAAAAAGATTTTATTTATTTATTTGAGAGAGAGAGAGAGAGAGAGAGGGAGAGTGTGCACAAGCAGGGGGAGGGGCGAAGGCAGAGAGGAAGCAGGCTCTCTGCTGAGCAGGGAGCCCGACGTGGGGCTCGATCCCAGGACCCTGGGATCATGACCTGAGCCAAAGGCTGATGTTTAACGGACTGAGCCACCCAGGCACCCCGGGAAATGTCTTAATTGTTGACACTGCCTAAAATAGCAGACCCTGCCCCAATCACGCATCATCCCCTTTAGACTATTTTACTCTTCCTTGTTAATCGTTATCTGACATTTCTCTAGGTGTTCATTCATTGATGTCTTTATTATTTGTCTCCTGTCCTGGAATGCCATCTCCATGAGAGCAGGGGCTTTGTTTATTTTGCATATCCATGTATCCACAGCAGTTGGAATAATGCCTGGCAAAGAGCAGCCACTCCATAAATATTTGTTGGGTGAGTGGATGGATGAATGAATTTGGGGGCCTACTACTTGTGCGCAGAAGCTGTGTGTAAAAGACACCGCATGGCCTTTGTCTTCAAGAATTTTCCAGGCTAGTTGGAGGGAGGAGGGAATGGCTAGATAAATGGGTCATTTTAATATAATAGCATACTTGCAATGAGAGAGAGTAAGTGGAAGTACAGAAAAATTGGTGGTGTTCAGGGATTCTGAAGGCTCCACCTGTGTTGAGTCTTTTGGGAGGACTTGTAGAAATAGGTAGCTGTTAGGGTGTAGTAACTAGCTATGGAGAAGATAAAGCCAGAGGCCAGTTTGGCACAGGGAACCGGGAATCTGAGGAAGGGGGAAAAGGCATTTGAGTTGAGGTGATAGCTACATGTAGAACTTTTTTTCATTTTCTAAATAAAACATTCCGATACCAGTCTACTTGAATTCTTGGGAGGATTGAAGGATTATGAAGGTTACTCCAAAGTAATAGGAGGAGAGTTTGAGGTGAGGGTGGCCCTTAAAATTTCAAGCTTTTTTTTTTTTAAACATTTTATTTATTTATTTGACACACAGAGAGAGAGCACAGCAGGGGGAGCAGCAGGCAGAGGGAGAGGGAGAAGCAGGCTCCCTGCTGAGCTGGGAGCCCGATGTGGGACTCGATCCCAGGACCCTGGGATCCTGACCTGAGCCAAAGGCAGACGCTTAACCATCTGAGCCACCCAGGCACCCACAAGCTTTTTGTGACAATGATGACAATTTTGTCATCTTGCATTTTCAGTCACCAACTGGAAAAAATTTTCAGACTTGTTAAATATGCCTAAATATGTATGTGTATAAATGCAATGTTTTAATGAATGAGTGGTGAATGACTGAATGTTGAAATGACTTATAAGTGAAAACAGATGTTAATTCATTATGTTTTATGACAGAACCTCTAGTTGCTATTGGTGATGAATCAGGTTATTCAGGATGAGGAACATGTAATATGATCAAAATCAATATACTGATTTGGGGCCATTATTGACTTCTGCAAAGGATGCACACTCCTTTGGATATGAAGCCCTTCCCTTAGGATAGTGTTCTGTGTCTGGATGCATGGGTGTTCAGCTTGAGGTCTGAAAATTATACCCTCAGTTACATTAAGAACATCCTAAGCCTTATAGATGGCTTAGCCTAATTTAAAAAAAATTAGCGATAGAGGAATAAATTAGAATGTATACGTTTTCTATTAATCTTTTTCCTTCAGTCCACCTCAACAGCAAAAAATGAGAAAGCACCTGGAGGGAGGGAGGATTTGGCTGGTTTCCTTTGGGAAATGCATGCAGGCATATACTTTAGGTTGCCTACTTAAGACCTTAGATCGCCATCAGAGGGGTCCATTCCCTCTTTCATATTCTATTTTCATGAAGTACACATCTCTAAGGGCTCTTGGATGTTTCTTTAGGTATTGCTCGTTTTTTAAACTACTGCTTTGATTGCTTTCAAAAGACATTCTCATACTCATGTACCCTCCCTCGCGTTCCATCCTAGGGTGTTGCTGCCACTTCTGTCTATATTTATAATTACCTTGGCCATTATTACGGATAAAAACCAGGAAGGACGTTGAAAATGGCAGAACCCCCTCAGAGTCACAGAAATGTATTAAAGATGTTCCTGGGGCGCCTGGTGGGTGGCTCAGTTGCTAAGCGTCTGCCTTCGGCTCAGGTCATGATCCCAGAACCCTGGGATCAAACCCGCATTGGGCTTCCTGCTTGGCGGGAAGCCTGCTTCTCCCTCTCCCACTCCCGCTGCTGTGTTCCCTCTCTCGCTGTCTCTCTGTCAAATAAATAAATAAAATCTTAAAAAAAAAGGTATTCCTGAAGTATCAAGTTAAGACCTAACTTGCACAATGAACACGTGTGGCTATTTAAGACTACGTGATGTGGGTGAGTCATTGCCAGCTGATTACTCATTACCTGGAAGGGGGCTATAAGGAAGGAGGAAGTATGGAGACGTGTACCGGTGTTTGTTGGGCATTGTTCCTAAAACAAATAGAAAATGCTACGTAATGCTTTGCATATTTGCTTCCTTTTCATAATGTGACATAATTTTCACTATCGTGGTATTGTGTCTGTGATTGTGAATGTCATTCTTTGCCTTGTAGGCACAGTTAAGGGGGCATAAAGGAATCTGAAAACTTGAAAATCCCTGTCATTTTTTTATGTAGGGACTTAACTTTTCTTCGGGGTTTGCGTATGTCTGGCATGGATCTCGAATAGGACTTTTTCAGTTAAAATCAGTCCTGTGTGAACATTTTGGCTGTGGAAATGGAGAAGTGGAATTGGAGTTGCGTTGTAGCTGGTGACCAGTCGGTTGTGAGCTCTCTTTCACTTGGCCCCTTCTTGCCTGCTCCACTTTCTTTCATTTCTCCTTCTCTCCATTCACCCTGGCCTTGCATTTTGTTACCCTCGCTCCACACTTCCCCACATCTTCACGTGCTTCTCATCTTTCAAGGTGTAGGAGGGGTACATCTGCATTTTGAAGCTTCTTCCTAAAAGGTCTCTTCAGGACCCTAACACATCTTTTCCATAGCATGCATTATGTCACAATTATATGGCATGGTATTGTGTGCTATCTTATATATTTCATTAATTGTTTCCTACTTATGGATTGGATTTATGCAAGAGGAAGCATCTTTTGAACAGAGAGTATACATTGTACTCTTTTTGTTCCCTTAAGATCGGTGGTCTTAAAATCCCTCCAGTATGTGTGGTTATATATAGTTAACTTCATGTAATACCACTGTACTATGTACCTTATAAAACGTGCACAAGTATGGGGGGACAAAGATGAATAAAGACATAAAAATAGAAGTTCTGACATTTTATATCCATACTCCAGTGGTTCATCTTGAGCATGCCCTGGTCCCAGACCTCACTTTGGAGGCCTGGTGTTCAGTACAAGTTAGGTACTCAGGAAATACTTATTTTTAACCTTCAGCAATTTTGTGCTGGTTGCTAACAACATTTCTGGCTGTCCAAGTGAAAATCAGAATTATAGGCTGACTAAGGTAGGTTATGCTTGGGTAACAAACTTTTACATCTCAAGATATGACACCTGAAGGTTTGTTTCTCACCGATGGTACTGTCTAATGAGGATCAGATGGATTTCCTCAGGGGCTGTCCTCCAAGTGGTGACACATACCCAAGCCGCTTCTATCTCGTAATTGCAGTAGTTGCAACACGTGGCTTTTAGGGTTTGCTGTGGTAGGTGAAGAGAGAGCATGGTCAGGCCTTATTCTCTGGTCGGTGTGTGGTCACGTGAGCTCAACCTAACTGCAGAGGCAGCTGGGAAATACATGCTTCCCCTGTGTGCCTGAGGAGGAGAATAAGTGCTGGGATTTAGTAAATATGTGGCAGGGCTTCCCGTTTGCTGGGATCGTCCGTACTGTGTAGAGTACACCTCTGCATGAATTTAAACACGAGGTCAGTAATATAATTTCAGAAGAAAACAGGTCCTCTTAAAGTACTTTCAAATATTTTTTCCTCGTCATGACTGTAATCACAGTCCATTTTCATATTTCCACTTTAATCCTATTTGAATGCATTTTAATTTTATTAAAGATTTTTTCTTTTTTTAATCTTTAATTTTTATTTACTTTTTGAGTTATCTCTACACTCATTGTGGGGTGAATGCACTTCAAGTTATAAAAGTAAAACTGTCTGGGGTGCCTGGGTGGCTCAGTCGGTTAAGCATCGGCCTTTCAGCTCAGGTCATGATCTTTGGGTCCTGGAATGGAGGCCTGTGTCTGCTTCTCCCTCTCCCTTTGCCCCTCCTCCCCACTCATGCATGCTCTCTCTCTCTCTCAAATAAATAAATAAAATCTTTTTTTAAAAAAAAGTACAACTGTTTACTCATTTTTCATGTTTCTGTTGTTTCTTTTTTTCTTTTTTTCTTCACATTGCTGTTTGGCCTAGAGGCTAGTCGCTTATTGGTTTATTATGAACAAAGGTTTTTAGTCGTGTCACATTTCATTGTTCTTGTTTACAGTAGTTAATATGTGAATATTTGAAGATGTGTTTAAATGCTTTGATAGTTTGTGGCAATATATCTCTCTTTGGTGCAACTCCCATATTATTGATTTTCTTGGAACCAATGTTTACTGGGAGTTTTAGAAAATTTGATGCTGACCTCGTCTATATTAATTTACGTATTCATCTACTGGGAATTGTGGCAGAATAGTTCTAACCAGCTTTGAAATTTAAGCCAGTGCAAAGTTAATGTTTTTGGATTCAACTCTTCCCAGATGGGTGGTGAATAAATAAAACTGAATTTCCCCCACATTGGGGAGTTTAAGCAGTGCTTAAGGACAACTGTAGTTAATTTCTTTTTCCAAATACGGATGCAGTCAAAGATGGAAGGTGAAGAAGTATTAAAATTTTAGAAATGATTAGAGAAGAATTTTGATACTCTTTCTGAACAACAAATTTTAACTTTAAGGCAATAATCTTAATTTTCATGGTGGGAAAACCAAAACCCACCTTTTCACCCCTAATATAATGTCACTCTGTATTTTCATCTTAGATAATGTAGATAATATGTTGCTTCTGAATTTTACTTTCAAGTTTATAACAGTCATTCTCTTGTTAATATTGGTCCTGATCAAGTACTTGCAAATATATATATATATATATTTTTAAAGATTTTATTTATTTGACAGAGAAAGACAGTGAGAGAGGGAACACAAGCAGGGGGAGTGGGAGAGGGAGAAGCAGGCTTCCCGTGGAGCAGGGAGCCCGATGCAGGGCTCGATCCCAGGACCCTGGGACCATGACGTGAGCTGAAGGCAGACGCTTAATGACCGAAGCCACCCAGGTGCCCCTTGCAAAAATATTTGAAGTATATCCTTTATATACTTTTCTTGAATTCTCTTAATCTGGAAACATATCCCTGTTTTTGTAAATAGTTTTATTAAATATAAAAAGCAGCCTCCCGTTTATCTATCTCTACGCCTTTATTAAAAAGCGGGTTATCTTATGTGTACATATTGTGTTTTACCTACAATACAGTGTCTCCTTCTGGGAATAGACTAAATCTTCTATTGTCTTTGAATGGTACAAGAGTGCCAAATGAAGTGTCCCGCTCATTGTCACTATTAATATTTGTAGGTCAGTGTACCCAAAGGTATGGTTAAAAATCATTGCCAGTCAGCTCTTTGAAGGCATTAAAGAGAGTACTGAAGTAGCCTGGATAATTAGAAGAGGATTCTGTTGAACTGTTAAGCCAGATGCACACTTGGTTGTTGGGAGCTTTGTACTTAACTGTTCTCTCTGCTTGGAGTGTCCTAGCCCCTCAACCTGCGCGTGTGTGCGCGTGTGTGCGTGTGTATCAGTCATCTGCCGACCCTCTCTGTGTGCCTCTATCTATCTGTCATCTCCACATGTCCTTCTTCCTCACCTCCTTCAAGTCTTTGCTCAGATGTCACCTTCTCATTGTATCCTTTCTAAGGGTCGCAGCCTGCCCCCCTTTCCTGCCCCGTCCCGGCACTCACTCTTCCTCCTGCCTGCTTTATTTCTCTTCTCGCCACCTTCCGGCAAACTGTACTTGACGTATGTTCTTTATCGCCTGCCCTCCCCCTGCACCTCACGCCGTAGAACGTTCAGTGTATTCCTGGTGCTCATAACAGCGGCTGGTCCATGGCAGACGGTCTGTAGGATCATTTAACTAGATCCAATAAACCTTAATCACATGTTAAAAAATATCTCATGTTCCAGGAATTCATCTCAAAAGATGAAGCCAAATTTTAAGGACTTTGTCTTAGCTTGATATTTAGTGACTGCTGCAAGCAAAGGAAAAGAGAGGAGGGTGGAATTTCAGATGGTCTAATATAATTTTAAAATACAGGAAACGACTCCTTTAAATATTCATAATGGACAACGGAAAATAATAAAGTTATTCAAGTATGAGGTTTGAGTGTATCCTGAGAATATTATAGCTAAATATTCACAGATTAACTTGCACTGTCAGTACAATTATTTGTGGTATTTGAGTTGTGGATGTCAACAAAGAATTTATGAATGGGAAATATTTAATTCTAGGGTTCCTTTCAAATGTAAAATTCTATGGGTATATGATTCTCTTTTTTGAGAAATGCATGGTATATTTTAGGAAAACAGATCATTAGAAATTGTTTTTAACATTAGTGAATGAAGCGTTTGCTTCAGTTGTATAGAATAGTTAATGGGGCGTATGTGGGGCCATTTCATTCTATGGAGTTTCTTAGCAAGAGGTCATGGTCTACATTCGAGTAATCAAAGATTACTAACAAATCTAGATTTGAAGCTTGGTTTTGCCCTTCATTGTCAACTCTGTCACTTGTGACAGAGACTCTTCTAGTTACTTGGAGATGTAACTGAGAGGCCTTATTTGCATTAAAAAGAAGGCAAATATTTTCCAATTCTCTTTTTAGAGAGGACTCTCAAGAAATAAGTCTTAACTGTTTTTGAGTTATCAGTGGCTGAGAGTTGGTTTATTTACATTGGAGATCTCAGTGAATGGATCAATACATTCTCATAAGTATATGCTTCCTTTTTAGTATCTCCACAAAAGCATATAAGGCAAGAGTCCTCTTGGAATTTGCGAGAAAGGAGAAGAATATTGGATTTTTGCAGAAAAATTGAGGAAGTTTGAGGTGGTTGGGTGAGGGAATTGGGTATAAAGCACAAAATTAGGAATGTGCAAATAATTTCAATAGACACAAAATCCATGTCAACAGTCATGCATTCAGAATTCCTGTTTCCATAGCATGTGGCAGGGCAAAAGCCCTTTGAAGTTTCTGTTGACTGAGTGTTGCTATAATTTATTTTGCTTGACACTGAAGACTTGTAATAGTTTTGAATGTCAGAGTTTTAAGTGAATAAATGAAAAATTTCTGAGAAATTACCTTTCTTAGCTGTGCTTATAAGGGGGCGCATGTATTTTGAAGCAGATTTATCTACCTGTCTGTCTACCTAACTACATATCTATCCATCCATCAATGTATCATCTCCCCCCACCAAACAAACAAAACCCAAAGAAGAGCTGTTACCTTTTACATGGATTTTAGTTATACTAATTGCATCATTTGGCTTTTTATAGTTCAGAAATGTGTGAGGAATGTGACTGGGAGCTAGTTATTATATCCCCTCCCCACACTGAAAATTGACTGGAGACAGCTTACTGATTTATAGCCAATATTATAAAATGACTAGCTTTTTTAAAGTAGAGTAAAGGAAACAAAGTAAATGAGACCCAAGCAAAAGTTAATATCATGATGTCCTGTATGGTTATTGAACTTGGATTTTCATTTCCTGGTAGTGAAAACCAAAAGGAAAATATGATCAGTTACAAAATTATTTTTGCACATAAGATCAAAGCACTTGACTTGCTCAAGAGAAGTAAAGTTCTCCTTACCAGTCAGATTTAAAATAAATTTCTCTTCTGGGACTGAGGATATGAAGAATGTCATCTTGAACAACACCTCTCAAAATTTCCCTGCAGAAAATAGGGTGGTGAATTTTATATAGCTGCTTCTTATGGTGCTTCACTGGAAGCTAAGCTAAGCCACTAAAGAGGACATAGCACCCAGAGCATGGTGAGGAAGAGGAAGTCCATAGGACACGTAAGGCAGTGGTTGTCATTCTAGGATGCTCAGTAGGACCACTGCAGAATTTGACCAGAATCTGTGGAGTTGTGGGGCACCAAGGAACAAGGCTTCAGTGCCTGAGGTGCTCCAACGTGCATCTAAGGTTAAGAACCACGAGTACAAGGGCCTGGCTTATTGGTGGTTTGAGTTGATTCAGGAATGCAAGGAACAGGGAGATTGCACTTTCTCCTTCCGGTGATACTTCTGTGACAGTTTTATGTCATATAAAGTGTTATTTGGTTTCTGTTTCCTCATAACTGGGCTTTGAATTAAAGGTGTTCTGCAGACATTTCGAGGTTGTATTCTCTGGAAGAGTCCCAGAGTATTCACTTTCTGTTGTCCAGAAAAGACAGAGCCTTAATTTTTTTTTAAGGATTTATGTGATTTTTAAAAATTTATTTGTCAGAGAGAATGAGCACACAAGCAGGGGGAGTGGCAGGCAGAGGGAGAAGCAGACTCCCCGCTACGCAAGGAGCCCATTCCCGGACTCAATCTCGGGACCCCGGGATCATGACCCGGGCTGAAGGCAGATGCTTAACCAACTGAGCCACCCAGGAGCTCCCAGAGTCTTAATTTTAAACCTATTGAGTAATAGATGGGGCTGTTATCATTTTATGAAAATTGACGCAACAAACCGAGACTTGTTTGAATCGATGGCCCCCTCCTCTCTGTAGAGATGTGGGCCATAGGACGAGAGAAATAGAAAATTCTGTAGACTGGCACTAGTTTGTGATGGTGATTAGGCAATTGGGCAATTGCGTAGGGCAGGGGGATGGCCCCAGTCTTCAGGCCCATCACCCACCTGGGGACCGATTGCAGACTTGGGTATTTTCTCCGTCAGCAAGGTTTTGACGTACACACACTAGGGGAGAGCAGTTATATATGTGCATGCACATGTGTGTGTTTTCTTTTTGTAAACATTAGCACTAAGGTTAGGAACCAGAAAGTATCTTTAGGGAATCAGGATTCCCTGTTCGAATGACTGTTTTATATAGATTGCAGGGAAATCCTCCTCCAATAAACGTTCACAGTTCTGAAACCTCCTGAGAAACACGCCTTTGTTCCAGACATTGTAGATTTCCTTTTCTGCCACTAAGCCTACTATTGGCATATAGAAAGCTCCAGTGAGGGTAACTGGGCGTGATTCTAGGACCTGTCACTAAATCGGGTGGATTCAGTAGCATGCTAGATCTCAGGGGCGAGAAAGACCCAGGGAAAGGGGCAGAGGGTCGTTGCCACGGGCTTTCTAGGCAGTGTTTTTACCCGTTTGAGTTATGAATATTTAATGTGTGAGGAGTTTTTGAAGATTTATGGGTTTATTCATCTGACAAAAATGTTGAGTGCCCCACCTCTGCAAGTCCCAGTGATTTTCTTGGTGCAGAAAATCTGTCCTGAAGAACATAAATGGCGGGACATGAGCTCTCTGCCTTCTTCCAGGGCGGAGGTTTTTTGTTCCAGGGGCAGAAGGGGTCTGTGATGAGTGCGACTCTTAAAAGGCCATGGTGGAGGGAGAGGCTTGAGCTTGAGAGTCTGAAGAGCAGAGACAGTCTCATTTTCATTTTTACACCCTCTGCTGCCAGGCCAGTTCCTGGCGAATTGTAGGCACTCCGTAGCTAGTGGCTACCAAACTCTGGAAGGAGATTAAGGATAAACAGGATAATTTGCTCAAGGGGAACCCAGAAAAGTGCCTGTAAAACTCTTTTGGAGAAGAGAGGTCATATAAGGTGGGTCTCTAGGAAGGGAAGGGTAGGAGCAGGCTGTTCTCAGCAGCTGGTCCTGGAAATGACTAATGGGCTTCTGCCTCTTAGTTTAGGAACTAGCAAGGATCTGGAGTGTTACTAGTACAAATATAATCACACTTTGCCTTTCTAAGCCAGAAGATTTTAGGTGATCATTTGCCTGTGTCTTCAAATAGAATGTTTACAGACCAGCATTAGAGAGAATTGCTGAGTGCCAAGACATAACCTAAATGAAGCATTTCAGCGAGCAAGTGTAAAGTAGAATCCCATCCGTCTTTAACTTTCTTCTTTGAGTATTTCAAATCCATGGAGCTCTTTCTTGTAAAGATATGAATGTGCACTTACATATGCATACTTCAGTAACATTTCTTTGGGTTTCGCCTCCATTAGTTTTTTTTTTTTTTTTTTAAATAAATAGTTGGTAAGCAAACACAGACTTTGAAAACGTCATAAATTAATTTTGTCAATTTCTTGCATGAGCAGGAGAAAAGACTGTTAGGATTCATTACATTACAGAAATTTATTCTGAGCATATACTATATGTCAGGCATGGAGATGGTGAGTCATAATTCCTGCTCTCAAGGGAGAGAAACTGTAATAAAAAAAAAGTCCAAAAATTAAAACACCATATGCTAGGGATATAATAGATACATAAAGGGGATTTTATAGGTATACAGGCAGGGGGCTCCTGGAGCAAGGGGAATCACCCAGGGAGGGCTTCCAAGGGAAGAGGGTATTTGGTGGGGGCAGTGGAGCAGGGGGGGGAACCGATAGGGAGATGAACCAGGAGAGAGAGCTAGACCCGCTCCTGGAAAGAGCCTTGCTTGCTTTTTACGTGTAGCCCACCCATGAGAAACAAAGCTCCTAGAGACTGGATTCTATGTGAGGACCTGCCTTATCTTTACCTCTTGAGGTAAGCAGGAACCAGTCGAGAGACACATGAAGTTTTTAAGTTCAAGATTTTGCGTTGAAGATAGAAGCTTGTCTTGAGCTTATATTCTGTACTAAAAACATCCACCGGCGCTATGCATAGGTCTCAAGGACCCAGTGTTTGTATCCAGAGTGCCTTAGACATCGTCGATTCTCATCCGGGCTCTCTCACCCCTACCCTGCTGATGTGGGAAGGTTGTTGGCTGGCTTTCAGGACTTTGTTCTTAGTTTCTCAAAGTTTGGTCTCTAAGGACCATGCCTTTATCAGATGCCGACATCTGGTGATAAATACTACCTGCCTGTTTGCAGATCCGAATATTTCTTTCTCTCACATAAATATGTAATCTGTGTGTGTGACCTGTCAGTGCAGCCATTTTCTTTTGGCCACCTTGCCGACAGAGCGACATGGCTTAAAGTACTTGAAAGCAGACGTTTGAGTGCTCTTTGAGGTCACCTTGGAGCTGTGCTGTGGTAGGATGGAACGATACAGGAGTTGTATCAGACCCCTTTGGGAGCGTCAGGGCACTTTCTCTGGATCAACATTGAATCTTCTTGCAGCAGAAACGTTGCTGTTCCATCATTTCCTGCGAAAGTACTGGATTATGCTCTGCCGTGGTGGTGGAGAGCCAGGGAAGCTTGTCAAGGAGGGAATGACCCATTCACATTTTAGAAGGAGGAGGGTTGCAGGGAAGCCAGACTGTGGGCTGAGTGGCATATGGTATTTTTGGTTTAACCATTCTTATGTGGCCACTTTGAAGTCATTTTAAAAAGGCAAACATTTTAACATTAAAAGAAACAAACAACATGTAAAAAACAGTAACTACTGTGCAGAACAGACCTCCTGGCATCTTGAGCCTTCCTTACCTTATCATGGAGTCCTTTCCCTTGGGTGAGGACCAGAACCAGGGGTAAGGGAGGGAGTGGGAGTAGAACCACCTGCAAAACACACCCAGTAAAGAGTAGTCATCCTTTGTTCACCAAGCTGGGTTTTCTCAGAGAGGACTATCAGTCATCCCAAGCCCAGAGCCTACTTTTTGGGTTGCAAGGTGCGGGGAGGGGTGCAGTGGGTGGGGGAGGGGTTCTATCTTCATGGTCTGATTTGTGGTCCTCTGATTTCCCCCCTTCAATCACTGAGGTTTTTTCTTTTTTTTTAAGATTTATTTGTTTGTTTATTTTAGGGAGGGAGGGTGGGAGAGAGAGAGAGAGAGAGAGAGAGAGAGAGCACAAGCAGGGGAGGGGCAGAAGGAGAGACTCTTAAGCAGACTCCCTGCTGAGCGCAGAGCCCAAAGCAGGCTCAATCTCAGGACCCTGAGATCATGACCTGAGCCGAAACTGAAAGGCGGACCCTTAACCAAGTGTGCCACCCAGGTGCCCCAATCACTGGGTTGTTTTTTTTTTTTAATCAAGACAAAGATTTGGCTGTGTAATAATCGACTCATTTGTTTTCCTTATGGAAATCAAGAGGAAAGGTTTCTGCATTTTATCTATGTCCTGAATTTGCAAACTTCATTTGAATAGATTTTAAACCCCATATTAAAACCCTGGGGGTGTGGGAGGGTAGGGAGCCTATGGGCCACTAGGATCACTTCAATTCAGTCCGGACTCCTAGGAAATCCTCGAACACGTATCTAACACTTCTCTCTGATGCCTGAACAATATAAGTGTGTGATACTTAAAATTGAGAGTATTCCATAGAACCCTGGTTTTGGAAGATGGGACTCTATAGCCTTGCTTTGAGCTTTCACAAATTTTTCTTTACAGAAGCAGGCTTTAATAAACTTTGTTACAGAAACAAATAAAAGCAAGAAGTCAAACTGGCTGTAGGGAGGTCAGGATTAGGGATGGAGAAAGAGTCATGGTTTATAAATGACATTGTATTTTGACAGTCTTGTATCAAGATGGCTTGTGAAAATATCTTGTCGGAGATAAAGGATATATATGTATATATCCTTTAAGAGTTACTGAAGCTCAGGCCAGAAATGAGGAACTTGTCTAAGGCAATAAAAAAACCGGTAGTGGGGAGGAGACGAAGGGGTGGATTTGAAAGGTATTGGGTACCTGGATTAAAGAGTCAAGCAAAATTTTAATTCAAAAATTTTTTTTCCTGGTACCAGTCTTCCCTCATGCCTCAGGGAAAAGTTTTGTTGTTGTTTTTAAGTAAGCCACATAGACCAAATGACTGGTCCTCACATGACTAGATTAATATCTGGTTAGATGGTACGTGATCTCTCTACACTGAGTGTGTGGGGGTAGGGATGATGTCATTTGTATTCCTCTGCCGGACACATAGAATGCTCTTACTGAATAAATGAATACTGAATTCTCTTTAAACTATTTCCAAAATGTTTCCTCTCTTATGGTATCATGATGTGTGTTTAGCTAATAACCGAAGTCGTCTTCTTCCTCTTCCTCCCTCCTCCTCCGCCTCCCCTTTACTCAGTTCCCTTTCTCCGTAATAATGTATGCAAACCCAGATGCTCCATTACGAATACACCGTGGTCTGCGTGTGTATGTGCATCTGTCTACTTATTATCAGGCATCCCGTTCAAATTTGTTGATTTCATTGAATTTCGCATCCACTCTATGAAATGGTGGCAGATCTCGAGTCCCCAAATGTGAATTGATTTGTGACCTTGATTCTAGAAGGTAACCATGCAGACTTAGCCCCCGCTGGCCTTTTGGTCCTTTATCAAGGGCCTGCTCCATTTCAGACATGGAACATGGTGCTGTACAAGCCTTCCCCGTACACCTCCGTAGACTGGAAGCACAGACCAGAGCTGGAAGAAGTTGGGACCAGCCTTCCACTACTGCCCACTCCCTCTCCTCTGTGCATTAAAAAAAAAAAAATAAACCAAAGCAATGTGTACTTGGGGTTCCCATTCCGATGCTATCTCCATCCGATGCCTTCTGTGATAAGTGCAGCCAGATTTCTCTGCACTTCTTCGGTACGTGGTGCCGAGTCAGGCCCCCAGCACAGCGTCTTCGGTTGTGGACAAGCATCCCCTGTGTCTCTTGCTTCTACTGGAGGAAGGCTGGAGTTCAGCCTCATTGTATCCTGGGTGCACAGCAGGCGCTGAGGGGCTATCCAGGTTAAATGATAACGGGCTATATTTAAATATCGTAAACCTGAAAGGTTCACTTTACTGAACAGGCTCAACTCTTTGGGATGTCGGTGTGAGATACCTTAGATCAGAGTATCTGTGCCAAGCTAGACAAAAAGGCACACAGAGTGATGTAGGAAGTGGCATATCTTCGGGCTTTAACTCAGTAAGGAACATCTATCTGGAAAATCAGCATCTTGAGAATTTGAAATCATTCCGTTTACTTTAATGAATAAAACATGAAGTTCCAAGGGTAATTCGGAAGGTCTTTGGAATAACTTCTCTTGGGAGAAGTTCTTCCAGGATTTGGTTGCCTGTAATAAAGTCATAAAAACGGACTACAAAATTAGTTGAAATAATCTGTTTTTCCAAAAAGCTTAGAAACAGTTGTGTTGGGAATTTGTTTAAATTGTGTTTACCTTGAGCAGGAAAGGCTATTCTTATAGATTATAAGTGTGTAATTATTTTTATGAGAATCGGGTGATAAAAGTCGGGTGATTGTTAGTATTCTTTTGTTAAAAGGGATACTAAAAATACTTAAAGGGCTTACTGAATTTGAATTGAGAGCCCAATTGTCTCTTTGTTCTTTCCTCCAAATCAGGTGTGTTTTGTTAATTTCTGGACAGGGGAAATAACATAATTTCCTCCTTGCCATCTCTGTCCTCCCAGCCTCTGTCCTTGCGTATGCCGTGGAGTTTTGCAGCTTTCCATGACATACCTTTCTCAATAAGTCATTTTTTCCTTTTCTGAATGTCTTTAGGAGATTGCTGATGTGTTAATTACCTTCTCCCACCTCCATTTTGGGGGACTTCAGTGTCTTTCCTGTTAGATGTTAAGCTTCTAGAGGACAGATTTTCCTAATCAATTGTCCTCAGAACCCACACCGTGAGTACGATGTCTCTTCTCTCATGGGTGCTTGTGAACTCCCTGGGAACCCTGGTCTTGTGGCTGGTCTTCATCCTCCACACACTCCTCATTTTACTTATTAGGGGATTGATTAGATCTTGAATGGTAGAAGCCATTCATTCTTCATTAAATTGTGAGATAAGGCCCTGCAGCAGCAGACACTGATGACGCGGAATCAGCCTCTTTGCTTCTGGATGCTTGCCAAACCCCAAGCAGGATGCTGCGCCACTGGAGGGCTTTCCCCCTGTGGCATCTCATGCTCTGGGCACCATTTTCAGGAGGAAGTCCTGAGCACTACGAGGGATTTGTGCTAAATTCCAAAGAGCGGCTTCCAGGCCCTGAAAACAGATGTTTCCTCCTCACTGCTTTCATATCTTGAGTCCAGTCCTTTTCCTTCCTGGCATAATTTAGTCTCTCTAAACCTCTTGTCTCTTCCTAATACATGTCTCCAGTACCTGGCTTTTGCAGTCTACCTTTGAAAAAGTGTCACCCTTTGGCCTAGTCCCCCTTGGTAGCACTGTCTAGAAGAAGTGACTCTTGGCTGGCTGGCCCTGGATGGGGTACATATGGGACACCCCCTTGTGATTTTGATAATGGTTAGGCACATAGGGTCAGAAGAATTTGGGTATTCCCCGAAGCTTCTTCATCACAAAAGGATTATAAATAAGATTTCTAAAATCTTGAAAGATTACCTCTTAAGTGCTCTTTGCTGTTTATTTTGGATTATATTCCATAATTAGCATGTGAACATTTGAAATAGAGCTTTATAAATTCTAAGAAGAATTTCTTGTCCAACTACACAGGGATTTCTGTTGTTCCTTAAAACATTATAACACATTATGCAGCCATCAAAAGGAATGAGATCTTGCCATTTGCAACGACGTGGATGGAACTGGAGGGTGTTATGCTGAGTGAAATAAGTCAATCAGAGAAAGACATGTATCATATGACCTCACTGATATGAGGAATTCTTAATCTCAGGAACAAACTGAGGGTTGCTGGAGTGGTGGGGGGTGGGAGGGATGGGGTGGCTGGGTGATAGACATTGGGGAGGGTATGTGCTACGGTGAGCGCTGTGAATTGTGCAAGACTGTTGAATCACAGATCTGTACTTCTGAAACAAATAACGCAACATATTTTAAGAAAAAAGAAAAAGAAGAAGATAGCAGGAGAGGAAGAATGAAGGGGAGTAAGTCAGAGGGGGAGACGAACCAGGAGAGATGATGGACTCTGAAAAACAAACTGAGGGTTCTAGAGGGGAGGAGGGTAGGGGGATGTGTTAGCCTGGTGATGGGTATTAAAGAGGGCACATTCTGCATGGAGCACTGGGTGTTATGAACAAACAATGAATCATGGAACACTACACCAAAACAAATGATGTAATATATGGTGATTAACATAACAATAAAAATTAAAAAAACATTATAACACAAATGAACAATTTTGTATATACAAAACATTCAAATACTGTGATTTTTGTCACCTTGGTGGTTACATTTGATTGTTAAAGATTAAAAATATTTTTGAATGACCCATTAAATAATGAGAGGCTGGGTGTACATTGAGGTTGACTCAGGCAGTCTTTGGAATTTCACAAAAATACTGTGTGGGAGTCTATTTTTCAAAAACCAATGTAATTCTAAAGGAAGAAGAAACTTTTTGTGCCTATTTGTCATACCCTATTTTAAAGCCTGACTTTTGAGCTTTATATGATGCTTTACTTTTGTCACTTCAGAACAGATGTCATCTTAAAATGATTCATCCCTGATGAGATTATTTCTGTTTTGTAGCTAATAGAAACAAACCCTTTTCAATTATGTAGCCAAATCGGGGCATCTGGGTGGCTTAGTCGGTTAAGTGTCTGCCTTCAGCTCAGGTCATGATCCCAGGGTTCTGGGATTGAGCCCCGCATCGGGCTCCCTGCTCGGCGGGAAGCCTGCTTCTCCCTCTCCCACTCCCCCTGCTTGTGTTCCTCTCTCACTGTGTCTCTCTCTGTCAAATAAATAAATAAAATCTTTTTTTTTTTTTAAGATTTTATTTATTTATTTGAGAGAGAGAGGATGAGAGATAGAGAGCACAAGAGGGAAGAGGGTCAGAGGGAGAAGCAGACTCCCCGCCGAGCAGGGAGCCCGATGCGGGACTTGATCCCGGGACTCCAGGACCATGACCTGAGCCGAAGGCAGTCGCTTAACCAACTGAGCCACCCAGGCGCCCTAAATAAATAAAATCTTTTTTTTTTTTAGATTTTATTTATTTATTTGAGAGAGAGAGAATGAGAGACAGAGCACAAGAGGGAAGAGGGTCAGAGGGAGAAGCAGGCTCCCCGCTGAGCAGGGAGCCCGATATGGGACTCGATCCCGGGACTCCAGGATCATGACCTGAGCCGAAGGCAGTCGCTTAACCAACTGAGCCACCCAGGCGCCCATAAATAAATAAAATCTTAAAAAAAAAAAAAATTATGTAGCCCAAAGAAATCAGTGTGGCTACTTATGTTTATGATATACAAATGTCTATGAATTTAGAAAATTAAGCATTGATAAAATTATTCAAAAATGATTGTAGCTCATTTTTTAAGATAACGAAGTCTCATTTGCTCTACGCCATATGCTGTGTTACCACATAGTGTCCCTCTTACATGGCAACTCTTCGAATTTAAATGTATTTTTAAAAAAGTACGGTGTCATTTTTTTCTTAACCAATCATTTTGGCCTAGTATATCTTTTTTTTCATCTTATTTTCGTTCAGCCTATCTATGTCTTCATATTTTAAATGTGGCTCCTATGGGCAGCATTCTAACATCCTCTGTCTTTTAATTGGAGTATTTTTGTCCATTCACATTTAATGTAGTTATCACTATGGTTGAATTTAAGTCTACCATTTAATAATTTATTTTCTTTTTGTCCCCTCTGTGTTTTTTCTTCTTTTCTGGCCTTTTTTTGGGGGATTATATGAAAAAAAAATTTTTTTTTAAGAATTCATTTTAATTTTTTAGTTATTTTGTGCTCTTTGTGTTATTATTTTAGTTGTTGTTCCAGGTATTATAATATACTTTTCAGGACCATTATTGAGTTAATATTGTCCTACTTTATTGTAAAATAAAGGATTCTTGCAGCCATGTAGGTCATTTACCATCCCTCTTCCCCCAATCCTGTTCTTTATGTTTGTTTTCATAATTCTTTCCTTTTTGCTTCGTAGCAAACATTTTGCCCATTGATGTTTATTTTGAGGAGACGCTTATTTTTGTTGTCCATCTTCTGTTGTTCTGAGGCTTGGATTGTGAGAACTGCTTACCAATAATGTGGCTCGAGGGCATAACTGTATTGTGAAAATGTGTTAATTTACCATGTTTATGCCAGCATAGGAGAGAATGTAATAAAGCTTTCCAGAATAAAAAGTTATAGTTTCTTACTTTCCTGAAGTTTTCCCTTCAGATATTACACGGTGAATGTCTGGTGGTAGAGCATAATACTAATTCAACAAGGTAATATTTTCAAGTGGGTGAACATTTTCTGACTTAGGAATATGAGGCAATGATTGATGTACAGATACCTGCAATAGTGTTTTACAAGAAAGGCCAACATTGTGCCTCTCCTCAAAAATAAGCAGGCAAATAAACAATCCTCATGGTTTCCATGCAAAACACACCACACATAATTCCCTTTCTTCTTTTCCTTCTCTTCTCTGTCCTTCTTGGGGACTCTCTCAGCCCTTGATTAGGTTCAGATGAACTTAGAAATTGGTGGAACACTTGGACTTTAGGAATTTTTTCAAAAATACTTTGTGTGTGTGTGTGTGTGTGTGTGTGTGTGTGTGTTATGTAATTTTAGAAAAACCTAGTTTTTAGGGCTGAGCCAGAGCTAGAAAGAAAAGCAATAGTGGAGGTTTGTAGATCTCAATTGTAGATGAGAATTTTGAGACTGGCTATCCTAAGAGGATTAAAGTGAGAAGCAGAATTTTCCTAGTGTGATTCAAAAATATTCTAGAATTCAGGATTGAATGAAAGGCAATACCATTTTGAGAGTTTTTGAAGAAAATGCCATGAAACAAATCAGTAGAAACAGTTACCTAAATTCAGGAAAGTTTCCTGAGACAAATTTTGTTCTGTTAAACTCTGGCTCATGGGAGATGACTAACTAAAATGGATTAGCCTGCTGTAGGGAAAGATCTCAAGCAACTCATTATGGGAGATCGAGAGAGAGTGAAAACTAGAGGTCTGCTGGGAAGCACATAAGCTTTAGGTGGTGGTGGTGATGTTTTTGCTGTGACATCTTTCCTGCTTTGCATTGTAGATGAAATAAACTTAGAAAGGAGACTGCAGGGTGGAGAGCATGGAGTTTTGGGTAAAGAAGCCCTGCCATCACCTTTGATGACCATGAAAGCAGAACTGCTGTGGAGATTAACATTCTGAACGGAAAGACGATGGGGGAGGAACGCAAATACCGTCTAGATAATTTTGAACATGCAACCCAAAATTCCGCCCTGATGGGAAATAACAGATGAGCCCCAAACCAAAGTCCTAAAACCGAAAAGTGGTAGATAGAGCCGTTTGGGAATGCGCAGTGAGCATCCTTGGTGTTGGGGAAAGTTTGGCTCTCCACGAACAGAACAGCCGTGTAGCTGACCTGGAAATGAAGGGGAGACTGGCTTCCAAGTGTCAGGCCTTCTCTATTCTTAGAGCTCAACTAGATAGAGGACAGAAGACGTGGATGAAACTGCGCCCTTGATGTGGCGGGGCATAAAACCCATGCTGGCCGCTGACGCTGTCGTCCTCACATCAGAATAAACCGTTCATTTCTGCGTGTGGTGACTAACAATGCTGACATGCTCACAAAATAATGTGAAGCATATGGATCGCAAGTGTTTTGAACTCAAAACTTCTCTAAAGATTTATTTAGGTTCCTTAATTACAGAGTGGTTTGGAGGACTGGCGTGTGGTTTCAGTTTATAGTTATAAATGTTGGCCTTGGTGCTGGGTCCGTGCTGATGTTGCCAGAGAAAAGAAGAACGAGACCAGGAGCAGGGCTTGTGTCCTTCATGGCCTGCCCCCGTTGGTCATCGTTTTAAATAAATCAAGTCACGATCTGAGTTTATACGTCGTAAGTGTATGATCACAGGTGTACTGTGCTGGGGATGGGTGTGTCAGTAGCCCAAGCCAGTTTTTCCCGTGCTTATGTACCTCAGTTGGTGTATTTTCGAGACACTTTGAACTCAGTGGCTGTCTAGAGTCTTGAAAGAATAACTATCCCTTTTTGCCTTTATCTTATATGAAAATATACTCTGTTAGATGAATCAAGCCCAGTCTGGGGGGACAGCAGTTAAGTATTTCTGTCTGGACAGACAAGAAAAAAAACCTAAGTGTTTAACTTAAGTGTTTTGATGTGAAAGAAACGCATGGCAGGGTCCCTTGTTGATCTTCTAAAGCCTCGTGTGTGTGTGTGTGTGTGTGTGTGTATGTGTGTGTGTGCGCGCGCGCGCGCAGCATACACATGCACATGCGCACACACAATCCTATATCGTTATTCATGTTAGCAGTAATGTTGCATCATTTGGGATCTGTGAATGGTGTAGTATATAAAACTAACTTGCAGTCTTAGGAGCATAGGAGAGGTGTATGTTAACCCATGAAGTCAGTGCGTATGGATTTGGAAAAGTTCACTTGTAGTTGCTGTGATGTGTTTCCCTGCATTTCTTGCCAATGAGCATAATGATAGTATCATCTCTGCACTGTCGTCTGGAGGTGTGAGGAACAGGAAAGGGAGGGAGACTGATAAGAAATGGAAGCACTGCTTTTCTCTCTTGCAGGAAGGTCATGAGAAGAAATGAATTTCCTGATTACCATTCTATGGGACTCACTCCAGTAGTGACTTTGTTAATATTTGGAGAGAATTCACTCGTTCATTCTTTCATATTTTGGTATTGGTGGTGTCTTCTGTTTATAACTGTGCAGGATGGCACGGAGATTAATTAGAAAGCCTGTGCCCTAGAGGAGCTTATCTTCTGATAAGGGGTAAGAAGATGTGTACATAACTAATTGTAACACAAAGATTTCACACGTTTATTTAGGACTTTAGGACAACACTTAAAGAGCTTTTATATAGCCTTCTAAGCTAAAGTATGTGGCTCCATTCTCCAATTTGTACGTGAAGAAACTGCTCTTTGGCCAGGGTGAGTGACTTGCTCAAGGTCAGGCAGGTGGTAAGCTGTGGGTCTGGGGCCTAGAGAATCCTACCCAGGGTGTCTTCTCCTCCCACAGTCACTGTGTTTTTCACTTTCCCTGGTATGTAGTGGTGCACACGGGAGCATGCCTGTTTTCACCTGGGGGCATCAGAGAACATGACAGAAGGATGCTGATTGGTCTTGGGGGGTGAGCAAGGTGCTGGTTAGATAGGGAATGGCTGAGAGGGATTTGAGGGGTGAGTTAAGACCTTGCCGGGCAGAAGGAGATCACCATGCGCTGGTCACAGAAACAGGCGAAAGCCACCTGCTACTCAAAAAAGGTCCCTTGTGCCAGATATTTCCGTTCTTTTCTCTTTCTTTTTTCTTATTCATACTTTGATTCGGCAAATGCATTTAGAGTATACTTATGGGCAAGGCATTGGATTCATTGAAATCACGGTTTAAGAATAAGGCTCATGGTCACTCTTTGAGGGCCCCGCCGCAGTCCAGCTGGAAGATAAGATCACAAATAGTCCTAGGAGGATGTGACAAGAGGGGAAGAATGTGGTACGTGGTATTTCTGGGTGCAAGTTACAACTTTCCTGGGAAAGGAATCACAGACACATCAAGTCACGCCTCAGTCTGAGTTGGATCATTTTTCTTTAAGGAGGCTAACATTTACTTCATAGAACTGTTTTAAGGGTCAAATCTGATTGTGAATATGTGAGCGCCTCATCCTGGCACATCGAATGTGCTCAGTAAATTGTCAGTATTAATGGTACGACACACTTTCTCAAGAAAAGCCAAAGTCATTGATTGAAAGGCTGTCTGTGGTTTGGTTAGCCAACTTTAAACCCTCCCTGGAGCCCAGCCCTTCACTGGCCTCCTGGTCTCCGGATTGGTCTCCTGTGCACTCTTGTGGCCTGGTCCCAAATGCAGAGGCGGTATATCCGGGTGGTCAGGAGCAGGGCTCAGATCTGGCTCCACTGTTTCCCACTGGCCATGTGACCTTGGTCTGTCATGTCTTCCATGCCACAGTTCCATCATCTGGAAGTGGGATTAATAAATAATTTATTCTTAGTGGTTTTGTTGTGAGATTTAAAATGATTAAAGAGGAAGGGCTTGGGACAGTGCTGGTAAATGTTGCTATGTTTAGCTCTCGTTACTATCTGATTTTTATCCAGTCCTGCCACTCTGCTGCTTAGAGTCCTGGAGTGTGGCTCCCTTATCATCTCTGTTCAAATTTGGAGTCTGCCCATCTCTCTCTCTACCTTGTCACTCATCTGTCCCTTCCTTAGGCTTTGCCTTCCAGTAGCGAGAACTGCTCATAACTCCCCTCCCCCCCCCACTCTAGGTTATTTTGTCTTTTGCTTTGTTGCCTAAAAGCCCTTAGACTTGCTACTATATTCTTGAGGACTGGTTTTTCTACCCCTGAAGATTGTGCAGCTCCATTCCCTATCCCCTGAGGCCTCTGTCTTGTTCTGCAACGTTTGCACATATCTTTCTCATTGCTTTTCACTTGCTGGGTTGCTGTTTTCTGTTTCTCTCTCTCTCCCCTGCTTTTGACTGAGCATTCCTGAGACAGGGTTGAGTCTAACTTGTCTTTACATTTCCAGCATGTTCTTTACACAAGGTAGACTCTCGATAAGTACTCGCTGATAAATGAATTAGAAGACGGACTTTACCTGTTTTAAACACAGTACCATATTGTCAAAATTATTTTTCAGTTAGCTAGAGGGGGCACATTTTACCTTGTTTGTAGATTTCGAGGCAGGGAGGATAAACCTGAGGACTGACTTGGTCTCGATAGGGGGCCCTTTGTCATCACAGGGCACAATGAGGAGCTTGAGGGCCTGGGACTGGACAAGACCCCTGGCAGACGCGTGATACCTCTGGCCTCGGGTGGGTGGTTAACTTCACTTATGTGTCTGGGAAGGCACCCATAGTTCTATCTTTAGCTTAATGATGCTAATACCAACTATTTGGTATTTGGTAGCGTTTTTCTAATGTTTGAAAAAATTTTTTTCTTGTTTTGAAACGAATGTATTGTCCTGAAAACCTCTACATCGTCCAGTTTTGGGCATGTGACGTGACATTTTCTCCTTGGTTCTCTGAATTGTCCAGATTTTAATACAGTGAACCTTAAGTATCACATGTGGGTTAAATAAAGCAAATCTTCAGAGTACAGTAAGTTGGTACCATTTTGTTTACTAGAGAATTCGAAGGAAAAGGTAACATGGGCCACAAGGATGGATGGGTTTGTTTTCTCCTTTAAGAATTTGAAGGAAATAAAATCTGATGTCTCAGCTTCCTATCTAAAGTATATCAGTGTCCTTTAAAGAGCCTGTGGTTGCATCTGATAAACACATGATAATGAGCTGAATTTTAAGGACTTTTCTCCCATTATCCCCTGCAGCTTTGCCCTGTCAGATGAAGCATACAGATCCCTAAGAGATCAAGATAAGGACCAATGTATTCTCATTACTGGGGAGAGCGGAGCAGGAAAAACAGGTAAGGCCAGCCCTGGACAACCTTCCTTTCTCCTCCCTAGAAGGTAAATGCAGCACAGATGATGATCGAGCAGAGGGCGGGGCTCATCAGCATGAAGCTGCACAGGGCCACCGTGATGGCTCCTTTGCAGGAGGCTGCTGATTAAGATCATGGAATGTTCCTCTGGGAAGGACTTAACATCTCTCACATGAAGAAACGGGTAACTGTCACCCAAAGCGATTTCAACCAGTATGGCAGTCTGTTTCTGGATTCCAGATCTACTTCAAGGTCTTTTATCTTTCCTCCAAGGCCCCAGACCTGTGAGGTCTTACTACTTCTTTGATGAATAACAAATTGTTTGGGCTTTGAGAGGCCACAGGTACATCTTACCTCTGCTAAAGAGTGAGGAGAGAATATACAAGAAAAATGCTTAATGTTACTCTAAAGACTTTGAAGCCTAAGGAATTGAGATTTTTCTATATATTTTTAGATAGGCTAGCAACCTTCCCATAACACAGGCTCTTGAATGGAGAGATTATGCTTTTTTTATTGTGCTTTTAATAAAAACAATTCGTGTGATTGATGATGCTTTTGAGTGAAAAAATGATTTTACACATGACACCTGGCTAACCTGGAAAAAATTTAGAAGAGCTGTGCTCTGTGAGTCCAGACTTGGGCAGGTTACAACCACTGTCGTCAGTGAGTTTCTTTGATGGAACTGATAAGTCCCTGAAGGAGGATGATGAGGGGAGGGAGATGATATTTTCACAGCCATTTTATCTGTAAAATGTTCTTGTTTTACACACAGGACTCTGATGATTCTACTAGTTTGCTAAAAAGGGATTTAAACATTTCTACTTTGCTTGGCTATTAAGTGATCAGATTGGCATACTTTGAGTCTCTGATTATTAAGAGAAGAAAATTGCCCATGGTTATTTCAGTCATCTGACCGAAATGGATATTTTGTTCGTAAGCCCCTCCTAAAATTTGTGCCTTTGAAGTCTTATTGACTGACCTGTAAGAACGGAAAGTAACAGGGCCACCTGAGTGGCTCAGTCGGTTAAGTGTCTGCCTTTGGCTTTTGGCTCAGGTCATGATCCTGGAGTCCTGGGATTGAGCCCAGTGTTGGGCTCCATGCTCAGCAGGGAGTCTGCTTCTCCCTCTCCCTCTGCCCCACCACGTGTTTGTGCTCACTTGCTCTCTCTCAAATAAATAAATAAAGTCTTAAAAAAAAAAAAAAAGAATGGGAAGTAACAGAAAGCATAGTCTCATATCATTGGAAGGGATTGTGGTTGTACACTGCCTACTGTAGGGTCCTTCCCATAGAACAGCCAGACTCCCTTCTTTTGTAGTGATGGAGGGCTCACTGCTTTGGAAAGCCGACTGCTACATTTGCCATACAGGTTCAGCTAACATAAGTTCTTTCTTACCTAGAACTGAATTCTGCCTCTGCCTAGTGATCTTACCTCTGCAGTCTGGAACCTTATCCAGTTAGTGTACTTTCTTTTCTATGGGGCAGTCACTCAGTTATTTGAAGTCGTCCATCGTGTCTCCCTAGGGCTACACATCCCTTGTCTTCAAAAATTTCCCATGTAATGCACATTCATTTATTTATTCATCCAGGAAATAATTTTTTTCTAAGATTTATTTATTTATTTTAGAGGGGTAGGGAGGGGCAGAAGGAGAGAATCCTCAAGCAGACTTCCCGACATGGGGCCCAGTCCCAGGACCGCGAGACCATGACCTGAGCCAAAACCAATTCAGCCACTCTACCGGCTGAGCCACCCATGAGCCCCCGGGAAATAATTTTTGAGTACCAGTAGGAATACTAATAAGGTGAAAGGTACTTGCTAAGTACTAGTGAGACATTGGTGAGCCAGACACCATCCTTGTCCTTACAGAATTTGTAAACTAGTGGAGGAGATAGACAATAGCTCTGTTTTATATACATGTACATAGTATATGTACTAAATATACACATATACATATATTGTATGTATGCATGTATAATATAGTTTATATACAAAATGTTAAGTGTAGTGAAGCAAAAGTACAAGGTGCTTTTAAGAGCATATAATAGGAGGATTAAATCTCATTCTCCAGTCCCTCACTATCTTTGTCCTCTTATTCTGGAATAATTCCATTTTGTCTATACGCTTCACAAAACTACATTCCAAGAAGAGAGATAGACAAAATAAATACTTCAAGTTTGGTCTTGGTTATAGTGGAACTATTTCCCCCTTTTAATATGGCTACCAGGCTTCTGTTAATATAACACATGTATGGAATCATACCGGTCTTTTCATCAAGCAAGATATTGTAGGTTTTTTGAGTCCACTTCTGTTAGGTCAGATATGCTCAATCTAGTATTGTCCATCAAAGTTATTGTAAGCTTAAATGTAGACTCTTTTATTTATTTTTATAAATTTTAGACCATTGTTAAAGCCCCTTGTGAAACTGACAAATTCTGATTCTGTTCCCTCCCGTAGAACCACTGTTGTGCCATTGGGTAATAACAGTAGCTACCCTACATAAGTACACGTTGTGCTGGGCATTGTGATTTAGTATATTACATGCATTAAGTATTCTTCTTACCCCCGTTTTTATCATGGGGAAACTGAGCCACAGAAAGGTTAACTAACTTGCCCAAACTTCCCAGTGAGAAAGTGACAGAGCTGGGATTTTGAACACAGGTAGATATGTAAAGCTCTAGAGGCCCTACTTGTCTTAGTCAGTTCAGCCTGATTTAACAAAATACCATAGACTGGGTGGCTTAAACAACAGATATTTATTTCTCATAGTCCTGGAGGCTGGGGAGTCCCAAGATCACAGTGCTTGCTGATTTGGTTCCTGGTGAAAACCTTCTATCTGTGTTGCACGTGGGAGAGATAGAGATAGAGACAGAGAATGAGTGAGAGTGAGATGAGCACACTAATCCCATCACTGGAAGTTTGTGAGTTTTTGAGGAACCTCTGTATTGTCCTCCATGGTGGTCGTACCAATTTACATTCCCACCAACAGTGCACAGGGCTTTCCTTTTCACCACATTTTCTCCAGCACTTGTTCTCTCTTGCTTTTCTTGATAATAGCCACTCTAACAAGTACCAGGTTGTTATTTTGAATTGCATTTCCCTGATGATGTGGAGCACATCCTCAGCTATCTGTTAGCCATTTCAGTGTCTTATTTGGAAAAATACCTATTCAAGTCCTTTGCCTATTTTTACATCAGATTATTATTATTATTTATTGCTCTTGAGTTGTATGAGTTACTTAGATATTTTAGATTTTAACTGTTTATCAGATACATGACTTGTCAAGTATTTCCTGCATTTTGTAGGTTGCCTTTCCATTTATTGATTGTTTCTTCGGCTCTACAAAGCTTTTTAGTTTGATGCAGTCCCACTTGTTTATTTTTGCTTTTGCTGTTTATACTTTGCATGTCATAGCCAAGAAATCATTGCTAAGACCAATATCAAAGAGCTTTTGCCTTATGTTTTCTTTAGCATTTTTTATGGCCTCAGGTTTTAGAGTTAAGTCTTTAATCCATTTTGAGTTACTTTATGTGAGTGGTGTAAGATAGGGTTCAGATTTATTTTGCATGTGAATATCCTATTTTGCCAACATTTATTGAAAAGACTGTCTTTTCCCCATTGAGTGTTCTTGGCTCCCTTGTGAAGAAACATTAGTTGACTGCATATGCACGGTTTTATTTCTGGCCTCCTCTGTTCTGTTTTTTTTGGTCTATGTATCTGTTTTTATGCAAGTACCATAGTATTTTGATTACTATAGCTTTGTAGTGGTTTGAAATCAGGAATTATAGTGCTTCCAGGTTTATTCTTCTTTCTGAAGATTGCTTTGGCTGTTTGCAGTCTCTTTGTAGTTCTGTATGAATCTTAGGATTGTTTTTTTCTTTTTCTGTGAAAAATGCCATTGGAATTTTGATAGGGATTACATTGAATCCATAGATTACTTTGGGTAGTATGGACATTTTAGTACTATAAATTCTTTCAATCTATGAACATAGGGTATTTTTCCATTTATTTGTGTCTTTAATTTTCTTTCATGAGTGTCTTATGAGATCTTTCACCTCCTTGGTTAAATTTTTCCTAAGTATCTTACTGTTTTTGATGCTACTGTGAATAGGATTGTTTTATTTCTTTTTCAGATACTTTGTCGTTAGTATAAAGAAACACAACTGATTTTTGTATATTTATCTTGTATCCTGCAACTTCATTGAATTAGTTTATTAGTTCTAACAGTTCTTTTGGTGGCATCTTCAGAATTTTCTATATGTAAGATCATGTCCTCTACAGAGACAATTTTACTTCTTTCTGATTCTGGTGTATTTGATTTCTTTTCTTTGCATAATTGCTCTAGCTAGGACTTCCACTACCATGTCGAATAGGAGTGGTGAGAGTGGGCAACTTTGTCCTGTTCCTCATCTTAGAGGAAAAGCTCTCAACCTTTCACCATCAAGTATGATGTTAGCTATGGGCTTGTCATTTGTGTCCTTTTCTATGTTGAGGTATGTTCCTTCTATACCCAATTTGTTGCGAGTTTTTATCATGAAAGGATTTTAAATTTCATCAAATGCCTTTTTGCATCCATTGAGATGGTCATATGATTTTTATCTTTTATTCTGTTAATGTGATGTATCACTTTTATTGATTTGCACATGTTAAACCATCCTTGCATCTTAGGTGATCATGGAGTATGATCCTTTTTTTTTTTTTTTAAGATTTATTTATTTTGAGAGAGAGAGAGAGCGATTGTGTGATGGGGGGAGGGGCAGAAGGAGAGGGAGAGAATCCAGAAGCAGACTTCCCACTGAGCATGGAGCCTGATGCAGGGCTTGATCCCAGGACCCTGAGATCATGACCTAAGCCAAAATCAAGAGTGGGACACTCAACTGGCTGAGCCACCCAGGCACCCCAGTGTATGATCCTAAAAGTCTTTGAATTCAGTTTGGTAGTATTTTATTGAGAATTTTAGCATCTTTGTTCATCAGGGATATTGATCTGTAGTTTTCTTATAGTATCTTTATCTGGCTTTGGTATCAGGGTAAGTTTGGCTTTGTAAAATGAGTTTGGAAGTGTTACCTCTTTTTCAGTGTTTTGGAAGAGTGAGAGGGATTGGTGTTAATTCTCCCCTAAATGTTTGGTAGAATTCAACAGTGAAACCATCTAATTTTGGGTTTTTCTTTTTGGGGGGGTTTTTGATTATTGATTCAATCTTACTTGTTACTGTTCTGTTTACCACAATTCAGTTTTGGTAGTTTGTATGTTTCTAGGAACTTATCCATTTCTTCTAGGTTGTCCAGTTTGTTGGCATGTAATTGCTCATAGTAGCCTCTTAAGGTTCTTTGTATTTACATGGTATTTGTTGAGTGTCTCCTCTTTCATTTATAATTTTATTTATTTGAGACCTCTCTTTTTTCTTGGTTAGTTTCAAGGTTTGTCAGTTTGGTTTATCTTTTCAAAGAACCATCTCTTAGTTTTATTAATCTTTTCTGTCATTTTCCAGTTCTATGTTTCATTTGCTTCTGCTGTAATTGGTATTATTTCCTTCTTTCTGCTAACTTTGAGCTTAGTTTGTTCTTCTTTTTCTGGTTCCTTGAGGTATAATATTAGGTTTATTTGAGATCTTTCGTTATTCTTGATGTATACATTTGTGACTATAAACTTTCCTCCTAAAAGTTGCATCTCCTAAGTTTTGATACGTTGTTTTTCCATTTTCATTGGTCTCAAGATATTTTTATGTAAACATTTTAATGGTTTCTGTTGCTCTAAAATAAATGTCAAGTCCATTGTGCTTGCTACATAAGGTTCTGTGTGATCTGGTCCCTACCTGCTTCTGCACCTCTCTCTCTTGCTTTTCTCCTTTTCAATAATTGCAGCTTGTACTACTTTTCATTAAAAGTTTTGCTCTCTCTTATATATAGACATATAAAACTATATGTAGTTTCCCATTCCTTTTCAGATCATTCATCTGAATCTCTGGGTATGGGCTCTAAACCTCTATTTGCTCAGAAATTTGTGAGATCTTTAGCCATTCAGAACTCTCTCTTTACAGTAGATACTTTAAGAGGACATTGGTGTCTTGAGAGAAAGTTTTTGCCTCTCTTCTGTCACTAACCAGTTCTTTTCTTGTGAAACAATTGAATTCTTATAAGTGGTTCAGCTTCTTGTTACTTTCCAGGTTGACCAATGGAGATGTTGCAAGGCAAGTTAAAAACTATGTCCCTTGACAGGAGGCATTTGTAGTGGTGGTTCTCATGCCGCCTACTCCTTACCCCGATCCTTTTGACTGTATCTACAAGCCTAGTCGCTTCATACCTTTCTTTTTATTTAAGCATGAGGGAGGAAGAGATGAAATTATTCCTATGGCTATTAATTTTTTTAGGTTTTTTGCTCATTCTTCATCATGACTAAAGATACATTTTTTGAGAGTCTGATTGTATCACTTTGTTCCTAAGTGAGTCATCAGCAGTGGGTTGTGGTCGCTGGCTTGATTGGTGTTGGCCAAGTCTTCATCTCCTCTGGAACATACATTCCAAGAAGACAACACATCCACTAATGAGCCATGTCAGCGCATGACCACCTCCTTCTCAGAGAGTTCTAAACCACGCTGCTCCCTCCTGCAGTGGGATTCTTTCTCCTGGTGGGTTCACGTGTCTTTCTTACTGAAAAGTTAAGTGGAGGTTGATGGTCCTGGGTTGGTGTTCAGTCTTTTCTGAGAAAAGCAAAAGCACCCCATTCCTCTGGTAGAAATCTAGTGGGATGGAGTTCATTCTTCTTTTCTGTAGTTTTCTCTTCTCTTGATATTTTGTTAGGTAATAACTTGCCTTTTGGGTTTCAGTGTCCCACTCACCACTTGGAATCCTTTTCTCCCTGTCATCCTTCCCGGATTTTATCCTTCCTAGGATCCCTTTGACCTCTGTCATAAGAATGGACAGCTGCTTCGCGGCCTCTGCTTTTTTCCCTCTGGTAGGTCTGTTCTGTTGACAGCACATAAGGTAAGGCGCTGCTTCAGGTGGGAAGCTGGAGGAGGGTACCATAGCCATTCTCAAGCAGTGCTTCTCAAACCTTCCACCGTGAAACACCGGTCTCTCTCCTCCCCAAATCTGTTCCTGACTGATATCAGAAAAATGAAATAAAAGAAGACATAGAAGAACCAATCTCTAATTGTTTTCATTTAAACAGACAAAATAAAAGACCAGATTGCTATAAAAACTTATAAAAGCCTATTCCCATGTGTAGACTGGGAATACTCCATGGACCTACCAACTTTGAATAGGGATGGTTTTTGGATCATACTTTGAATAGCACTGCCTAGAGGTCATTCGATGCGTTTGTCTTATTTTTGAGCTACTGTGATTCCTGGATCTTGTGATCTTCAGCTGTCCGTTACCATTAAACCTCCTAGTGCTGGGAGGTGGACATTAGTCTTGAGTGAGAGCTGTTGTTTTAAAATATCCGCTCAACTACATTCTTTGGTAGCTGCTAATAAGCTCTTCCTTTTCATTTACAGATCCCAACAGCATCTCTTACCTCTCTGTCCCCAGGGACATTTAGTGCTTCACTTACTTACTCATCTTTTTCTACTTTTCTTTCACTTTGCAAAGAGTGGTACAAAAATTGCCTCAAAATTTATTATGGTTTTAGTTGTCATTAGACTATCCATCTGAGTAAAGCATAGAATTTATGTGTTGGTTAATGTCTCTGGTTCTTGGAGATTACTTGCAGGAAAATGAAATGATGGAAAATAATACACAGATTGCAGCATGGTAGTGTGAGGAGTTTGGAGATGGGGTTTTGTCAGTTCTCTGGGGAAGAGGGATGCCAGGGCACTTTTGAAATGCCCCATTATCTTGACCACTGAAATTGTTTTTGAGTATACATCGTTATTAAAGATTTTGCTGGTAATTAAATGAAAGAAGAAGAAAACTAACATTTATGGAGGGCCTAGAATGTGCTGTAGAGTTTATGCACAGTATCTCTTTTCGGTAAGAATCTTTACTTGATAGCTTATACAGGACTACCCTGCAGTATTAGAGGGCTTATTTTACAAGAAGTAATTAATTTAATGAGGTTGTAAACCCCCTTGGCGGATGATGATGTTATTGGCCTTAAGCAGTGGAGATATTCTTATGCTGCACGGTTATATAATGTGGGCACTCAGGGAGAGGCGTGAACTCTTTGAGTCCTTTGGAGTCCTATTTAATTCATTACTGCTGTGCTAAATAAAAAATTCATCATGCCTCATAAAAGTGCCCAAGTATTTCTAGGCGGTGAACTCAGAATTCACTACTGTGAATACAAATAGTTTGTGGAGAATCATTCAAGCACTGATAGGGGCAGGGGAGGTAGAACTGAAGGAACCACCATAACTACATTGTTTCAAAGACATCAAAATAAATCTGTGGGCCTAAGAAGATGATCCTGACATAAGAAAACAGCATAAATTATTTGGTTTCTCATTTTACAGTTACATCAGTTTCTAGGAGCTCTCCAACCATCTGCTAGGAGAGTTATGAAGCCTGCCTTGCTCATTAAGACCTTTGGTTCTGAACCCCAAATGACCTTGTACGGCTTTACATCTCCTTACAGAGGTGTCCCAGGGAAGCAGAACAGCTAAGCAGACTGAAGCCCAAAATATAGTGAGCTTTTGTTTTGTTTCTTCCCCATGTGAGAAAGGCCTCTCTTGATCCACATGTTTTATATTCATTATCAGAGATCTCGTGGCCAAACTTTCAGAAGCAGAGCAACTTGTATATAGCGTTGTATTTCAGTAAAAACACTGCCCGTCATGACTCCTTTTAGAGTAAAGGCTGTATTTCTCATCATGAGACCCAGGCTTTTTGTACCATGGCTGGAACGGTTTGAGGCCACCTGTCTGATTAGTTTGGATATGCTGCAGCTGGCTTACTGTGCAGCCTTGCACACTCGTGGCTGCTGAAAAGGGTGTTCCTCTATGTTGCAGAATCTTTCATTGTACACAGAGGTGGCCTCATTGATTGAAGTAGTCTTATTCTTTAGGTCACTGGACCGTGAGACCTATGTAAGCTCAGCCCCTAGAAAAACTTGGATTTTTTTTCTTTTTTTAGATTTTATTTATTTATTTGGGGGGAGGAGCACAAGCACAGGGAGGGACAGAGGGAGAGGGAAGAAGCCGACTCCTGCTGAGCAGGGAGCCCAATGCGGGGCTCGATCCCAGGACCCTGGATCGTGACCTGAGCCGAAGGCAGACGCTTAACCAACTGAGCCACCCAGGCGCCCAGAAAAACTTGGATATTTTAACCAAGGAGATAGAGAAGTATAGAAGCAGATAAATATATCAGTATACGTGTGTGTGGAAATGTGTGGCCCTGTTTGCTGTATGACATATATGTGTGTTATGTGATATATTATATGATCTATACGTGACATGCATGGTGTTGCACGTACTATGAGTGCATACACGGATCCTGTTAACTCCTGGATAAATTTATGAGAAGTTCTGTGAAGAAAACTCGAATAAGCCTTGCTTGTATCCCTACATTTTTGGTTTTTTTTCTTCCTGATACTATGATTGAATCCATGGGAGCCTGCTCAGTTAACATGCACAGGTTTTGTAATTTTAGCAGCAAGATTCCCATCGTGCTGTCCTCAGGAGCGCAGATGTCTTTCACTGAAATGTTTGTTTTTCCTTTCTCATTCACCTACTGCTACTTTGCAGTGCTTTCTTTCATAAAAAAATATTATTGCGTAATTATATGATTATGTAATAATTGCGTAATAACAGATGATATATATTGTTCACAATCTTTTACAAGGTACCAGAGAATGCAGAGTTAAATTAGTTCTCATTTTTTCCTTATCATAAATGCCCAGAATCTATCTTCTGTAACCCCTTTCCTCTTTGTTAAAATGAATTCTGATCCAGATATTCTGATTTAGAAGTATTTTGTGACAGACCATTTGCCCATTAGTGCAGAATATCTGTTCAACCCTAGATGTCCTTCCATTTTCTGGTGAGAAGAGACTTTACTTCGAAGACTTAATATTTTGTTTGTCTGACTGTTGATGAATTTTAGGATTCAAGTTACATTCAAACATATATATGTACATAAATTTACATATGTGACATATCTACGAGAGAAAATGATGAACTAAGAATTGATTCTAGGCAAATGCTGTTATGTTTTGCCCGTTTTAAATGCCAGTGTTTTTAGGTCTAAAATAGCTGTGCTTTTCAGAGTTTTGAGTACACATTAAGAGTACACCTTTTTGTCTCAAGTAGAATCATTTTCTATTTTTACCATGTACATGAAAGACATTGTCATTGAAGAGTGTGATTACTGGATTAAAGTATCCACAGTCTGTTCAAGAGTGTTGTTTGGAAAATGCTTATAATTGCATACCGTGATTGCCAAGGTCATGTTTACTTGGTTTCTGTAACAATCAACATAATCTAAAAACTGGACTTTGAGTTATGGAAGATGATAATTCTTGATTCTTAGAAATATATTTCATTCATAGAGGTTATTACATGAAGTTTTGATTTGGATAAATGTCTAAGTACTTGAATAAAGATACAAATTTATTTGAACTTTAGCACAGAAGGGCCAAAAGGAAATGAAGCAGAAAGCTTCATGAGATAACTATTATTTCCTGTTTCCAGCATGGTGAAATATTACAAGAACAGTCTTCTAAACTATATTGGACCTTGCAACATATCCTTACTGTTCTACTTATTTCTCTGAAGTAGTGAGTATCTCATGAGCTGCTTAAGTTAAAGATCAAGTATTATGTCAAGGAAAAATATAAGAGTTGTCTCTTTTAGATAATGAGACTGTTTAAAGAAAACTGCTCTTAATCCCGGCTTCCAAAAATGAATTATCAAAATGAATCCAGGATTAGATTTCCTGAAGATAGTGAAGAATTGAATGTACAAACTTTTTAACAATTTAGGAGTAAGTATCCTTGAACTATATTTAAAAATTATATTTGAATTACTTAAATAGATTTTAAGGTTAATAAAAGTCATTCCTAATTTCAATTAAGTTAACTCATCTTTCTATTTCAATAGATATTGCGGGTTTATATGCAGTTTAACAGCCAGATGTAAGTTCAGTCCAAATTCCAAAAGATCTGCTCCTTGTACCATTTTTTAAACACATTTGACCCTGAGAAAACTTGATTCTTTTCATACTGGCCATTAAAGAGTCTCTGAGAGGCCCAATCAAGAGCCACCAGAGAATCTTGATTCTTGGTTGATTCCTGCCCCCCAGCCCCACCCCAGCATTTTGTCCCTAAGAGTCCATCCTGGTCCAGACTGGATTTCCAGAGAACTCGGTGTGGTCATGTATCTGAACTTGAGGTTTGGCTACAGTGAGGTCCATAATCACTGGAATAAGCAAAACAGCCTGACCTGGACCTTTAATATTTATTGGCAGTTTACCTGAAAGGAAACTTACCTTTTCATCTAAAATGTGTGTGTGTGTGTGTGTGTGTGCGCGCGCGCGCGCGCGTGTGCGTGTGTGTGTATTTGTCACTATCTGAGACCGTTATTGTGCCTCTAAATGCTTTCAGGCTTGTCATAGTATAATGGGTAGAAAGATAGGCCAGAAATTCTTGTTAGGGATATAATAACATATGTGGGCCGAGGCGAGGATGGGGAGCGAAGGTACCAATGAGAAAGTGGAGTGATGAGAAAGCAGGCCTGGAGGTGAGTTGCTTCAGAGGCCAGACTGCTGAGTTGGGATGTGTGGGTAACTCAGGAGAGGTGGCCCAGAGTTGGAGACCAGACAGCACAGGATGTCAGGAATTTCCTGGGAGGGCAGCCTCGCCTGAACTTGAAAGCCATAGAGCCCAGAAGAAGAGTTCCAGCTCGGACCTATGGGTAGAGGGAATTGTGGCACCGGGAAGTCAAATGACCTGTGATAGCATATAAACTCTTTGTCCGTATATAGTTCACCAGCTTTTAGATACTGAAACCCTGAGAACAGTGGGAGATGTAGTTCAGAAACTTTACACAGTGGAAGGTGTGTGAAGGGACAGTGCCCTTTGGAGGAAGAGAATCACAGAGGTGAGAAGATTGGCATTTCTCAGTTGCAGCCCCTAAAAGGAGACAATAGAAATCAGCCATCACAAGACCACCAGAGAACCTGTGTGGACCCATTTTCATTACCCAGAAAGCACGCTGGAGGAAGACTTAACCGCAAGCATTGCAGAAATAGCCAGTCTCCCACCTCATTTCTCAGGGTTCCATGAGATTGTTTGCCTTCCCTATACCCTATTTGCTCCTACCTCAAGCCTAGAGAACTTTGTGTGACCTGATATAGATTCTTGGTGCTCAGTGGCTTATTTGTCAATGCTTTTGGGGTGCTCCAAAGCCCTAAAGCAAGCGCCAGGCAGTGTGCCCAAGGTGAATTCCGGTTGTTCATTTATTACGTCTTCGTGGTGGGCAGTGGGACTGGAAGCCACCTGTAGGTCTCTGTATGAGAAATGGCAGTGTTGAGATCTGCCCCCTTATACCTGTGGGCAGAGGCATCATCACTCAGATCTGAGGAGAAGGCTTCCTGCTCTCAGACGGTGGCACCCGTGCACAGACTTCAACTTCTGATGAGTCTCCTTACCTCGACCCCCCAAATGAAGGTGTGTGTTGAATTCTGCCGACAGTTAATAGTTGAGCCCTTCCCTGGTTATGGAAAATCAGAATGAGGACAGCTCAGTGAGAAACAGATTCCATGACAAACCAGTCTGGGAAGCGTAGCAGTCTCGAGCCTTTTCCAGAATTCCACCATGCATGTGATCCTCCAGGAAGCCCTTTAAAAAGAAACCTACTTCACTTCATCTAATTCGTTTAACTTTGGACATCATTTTCCCTGAATATCTATTAATATTCCTTGGAAGGCACTATTCAAAAGATCAGGTCCTAAGAGGCAGATGCTGAGAGAGGACACAGGCTGATAGACACCAAAGGATAAAACCACCAAAAACAAATCTTGCCCACCTTTGAGCTAAGAATTCTTTGTGTGCTTCAGGTGGCCAGCTTCTTTTAGCAGCTTACCTTTCAGAGTTACTGGTGAAACCTTTGAAAACAACTGTGCCCTGGGCGCCTGGGTGGCTCGGTCGTTAAGCGTCTGCCTTCGGCTCAGGTCATGGTCCCAGGGTCCTGGGATCGAGCCCCGCATCGGGCTCCCTGCTCGGCGGGGAGCCTGCTTCTCCCTCTCCCGCTCCCCCTGCTTGGGTTCCTGCTCTTGCTATCTCTCTCTCTCTCTGTCAGATAAATAAAATCTTTAATAATAATAATAATAATAATAAAAACCTGTGCCCTATAAAAACTAGCTTTCTTGTTACCAAATCCTTACATTAGTGGCTTAGTTTTTTAATTGAGTTGAAGAGTAACTAATTTAGTCTAGTTGTGAGCAAACTAGTTTGATTTAGAAAATATTTTTGAGGAGGACAGTTCTTTTAAACTTTAAAAATACTTTTGTAAAGCTACCCAGGTTACCAGGTTATTTTTGCCTTGAATTATCTGTGTATAATATTGTAATTATGTGTGAATGATTGCTTTAAGAAGATAGTTCTCCTGACATGTTGTTGGCTATATTACTCAGCAAATTTTTTTTCATCCTGGTGATAATCTTTAAGCACAATTCCTATTATATCTGAACTAAGGACATGTCATTGAAAAGAAAGCATAAATATTTTTTTTAATTTTTAATTTTTTTTGTTTTTATTTAAATTCCAGTTAACACACAGTATAATATTAGTTTGTATAGAATTTAGTGATTCAGCACTTAGATACAATACCTGGTACTCGTTATAACCAGTACACTCCTTAATCCCTATCACCCATTTAACCCATCCCCAACCCCCGTGCCCTCTGGTGACCATCAGTTTGTTCTCTATAGTTAAAGAGTCTGGGGCGCCTGGGTGGCTCAGTCATTAAGTGTCTGCCTTCGGCTCAGGTCATGATCCCAGGGTCCTGGGATCGAGCCCCGCATCGGGCTCCCTCGGGTTCCCTCAGCGGGAAGCCTCCTTCTCCCTCTCCCACTCCCCTGCTTGTGTTCCCTCTCTCATGGTCTCTCTCTGTCAAATAAATAAATGAAATCTTTAAAAAAAGAGTCTGTTTCTTGGTTTGCCTCTGTATTTTTCCCTCCTATGATCATTTGTTTTGTTTCTTAGATTCAGCGTACAAGTAAAATCATACAGTATTTGTCTTTCCCTGACTGACTTATTTCACTCAACATAATACTCTCTAGCTCCAGCCATGTCGTTGCAAAATGGCAAGATTTGATTCTTTTTGATGGCTGAGTAATATTCCATTGGATATATTTACCACATCTTCTTTATCCATTCATCTGTCAGTGGACACTTGGGCTCTTTCCATAGTTTGGCTCTTGTTGATAATGATGCTGTAAACATCGAGGCGCAGGTGCCCCTTCAGTTCAGTATTTCTGTATCCTTTGGGAAATACCTAGTAGTGCAATTGCTGGATCGTAAGGTAGTTCTATTTTTAACTTTTTGAGGAACCTCTGTACTGTTTTCCAGAGTGGCTACACCAATTTGCATTCCCAGCGACAGTGTAGGAGGGTTCCCCTTTCTGCACATCCTCGCCAACACCTGTTGTTCCCTGTGTTGTTAATTTTAGCCATTCTGACTGGTGGAACGCACACATATTTTAAAAGATTTCCAAAACATTTCTTAGTCCCAGGTATAAAGGCATTTGAAAACATTAATGGATCTCCTACACCCTATTTCCTTCCTCTAAAATTTGTTTCCAGATTTCTGCTTAATTTACTGATAGGATTTGTTTTCATCCACAGAGGCCAGCAAGCTTGTCATGTCGTATGTAGCAGCCGTTTGTGGAAAAGGAGCAGAAGTGAACCAAGTCAAAGAACAGCTTTTACAGTCCAACCCAGTCCTGGAAGGTAGGATTTCCTGTGTACATCGGGTCAGTGTGACTCGTACAGTGGATCCACTTTGCAGGGCTCTTCAGGTACCTGGTGGGCTGGCAGGGGAGCTGGGGGGGAGACAGGGAAAGAGGAAGGTTCAGGCCTGGACCTGCAGGGCAACTGAGCTGTGTCCTAAGAATTCTTGGCTTCAGGTGCTTAAAGGAGGAAACAGTTTACTCATCCAAAAGGAGCTTTCCCACTTACATTCATTTTTTCCTCCTCCCAATTTTTATTTGAATCACTTCAATTTTGCCTAAAAATAGTCACCTGATATTTGCATTTGACTTGATGGCTAGGAAAAACTTGGTGAAAAAGGGCCCACATGAGTGCAGTGCTATTTTATCATTTGGGGTAACACCTGTGGCTGCTTATTTCTGTTGTCAGAAAGGCCGTGCCAGAGAAACATCTAAAGGACAGTTTTTTCAGGATCACAGAAAGCCTACACCTGACTCTGGAGTTCAGATTCTGTGGTTGGCCATCTGTGTTAGTTAGCTCGGGCTGCTCTAACAAAATACCATAGGCTGGGTGGCTTAAACCACAGAAATTTGTTTTCTTACACTTCTAGAAGCTCAGAAGTCCTAGATGAAGGTGCTGGCACTGTAGGCCTCTTGGCTTGCTGGTAGCCACCATCTTGCTGTGGGATCACATGATCTCCTCTTTGTGTGTGGTGGCTGGGGGCAGGAACCCTGGTTGGCTCATGACCTCGTAGAACCCTAATTACTTCCCAAAGGCCCCAGCTCTAAACACAATCACATTGGGGTTAGGACTTCAACATAAAAATTGGTGGGGGACACATACATGGAGTCCATGCTACCATCAGAAAAAGCCATAGGTGAGTCCCCCTAATACCATGGAGGTTGGCATAAACCATAGGCATAAACCATTCTTTGCTTTGGAAACAGTAAATCAGTCTTTCCCTATTGATGGCAAGCCCTTAATTTTGCTTTATATTGTAGGCCTGTCTTTATTGTCACTCATATAGTTGTTGGGATAGAGTAGTGTTTCTCAACTTCATTTTGGACTGGATAAATCTCTGCTATGGAGTGCTGTCCTGTGCATTCATTGTAAGATGTTTAGCCGCATCCCTGGCCTCTACCCACTAGGTGCCAGAGGCACCCCTGGCCCCAGTTGTTAGCACTGAAAATGTCTCTGGACACTGCCAAATGTCAAGGGTCAAAACCAGTCCTGATCAGAGTCTTTGGTCTAGAAGAGTAGTTTGGTTTCACTCTTTGTTCAGAGTCATGGAGGGTCAAGATTTAACGTGGATTAAAGCAGAGCTGCTTTGGGGTGAGTAAGATGCCCCCCAGTGTGGAGGGACAGAGCCCTGCCTGTTTTCTTTGTTACCTAGACCAGCTCCTCCTTCTGCCTCTTCACCCCCCAGATAGTGAGATAAGACTAGTGAAAATACTTTAAGTTGTGAAAAGCAAAGCCTGAAACATCTATTCCGGTGTTACCAATCTTTTGTTCCCTTTGGGACCTTAACGAATAAAGAAGCTATTACGGAAAGTGCTGTATATTCATTTTATTGTTCCAGTATTTGACTTTTTGTTTACTTTCCCGTTTGCTTTTAAGTTAGGGTGCTGTACGTGTATTTCTGTATATGGTTATTTTAAGAATGCTGTGATCTAAAGGAGAAGCACTGTGGAATGCTATAGCTTGCATCTGTGATGAGAATCTGGCCCTTTATTTGATGGTATTTGGAACTAGGCCCCAGTGCAGGAAATGGAAGAAATGTCTGCTGTGGGCATGTATTATCTTTTATTGGAATGCTTTACTTTTTAACTGGAACTGCTACTGTAAATGAACATTTAGCACAATGAACTTAAAAAAACAATTGAGGAATGTGTCTCAAGTGTTCTATAATGAAACACTTGTTTTTGATTCTGTGGCTAACAATAAAAGACTTTAGTGTTTAGAGCTGTGTGTGCAACTCAGATTTGTTTGATGAAAAGATGGTTTATGGCGTGCAAATGGCACCCTGAATAAAGTTTTTTTGAAGCAATTCTTTCACTTGCCCTTGACCTTCAAGCCACAATAAACTGTCCTTTATGCATCAGCATCTCAAGCTGGACTTTGGGGCTATGCAAGTTAGTTAACTTGGCCCCCCTACATGTTCACGTGAACCCACTGGGAAGACTAGCCTGTTAAAACAAGAGAAATGTCGTGGTCTTCATGACCACTGGGGTAACACTCAGCATTTTCAGGGTTGCATTTATTAAAGCTTCTTAGCTGGTGGTGGACATGGATAATGAAGTGATCCTCTTCAGTAAGCATCCTTTTTTGAGTATTTCCTGTGTGCAGGTTTCCCCACTCAGTAGAGCCTCTCAGCTGATTTTCTATTATTTGGCATCAGGGACCTACCAAACTATACCCCTCCCAACCTTAATCTCCCAACCTTAATCTTTGTACACAAAGAACTTTCCCTGTGTTGACTTTGTAAATTTCTACTGAACTGAGCTGGAACCAACTATTTTTAAAAAATCAAAAACACAAAAAAAGCCAGCAAACGTGAAATATAACACATCGGGTTTGGCTACTGTATATCCAAGTGAACTTCGACAGAAACCCATAGTCGCGTCTTGGTCACGCGACTGCTTTCAAAACTTGGATCAGCTTTTAGCCCTTCGTAACCATTTGAACTCCTGTTACTCTAATCTTCCCTCTGTTTAATGAAGTTATGGAGGCTTTCAGGGGTTTGATGCCTGGCTTCTTAATCTCAAGATTCATTGTTCTGGTTGCCACATTACTGAGTACTCTTCAGTCCTTGTTAGCTGCGGCGGCGGGCCCAGGGATCCTAGTAACGGGTGGGTGGGGTGGGGAGTATTGGGAGAAATGCAGAATTTCATGACCATCCCAGACCCATTGAACAAGATCCTTAGGTGACTGGTTTGCACGTTGAGGTTAGAGGTACACTGCTGGGCTTCTTCCAAAGCAATCAAACAGGGATCTGTCTGCTTATATGCCTTATATTTATTCAGCTTAATTCTCTGCTACCGTGGCCCGGATTAATTTGCCCCTCCTTTGTGCACAAGCTTGGTGAAACAGACCTTTTTCTTTATGACGCCATGAGCTACCTATATTGAACAGGAGCATTCTGTGCCTGGGGTGGCATCAACCTGTGGTTCTTAGGTGCCCTTGTTTTCTTAAAAGGGACTCCTGTGGGAACCTGGGCTCCTCACAGCAGCTAAGTTTGGAATAAACTTGGATTCTGCATTATGGACCCATTTGGTTTTCTTTCTTTTCTGGGAAGTTTCACTTAGGTCTGATGGGTATGAACTAAAGAAACTGTGTAGTATTTTTAGCCTATTGGAGATGATGTTAGTTTCCAAATCTCTTTACTCTTTCTGTATTTCACAGTTACATATGTAATCACATTTTAGGAGCTTTATTTTAAAATTAATTAAATAACTTAAAGTTTCTTGTGCCTTTTTCCATCTGGAAACCTCATCAAGTTCCATGAAGCCTTTGATAATACTAAGTAGTCAGTCATCTCTGAAATAATCTTATTTACACTGATGATAATGGTGGAGAATACAAACCTTGCTTGCTATCCACTCAACTGACTACTTTTAAAACAGTAAAAGGTTATTTAATTAGACAAGATTCCATTTATAGTAATATTTGAAAAAAGTCCATGAGTCATAGGAATGACTCTCCTTTTCTATGAACTTGTCATAAGACATGGAAGCTTTCTTAAGATTTGTGTTATGTTTCTATGGGAAGCTGGGACAGAAATGTCATTGCTGCCAGTTGTATTTTCTAGGACTTATAGCTATCAGATATTCCATTTGCTTTAAATTTCTGCTTGAAATTATTTTTCTGTCAATTTTACCCATGCATCTGTTTCTTTCTTACTAGCTTTTGGAAATGCCAAGACTGTAAGGAATGACAACTCCTCTAGATTTGTAAGTATTTGTATAAGCATAAGTGTTAACACTAATATTTAGCTCATGTATGTTTAAACAACCAGTAGATGTTTAGTATTTCTTAATATACACATTTGAAAAATAAGAACACCCCTGCTGTTGAGACACAGAAAGTTCTCTAAGGACTACTTTTTGCTTTCTGGGATTTTTCTTTTTAATTCTTTTTGGAGTGACAGCCAGACTTTCATAGTTTCTTGTCATCTTTCAGAATTCCATGGGCAATTGAAATGAGGCTCTTTAGAAGAACTCTTTACTTCTCTGAGTTTTGGCATTTAGAAATCACAATTAAGAATCAGATTAAGTAGAAGGAAGGATAAATTGGGTGTCAAATTTGTGTACTCTACAGATTTTGTCCTTTATTCAGTGGGACGAGGAAGGATGGAAGGGTACACTGAAACTTTACAGAGGTGAGGCCATTAGATTTGAGAGCTCTTGACAGGGGGTAGGCAGCTAATTGATGTTTCGAGTTTGGTTGAGTTGGAAAATGCTGAGTGCGGGAAGACACACCTTCCTGGTCTCCTCTCCCGGCTCTCCCCAGCATGCACTGCCCTCAGCAGCCCTCCGGGGTCTCTCCCGCTGAGCACTCGCTGTCCTGCTTTGGTCTTTATGGAGACATGGACATTGCCTGGTGGTGGCTGGGGGACATGCGTTGAGTGTGATGGTGACATTTTGAAATTGGCCCCTTTTTTTCTATAGTTTAACCAATCTTATAAATTTTATAATAAAAAGTCATTTACTTTATAAGCTCTTCTTCTCATATACATTACTTGGGACCATTTTGGGTGATTTTTATACTTCTCTGCCAGGGACCCTTCCTGCCCTTTCTCCCCATCACTTCTTTTAGTCTCCCTTTTTGCTTTTTTTCTCATTAGAGTTATCCAGTGCTTAAGGCAAGACAGTGACCTCAGGTAGTGGTAGTTTTGGTAGCTTGGAAAGTGGGGGGCTGAGGTTCCTAATTCCAGGGCTGTAAATTTTTTCCATTGGATTAGCCCCTTACGTGGTTATAGCTGATTTGAGCCATGCCTTTTCCTGTTGCGGTAACATGGCTAATCTCATTATATAAATAGACTTAGAAGCAAGGTATGGGCAGATAGAAGTAATTCTAAGAGATCAAGCTCCTTTATGAAGACATTTTTTTTTTTTTTGCTCTTTGCAAATGATACACATACACTTTTAAAAAATGTCTAAATACATTTAGTCTATAGACTACAAAAATGCAGAAAACCATATTGCCTAAAGAGTCATTACTACTTTGTGATGTTTGAAATCTAACAAAAGACCTGGCAGGTGATTTGGCTTAATAAGTAACTTCTGAGAAATCCTATTATAACATGGGTATTAGGATACGAGATTAATACTTGATTATAGACTAAATCATTTCATACCCAGTTTTTAGTAATTTCTCTGCTTGGTAGTCTGTGACTTGATCAGTAATATACTCAAATCCACGTTATAATTTGACAGGACTCTGCTATATTTACAGTCACTACTGTATATAAAAGTGGTTTATGTATTAAACATTTGCACTCCGGGGAAACTGCATTTCCTTTGTGTTTGATGAACTTGATCTCTTCACTGAGCAGTGTGGTAGGCAGTGGTGTGGTGGTGTAGTTACGCATGCTCATTGCCGCTGACATCAGACCAGTGTTCTCAGAGAGGTACCTCACATTGCTTTCTACCCCCCAAGTACCTCTAGTTTGACACATTGAACTTCTATTAAGGAAGTGACCCCACTGTTTTTGAAAAGAGACATTTAAGGCTTTGGAAGTCACTATTCTCGACCAAGGGATTCAGGGGAGGGAAGAAGAGTAATAGTGGAGCATCTACCATCTGCAGAGAGCCAAGCTAGGAGAGAAAGCATAGGGTCCGGAAAATTCCGTTACCAAACCTTTCATTCAGTAAGAATAAAAAAAAAAACCAAACCATACAATGTATTCATTTGTCTGAAACCTCTGGTTTTTGGTTTTGTTTTTGTTTTTTTTAAACAGTTAATTAAGCATGGGTCTCCCTGCATCTCCTCTTGCAGCCTACAGACCTTTCGCTACTGCCATCCACAGTGATCTTTACAGACTTAAAAGTCTCATTGCTGCTCTTCTGAAAGCCCTCGGTGGCTCGTCCTTGCACCTGGAGTGCAGTACAGGCTCCTCCCAGAGCTTCCCACGCCAGCCTGCCTGAGCTGCGGGCCGGCTCTGCCCCGCCCCGTCCTTGCATGCCCCGCCTTGGCAACACAGGCCTTTGTGACAGTCAGGAGCACTGAGCGCCTTCTTGCCATAGATCTTTGCAGTTGCTGGTCCTTCCGCATGATGTGCTCTGCGTCCAGATAGCTGCATGGCCGCCGTCTTGCATCATTTAGGTCTCACCTCAAACGTTACTTCCATGATCCTCTTCTAGACTCTGACTTCATGGTGCTTTTAATTTTTTCAGGCACTCGTTAATCTCTGGAACGATTATATTCACTTTCTCTGTTTCTCTCTGATCTTGGACCTTAGAGAGGAGGAGCCATGGGAGCAAGTAGCTCAGCCTTCTTATGTCATATAACGGTGCCTGGTGTCATAGTAGATACTCAGAAAACATTGATGAATGAATATTTTTCAGAAGTTTATAGATGAGTCAGAAGAAATGGACATGTCTAAAAGTAATTATAACACAACACATAAAATAATAAGTTCCCCATGAGTGAGTTCCAAAAATAGCTTTATGGAAATTCCGAATACAGAAGCTGGAGGAGTCTGGGGCAGGGGGCAGTTCTGAGGGGGCCTGTAAGATTGAAATGTGCCAAAGTAGAGTAGAAAGCCAGGAGAGCTGGTATGGGGAAGCCGAGGAGAGAGACCAGAGTGGACCTGCCCTGGTCCGTGTCAGTGGCGGGACAAGCGGATCTGTGAAGGGAGCCGTGGGCCAAAGGCCTGGAGAGGTGGGTCAGGGGCCTCTCTTGGAGGGCTTCGAGTATCAGGTTCAGCGTCTTGGGCTTTGTTTTCTAGGCAGTGGTCTTCTCCGAGAAGACTCATGACAAGCTCGTGGGAAGAATGCCATTCCAAGATCATCGGAATCCTCAGTGCTGTCCTTTCGTTTGTCCCTGCTCAGCTTCCTTTCCCACTCTGCACGGGGTTTACCGTGCTCGGCAGAGCCCCTATCCTTTACTCTCAGCTGACGACAGGAGGCTTACTTCGTGGAAACATTGTCATCAGCACGTTGCTCCTCCTCCTCCTCCACATCCTCAGCTTTGGGGCCTCACCTGTTCCTGAATCTGTAGAGACACCCTCCTGTCACACTGGGAGGGTCTCAACTCCCATCTTTTGCTAATCCCTCCGCCTGTGCTCTGGATCTGGCCCAGGAAGCACTTTCCATCAAAATCACCTCCTCTTATGGGTCAGCCTCTGACTCCCCTGTGAAGTTACTCTTTCTCCCCTCCTAAGCACAGCTATCTGCTCGTTTGCCTGGACTTTCTAATCACTGCCCTCCTCCTGTCTTAACCTCCTGCGTCCAGCCGGGATCTGTCATGGTGACTCTCTGGGGAGCTCTCAGCTCTGCTTTACTCTGCCTGATTTTGCTCACTCCTGCTTAAAGCCATCACCATTTCTCCCGTGACTCCTGCCACCTCCTGTCAGCTGTGTCTGGTTTTGTTCCTTTCCAGTCCATCCCAGGTTATCTAGGGTGATCTTGTAAATAGGCAAGTCTGATCATGGCTTCCTTGTTTAGAAATCTTTAATGACAGGACTTTGCTGTCAGGAAAGTATCTCGATGCCAGGAGGTGTGCCAGCTTCCCTCACCAGCCTCATGGATACTTATTCTTACGGCCCTCCTTGCTGCCTGACTTAACCCTGATACTTCACGTTTGAGTTACGGTGGACCTCGGCCTTTGTCTCCTACTCTTTGTGCATAGCACCCTGCCTCACTGTAGGATCTGTCTCCATACACAGTAACGTCCTGGTTATCTGGCTCAATTCCCTTCAGGCTGGAAGTTCCTTGAGGGCAGGTACTATGCCTTGTTTTCCCTTGTGCCTACTTTAAGTATCTAAGAAATGCTTGGTAGACATTTGCTTAATGAATAAGAGAATACTTTTGAAAAGGACAGGTGACCCTTGACAATGAAGAAAAGAGAGGCAAGAGAGCATGGATAAGCTAATTGAAGGTCATAGACCTCATTGTTGACTGAGTGCCATGTAATCATGTTTCTGACCCCCTACTATTATTTTGAAAATAGAAGGTGTTAAAGTAGTCATTCTTTGGGAGACTTATTTACAAGCCATCTATGTGATTATTACTAAAGTAGAACATGAAACAAAAGCAAAGACCACTTATTAGACCAACACATCCTTTTCCAAATAAAAACCAGCTGTCAGGGTTATTCTGTTATGCTCGTTACTCTTTAACTAGACAGTTATAGACCAGTTCTTTCAAAATCACAGTATAAAACTCCATGTGTGTTTCTGTGTGTTTAAGACACCATCTATAAAATGTAATAGGAACCTGGGATATATGTATTGCTGTATAATCTAGATCAAAAGCCAAAGAGAGTAATAAAGGTCAGTCTTTGATTCCAGATTGGTCACAATGTATAATCATGCATTTGATTTGAGTAGATATAAAAACAGAACTTTATGTGTTCCATTTTATCCACTGTCCAGTATAGTTGGAGTTTCTAGCCATGACTTAAAACACATTTTGCTTATAAAAATGAAATAATTTATATTCCCAACTAGTGCATATACAAGGAATACTTACTTTTCCCAGTATTTATTCTTGAATTGAATACGCACACACTCTTGAGACATTTGAAACACGTATCTGAAATGAAAAAGTCACATGCTGGCTAAGAAGATCTATTCCTAAATCAGCAACGTGATATGTTAGCTTTGAGCTAATGTGGTATTTAGTATGAATTATTTATGGAAGCATATTGTTTTGCCTCATGGTTACATAAATTGTGTGTTAATAACACTTAAGCAAATGTGTAAAGGGCTTAGCGTGCTATTCTCTAAGAAGATACGCTGACTGAATATTTTGAGGTAATCTTGAAAACTCACAAAGTCTTTCTTTGGCAGGGCAAATATATGGATATTGAATTTGATTTTAAAGGCGATCCCCTGGGAGGAGTGATAAGTAACTGTGAGTATTTTCCTTGAATCCTTTTAAAGAAGTTCAGAATAGCAAAACATATATTAGAAGATTTTGGATACTTGAGTCTTTAAGAGATAGGCATGAGACTATAATTTCTTTTCCTTAGACAGTGCGTTTCAGACTATGTGTTAGACTGTAGTGTGAGCATGCATGTAAGCTGGTGGAGGGACAGACGGAGAGGGAGAGAGAATCTCAAGCAGACTCCTTGCTGAGCACAGAGCCCGACGGAGGGCTCTACCTCGTGACTGTGAGATCATGACCTGAGCTGAAATCAAGAGTCGGACACTTAACCAACTGAGCCATCCAGGAGCCCCTCCTAAATCTTTTTTAAGGATCTCTTAAAGTCTTTACCGTTGAAAATCTTTAAAATTTTGCTAGACAAATAAGAATTAGTCCAACTGTATTTTATGTTCTATAGGTTTTTAAGTCAATTCATTAATAAAGGATCCTCTGGTGGTTATTTTCTTTAACAAAATTATTTTATGATTAAAAATAAAATATAAATAGTTGATTTTAATAACTTTTTAGTAACTTTTTGGGTAACATTTACTCAATAAAATGAGTAGACTTGTACTTCACATTTCATTGTGGGAAATTTTGCTTGTCTTTGTGTATTTACATCATTGAAATGTGATAAACCTGGTAGGTAGAAATACAGATTTCTTAGCCTCCTTAAGTTGTGATTGGTGATTATGGAAATGAAATGTTCTTGTCAAAGGTAAAAAAAATGAACAGTGTCTGGTGAGTCTGCTGAACAGCCCCAAGTCCAGAGTTTTCTAAAGTGGGTGTGATGGTATTTGTAAATATGGCTCTGTCACCAGTACTTTCCACCTGCATTATGTGCAGCCCGCCCTGAAGTTCTGCTCATGCTGATTTTGTAGTTGATTTGTTTGGAAGATCGAAGATGACACCTTAGGGTTTGTGCAGTTCCTCCTGGAACCACAGCCTGGTTATCCGGTTGAATTCTCCTGTGATTTTTGAGGCCACACCACGGAACCTCCCATCACTGCTGGCCTCCTCACCACCCAGTGGTGCTGTCGGGATTGGAAAAAAAATCTAAGTTTGCACTAGAAAAAAAGTAATAAATTGGCTCAGGTATCCAAAGCAATGCTCATTAGATTTGTTATAGTGGTGGTATTTCTTCTTCAAATGAAATTTCATGCTGAACCCCAAATAAGAAATAGAGAAAACAAGATCTGACCTGGTTGAAGAGAAGAAGAGTAGCCAGAACCCCTTGGCCCCCAGGTGGCCCCTGAGATCTTTGCTGATGAACTCTAGAACCAGAGGACTGCCATTTGAAATCAGTGTTTTAAGTGATTTGAGGAGAGTATGCAGCTGATTTTTTTTTTTTTTTTAAGTTTTTTAAACACGATTCATAGAGAAACCTAGGGCTAGAGTTTCCTCATCTTTGAAACAATGGGATTGAACTGGATGAACTCTTTGGTTCTTCCTGTTTCCACTCTTCTGTAGTTCTTAAATAGTTCAATATTCCATCTTAGTTCCCACATTGTGTGCCATGCATTGGGACTAGCCATATTTGTAAAAATATATAATTATTCAAGAAGCATTTGAAGAGAAAGCTTTACTACGAAATGAAATTGGCTGGGATAGTGCTACTTAGGTTATATGTCAAATATGGAAGCAAAAGTACTCCTGCAAACCGTATATGATATAACCAAAAACACTTGAGGACCACCCCACCAAGCTTCCTGCATGGTGTTGTGAGGGAAAAGGTGGGCCTCAGTTTTAAGACCACCATTTTAAGGAAGGATTAACTTTTATTCTGAAAGATACTCGTAAGTCGTTAACACAACTTTTTACAAGATGGATTAGTTCTCATTATTAATACAGTATTTTTTAAATGAGGGTAATGCATCTAAACATTGTGGAATGATTGAATTATAATTGCTTTTGAGGACTCTAGGAAAATATTTAAGAATTACTTTCTTGTAAGTATTAGAAAATAACTTGGGTTTTACATTTTGAAGTTTAAGTTCCAAGTAGAAATGTCTTCCTGCCCCCTAACTAGTTCTTTCAGTATCCATGGAGAATAAATATTAAACACTCAGTTCTTTTCCAGTTAAGATTAATATAACATCATGAATGGATTTCATACGGTGTTTGTTACCATTCGTTCCCACAATGAAATTATATGGAAATCTGTGGTAGTGGGAACACCCTGTATTTTAGAGTACCCTTTGCTTTGGGAAGGAAAGGAGTACGTTTGCGGTAAGAGCAGGAAATTTCACCCTGTGTAGATACAGGACTGACTCATAGGTGGTCAGTGGGAGTTGCTGTGCACTGGCTTCAGGGGTGTAGAGCAATGGGCAAACCCACTCTTGTTCTTTCCAAGCTGCCAAAAGTCAGCTTCTTGGAGTCTAGAAAAGAAGAAAGGACACGCCATTTTGTGGGAAGTGTGTTTTGTCTTGATTTCCAGCAGCCGTGTAGTAACAGCGTAAGTCGTTGTCCGTTGTACTGATCACCTGGAAGAAGACACACAATCACTCAAGCCAGCTGGGTTCCCAGGGAGTTTAAGAGAAAGCCCAGTAACTTTCTTTTTCTAAAAGAGGTGTGCTCGAAAACAAGTCTTGAATTCATCTACCGTGTATTCCTGGAGTTGGTATCATTCGGCCCGGGGTGTTGCAAAAATAGAAAATGACACAGGTGCTGCAGCACAGAAGATAAAATGTGGAAGCACATCTATCACGTCTTGGCTTCTGTGAGATAATATTGCTGCTACTTTGTTAATGCTTGTAAGTCTCATAAGATGTATGCATTTGTATTTGAGGATTCAGGGCCTAGTGTTATGAACTAGAAACCTTGGACACCTGTTGCTTTAATTAGTAGTCGTAGGCACTTTCTTACAGCTGTGGCACGTGATGGCAGTTTTCACTGCGGAGAAAATGTGGTACAAGTCTCTGGGGATTTTATCTCCTAAAAGGAGAACAGCACAGAGGCAGATATGCTGTGAAAAAGCCTTATGATTTCAGGTGGCATATATACCTGTCCTTACAGGTTAAGGCAGGAGGTATGGCTTTCCTGTTCATGGTAGGGTATCAAGAACCTAGTGTTATACCTGATACACAGTAGGTGCTCAGTAAATGCTGAGGTGAGGATAGAATTGGTTATATATAGGCAGGCCCTCCCTTTCCCTGCTCCATTATTTGGGGCAAACCTATGATGTTACTTATGCAACTCTTCTCATGTGGTTTTTAATGTCTAAGCAAGACAGCAAGTGACTCATTTTTCTGTGCCTCCATTTTTTCATCTTTGAAATGGGATAATAATATTACTGATCTTATAGGGTTATGAAAAGGTGTAAATTATTTGTTAACATCTAAAGTGCATGGAATGGTGCCTGGCACCCAGTATACATTGAATAAATGTTTGCTTTTTTTCATTATTATATACTTAACGTGTTTATGGTTTCTAGCCCCTCGCCAAATATAAGTCCTATAAGGACAGAGATTTAGTTTGTGTGGTTCATTGCTGAATGACAGCAACAAAAACAGTCTGATACCTGAAATATATTTCTTGAATTAATTAATAACTACACAAGTACACAATGAGTAAGTGACATAACTGTGACATAGAAAACTTTATTGAGAAATAAAACTCCTGCTTTATTGGATAATTTTATCTGAGTATTTAAAACAATTTTTTATTGAGGTGTAATTGATGTACAACATTATGTGAGTTTCAGGTGTACAACATCATGATTTCATATCTGTATACATTGCAAGATGATCACCACAGTAAGTCTAGTTACCATCCATCACCGTACATAGTTACAAAAACTTTTTTTTTCTTGTGATGAGAACTTTTAAGGTCTGCTCTCTTAGCAACTTTCAATATGCAGCAGAGTATTATTAACTATAGTTGATATGCTGTACGGTACATAAATAAGCATGACTTATTTATTTTATATGTCTGAATATTCTATGCTAATCATTTTTAAATGCTTTTTCTAAATCCCAGAAAGGCAGCAGAATTATTGGTATTCAAACTTCATCTGTCACTGCCTTCTCTTTTCAGCTTGAAAGAAATAATATCTTGTGAATTATGAAGGAAAGCAAGTGTTGAAATTAGTGTATGGTCCACCTATTAATACAGCCCAGTAAACCACCCCAAACTTAGTAGGGTAAAACAGTGGCCCTCTTATATGCTGTTGGATGCTGTGCGTCAAGAATTCAGATGGGGCACAGCAGGGAAGACATATGGTTGGGGGTGACTTGGATGAGTGAATGCTGGAATCTTCTGGAAGCTTTATCATATGTCACATGTCAGGCTCCTGGGCTAGGATGATTCAAAGTGTGTGCTGAGTTGGGACTATTGACTAGAGGGCCTCATGTGGTTTGGGCTTCTCACAGATGGCTAGGACCTGAGGGAGAGTGTTGGAACAGGAAACATCCTGATAGAGAACCAAGAGGAAGCCTGCAGTAGCCTGGGAGATCAGACAGTGTCACTTCTGCGGAGCTCTATGAAGTCAAAGTCGGCACAAGCTCGCCCAGAGTGGGGGGTGGGGCATGAAGATTCCACCTCTCAGTGGGAAGAGTGTCAAATAATTTGTGACCATTTTAAACAGCCTCAATCTGATGGATTGTTTTCAGAAATGGTCACAATAATTTCTCCCCTTGTGTCTACACCCTTGGGTAGTCCTCTCTCTCAATGACTTAGAGTTTGGCCATGGGATTTATTTTGGTCCATTGAACAATTCGTAAACATGGCACAACCAAAGACTTGAAAGTTGGTCATATATTGGAGCATGTCCTCTCATGCTCCTCTTGGGAATGCTCTCCTTACCACCATGTGAATGAACCTGGGCTAGGCTCCTGGATGGTGAGAGACCACATGGAGTGAACCACCAGACGTGAGGGTGAGGGCACCAGCTGCTAGCCGACCGCCAGCCTGTGAGCAAGCCCAGGAGAGATCAGCTGAGCTGGCTCAGACCAGAACTACAAAGCTGATGCTCAGATTCATGAACTGATAAATGGTATTGTTCTAAGCTGCTAAGTGTTGGGACAGTTTGTTATGCAGCAAAAACTAACTGATTCAGAGGTCGAATAGATAACCTACTTTCCTCCCCCCAGTTTGGCATCATGAGAAACAGGCACAGGAATCAAGCTGGAGGGGAAGCAGCTTTATTACTATGAGAAGCATGGTTGAAGAAAGTGGCTCTTGGTTTCTTGCCCATGCAGGTGTGCTGGGAGCCTGGCAGTTAGGCAGGCATTGACAGCATTAAGCAACCTCTGACCTCTCCTTGTGCGCAGTGCCCCAGTTCTCTTAGACTGCGCCGGTGAGCGGAGCTGATTGGGAATACGGCGTGGGGATCTAGAGGGCTGAACTGTATGTGCCTGTTCATTTCCCTGTCTCAGTCGCCCTACTCAGAGATGTCTTTCCTCCTGCCCAGGTGAGGAGTGAGTAAGGGGCTGAGAGAGGCAAGGGAGTTAGTCTAAGGAGAGCCTCCCACGAGGAATCAGTAGAGCAGGAGGAAACATCCACCCCGCTCACAGGGCAGATAGGGGATGGAGCGAATCTCTTGGAATTCCTCTTCTAGATTTCTTTTGAATTTATGATGCAATTGGCTCACGCTTTTATGTGCTGTCTCATGACATGTTTATATATATGACACATCCATGCCATTTGTAGGATATGGAATACAATTGTACTCTTTTAAATGGTTTGAGATTTATAGCTTTGTTTTTCCTTTTATATCATATCTTTGATGTTATTGATGACAAGTTAGGAGCAAAATGGCCTGTTGGAACACTCCCTAAAGGAAACTCTGCACTGCTTTGTTTTCTGAGAATACATGGAGATTGAGGTAGCATTGGAGACTAGCCATACATGAGTCAGTTCACAACAGCTAGTGAATATTCATCAATAAACAGTGTCTGTTTTTAACCTGTCTTCTTTAGGATCGAAATTCACCAAAAACAAAGACAATGCACTGTCTAGTTTATAACACAGGGCTGGGCTTTCTTAGTGCTTCAGTATTTGGAGCGCCTTAATATTCAGAAGACAGAAATAATCCACCATTGGTTGTGAAGTATCCATAGCAATAAAACAAATTTCAAAGAGCAGTTCTGTTACTCTGTAGCGGATGGCTTTGTATAAAAATTGATGCTTTCCTTCATCTCAATTTTACTTCGGTGGTTTTTCTATTACAAAAATATGTTTACTGTGAAAAAAGACTATTTGTTTGCCACGAAACAAGATTATATACAAATACAGAAGACATCAGATGTCAAATATGTCTAAATTAATTAGGATAGTATATCTAATAATATGATACTATGGCCTATATTTCATTAATTTTATTTCAGGGTTGGAGATGGAGTTTTAGATTCAGATATGTACATATATGAGTAAATTTTTAATTATTAGATAAACATTAAATTTGTTAGGAAGAAATCTGTTGTGAAAATACATATATATGCTATAGGTATATAAACAGATCCTAATAAAAAACAGTTGTTAAGTAGATAATAAGCCAACTTTTCCTGGTGTTTTAAAGCCCCAGTTAACGTTTCATGTGCGGACACCAGACGCCTTTTCACAGCTTCCCACGGAGCAGGTTCAGCTGTCAATAGAGCTGATTTTATAACTTTAGGATACTGACTTTTGAGTAAGACTTGAAGCTAATTTCTTAAAAATTCCCATTTTTTTTTGGTGGAGGTAAGGGAAAATTGTAATGTCATGGCATGCCAGGTGGTTCACATGTCTCAAGGCCAGTGACCTGCAGGTAGATGGAGCTCCATATGATGCCCAGGCTGAGAGAGAGCCCTGTGGCAACTGTTCACAGGTGCTCTGTCTGGTTCACCATAACACACATGTACAGTGAGTACTTTGTAAGAAGACCTTCACCCTGTCTTTTTTTTTTTTTTAAGATTTTATTTATTTATTTGAGAGAGAGAGCACAAATGGGAAGGGGCAGAGGGAGAGGGAGAAGCAGACTCCCCGCTGAGCAGGGAGCCCAATGTGGGGCTCGATCCCAGGATGCTAGGATCATGACCTGAGCCGAAGACAGATGCTTAACTGACTGAGCCACCCAGGTACCCCCACCCCGTCTTTTTGACTTTGAAATTTGTTATTAGTGAAACTTCCTGATTGTCAGTCAGCCTTGAGGGTTTTGTTTTCTATTTCCAGAAAAAGTAGAGGGTTGACTTTGGAATGTATGCCCTAATACATGAGCAGACTTAAGCTCATAGTCCGTTTTCCACTGAGACTACCATCAGTTGTGCTCACTAACACACCGGTTACTTAGATTGCAGGCCCATCGTTTTTGCTAAATGCAGCAGTGAAGGGGCATAAATTGATTGGAAAAGCCTAAAGGCTGCTCAAACACTTTTTCCATAATATTTATCTTTGAGCAACTGGAGAGGAGCACAGGATCTCTGGGGCTTGGTCAGAGTTGTGCATCATGGTGCTTCCGTTGTCATTCTGGTCTTCTCGGCAAAACTGAGACCAAGCTGATTATTCTTTAAGCCTTGGACTTGGACTGTTTTTGTTTTTGTTTTTGCTTTTTTCAGGAAGGGAGACAATACATAATATAAATTGGGCCAAACTATCTAATCTTTCATCTGTTATATTCTAAAGTAATGTCAAGTTTTTTTCTTCCCAACTGCTACTTACCTTGCTATTCCTGTGCCCGTTAAAAGACTTCCTTCTCTAGCAGGTGCAAACATGGACCTTTTGCTCCTTTCATGTCTTGTACTGTGGGGAGGTTGGCCTATGCTGTGCACAGGCACATGTCCCTGCCCTTGACTCGCTGGTAATTAGTCAAAACCAGGAAAGCCCCTGAATGACGGCCTGGTTGGGTAATAGTCAGGAGCAGTGGCATGGTGGGGTAGGTGGGAAAGTTCTGATTCCAGAGTTTCTCTGTCCCCCTCTGTTGGTTTTCCCCTTTAGGATGGCTTAATAGGTTTATCTCCTCCCTTAAAACTCTAGTTGGTATCAAATTTAATATGAACTTAAATTTATATTTTGAGAGGGAAATGTATCTGCATTGGAATACACAGAGACTTATACTCTCTTCTCTACTAAATACTTGGCATATCCTGCACTCTTCTTTACTAAATCTTGTTAGCAGAGGCTCAGTCAGTGGTGGCAGAAGTGTGTAAAGCCCAAGGGAAGGCTGAGCCAGTGTTTGCTTTGACTAATTCAGGGGAACATTCAGTAAATTAAAATGGTCAAGTGGCAAGTCTTTATATGTTCTGTACTTTGAGTAATTATTTGATATGGCTTCGTACTCTTAGATTATGTTGGTGCATGCCCATTAAAAATGAATAGGGAATGGTTTTAAGCATTAGTAAATTATTTTGGGGCAGGCCTTTTCCCTGATTACTTTTCTACCTGAAAGCTTGTAACATACGAGAAAAGTCATAAAGGCATGGGAGGCTCTAGAGTAATAGACTAAGCATTTTAGGTGCTAAAACCTTCAACTGCCTTTAATAAAAGTTTTCTCATTTTGTGATTGAGTTGCTTAGGTGAAATCAGTGTTTATGGATTTTGCATTCTTTTTGCTGGAAAATTACAAACAGTTTAAGCATGATATCTTAGTCACCTAAAGCTTTGAATTCTGGCTCTGTCACTTGGTAACAATGTGATATGAGCCTTGTTTTCCCATCTAGAAAATAGGGATTATAAAACCAACCTCAGGGAAGGTGTTTGGGGCCGAATATGATAAAGAATGAAAAGCACCAAATGCATAGCAGAAGGTCAGTGAAAGTTCCTTTCCTCCTTCCCCTCTGCACCTTTCCTTTTAAACACATCATATTATGCTTCACATTTGAATGTGATAGTAATCACTGATCATATCAGCATGTGTGGTTCAAGAAGTACATTGGCCAGCATTCCTTTCCACACTGTGCACATAGGAATATTCTTCTTTAACCTGGTGGCTGATGTCTGCTGAATCTTCTAGCCATCGCTGTTTCAGACTCTCCACTTTCTGTGAGCATTTGTCCAAAAAGTGCCAGACCAGAGTCTGGCCGGTGGGAGGCTCTTGCGCAGGGTGGCTCTGTCATGCTTTGAGGGCATTATTGAATGTCTTGAAGTACCACAGTTGGCTTGTTGGAATGTGATTGGATAAGTGCCATCGAACAATTGTCATCATGATTAAGGTGCCCCTGTGAAATGAGAGAACTGTGTGGCAGAACTCCTAATGCTATGGGAAGAGCCTGGGGGTTTGTGGGCTTTGACCCCAAATGCATGGTCATTCTGCCTTCCTCACCCCCATTTCCTGCTCTCTCTTGAGGAACTAGGCATCCCACCTTGGGAAGAACTGCTGCTGTTGATTTGGGTGGTGGGAGTTGTCAGAGCGTGTGTGACTCTTGTAGGCCATGAAGGAGAAGGTCTTCATATTTGCAGTTGGTGCTGGGTGCGTTTCCAGATTGTTCCCGTCACGTAGTGGGTGAGCATTAAGTGAGCTGACTGAAGGAATTGTACATGAACTTATTAAGTGAACTCTAGCATTTGTTTATATTTTTCATGTAGTTGAGTTACTTCCTTCTAGACTTGAGGAATTTCCTCTAAAGATTAGCTTCCCAATGAAGAATCTGCCCATGTTCTGTGGATTTTTTCTTCTAAAACTGTGCCTGTACCCCTAGAGCCCCATAGGATCTTGGTCACATGCTAATAAGTACAATCATACTGCATTTTTATCTTACCTTCTTATTCTGCCTTCTGCTTTGTATGTCAGTATTTACTTACAAACCGAAACATGCAGTCCTTAGAGATGATGAATAGTACACGGTTCCTTCTTTTCAAAATTTTGTCTCACTCGTGCTTTTCGATTTCTGTTTTCTTTTTTTTTTGCTAAATATGAAGTCTTCATTATTTCTGTGTATGATTTGAGGGCATTGGCAGTCATCCAAATGAAATGAGAGCTGGAGATGAAAATTAAAACTCTAGAGCATCCTGTTCTTATCATTTTTGAATTTACATATTTTTGTTCTCATTTTTAATTTTATGTGTCCTTGCAACCCATCTCTTCATTCTTACAAATGACCTCCGGTATCGGGAGGCCCCTAGGACTTCTCATTTCATCAAATCTGCACTCTTTAACTCTCCCTAAGCTCCTCTTTACATGCTAGTGTGGATTCTAGAAACACACATTGAGAAGTTCAGTGACCATTCCCAGAGAAATTGCACATCTTCTCTCCCTCATTCCTTTGATAATGTTTAGATTTCAACCTGATTAGAAATCAAATGTGTCTGTTCTCTAGAGTTAATAATAGGGTCACTGATTGAGAATTTTACAACTAAGTTTGGCTTTTGCCCACGGGATCCAGACCCTCTTTATATCACTTTTATATAGGCAGGACTTCAGGTGGAATATCTCTGCCATTGTACTTTGGCATCTCCTGTATATTGCCACAATGGCTCTTTTCTGGTTGGTTGGCTTCTTTCTCCCTTTTTCCCCTCCCTTCCTTCCTTTCTTCAGTTTTGGATGAAAGTTTGAAAACTTGATAAGACATCAAATTATTGGATGAAAAAGTATCTGGAACCAAGGAAAGTATGCTGCCAAATAACAACACCAAATTCCATGAGATGAAAATCACCTTTCATTCTCTAAGACTTTGAAATGTCCAGAAAATGTGCTTCCGTTATCCCAGGTGGCAGGGTGTGTGGATGTGATGAGGTGGGGCTTGCATTATATCTGATGGCCTGATTTCAAATCCTACTTAAACTCTTGGACTTTTTTTTCATCTGTTAAATAATATTTGATAAAATGGCTATGAGGGTTCAATGAGATAATGAGATATAAAGCACTTAGCACATAATAAGATCTCAGAAACACTAACTTTATAATTATTAAGTGGATTCATAACTGAATGGCTGAATTCCATTGCTTAGCTTTGTAATGCTGTGTTTTGAAGAACTTAATGTCCTCACATATTACATAAAACCAAGAGAACCTTAATATACAAACTGTATCGTTTCTTTAATCAGCTCGTTGAATGTATTGTTGAACTTATTTTGCATATTCACTGTTGTTTGACAAGAACCTGGTTTGTTTAACTTGGTGATTTTAGTTGGAGCTGGGCTTCTTCCTGAAGGAAGAACGGAAAATTTAGCTTCTGTTATTATTTCATTAATACAAAACAGAAAGTGAAAAAGAAAGTGGGGGGGTGGAAAAGAAGAACTATGCTGGATTTGAAAGCAAAATTAACAATATACGATGATTTGACTCTTCTCCTCTTTAGATCTTTTAGAGAAGTCTCGAGTTGTGAAGCAACCAAGAGGTGAAAGAAACTTCCATGTGTTCTATCAGCTGCTCTCTGGTGCCTCTGAAGAGCTCCTCAGTAAGTCCCTGTGTCTGCGCTTTAATTTTTAGTGTCACAGCATTTCCAAAGCATTCTTTTTCATGTTCTTAAAATTTTTCCATGCCTGTGGTTGAAGTGAAGAGCATGGTCTGTTTGCTTCTGTCATCCTGCCCCACTATTTGCTTGCTCTATATCCCTGTGCCTCATCAGATGCTGTGCACAGGTCTCAGATGGCTAACTCAAAGAGCTAACTAAATATTAGGGAGGTGAGGGGGAGGGAATCATAAATTTAAACAATAAAATGGAAGTATATGATTATTCCACTCAGGAAGAAGAAATTAGCAGGGAGCAGTAGATAAAAAAAAATTGCTCAGTGAAAATTAAACATAGTGGGAAAACATTTGTAATTGAGAAAAGAGTTAAAAATCTGATCTTTGGCTATTTTAGGGAATTAATATAAGTATCCAATAATAGTATCCAATAGTATCCAATAAGCTAAGTGATGAAATTTTTGAACAAATAGTCCAAATGGGAACTATGGGAAGTAAATGACATTTGGGGAAGAATTATCCTCACTAATAATCAGCAAGCGTAAACCAAAAGTGCTGATACGTTCGCTGTACATATATTGGCAGAAAAAGGACAAACCTGGCAGAGTTATCGGGCCCTGGTCTGCTTAGAGCTTGTGGGTGTCACTTCAAAGTGAGGGCTTCTTCCTGGGGACTAGTTAGCAATCCAGAATAAGTCATGAAATGATCAGAGCCCACTGCTCAGGCGCACCATTTTTTTGGAATAGATCCCAATGAAGTAATTCAAAAGAATCCAAAGAGCACTTTGTATGAAGACCTTTATCACTGCTCTTGTGTCCAGTGGCATGGGAATCACTCGGCAGACCTCATATGTTATAATGAAATAGTGCATTGAAGATGGTTAAGTTATAAAAATATGGAAGGGACCTTACTATGAATAAATGTAAAAAAAAAAAGCAGTTTGAAATATGTACAACAGTGGTGTAAAGATAGATTTTAGAAAAATGCTATTAGTATTTGGGTATCAATTTTTGTTCTGTTGATTGAGTCCCTAATATGAAAGTCATTTTATCTGGAGGTTTTAAGGAATGAGGTATTAAAGGTGCTTAGATTTATTGAAGTAACTTACCAACTTGTATGCGTGATTCAATAGATAAACTTACACTCGAGCGGGATTTCAGCAGATATAACTACCTAAGTTTGGACTCTGCCAAAGTTAATGGAGTGGACGACGCAGCAAATTTCAGAACTGTCAGGGTAAGCAAGATACAATCCTTTCATTATTCTTTAAAATGGGCAACACTGTATATTGCTCATTTGGAATTGATAACAATTCTGAGTTTTCTCAGAGGTCTAACTCATGCACCCTAAGGTTTTAGAATTATACAAGAATTTCTTGTATTCTTATTAAAATTATACAATATTGTGAAGGCCCATGCTTTCCTAGAGCATGCGATTTTACTATTTATCAAAAGGAGCTTTCTTATTCTATTATCCTGACTCTTTTAATGCTGTATTTAAATCACATATTTTCATGGCGATAGCTTAGTAGTTAATGTCCAACTATGAAAACTGTCCTAGGAAAGCATTAAATCAATACTGTTTTTGAGACAGAAAGTCATGTTTTTATATTTTTCCACAAAAAATATGTAAGCCAGAATGATTGGCATTTCATGCTCATTAGAAAATAGATTTTTTTTTTTTTTAGATTTTATTTATTCATTTGTGAGAGAGACAGAGAACAAGCAGAGGGAGAGGCAGAGGGAGAGGGAGAAGCAGACTCCCTGCTGAGCAAGGAGCCCGATGTGGGACTCGATCCCAGGACCCTGGGATCATGACCTGAGCCGAAGGCAGATGCTTAACCATCTGAGCCACCCAGGCGCCCGAAAATAGATTTTTTTAAACACTATCCTAACTTTGAAAATTACTCCTAGTAGGACATGCTATAGTAACTACTTTACTTCCGAATGGGACAGCTGTGGTGGTGAGGAGGTGGGGTAGGAGGTCAGATCAGCTGAAACAGGACTGACAGCAGTTCATCTTCAAGGCTGAGTGAAAATGACATGGTGTTCTTTTCCTGCTCTATTATTATATATGTTTGAAATTTTCCATGAGAAAAAACGCACATGACTCCCATCACTAGGTAGCCTCATCACAAACAAATAAAAGAAAACAAAAAAGTTGGGCTAGTCTCAAAAAGAAAGTATTTCCCTGAGTATGTAATTTGTTAAAACTCTGTAAACATCCCTGTATGGGAAGCCTATTGATTTTTGGACATTATTTAAGAGTTCGGTTCAAGTCCAGTTCTGTAATGCCTTGCCTGGCAAATCATCAGCACTCAATAAAAGTTTATGACTGATGGAATGTTCCTTGTTACCTGTAATGCCTTGGGTCAGGCACTTCACCTTTGCAAATCAGTTTTTTTCAGGTGAAATAAACGAGGAGGGTTTTATGTAGGAGGTTATAAAGAGCTTTTTGTTTGGTTTTCTTTCTAGCATCAGAACCCAGTATAAAAAAAGATACATGTACACACACACACACACACACACACACACACACACACACACTCACTCACTCACACTGAGCTGCTGCAGATGAAATGGGTTAGAACTCAAGGCCCGACTCTCAGCCTCCTTCTCCTCCATTTTCCTCTTTGTACTCCTGCACCCCCTTGCCACAGCGTGCCAAGTGCCCTGGGGATCCTTGAATCACAGCATGAAACCACTGAACAAGTTAGAGCCCCACACTGGTGCTGCATCAGGTCTGTTAATAGGTTTGCCTTTCGGAGAGCTTATTCTCCGACACTTGGTCTTTTCATTTTTTTTTTTTCCCAGAAACGAATCTGTTATCAGATTTAGTAAAAAAAAAAAAAAATAATAATAATAATAATAAAAGAATGGCAGAATGAAAACAGCTGTTCCCCCCGCCCCCTGCAGAACGCCATGCAGATTGTGGGTTTTATGGATCATGAAGCCGAGTCTGTCTTGGAGGTGGTGGCCGCTGTGTTGAAACTGGGGAACATTGAGTTCAAGCCCGAATCTCGAGTGAATGGTTTAGATGAAAGCAAAATCAAAGACAAAAATGGTAAGTCGGTGGAGACTCATCCTTGTTTAGCAAACTTGCTTTGAACTTCTGCCCAATTTTTAATCTAGAAAGTAAAACTTTTGCTTTTCATGGGTTCGAAAACACTTTCCAGTGAAACTGAACAGAAACATAATTAGAGCTGAGTGTTAAGTCTTTCGAGTTATACATTTTCTACTGTTTGATTTGAATGTGATTTAGAAGGAACGCTGTAGGCCTTGAAAATGATTTTTAGCAGCACACAGGCAGTCACTTTTTGTGTCCATCCCCCCTACAGAGTTAAAGGAAATCTGTGAGTTGACCGGCATTGATCAGTCAGTTCTAGAACGAGCATTCAGTTTCCGAACGGTGGAGGCCAAACAGGAGAAGGTTTCAACTACACTGAATGTGGCTCAGGTGGGTGAAACATAATGCCCAGAAGTGAGTTTTTAAAAAGTCTGTGATATTTCTATTTAAGTGGGAACAAAAATTTTATTTTGCAGGTTATTATATGAACTGTCATACGGTTGCAGGCATCGTTCTGAGCACTCGGGGCAGAGCAGCAAACTAAGCAGATAAGGATCCCTGCCCTCGTGGAGCTTAAACTTTTGGCAAGAGGAGGAGTCCAACAATAGCCAGTAGACCTAGTCAGTAAATCAATTTATATAGCAAGCTAGCAGCAGACAAAGAGAAAAACTAGAGCAGCGGAAGGGAGACCCACAGTGCTGGGGCAGGGAAGTCAGGTCTGAGTGAGCAGGGAAATGACACCAGTGGCGTGACCTGCCTTGTATTGCAAAGGGTCCTTCTGGCTGCAGTGTGGCGAGCAGAGTGGGGGGTGGGGAGGGGCATAAGCAGGGTGTCTTAGTTTGGGCTGCTGTAACAGGATACCATAGTCTGGGTGACTTAAACAAAAAACCCCGTTTATTCCTCATAGTTCTGGAGGCTAAAAGTCTGAGATCAGGGAGCCAGCACGGTTGCATTCTCAGTGAGGGCCATCTTCCTGGTAGACAGACAGCCACCTTCTTGCTGTATCCTCTTCACAGAGCAGGGGGTGGAGGAAGGGAGAATGCATGCGGGTGTTGTCAACCCCTTATAAGGAACATTGATCCCATCATGGGAGCTCTCCCCTCATGACGTCATCTGACATCTAAACCTAACTCTGTCCTAAAGGCTTCCCCTCCAAATACCATCTCATTGGGGATTAGGACTTCTACGTGGAATTTAGGGTGGGGTGGAGGGACTACACATACTTTCAGTTCATGGCACTGGGGAGCTGTAAGAAATGTGTGCTAAGCTAGAAATGATGGTGGCTGAACCAGGTCATAGCTGTAGAGTGAGAAGCGGTCACCTCTGGGTATCTTTTGAAGGTAGAGGCCACAGGACGTGCTGCTGGCTTGATAGGCAGTATGAGAGAAAGAGAAGAGTCAAGGATGACTCCCAACACTTTCCCCCTAAGCAACTGGGAAAATAGAATTGCCCTTCACAGATTTGGAGAACACGGTGGGAGAAGCCAGTGTGTGGTCAGATGGCCAAATTGGCCTCCCTCCTTCTTGTCTACTGTCCATCTGAAGCCAGTGAAGTCTTTCTAAGACACAAGTCTGAGTTGCTTATTTCCTCTCTCTTTTGGTTCAAGTTAAGTGGATGAAGGGATGGATGGATGTGTGTTTGGATGTTATATACCCAGGCAGCTTCTGGAACCGTTTCCAATATAAACCCTTTGTTCTATGGCTTAGACATTTTCCAACCAGTCAGTGCTGATCTGGGCTGGAATTAAAGGACTAATTCGGGACTGTTCCCACAGAGCCCTACTTTATTCTCCCCTCATAGTCCAACTGTGTTCTCCCCCTCTTTGTAAGTGGCTTTAAGCATCTGTAAGACAGTAGGTGGATTTACTCTTTCTCTTGGCTGCTCTGAACTAGGCTCTGCTACTGACCCAGGGATGCCTGTGTGTCTGTAGCTTTCTTTCAGTGTTGATTTCTTATTTTAGGTGATCTGTTTTGACTATGAAAAATACTATAACTTTGTGTATATGTGAATTTTCTAGCTATAACTGTTGTGTGTCCTTCTTCCTAAATTACTACTTCTGCTGTCCTGTCTTTCCAGGGCAGTCTTAGTCAGACGGTGAGCAACTGACTTAATCAAGAAAAATTCATTGAGCCTGCTCAGCACAGGCCCCCATGTAGGCCATTAGCAGGGGCATAAGGGATGAAAGACTTCATGGAGAAGAAGTCTTGAAGGATTTAGGTGTACAAAGAATGGGCAAAAGCGCATTTCAAAAAGAAAACAGTGAGAAAAGGAGTCCACATCTTGGGGAGGGTTGGTCGGGCTTGGCTGTAGCTTTAGGCTTGTGAAATGGATTCAGAGAAATGGGGCTGGAAAGGTTAAGTGTGGAGGCGGTTCTCAAACTTGAGTGCACATCAGGACCCCTTGGAGGGTTTGCCAAACCCGGTTTGCAGGCCGTGCCTCTGGAGCGTTGGGTTCAGTAGGTCTGCGGTAGGACTGAAGAATGTGCACGTCTCACAAGGTCAGTGTGCTGCTGGTCCAGGGACCACATTTTGAGAACCACTGTATTGAAGTTCACACTGAGTTTAGACATTTTCAATAGCCAGAGTGGTGATCGTTAAGTATATGCTGTTGCAAGGAGAAAAGGCCTGCTGCTTAAGAAGCCCTTTAGGAATATCCACATATATATGGATATATATGGAATGTATATGTGGCTATATTATGGAGTTTGTATTGTGTAGTTTTACTCTTGCCTTTTAATCATCCTCTATGGAAACCAGGCCCAGTTTTTCCCTACTTAATGAGCTTGAGTCACCTTGCATCCCTGGGTTAAACTTTTCCACATTCTTTTAACCTTTGGCATAAAAGAATTTGGCTTGAGATCCTTGATTTTTCAGCTCCTTATTCAAATTCTTTTTTTTTTTTAATGTAGGATTTAGGTTTCTACCAATCTTACTGCCTAAAAGGTTTTAATTCCAGTAAGAAGTAATTTGTTTTATTAACATCTTCTCATAGCTTCAATTCTTGGGCCCCATGATCATCTTTATCGCCCCGTTCCTCATTCTCCCCGAGGCATTTCGATCTTTCCTCAGATACAGCGAGGAATAGTGAAATGATAGACACCCCAGACAGAGCTGCCTTTCAGCTTCAGCCACATCCTTCCTCCCTGGCTTCCACGGCCCTCGGCCCTCGGCCCTCGGCCCTCGGGCCCTCAGTAATCTGACCCTGCACAATTGATCTCAATTTATTCCCTGCTGAGTTCTCTAAATGCCATCCTTCTTTTTTATCCAGTTCCTTTGCTCCTATTTCCCCTTTACCCACATGCCATGGCTCATTCTTCCTGTCTGTCTGAATGGTCCGTCTAATTACACCTCATCCAGGAAGCCTTCCTACATCCCATTGGCCCCTTCTCCCTTCTCGGAATTCCTTTTTCTCTTGCTGTTGGGCACTTGCTCTCTGATTGTTCCATTCATCTTGGTTTGATCTCCACCGCCACACTTGTAAGCTTCTACCGAGTGGGCCCCACGGCCATACATCTGTTTATCTCCTTCACCTGGGCCACAGACTAATAGCGGTCATGTCCGAAGCACATCCACTGGGGATCTTTCTTAGTAAGCTTCACGCAGCTGCAGAAGTGTGTAGTCTCCTCATATTGTGCTTAGAATCTGAGATGGTGAATTGGTGCATTCAGTGACTTCCTTATTTCTGTACACCTCATTGGTGATCCTTAAGTGAGAATAAATATTCCTTCCCCTACTTTGGAGGACATTACTGTGGAGATGAAGTGGCATGAATCAGACTCAGGAAGTCAGGCCTGGGAGATGGGCAGCTCCCTGGGGCCAGGTAGAGCTCAATAGGCATATTTCATTTGATGAAAGTGTAGTTTTGTTGTTGTGGTTCTGTTTCATTTTGTTTGCTTGCTTTTTAAATTTTGAATTTGAGAGCCTTTCACGTGGATTGCATATTTCAGCGCCTGTGGACCCCACTACTTCCCCTTTATTTTTATTGGGCAGTCCCTGGAGACATTTGAGTTTGAGACTTCTGGAATAAATAATTTGTTTGAAGGCAGCAAAGAAGATTAATATATTGGCTGTGAAAACACTTTAAAAAATACAAAGCAGTGCCAGAATAAGTTGTCACTATTAGTTCAATTGCATATTGAAATGGTGGTTTTTTGGAAGCCGGTAGCATACCACGAAAAAACACAGATGCCATTATGATGACATTCTGTTTGCAAATAAGTGATGTTTTGAGATTATGCAGTGTTTTTAGGTAAATGGAATTTGCAGGAAGAAAGCAGAGAGGATGAAGAAAGAATTCTTTAGGCTCACGAGTGGGAAAAGAAGATACTTCAGAAATCATGATAGAAATACATGTATAGACTTACTGTGTGCCAGGCACTGTTTTAGGCACTTGTATGGCCTATTTTAAGAAAGTAAAACCTAGAAGGAAGGAGGGTAGAGAAAAAGTATTTGTCTAAACCCAGGCTTCTTTCTCTATTTCAGCATTTACATGCATTTTCTACAGTGGGATCATTAACCACTATCACCCTCCAAAACAACATTGTGCAGTTGGGTTCTATTTGTCTGCCAACTTCTCAGTGGATTTTCTAGCTCTCATTGGAGTGGCTGCCTGAGATGTAGGGAGAGAGATTTGGGATTAGCATGGAAGTGTCAGATGAAGGGAGAAGGTGCTCTAAAGCTGCCATATGTTGCCAGCAAGGTGACTGTGTGATTAAAGTTGTTACACTTCATTTAGAAAGAAACGTGGAAAAAGAACTTCTGTATAACCTAATTCTTTATAAGATAAAAATGTAAAAATGTATGGTTTGCTTTTATAGTAATGTCCACATTTCTACTTATCAGCAGTGAAATGCACACATAGGGCCAGAGTGTTAGGAATAGGAGCGAACCCTCCAGTTCTGCTCCCCGAGGCTGCTGACCCTCATCGCCTCATAGGCCTCCCCGGGAGCACTGCCTCACACATCTCTTGTTGGTGTGCGCTTGCGGTACCCACCTGGCACCCGATGCCTTTAGGGGCTCTTAGGTTCACCCCAGCAAGGCTCCCTTTCTCCAGTGAGTGCATTCTAGGTCAGGGTCAGTGAGACTCTGTCTTCTGCCCCTTCTTTGTCAGGTACCTCTGAACAGCTTCAAATAAATGAATAAGCAAATGAAAGCATGTGATTTTTATTTTATCCAGCACATTGTCTAACAGTGTATTGTGACACTAGTCGTTATGGAATTTTTTTTTTTTTTTTTTAATGTTCAGAGGGTTGAATGAAGGAAAAAATTTTCAGATCACAACAGTGAGACCCATTTTCATGTTTTTTCTTTGAGTTTCCTTTCCTATGCGTAGGGGTTGAAAAGATAAGAGTCTTCGTATAAAATGTACATTTCTTATTTTCATAAAACATAAGCATTTTCCATTTTATTACCTAATTTTCATAATGATCATTCTGGGATAACTGTGTAACTTCCCTTTCATTGGGCATTATTTATTTTACTATTCTGCTGTTGTTGGACTTCTAAATTGCCTCTGATTTTCCTCTCTTCTGTAATACTGAGATGGATATCTTTCTGGGGAAAGTGTTTGTAATATTTTGAATTATTTCCTGGGACGCAAAAAAGCATAATAATTGGGTATAAATAATTTGTCCAATTCTCTTAACGGTTTGACTGTTCATCCAGAGTATAATGAAGACTGGCTCTGAAAAGAAATTTGAAATAAAAGAGCTTTAAATATTTAAAGAAATACCTTTATTATTTTATTGAAATTAAGCATTGTGACAATTGTGGGTGCTGAGTTTTTCTTTTTCTTTCTTCTTCTTTTTTTTTTTTTTAAATAGGCATATTATGCCCGTGATGCTCTGGCTAAAAACCTCTACAGCAGATTGTTTTCATGGTTGGTAAACCGAATCAATGAAAGCATTAAGGTACTGAATTTCAATAACCAGATAAATCAGTTGTAATAAATGGTATTCAGAGTGTAAACATTAAGTTAAAAATACTTTAATTTTATAATCAGGTAATTGATTATGACTTACAAAGGTTGTTCCTTGAAAAGAATTTACCTTGCATAGGATTGAAATTTGTCAGGATTCTATTTATTTTGTTTTGCCATGTATATTGTAAGAAATCTCACCCGTCAGTGGTCTAGTGGTCTTTGCAGAGTTACTCTGAGAGCATCCCAGGTCTTGGTTGTGGTTCATCTATCTAGTTTATGCACTTGGCTGAAAAGGTCACTTGACCTCTCTAGCTACTGAAACGCTCTTCAGTAAAATGAGGGTATTGGAGTAGTGTGATTTTGAAAGGCCCTACCTAGATCATAACATTGAGCGATCTTTTATTATAGTAAAGCATCAATAATACCATCTTTAAATAAATCACCTATTAAAATTTCTGGAAGATTCCATACCAAAATTCTATCTCATACATTAAAAAAAAACAAAAACAAAACTAAATTATAGTTATTCTCCTAGTTGTGAAACACAATTAACTTATAATACATGTCTATATTCCTTAGTATGCTTTTAGTGTTCTATTTCAGGCCTGAATTAACCCATCAATTTTAAACTTTTTTTAAGGCACAGACCAAAGTGAGAAAGAAGGTCATGGGTGTTTTGGACATCTATGGCTTTGAAATTTTTGAGGTAAGCTTTTTTCCTAGCTTTTATATTATCTTTATTAATGTAGAATAGTTGGAAATTACATTGTATATTCTATAGACCACACTTAATTAATATAACTTTGAATCTTATAAAGAAGCCTTTTTGTGGATGTAACAAAATGGGTGTGTGTGTTGAGTGCTGAGAGCCGGCATTTTGGAGGCAATGCTCTCAAAGGAAGAACGTCTTGTATAAGTATTTGACTTTTGTAAATTCAGAATTCTTCCTGTGAAATTGCCAACGAGGTATATGGACATTGTGCCTTAGTCATTTGTTCATTTGTAAGAAACAGAAGCAAGATGGTGCCCTGAGAAAGCATGGAGCCCAGGAGCCAGATGCCGGCTGCAGCCTGGCTGGAGCTGGTCACCTCATCCCCTCTGGACTCAGGCAGAGAGGGTCTCAACTGGGTGATGTGTTGGGTCTCATCCAACTGCAATCTTAACGATAGTTCTGTTGCAAAGGTTGAAAGAATTTCTGCAGAAGTTCATAATGAATTTTTTTAAAAAGACTCCATGCCTATTACAGATTAAATACTTAAACATTATATACTTACATTAGAATTTCCTATTTATCCTCTTACTAACTTTGACATTTAGAAGCCATTTTAAGGACTTTTTTTTTTTTTTGCCCCCTCCCCCATTTTAAGGACCTTTTAAAGCCTGTACTCTTACTTTTAGGAGTGGTATTTTAGTTTGGTTTGGGAAAATAACAAGTAGACCAGGCTCCTCCTTTTTTTATTCTCCCCATAAGTAATGATTTGTGAATTCCTTTAAATAAGCAGGCCATGCCCAGAATGACCACCCAAAGCCTGCACGTGTTCCAAATTATCAGGTTCACAGAATAGAAAAAAAAACATCAGTCCATTCCCTGTGCTAAGCTAGGGCTTTCTAGCAAATGTCTTTTTCTTACAACATTTATTTCTGTGATGGTACCTTTTCCCTCCTTGACCACAGTCCATATTGAGGCCAGTTATTGAGGGCTACCTATGTGTAAGTGTTGTGGTGAGTGATACATATATTGTCGGACTTAATTTTCACAAAGATGTCATGAAATCGCTGCAGTTATTCCTTTTTTACAGGTGAGGAGGTGAGGCTCTGAGGGTCAAGTAGCTCCCAAGGTTACATGGTTACCAAAGGGCAAACTCAGGACCTAAACCCTAGGCCTCCTTAACAAATAATCAAAGATCTCCTGTAGGGCACTCTTCTCTCCAAACTCACAAGGTCCCTGTTACCTGAAAATAAGGAGAAAATGCAAATGTGATAAGTTTCTGATTCCCCATATTTCTGTGCCCTTGTCATCATTCCGAGCTGGTCAGCATGGGGAGCCCCCCTGGGGTACTTTGGTATGCTGGTGGCCGAGTGTGGGGCACCTGTGTCGTGTGCTGGCTGCTGCCCGCCCCCCCCATCCTGCCCCTCGAAGATGCTCTTCAGCACAATATCTGCTTATATTGGTGCCCCTTTAGCAGACTCTGCAAAGGAAAGCTTCTGGGCTCTTGGTAATAGGAAAGAATTTGAGGTTTGTGAGTTAGGAGAATTGCTTGTATATACTCAGAACTACCCTCAGATAGAAAAATTCTTTTCTAAAAAAGCCCCCCAAACCAGAACTTTGAACCAAGACCAAATCTAACCAGTCATGTCTATAGCAGATCTTACGATGTACCTAAAATCATGAGAAATTAATTTTCCTTCTCCACTTTGATTTTTTTTCCCCAGTTCTTTGAGAGAATTAAGATTTGTCTTTCATTATAACTAACTGTTCTCTTCATTTTCCTGTCTAAACCTTCTCAGATCTTCCAAACATCTTGATTATTAATAATCTGCTTAATGATTTATTTTATAACTAAATTTACTTGGGGGAAGTCAGAATAGAGATTTGGTTGCACACTTTTATTTTTTTATTTTTTTTTTAAGATTTCCTTTATTTATTTGACAGAGAGAGACAGCGAGAGAGGGAACACAAGCAGGGGGAGTGGGAGAGGGAGAAGCAGGCTTCCCACAGAGCAGGGAGCCTGATGCGGGGCTCGATCTCAGAACTCTGGGATCATGACCTGAGCCAAAGGCAGACGCTTAACGACTAAGCCACCTAGGCGCCCCTGGTCGCACACTTTTAGATACTTTACCTGCTTTTTGATACAGAATTAGAGAGGCTTTTTTTTTTTTAATGTATTCACCTGCACGCCCCAGATGCCATCCTACATTTTCCTAGATTCTCAGCAAAATTAGAACACATGGAAACATCAGGAAGTCCATTGTATTGAACATGAGGGACCCAGGCAATGAAGAACTTAAAAGTACCAGAAGCTGAAGTATAAGCTCAAAGTCTGACTTGGGAAGAAGTATTCTGAATCCTCATCAGTGCACAAATGAAAATTTCTATAATATTGTATACCCAAGTGGAAAAGAAACTGATGGAGTATAGAGAGAATTCTGCCTTTGTTTTTCCATGAAACTTGACTGCAAGAATTAAGTGTTCTGCCTTTTAGAACACCCTGGGCATCACTTTAAAAATTGGACGGTGAAGGTTCAGAAAAAAAATTTTTAATGTTTCTAATTCTGCCTCATGACCCCATTGACAGTTCCCATGAAAACGTTTTTCAGCTGAGCTGGTGGAAACCTTTCATTCATTTTGGTCTGTCTCTAAATGGAAGAGGGAAACTGATGCATTAAACCATGGGATGATGACCCATGGATTTGACTGCAAAGCATTCCAGGGCCAGCTGCATGAATAGCCCTGCCTTGCTGGCCGCATGTGATCTGACGTCAGTTTGGAAAACAGATTAGTGGAACACTGATACCAAAAATAAGAGGAAATGAGTTAAAACACACAGAGAAGAAAAATCTAGCTATAAATCCTTGTTGAATATAAGTCCAGTTTTGCAAAGGAAGAGAGTTCTATAATCCAGACACTCCAATTCCACACGATTAAGTTTGAATGTTCTTATAACTGCTCTCTGAGAAACATTTATAGCGTCACCATAAAATAACAAATGAAAAAATTAAATTCAGAGCGAAGTTGAGCCATCTAAACTGATTCAGCTTTTTTCTAAGTGCTTATCTGAGAAGTACTAAAAGTGGCAGGTAGCTTACTGGGAAAATCTAACAAATTATTAGTGTGCTGTAGACCAAAGCAGAACAGCAAGCTGGATATTTCACTTTTCATACAGTTGAGCTAGTTTCATATAGCCAAAGTTATTTTGAATCAGGCACTCTTTATTCATCTTGCCCTTATGAACCTCATTGAAAGTGACCCATATACAGTAAGAATATGATAGGCTGGATGCAATGATTGTTCCAAATAAAAGAACCTAATAGGCAAACAAGAGTCAGTGTAGCCTGGTAAGTCTGTCTCATGATGATGAGATTTATTTTCTAAATGGTTTTTGAAAGAAAATTGATTCTGGTTATAGGTAATACCTTCTGTTCCAGCTTTTTTCCTTTATTTTTGTTCTTAACATGCTAGAGAACTTAAAGAGGAAGGAGAATTTTTAAAGTACATTTTAGAACGGAAATGATGGGAAGTAATATGGTTCATAATATGTATCTGTACATCATTACTCTTGCTTCTTAAGTCAAAGCTTATTTTAAATTATGTAAGAAAAGCACTATACTGTTGTTTTTCTTAAAATTTACCATATTTTAATATGTACTAGGAAGAAAAATGTTATGTATTTAAAGAGTGCAAGACTTAAATATCTACCTGTCTTAACACAAGGTATCATTAGCCTCCTCTGTTGCCAAGAAAATACAGATAAATTAGTAACAGGCAGGTATTTTTGACCCATCTTTCAAAATCCTTCCAAGCAGAAAGTTCGTAATTAATACTTCAGAGTATAAACTAGTTGTGAACTTCACTGGGAGTATGGTTTTCTGTTTGTTTGATGTTGAAAAGGTGGACTCAAACTCAGGAATTCTTGAAAGAAGCCCTAGATTTTGAAGTTTTGGTCTATTATTTTATTTCTAAACCTAGCAAGTTCTTCCCACCCCAGTCTACACTTGGTGAATACAGTGTAAAACAGCATAGAACCTAGACACCTGGCTGTGTATCTGTTTTCCCTAAAGCAGTCCGGTGCGGGTGGTCAGGGTTCTGGGCTTCACACAGGGAGATTGTGTGATGGGAAATTCTGGAAATGCTTGTTCGAAGATGTTCCCCAAAGTTTTAGTTTTATCATAACCTCAGCCTTTAGGGATAAATATGAGTTAGGCAGTGGAGACACATTCCATGCATGGGGCCTGGGTAGAACACTGGAGAGAGAGAGAGTGCGGAGATGAGTCATTCAAGCTCCTGGCCACTTCCTCCTGAGGAGACTTGAATTCATGAGACTGACATGTGGGAGACAGTGCCTGCCTCAGGGATCACTGCCACCCACAGTTCTTGACACAAAAGTATCCAAATATCAAATTGCCTTGGGGCCTTGAGATTCATGGGGTGGTTCCTTAGACCCAGTTGAGGTATTTTCTAAAGGGGAGAAGGACTCAAGTGGAAAACCCAGTGGTACTTAGTGCCCGTGTACATGAAGGCGTGTTCTGGACCCATGCAACTTGCAGCTATACAAACTCTTGCCAGGACGTTCCTTAATTTTTTTGCAAATTATGTTTGTATGTTATTTTTAATGATTTGTGAAGTCCCGTTTCCCAAAACATAGGGCAATGTCAACAACGTAAACGTAGATCATGAGAAATGGGATTGCCTTCACGTTTGGCAATGACGATTGCTCTGGTGATTCGTAACGTGTTTTGAAGACCATGAGGTGTGTTTGCAGCAGATGCAGAGATACTTCTGAGGGGAAGTCAGCTGGTTTCTGCCTCGATGCTTGTGCTAGTCTATTTTTTGTTGTTGTTCTTTAGACACCGGGATGAGGTAGGAGAGACAAGTTTTTTCTTAGGCCATCCCCAGAACGTTCTCTCCTTGCCACATTATTTATGTTTGAGGGGAGACCTCGCAGGGACAGCATGGGGTGGGTTGCTGTGGTGAGAAAGAGGAGGTGCTTTTGGAATTTGCTGGATCTCTTCATTCTTTTCGTGACCTGCCATTTGCCTCTGTCAATGACTCTTTGGGGAGGGGGATGTGTCATTTATTTTTCCTGAGAATTTAGAATTAGAAGCATTAGATCCTGAAGCCTTGGGACTTCGAGCAAGTTATGTGAGGTATTATTTGAGTCAAACTGTTTTTATCCTGCATAGCTCACACCTAGCAGAACCACAGTTCAGACACCGCATGTAGGCATCAGGGGCCCGTTTTTTGAACTGATTGGACATGTGTCTTGATTTCAGATTTTATGCCAATCAGGAACATAGCTTGAATGGTAAAATCTGTCATTTGCATCAATGAATAACTATCAATAAGTGTTTACTTTTAGAGGTTTATTGCAAATTAAGAACTGACTGCATTTTGTGTAATCTGTCCCTTTTTGCACCAGAATGCAGTAAGTATGAACTGTTTGCAGTGACAGTCTGTTGCATGCTCCTGTGTTACTGGCTTCACCAACTGTGTGGACTTTGCAGTAGATGGCCATTGATTACCTGTGTGCGGATATGAAATAGAGAGAATTCATACAGGAACTTTTAAATATTGAGGGGAAATCTAGTTTGGGTCTAACTTACCCCTGAAGTTGTGTTGTGATTGTGAAGCTTTGCCTCTGATTTCTAACCTGCCTGTGTGTATTTCATAGTCCTGTTGCAAAGCGTCCCTCCAGCTGTTCAGGCCGTGTCATGTGTCTAAGGACACTATCCTGGTCTTGCTTCTCATTAGTTACCATTTGAAGACTTGTTTAAATAGCTCCATGAGTATAGACTTCTTAAATTAACCGTTAAATAAACCATGAAAACTTTAATTTTATTTATAAGTTTTTGAATTGGGGTAGTAGTTTTATATAAGGATATATTTTACCAAACAAAGAAAGCCAGACTTCCTCGTAGAGAGATGGCCTTATCCTGATCATAATCGTAGTAAGGCATCTAGGCCAGATTGACGTCAGCTTCTAATCAAAATTGTTAAGCTCCAAAGATCGGAGCACATGGCTTTTAAAACTTTATGTGAAAATGAGTACTGGGGAATGCCCTTTGTGTCTCAGACCATTCGTTGAAAGTATTGAAAATAAATGTGTTCCCTTTAGTAAAAACCTTCATGATTAAAAACAAAAAAACTCTTTTCCTTGACCGGACTTAACATTTGAAAGATAAACCAATGATCGTGTGTATGTGTCATTTATGGTTTAGAGTTAAAAGTTCTCCCTGATTAACGAGTTCGCAATAGGAAATGCTTAGCTGAATTCTAAGAAAGAATGTAGTCAGAAATCAGTCAGCATCATAAGTCTCATTTTAAAATTTGTCCTACATAGGAGCAAAATTGATTTTGAAAGTTCAGCTTTCGAAAAGCTCTATGACTTTTTTGCTTTCATCATTTACAGAGAGATTTGAAGGTCAGTTGCTCTGTGTATTCATGAGAAGCGATGAGCTTCAGTTTCACACCGGGATGCCCGTGGCTCACAGCTCGTTAGGGCCAGGACTGGCCACCTCGGTAGGAGAAGAGTCAGGTTTATCAGTGGTGGGGTCGTACTGTCCCTTGCTCCCATGGCCACCATCTCCTCTCCACAAAGACAGACGATAGAGGTGAAAATAACACATCTTACTACCAGATCTACCTCTTCCTGGATGGTGTGGTTCTTGGTGGGGTGTATTCATTCAACAGACAGGCGTTGTGTGCCCTCAGTATCTACGGCAATACATTAGGCCCCGTGGATGGTCCAGAGATGATTTAGGCGTGGATCTTCCACCAGAGTTTGTAGGAGGTAACTCTAATATGAAGGAGAAGCTGCTGAGAACCATACGAGCGATAAATCAGGAGCCTTCTGAGAAGAGAGTTTCTCACTCGGGAAATGATTTTGATGTGCTGATTCCCTTGAATCTCTATTTTTTCGGCACTTCGCTCATTCATTCACTCATCAAGTCACGTGGAGAACTTGCTAGGTGCAAAGTGCTGCATGAGGCACGGGCTTACACTGGTGAACAGAAGAGACACGTAGTCAGCCCTTGCCCGTCTAGTGAGACAGGGCTGAAACTAATTAGTACACGTGTACACAGAGGCCCACACGCATGTACACAGAGCGTGATTTTTAGGAAGTGCTGGTATCTAAGAGTCAGAATGAGGGAGCTGACCCTGCATAGAGGAACAAGAGGTCAGATCAAGAAGACTTCCTCGAGCTGCAGAGTTTCACCCGAGAATGGCGGATTGAGAACTTGGGTGACAGAGACTATAAATCTCACTGTTCCTTTTCGGATCCTTTAGGGGAAACTGTTTATTTATTTATTTTTTGTTTTGTTTTGTTTTATACCATGTGTGAGGTGCTCCTTTGTCAACTAAAAATCCTCATCTTTCAAAATACTGCATAACTTGTGTATACTTCATTCACCCACTTGACTCATGAACCATTTCTCGAGGGCCTGCAGCGTGCAAGCCTCTGTGTGCTGGGTCTCAGTGTCCCAGGAGCTGTGTGCTGGGCCACAGTTAAATCCGCCGGACGGTGTATGTATGGTGTTTCTTGTGGATTGCGGTGTTAGAGTGTCACTGCTGTGTGAGACCTAATGGCATGGCTTATAACGCTCTCTTCATTTTTCTCCATGTAGGACAACAGCTTTGAGCAGTTCATTATTAATTATTGTAATGAAAAGCTACAACAAATCTTCATTGAGCTGACTCTTAAAGAAGAGCAGGAGGAGTATATACGGGAGGTAATGTTGAAATACATTTTGTTCAAGGTTCCTCTTTTTACTCATCATACAAATTGTGGATTCAGAAGTCGCTAAAACAGAACCCTAAAATCAGATTTATCTAAGTTTAGCCACATTTTGTCTTTTAAAAGTGCATTTGTGAGGACATCTGAGCTCACTGGGATTATCTTTGCTGCCCTGCTGCTAGAGCCTAGAACAGTGCCTGGCACATAGTAGGTGCTCAGGAAGTATCAGTTGACTGGCTTGAGTCTTAGCAGGTTCTACTGTAATGATGTAAAATAATAGTGTGTTAAAAAAAGAGTCAGATGAATGAGTAAACAGCAGTGGTACATCCATAGCAGGCAATAAAAAGGAACAAACACCATTTGCAACAACATGGATGGACCTGGAGGGTATTATGCTAAGTGAAATAAGTCGGACTGAGAAAGACAGACACCATATGATTTCGCTCATGTGGAATCTAAAAAACAAAACAGATGAATACACAAAAGCTAGAATCAGACCGATCAACACAGAGAACCAGCTGATGATTGCCAGAGGGAAGAGGGGTAGAGAATGGGCAGAACAGGTGCAGGAGAGTGGGAGGTCCAGGCGTCCAGTTATGGAGTGAGCAAGTCTCAGGGGTGGAAGGCACAGCACAGGGAATACAGTCAGTGGGACTGTAACCTTCGTGCATGGTGCCAGATGGGAGCTGCGCCCATGGTGGGCACAGGGTAACGTACGGAGAAGCTGGATCCCTGTGTTGTACACCTGAGACCAGGGTAACGCTGTGTCAGCTATACTCAAAAGCAGTTTTTTTTTTTTTTTAAACCAACAAATAGTTGATCAAGGACTTATCTGAAGAATTGGCTACTCCAGAATAAAACGTATTAAAAATGAAAGAAAAAAATAATAAAAATGTCAGTCCACTGTCAAAAAAAAAAAAAAAGGAGCAAGCAGTTGATAAACACAGTGACATAAGGAATCTCAAATGCATTATGCTAAATGGAAGCCAGATTCAAAAGTCTGTATACTCTAGGATTCTATGATATGTTGTTCGAGAAAAGGCAAAGCGGCATTGATTTCCTAAAATTTTATAATAAAAACAGGTAATATTTGTTGAGTGCTTACTATATTGCCAGGTGTTGTACTAGCACTGTGTAAATTATCTCACTTAATGTAATTTGAAAATAATCAGAAGTAATGTTTATAAAGTTTCATCCTTAATTGTAAAACCATATGTGGTTTTCATGCTTTCATTTTTTAAATAATGTTTTTTGAAGTATAAAATTATTTCAAACAAAAGGAGCAATTATTGTACTGTGTCTATATTGTATTATATTTTTGTTTTTATTTGCTTTAATATTTTAATAATGGTATTACCTATTTTTCTTCATTTTCTATAGTGTTATTGTAAATTATTAAAGACACTGAATCCTTTTTTCTTTCCTTTTTTTTTTTGCTTCAGTACAGAATTTTCTAATGTGATTGTTATCCCCAGTGTCTTAATAAAATAACCCAGGTACTCGAAAGCTAAATCATAAATATTTCATCTTTCTTTTAGAATGATCACCATGCTTTAGAAACATTTCATACTTGGCTGGCACCTTTTTTAACATAAACATCCTAAAAGCCAGAGTCATTCTCTTCCTGTCTTCTCATCGTAAATGGATTGCCCAAACTTTGATCTGTAACTTAAAACAGTTGGTACAGATTGTCTAAAACACGTCTAAGAATATATAGGAAGATCCCCAGCTTGCTATATGAATTAAATTCCCCTTAGAAGAAAAATAAATGTTTACACTTACAGGCACAGTGTATGCAGATCCAGAATGATGACATATAGCCTCACAGATTTGGCTTTGTAGCTAGCCTCAGAACCAGTGGGTCGATTTTCATGTCTTTCCTTACGTTGGAAATATTTTGTCTTAGCACTGGGATGTTTTTACATTTGAAATAGTCAGCTGCCTTACAACATGGGATTGACTCTAAAATTAATTTTTCCTTGTGGTTACAAATTAAGAACAGAAAAAATGTGGGCCTTAGATTCCTGGGATCAAGTTCTGACTTATTTCCTTATAAACATTGTAAATATACACAAAGTAATATTGACCCAAGGGCCTGTTAAGTAAATGTTTGGCACAGGGCCAATGAAGTGCATGGGAAATTGCCACAGATGGGAGAGTGGAATGGGAGGCGGTCTCAGAACAGGTCAAGGGCGTGCGTGCACTTTAGTCACATCATGTCAGTGGTAGACCGCTGAAATTAAGGAAGTTTTGGGAACCAGAAGATGACAGTTTGCAGCGCTGATTTTATAAAGGAAATACCCAGAGAGGACATGAAGCATAGAAAGGTAGCACAGTGGCTGTTTTATAGATGGTGGTGTGTGGCCTCATCATATGGAATCTGATTTTGTTCTCTCTTGTTTCTAAGGGCATAGAATGGACACATATTGACTACTTCAATAATGCTATCATTTGTGACCTAATAGAAAATGTGAGTATAAAAATTGCTTGGTAATAATTTCCTGCACAAAAGATCTCGCAGGCTTCGGTGTTAAGCTGTAGCATTTTCGCTATTTTGACACTTTTCTTTACAGAACTGCAGAGTTCTGGAGACTCCATTATAGCCATCAGAGATCATGCACAGTTCTTGAATACACACATAGACAGCTGGACGTTTTGATCCTTGGCTAGGATTTTCAATCTCGTCCCGTGGCCACATCACAAGAGCCCACGCATGACGTTCAGATGCCATGCCCTCAGTGCACGCCCCATTCTTGCTGGGAGCCCAGGTCTAGTCCCCGGCTCCTGGCAATATGAGCACTGGTCAGAGGAGGCTCGGGAAAAACGTTTTTGCCCAATCATTTATCCATTTCGTTTCCAAAATTCCGGGAGCCACTTAATACACTGTTCAGTGGTTATTACCAAAAAGAGAATTATCGGTGAGGATGTGTGAAAATGTGCATGATTGCTGGGAGTGTAAATTAGTGTAGCCACAATAGAAAGCAGCCTGGAAATTCCTTAAAAAATTAAAAATAGAACTGTTGTGTGATCCAGCAGTTCCACTTCTGGGTATATATATATGCAAAGGAAACAGAATCAGGATCTCGAAGAGGTATCTTTACTCCCGTGTTAATTGCAGCATTATTCACAATAGCCAAGATATGGAAACAACCTAAGTGTCCGTCTTTAGATGAATGGATAAAGAAGATGTGGTGTGTATATACAATGGGATATTATTCAGCCTTGAGAAAGAAGGAAATCCTGCCATTTGTGACAAAACAGATGGACCTTGAGGGCATTACGCTAAGTAAAATAAGTTAGGCAGAGAAAGACAAATGCTGGGTGGTATCATTTATGTGTAGAATCTAAAAAAGCCAAAGAAACAATAGAATAGTGGTTGCTAGGGGCTGAGGTGGGGGAAATGGGGAGATGTCAGTCAAAGGGTACGGACTTCTAGTTACAAGATGAGTAAGTTCCAGAGATCTAATATATAGCATGGTGATTACAGTTAACAATGCCATATTATATATTTGAAAATAGGAGAGCAGGTCTTAAGTGTTCTCATCACAAAAAAAAAAAAAAAAAAGGTAACTATGTGACATGATAGAGGTGTTAACTAAGGCTTACGGTGGGAATCATTTTGCAGTATAAACATATTTCAAATTATCACCTTGTATACCTTAAGATTCCACAGTGTTATATGTCCACTGTATCTCACTAAAGCTGGAAAACATTGTTAAAATAAATTAATAGAGAACAACAAACGTGCTCTTCAAGTTTAGGTAAAGGAGGATAAAGGGGCATGCTCTTCCAGCTACATGTTCTTCAAGTAAGATAACAAAAAAAATTTCTTTGAATTAAGATAAAGGAGGAGAGAGGGACAGTCATGGGAGCTGAGCTAAGTGGGGCCCCAGGAGTGGTTCCACTACAGACCCGGCCTCGGTTCAGACTGCCTGTGTGGGGGCTGTTGTGTGTGTGTGTGTGACTTTGCAGGTGGCCGAGGACCACGGGAATTTTCAGGTGACCAACTGTGTCTGTATTTATGTGAAAAGGCTTAAAGTATGAAAAATTACTAGATAAATCTTGGATTCCAAAAGGTTACTAAATATTTTTTTTACATCGTACTCTGTAGTTTATTATAAATGAATTGATTGCAGAAAGGTTAATTCGTATGTGAAAACTTGGGAGCCCTTTTTTTATGCTTAAGATTACTCACACTCTTGGCCTCGATAACAAAGTTATTGAAAGTTATTTGAAACGATGGGTAAACTTTATCGTCCTGCAGTCTTTTTAGCTGTCAGTGGTAGGTGAGTGCTGGAATAGAATCACAGGCTCGAAATGTCCAGCAAGTCACTTTCTTTTCATCTGTAACAAGACCTTTTGGACATTATGTAATTAGCCAGTATCTCTTCCCTCAGTTTTTAAGATATTCCTGAAGGCTGCACCTTGAATTAAATGGAACATTAAATTGAATATTCTGAAGTATGACTGTTTAAGTAAACTTTGCTTTGAAATATTTGAACAGTGTTGGAAGGTGAATGCTAACGTTCCACCTAAAGCAATTCAAAACTCTAATATCCAGAAAAATCAGTGAATTTACTGAAAATTTTGTGCTTGTAAATTTTGTGACCAAAGTAATTTGCTGTGAGAACTTTAACTTTCAGAAGTCATGACTAGTACATTTTCCTTCAAAAATATAACATTGAACTTATTTTCCCTTCAAGAAGGAAAAACAGAGAGAGAGAACCATGGTAATACACTTAATTTAACTAGATTATCTCAGCCCCAAATCCCCTTGCCTATATGCTTGGAGAAACTCAGGTTCACGTAGAAGCCTGGGTACATAAAGGAAATGTTTCCTTCCGGCGTTACCTAACAATAATGTTTACTCTGGGGCTGTTGTGAACACACTTGATCCCTGAGAGTCCACACTTCCCCTGGGGTTTTGTGTGGAATGAGCAAATGCTGGTCGGAGGATGTCATGGCCTTGTGAGGAGAAGGGGAGAGGAACTGGGAGCTTTGGCCCGGTGGAAGTGGGTGGGGCTGATGGTCAGTAGAGTGGATCGTTCTCTTTGGAATGGGGACATACGGGCCCATAGGGGCAGTGCAAGGAAGAGCGGCCTTTATTTAGCAAAGTAGAAGATTCTGGATTTTTGATTCAGTTTAACTGGGCTGACTGCTCTTAGGATAAATGGGACCATGGGGTCTGAATACACAACAAATTCTCACTCATGTTCAACATTCGTTTTGAAATTTTATGTGGAAGAATTTTATTCTAAACAGATATTCTTAAAACACAGCTTGATTGCGTTGATCCCAAATCACATTTTTTTTTTTTGCGAGAAAATAAACTGTATTTTTACATGAACAATCTGAAAACATCTGAAACCAATTTCCTTCTGAAGCTATGGATCAAATAATGGCCTTAGAAGACTGTGCTTTGTGATTTGTGACCACATGTCGTAGAGATTGCATTGTCACATGTAGTTTCTGACGTTTAGATTTGTGTTTGAGTGTGTTTGGAATGTGAGGTCTGATTTGCCTTTTTTGAACAATGTGGATTTCAGTCATCAGCCCGCTGAGGTAGCTGAGGTGACTCCTAAGTCCTGTTCTTTGGGGGGATGGGGGGCAGAGTGGGGGAGGGAGACTGATAGGGACCCCCCCCCCCCCAGCAGGGACACACACCTGGGCTGTGGAAGGGGGCCAGGACTCCTGTGGCTTCTTGTGGCTTGTTTTGATTCTCTGCTTTTTGTTGTAACCAAGCGGAATTTTCTTGTGACTAAGTTAATTGTGTTTGACGGTGTAATTAGGAATAATTATTTAAACAATACAGTGAGGAAGGAAGGAAACCCTTTTTACTTCCTTTCTTGCAGAACACAAATGGGATCCTGGCCATGCTGGATGAGGAGTGCCTGAGACCTGGCACGGTCACCGACGAGACCTTCTTGGAGAAGCTCAACCAAGTCTGCGCCACCCACCAGCACTTTGAGAGCAGGATGAGCAAGAGCTCTAGGTTTCTCAATGACACATCCCTGCCTCACAGCTGTTTCAGAATTCAGCACTATGCTGGCAAGGTATGGGGGAGCTGCGAGCACCCAGTGGGCCTGCAGTCCTTCCCTTGAGGAGGCCATGCCTCAGGTGGCATTTGGACCAGTGCCAACTTGTAAGAATGAGTCGCCGAAATCACAATAGAGGTAGAATCTGAATCGTGTTGAGTCAAAATCTTAACTGAGAGCTGAAAGGAAAAGCCAGTGGTCTTAATGAAAGAGCTCAAATGTATTTTAAAAATCGATTTTATTGTTTCCAAGCTCTCCGTTATCCTATAAAAATAGATCTGTCAACATGAATAAAAGGAGACCTGCTAGTAAAAATTAGGAGTCACTAACGACTGACAGTAAGGTTTTAGAAGCACAGATCACTTAGCAAAAACAATGAATTCTTAGACTGAGATTTTGAAATAACAGTGGGGAAAATACCTACTTTTTTAAAAAAGCACTTATTGGGATGCCTGGGTGGCTCAGTCGGTTAAGCGTCTGCCCTTGGCTCAGGTCATGATCCCAGGGTCCTGGTATTGAGTCCCGCATCTCCCTCTGCCTCTGCCCCTCCCCCTGCTTGCGCTCTCTCTCTCTCTCTCTCTGACAAATAAATAAATACAATCTTAAAAAAAAAAAAAAGCACTCATTTGCTTAATATTTGAGGGAATTAATTTTATGCCACCTAAGGTCTATAAAGATAATGTTAATGGGCGCCTGGGTGGCTCAGTTGGTTAAGCGACTGCCTTCGGCTCGGGTCATGATCCTGGAGTCCCGGGATCGAGTCCCGCATCGGGCTCCCTGCTCAGCGGGGAGTCTGCTTCTCCCTCTGACCCTCTTCCCTCTCGTGCTCTCTGTCTCTCATTCTCTCTCTCTCAAATAAATAAATAAAATCTTAAAAAAAAAAGGTAATGTTAAAACCAATTTTGACAATAACTTAATTTTTAGAGTCCTGAAAGAGTATCAGTTGATGTTAATACCTTCTTTCTTTTACATAAGGTTGCCGACATCAGGCTCCTTGCTCCGAAGGAGGCCTGCTTCTCCCTCTCCCACTCCCCCTGCTTGTGTTCCCTCTCTCTCTGTGTCTCTCTCTGTCAAATAAATAAATAAAATCTTTAAAAAAATAAATAAATAAGGTTGCAAATTCCAAAGAGGAAAACATTCTTATTTATATATTTATTAAAAATTAGGTATATAGTATCCAAATTTCTGTTAATTTCAAAAAGTTGGAACCTAGTACTTTTTTTTTTTTGTTAGCTTATGTTATTAAAAGATACTTTTCTGGTCAGTTTCTCTGCCCACTTAGGATGTCTGAAAATATCAGTGCTATCTCTGTTTTCTCCTGTCTACTTTTAAGCAGACTAGAATTGGCACATGTGAACTAAAAAAAAAGAAAGAAAAGTAAAACCTCAAAAATGTGCTCAAACACCAAAAAAGCCTACAATCCTTTGAAAATGTTATGATAGCATTTTTTGGAGTTTATTCTTGCAAATCCTGAAGTGTAATAGAATTTATTTTGAACTCTTCTGTGATTTAGACAGATGGAATTTAAACTTGGAGGCTAATTTGGTATTAGGAGTGTGACTAATGTGCTGAGGGAGGGGGGTTGATGGGGAAAGTAGAGGCTGAATTATAGATAGTCTTGGAATATTTTTAACAGTTGTGTGATGCCTGGGACTGCAGTTTATCAGCTGCTGAGTTTCGTGTGCTGCTCTTAGGTGCTGTACCAAGTGGAAGGATTTGTTGACAAAAACAATGATCTCCTCTATCGAGACCTGTCCCAAGCCATGTGGAAAGCCGGCCACACCCTCATCAAGTCTCTGTTCCCCGAAGGGAACCCTGCCAAGATCAACCTGAAAAGGCCTCCTACAGCAGGCTCTCAGTTCAAGGCGTCTGTGGCCACACTGATGAAAAACCTCCAGACCAAGAATCCAAACTACATTAGGTATTTCTGGCACATAAAATTCTTCGACAGGTTCATTAGGAAGGTAGTTTCAAGGAAGATCATTTCCCTGTTTGCCTAAATCGGAATATAACCCCCACAGAGGATAACCCAAGTTCTTACCCATCAAATAAGGTGGTCTCTTGGGTTTGCTTAAAAAATCCTCCAGTGCTCCTCCCACCTCTTCAAGCAAGGAATTTCAAAAAGCGGGGGGGATAGATATTTAATGAAATTGCATTGTTCTCACATAGGATTTTTTACTTTTTGTATCTTTGTTTCATGACATGTTCAGAAATGTAAGCGTTTTTCTGGTAAAGGTTTTGCAGAAAACTCTTCTATTGGATTCATCTTCTTACATTAACTTAGAGCACAGCATTAAAGCAAGTGGGGCTTTGGTTCCAACTTTGGTGTTAGGAAATATGTCTCTTTCCTTCTTAAGACTTACAGATTTGGAGAAAGGAATGACTCCCAAAACATTCTTAAATTTTTCAAAGCAACAGAAAGAATTCCTTCAGAAGCATCGGGTCTTTTTTTCCTGTTTCCAGGGCACCTTAGATCTCGAGATTCAGTAAAGCCCAATGAGGATTGGAGTTTTCAGTGTGTATATTTGGTGAAGTAGATAATGGGGGACGTGTATCGAACAGGTCAGGTTTCATATAGCGCACACACACTCACACATCCCTTCCAGAACTGTCTTTGAAAATGCCATTGTGAGGAACCTAGCGGGAAGAACATTTCTGTGTGGTTTGTTTACCTAATATTTATAATGGTAACAAATATAAATAGTCAAAGCCCCCTGGTTTGATTGCAGTCAGATTGGAACATATAGCAGACAAAGATCCTAGTTTCAAAAAAGAAAAAAAACCCAGGAAACTTTCTGTGGTCAGTTGCTTTTGTTATTCTCAATTAAGTGGACTTTTAAAAAGTTATTATTTAATAAGAATTTACATGATGTGATATGCACAGATCCTGGGTGAACAGCTCAGTTATTTTTTCATCATTGTATTCTCTTTGACAACCACCATCCTGGTCAACATAAGGAATATTCTATCACCCCAGAATGTTCCTTCATCCCCCTTCCTTTTTAGTGACTTTATTGTATCTCTAAGAAGTCTTAATAAACTATAAGCTTGTGCATATATTATATTATTTCTAGAGTCCTTGTAGTTTCAGATTTCACGTTAAGGTCCATATTTTTCCATATAGATATCCTATTGCTCTGGCACCATATATTGAAAAGAAAAAAAACACTATTTTTTATTCAGTTATCTTGATGCCTTTATTGAAAATCAGTTGAAAACACGTTTAAGTGTCTAGGTCTAAACTCACTAGGCTGTTCATTGATCTGGTTGTCTATTTTTAAGCCAAAGGGTGGACATTATTTTTTGTAAATGTAAAAGGAGAAGCATAAAAACACCGAAGTCAAAATAGGTCAGACTTAATTATTCACATATTATGTATGTGTGTAGAATTTATTTAACACTTTTAAGTAGGCAGATATAACCATAAATGTTTAACAATGTATTAATTAAGATATAGAGATTGCTTCCATAAGATCCAAACATAACAATGGCTTAAACAAGACTCATTTATTCCTTATGTAACTTCTGAGTATAAGGATTTTGGGACTAATCCAGCATTTTCTTCTGTTTTGTGGCCCTGTGGTTCCCAGGGTGTTTCCCTCATCCATATTGTCAAAGATGGCTTTCTACCATGTGGCTCTGTATTCCCAGCCAGCAGTTAGAGAAGAGCAAGGGGAGTGCAAGTCCCTTCCTTTTAAGGACACTCAGAAGTGCCATATATTAATTCTGTTGTGATCCTAGTGGCCAGACTTTTGATCACATGGCCACACCTACGTGCAAAGGAGGCTGGGAAATGTTTGTTGTTCCTTGGACAGCAAAATGCCTTGTTAAAAAGGAGGGAGATACAGGGCAATAGGGAACCAGTTGTGTTTTTAATAGTTTCATTGAGTTCTATCATACGGTACAGTAAAGTGTATGAATCTTAATTGTACAGCTTGTTGAAGTTTTTATATATGTATACCCCTGTGCCCATCATCCCCGAAGGTTCCTTTGTGCCCCTTCTCTGTCGATCTGCACCCCTACCTCTCCCCAGAGGTAATAGCAATACTGATTTCTAATCATAGATTTGTTTTTCTTGAACTTCATGTAAATGGAATTAAAAAATATGTACTCTTTTATGTCAAACTTATTTCAGTCAACAAAATGTCAGTGATATTCATCCATGTTATTATTGTATGTATTAGTATATTCTTTAAGTGTCATGTATGTCATATTCATTTTTAGCTTTCTGTAAAAAGTTTAAAATAATTTCAAAAGATATGACTAGGTTTCCCAAGAGTAATAAATAATTATCGCAAAATAATTATATACTCTACTTTGTAAAACACAGATCTATCCTCAAGAGACAGAGTTTAAAACCTGAAATCTTTGTAATATTTTAGGTGCATCAAACCAAATGATAAAAAAGCAGCACACATCTTCAGCGAGGCTCTAGTATGTCATCAGATCAGGTACCTGGGTCTTTTGGAGAATGTTCGAGTGAGGAGGGCAGGCTACGCCTTCAGGCAAGCCTATGAACCGTGCCTAGAAAGATACAAAATGCTTTGTAAACAAACATGGCCTCATTGGAAAGGACCAGCAAGGTAAGAAATGCATTGATGACATTTAATAATGAAGTTTTAAGGCCTACAAATCCCATGCTATTTTCTTCACCTGCTGTTAGTGAAACAGTTCTGTGGCAAGTTGGATGCATCCTCTGTGTTGGACCCTCTTCCATTAGGGTACCGTTTTGTGCTAATTACTGATTGATTATAGAGGCCTCGATTGTAAGGTCTGAACAGGGCTTATCAGATCCACATTTGGAACTTGTATGTCAATAGAATTTTAAAAATATGCTGTGGCAAGTTTGTAGGAGGGGATTTGTAATTGCTAAGTATATTTGTGTAGAATCATGAAAGGAGTTAGAGGCATCTCGGATCACTGCTCTCCGCTTTTTGGGTTTTTTTTTTTCCTGGGGAATTAACCCCAGAGACGACGGTGAGTGGGGGTGATGGTCTTACTCTTCGCCTGGGTCTGCACCAACTGAGAAATAGATACAGGAGCAGATAGGACTCAGAGTCAGTGTTATTGCTGGTAAAGCTGGATTGGAGAACACGTCAGAATCCGGGTCCTGCGGCTTTCCGCCCATCTTCCCTGAACTGTACTCAGGCATCTAGTCCCAGACAGAGCGACGGACCACTGCAGCCCCTGTGAGCTCTCCACATGCAGACAGAACCTGTGTACTGCCGGGGGGCTGCTGCAGAAGAGAAAGCAGGCTTCAGCTGTCCGCTGCTCTTTCTTCATCTCTTGCCAGGCGGAGAAGTTGCCCCTTCTCTGCAGGTGGTAGAAGCTCTCCCAGCCACCACAGGAAGGCCGCCGTGTCTGTTTTACAGGCTTATGCAGGCACTAGGGATTTGATTTCACTATACTGGTATTGCCCCCACATTCTCACTGGACCTGGCCTGGAATAGAGCACTCACCCTGTATTACAAGGAGATGAACTCCAGACATATGATCTGGCCTCCGATGCACAGGTCAATACCCAGGCAGCATGGGATCTGCATACTGTTTGTTCCCGTTGCTAATTGCCAGGGTATTATGGTCGGTATTTACCATAATGCACAGAACATGCCTTCACTCCCTGCTTGGCACCTAGTCCCTAAGTTGGTGGGGTGAAGTTTGGTTAAAGATTGATGTTGAAAGGGGGTCCAGGATGGAGAAGTCAGAGCCCAGTTCAGGCCTTGCTTCCATCACATAAGGCCTCTGCTTCATTCCACCCCATTGGCCTGGCACTTAGCACTGTCTCTTGAGCTCTGCCCATGCTGTGAGGCATGAGCGCAATATTAAAAATATTTTCAAGAATTAACTGAGCAGGTTCAAAAATAAATATGAATTTCTTGTATCCCCTCCTGGTTCTGGTTGGTGCTTTGTTATGGGTATATTTGATACAAAGATTGTCTCTGCTAATGAAATCAAGATACTGGCTTTAATGCCATATTTTCCTAGACTACATAGTTCTGAACCCAAATTTACTCTTTTAGCGTTACTGGATTTGGTTTAATTTGTGGAGTTCAGTCTGAAAAATCTTTCACAAAAGACTGCTTACTGAAAGCCAATTATACTTGGAAATAAAGCTATTTTTTATGCTGCTGAGAACCTGATACCATGATTGAAGAGAAGATAACCTCTTTTTGTAACTCAAAAAACTCACTGTTTTTATTTATTTTTATAGGGCTGGCGTGGAAGTTCTGTTTAATGAATTAGAGATTCCTGTGGAAGAATACTCCTTTGGTAGATCAAAGATATTCATCCGGAACCCAAGAACAGTAAGTAACCAAAATCTTGACACTCTGAACTTACGTTATAATCATATAGGCAAGTCCTTAAAGGATATTTAACTTCATAACATCACCAGAGATGCTGCCAGGAGGCCCACATTCTTGTTTTTTCTGCAGATGTCCAGGAGGATGGGCAAGTAGGAGGGCAGTAGAAGAACGTAGTTTTTTTAATGAAACATCAAAATCTTTGAACTGATAGATTGTACAACCCTTACTAGAGAAACGGTTATTACAACAATAAAACCTCCCTAATTTATAGGAATTGGGGGTAAATTCGGTCTATATTGATTATAGCTGAATTTTGTAATAATTTTAGGAAAGACAACCCTATTATTTTGAGGTACATGAAAGCATTCCTACTGAAAAAATTTTTAAGGTGAAAAGGACACTTAAAATTCTATGTAGGAACTCCAAGGGAACTTTTTTTGTAAATGAGTATAGACTAGGATGAAGTATAATTAATGTAGCAGTGTCTTTGGTAATGTGGAGAATCTGGTAAATGTTTGAATTGTTCAAGAGAGAAACATTATCAGCATCCCCCTGCGCTTAGTAGTTGCATTCCCGTGGATAGCGTGAAGGTAAATCTAAGCTTCCAGTTCATCCCCTCTCTGATTTGTCATAAATTCTACATCGCCCTATTGTAAATAGTGGATTTTGTATGAATTCATCAAAATAAGTCTTCTCGTGGGTTGTTATTCCTATCATCTGTGATTAAGATGGTTATGCATTTTTTTTTCTCAATGTGGTTGATTCTAACATCGTGAACTTTTTCTTCCTGGAGATGTCTTTCATTCATGTCGTAAGGTTTTGGTAGACTTTTGATAAATCCATCTATCCTTTCTTATTAGTTATTCAAACTAGAAGACCTGAGGAAACAGCGTCTTGAGGACTTGGCCACTCTCATTCAAAAGATTTATCGGGGGTGGAAATGCCGTACACACTTCCTGCTAATGAGAAAAAGCCAGATCGTGATAGCTGCCTGGTACAGGAGATATGCGGTAAGAGCCTCCAACCTTTCTCATCTGTAATAATGATGCTCATTTGCAAGTATTCATTATGTAGTTAACTGTGTATGTCATTTTTACATATTCGGTTCCCCCAGCAACTTCATGGAATGAGTGCTCTTGTGGTACCTTTGTTAAAGACAGGGAAACTGAGGCATGAGTCGTTAAGTAACTTGCCCATGGGCAAACAGCTACTTAGCAGCAGAGATGAGGTTTGAATCCAGGACAACTTTAAAGCTCAAGTTTAGTATGTCACGACGCTGCCTTCCCTGATAGAGATACATGTAGTGAGAGATTGAAATCTTGAAATTGCTCATTGGATTCGAAGAGGCAGTGTCATTTAACTCTCTTCGTATCGTAGGGTCAGTTTTCCAGAATAATTGGCTGTTCTCCGTGTATTGTAGCAGCGCTGAAAATGGCTTCATTCCAGAAAACTAATGCCCCATTGTAGTAGAATTCTGGGTTTGGTGCAAGAGTGCAATTTCCTTTAGTCCTCAGATGGCTGGTCTTATTAACTAGGGGAAAAGACTCAAAAATACAGTATGTTTACTTAATAGACATGGCATTTCTTTTTGGGATTTTCTTTCTCACTTGATTATAGATGTTTCACTGAAGGAGTAACATGTTTGACGGAAGCCCGAAGGTTTGCCTTTAGGCTAGCTTAAACCTGGGCTGTGTTCTCACAAATGAATTTTAGTGATAAAAACACTACTCCCAGTGCTTTTTCAATCTATGCCTTTGCTCTAGAGAGTGAGTTGGAAGATGAATTGAATTTGCAGTCAGATCTCCTTTAGGGTATTCTGTTTTTCTGCTATAGAAACATCTTACTAGGAGGCGGTGTATAACCAGGACATAGTGTTGCTGACCTAGTCTCATGCCATGTGTTTTAGCGTAGTATGTCCAAGTTTGAGAAATTAAGGACATACTTAAATGATTAAGCCAAAGAAAAAAAATTGCTTGATCTTTAAGAGAGTATCTTTAAAATTGCTTCCTCTAGTCGAAAGGGTACAATGAGCAGTACGGGTGTGGATGTATGGACCTGTCCAGTCACGATGTTAGATGCATTCCTATGTATTCTGCAAAGGCGCAGAGGACAGTTGTCACCAACCTGGCTGTGGTGGATTCTCTTCCGTGCACACAACAGTGGCACTTGGCATTTCTGCAGATTCATAATGCTCTATTTTGTATTTGCCTGCGAAAGGGGGGACTGAGAAATCGCCAGTCCTCAGGGACCCTTTTCATCATTTATTTTTGAGATCATTAAGAAAATCCAAGTTTGGGAGTGTAGCGAATTCATCTGTCTTGAATCCTATGGATGCTTTTGCCAACACCTACTCTACCATGCTTAGCCCTAAACACAAATAATGTACCCAACAAAACAACCTAATTTCCTGACCTCCTAGAGTTTATATCTAGTAAGGGACAATATGGGTGTAAGCAAGTGAATGATCGGAACAATTACAGATTGTAGTCAGTGCTAGGAAGGAAACAAGAGTACTGAGATAAAGGATAGTGGAGAGTTAGGATATAAATTTAGATAGCATGGTCAAGGAAGACCTCTGGAAGGCGGCATTTCATTGGAAAGCTGAGAAGAAACAGACAGGGCAATGAACCGGGAAGAGCAGGTGCCATCTGCAACCTTTCCTCCCTGTATCTCCAGACGAATAAAAGAGCCACTATGTAATGTATCATTAAATCATGATGGTGAGAACTACAACGAATATTGATTTGGAGAATAGAAACAAATAATAGCCTGACTTTCAGAGAAAGTATTAATTTTGCCCTAGTGTTAAATCTGCTTCAGAATTTGAGCTAAATACCTCAACCAGTTAACTACATGTTATCCAAGCCAGTGATTAAACTCAGTATTTTTCATCAACCAGGTAACTCAAACACTTTCTCCATGCCTGTTTTCAGTTGCTGATTATTTTAAAATCCATATTCTGTTCTTTTTAATGGCTCTGTGAGATGAATTTTAAAGTGAGATAGAGTTATTTTCAAGCCATTTAGGAGTTTCAGAAGAGAACAGTGAGGTACCAAATGGATGTCAGAAGTGGTGGTCAGAGATGGTGGGTATAGTTTGTTGTACAGCATGGAATATTCTTCTGTGAGGAATCTGGGGGAGGGGTGGGGTTGCAGCTCCTCATTTGACAGATGAGGAAATGGATACCCAGAGAAGGTAGTGACTTGTTCAAGGTCTTTGTCTCTGGCGTTCTCTTGCTTTGCTGCTCATGTGTTGATAACATCACCGTGTTTCCTCTGAGCTTCCAAAATACGACCTAGAGTGCTGAAAGGCATGTCTGCCCCCCGAGTAAAGGGAGCTGAGCAATCTAGCATTTCCAAAGTGAAAGAGGCACAACATGACTTCAGTACGTTGAAAAGCTGTGAACTTTCATCCCAAATGCACATGTGCCAGGGAATATTCCACATTAAATACAGTAAGAACTCACGTTTCCAGGGGTAGGATTCCAATGGCCTCCGATCTCTAAGGCATCAGCCCTAGAACTAAAAAGGGCCTCCGGGCATTGAGCTTGCTGTGCCAACATTTGGCCTGGGGCCTTCTTCTTGGAGGCTCACTGGGTTTGCTTTAACCTTCCCCCACCTGGAGGCGACCTTGGCTGTATCTGAACCTACTTGGTGCTCACTTGACTCTCCCAAGATGCTGTTTCTGTTTCACATCTCCGACTGGTGTCCACTGCAAGTCCTTGGGTGCAGGAGTGGGGTTGGATTCACATTTATATCCCCACAGTTCTATTAAAGTGATGATCATTGAATTATATTTAGCATCCTTGAAGCATTCTCTGGATTAACTGTAATAATTTTGGATCATTTGATATTTTGATTTCTTTACATATTGGTTCCCAGAAGGAATATGGGAGATCAAGGGTTAATTGCAGTAAGTGAGCAAGTCCTCTTTCTCAATCCTTGCAGTGTGTGTATTACAGATGTGTAAACAGAACCACTAATATCTTTTCCTTTCATCCTACAGCAACAAAAGAGGTATCAGCAGATCAAGAGTTCTGCCTTGGTAATTCAGTCTTATATCCGGGGTTGGAAGGTAAGTTTGAAAGAAGTAAGCCTTATTTATTTGAGGTTTTCAGGTTCTTCACAAAGGATGATATCTTTAAGGTCACCCTGCAGGGGAGAGCTCCCCGTCTCCTGCCTACCCTGTAAACAGTCAGATAGAAAGAATAAATATTATGGGCGACGCTGGGGCCCTTGTGACCATGTCTTGGCTGCGTCCTTCCAGCCGGCTCTCTTTTCAAGAGCTTTGTTCTCTGAGCAGGAAGTCCTTGAAATAATACCGTACATGATTTCAGTACCCTCTTGCCCCTGTTTGCCAGGGAAATGCAGCCCAGAGGGCTGTCTCTCACACTGTTGCCTCTGCACCTGTGTGTCCTGCCGGACCTCAGCACCCCCAGCCCGGCTCCCTTCCGTAACTTCCTGGTGACCGTCTTGTGGGCTGCCCCGTAATGATCAAAACATCCTGAGCTCTGGCCATTCTAGTGGGGATCACAGCGCACCCATCACCGAGTTCCAGGTCCCCCCTACAAGCTTGGTTCAGAGGTCAGCAAACTACAGCCTGTGGACCAAATCAAGCTTATGCCTGTTTTTGTGCAAAGAATGGCTTTTATATTTTTTAAGGTATTGTTTAAAACAACAAAAGAAGAACCATCTCATGACATGTTAAAAATTATATGGGATACAAATTTTGTATAAATATATATACAAATATAAAATATATATAAATATATATACAAATATAATTACAAAGTTCATATAAAGTTTTATTGGTACAAAACCTTGCTTATTTATTTACATCTTGCGAGTGGCTGCTTTAGCGCTGTCACATCAGAACTGAGTAGTTGTGATAGAGAACGTGAAACCTGTAAAGCCAGAAATACTTCCCGTCTGGCCTTCTAAGGAAGGTTATTGACCCCTGCTCCAGGTCGAAGATACTTCAGGGCCTATCCTTACCACTTTCCTATTGGGAGATTTTGTGGGGTGAGCTGGGTCCGGAGGGGCTACTCCAAGGTAGTTCCCAGGCCCAGAGCCCTTTCAGAGGGTAGAGCCCTGGGCCAGGAGTCCAGCAGCATCGACTGACCTTTGTCTAGGCCCATGGGACACTTTGGTAGTTGTCCCACAGCAAATGCCAAAATATAAATCCAAGCACATAGAGGAAGTGAAATTACCGCCTGCCAGTTCTTCTTTGACCTCATTACTGGGTCATGGGGCCGTGACTCCAGTCTAGAGACTTCAGACATTCAGAGTCTACCTCCAAACCATGCGCTGCCCCGGCCCCCACAAAGTCAGTTCCTGGTGGCTACTGGGAAGAAGCCGCTGGTTTTGGATGCTGGTGAGATTATTTTAGCAAGTTTTTAAACATCTCTTCTGAATAAAAAGTACAGCTCCAGTTACGTTCTATACAACAATAATGAAAGTGATTAATGGAATTTTGGAGGATCGTTGGAGATCCTCTGACCACGTTCTGAGAGCAGTTCCTTCCATCCGACGTGTGCCAGCTTCTATTGCTTGCGCTCAGATTTTCCTCCTGTCACACGTGAGGGCACAGGAGGCCGCTGTCTCAGTCTGAGTGGGGGCTACGCTGTCATGCTCGACGACGGCCTCATTTACCACCTTCTCCTGGTCCGTTGAGGCCTACTAAGCAAGTTCTCCTTTTTTTTTCTCTTTAAGCTGTAGATTTTTCACTTGAGAACGGATATGATGACTGTCTCTTCAAGTATTTTTTTTTTTTCAAATCACTATGGAATTTCATTTTTTTGGTTAACTCTGTATCTTCCTGGGTGATTCTTCCCCTCAGGCCCGGAAGATCCTGCGGGAACTGAAGCACCAAAAGCGATGTGAGGAAGCAGCCACCACCATTGCGGCGTATTGGCGTGGGACCCAGGTAGGCCAGAGACTGCCCCCCCCCCCCCGCCCCCGGGAAGGCAGTGGGTCGGGAGTAACGTGCGGGGCCACGGACCCCCTCCTTCGGGGGCCGGAAACGTTTCCCTGGCTTAAGCTACTGAGCACGCCTTTACCTGTCTGTCTCTCCGACATTGTGGTGTGGGGTGGCGGCACACGCTTTTGCGTTCACTGTGTGATGGTGACTGGTGTCTCTCTTCCTCTTTCCCCTTTGGGAACCAGCAGTAACCTTTCTTGCCTTAAACTTTTCTGTAACTCCTTTTCAAATGCATCACAGGCGCGAAGGGAACTGAGCCGGCTGAAGGAGGAGGCTAGGAATAAACATGCTATTGCAGTTATTTGGGCTTACTGGCTTGGATCTAAGGTACTTGATTCACACAACCCATCCCTCGGTCCCAGAATCCGCCATAATCAGTTCGGATCTTTAGTCTGTCAGGGGCTGAATGACTCCAGCTAACAGTGGCTCGCCCTGGTGCATGTCCTGGCAGCCGGACTTAATAAACCTGGATGTGGTAGTGTCAGTAGTGCCCATTAGGATCCCTAAGCATGTGTAGGCCAAAAAGACTAATTGCTTATTAATGAGGCCCTAGTATAGTTGCTCTTTAAAAAAAAAAAAAAAAAACTCTCAAGTAACGTGCATGTTTAGTTTAGGTTTTTTTCCCCTCCCCCTTCCCTCCCTCCAACCCCTCAACATACACTGACAGTTTTCCTGAGGTATTTTTGTTTCGTGGCGGGGGGCGGGCGGGCGGGGATGTTGGGAATGTTAAGGTTTGGGCTTCGGTTGGTCTTCTGCAACATGATGATGATAGGACCACCTTTAACGCATGCCTTAAAGCATATTAGTCCATGAGTGGAATGTGTTGTAGGCTCCTCATGGCAGCCATTGATTATTATAAGCAAAATGTTGTATGTGGAAAGAATGATCATTTGTGATTTAACAGAAAGCTGTGTTCATACAAAGCTAGCTATAATTGCCACTGAAGAATCCCAAGAATTTCAGCATCAGCTGTTTGTGTTCAGAAACAAAGGCCTCCTGAAATACTCTCACTAATCCCCAGGCAGAGTCGTGGGCTCTGTGAACATTTCACATACCCCAAGGGACGAGACTTTTAGATGTTTTTGTTACTTAGAAAATCAAAGGTCATCTCTGCTAAAAATGTGTATTCCGGTTAGAAACATAAATATCAATAGAGTCCTATGTTTTTAAATTTACCTTGTCAACATTAGAAGCCCATCTTGTGAGAAAAATGAGAAAAATCAACGTTTGCCTGTATGAAGATCCTAATTTGCCAAAAGCGCTCACCAGCATTGTTCGTTTGTGTTTTTGCTTGAAAAATCTGTGCAGAACAGACTAGTTCCTTTAGTAACTGGAGGGAAATGTCCTAGGAGAGGCAGAGAGATGCTTTGACAATTATCTCCGGGTTTTCCCCACTGAATGAGCTCATTTCCCAGTCAGTACTACCGTGTAATGAAAAGTCACTGCCTGTTTCATCTTTTCACAGTAACATGCCTCAGTTTGACTCTTCCCTAAGATTGATTTTTAAACCTAGAAGTCTTTTCACTTTTTATCATCAGTGTATTTCACTGTTGGGGGCCTTGAGCTCACACTGAATTTCTATACGGGCTACTTCTGATTTTCTAATGGGAAAGGATTTTGAGTTCCGTTTTTTTTTGTTTGAACTTAAGAGAAACAGCCCATATTCCTTCTATTTTCAAACACTTGTTTGTAAGAGCTGTCTTTTTATATGTCCGAATGAAAGAACACAGAAATTCATGGCCCCTTTAGCCCCATGTACTGGCAGCAGAGGGAAATCTGTTGAAGGCATCAGCTGCCACTCACATTTCGAAGGCTTGGATAAGGGAGAAAGAGAGGGAAGTGGAAGAGGGAGAGAGACCAGGGAAGGAAGAAAGAAAACGGATGGAAGTGGGGGGGTGCAGAGGCGTGCCAACCTCAGGTACCACACAGATCGCCTTCCCCTGGAACAGAGGGTCAGTGCATTAAAAAGACAAGGGCCTGCCCCGGCCTTATGCTGGTTCTTTGGGTTTAAATGGTTGTGCCCGATTGCTCCATCATTCTGAAATCCTTACTCATCAGTTGGCTCTTCTGTTTGGTGGGGTGTCTTTTTCTGGTCATTTGGGCTGTCTGCATTGGGCTGTCTCTTTTATTTACTATCTAAAACATTCTAGGCTCGAAGGGAATTGAAACGCTTGAAGGAGGAGGCTAGGCGTAAGCATGCAGTTGCTGTCATTTGGGCTTACTGGCTTGGACTGAAGGTACTTCCCCACCCCTTCTTTCTGCCCACGATGAACTCAACGAAGCCTAGCACTTACTAACCCTGAGAAAATGATCGATTATGCTTGCTTATGGTCTGCACAGTCTTTTACGATGTCATCTTGCCTAATTGCGTCCCTTTTTGAGAACAAACCTGTGCACTAATATTTGCTGATTTTATTGTGGTGTATTTCTTTAAACAATCGGTTTAAAGTCATAGCACTGTAGCGTGTTTTATCTAATAAGACACTTTGTTATCCAAGTTCTATTTCATATTATCTTTATGAGGATGAAGTTTGTGTTTTGTTTTTTGTTTTTAATTCATGACACAGAGCTATAGTAGTCAAGCTAAAAGCTGACCCATGGTCTACAGTGGTCAGCGGGGGGGTTATCAGGCTTTTGGTTCCCCTTGTCCAACTCTTCTGCCCCAGTGATGGGTCCTGGAGCAGAGCTTTCTGCAGAAGGACTGCCATTCTCATTGTTCAGCATAGAACCCAAAGGATTTTGCATAAAAGTACAGATTCAGACAAATAAGACTGGCAGTGGATCATTCAGGTTAAAGAAAGAACTTTAGATTCAGATGCCTTTTAATTAAGGGCAGGGTTTATTTCAAAGTGTTTCTTACTCCTTTAGGTAAAATATGACTGAGCCCCCAGAAAACCTTGAGAACAACTTTTAAGCAGTGTAAAGACTGTGTCTTCCTAGTATTCAATAACTCATTGCCATAGGGTGCCATCCAGATTGTCTTTTGGGGATAATTAGGCCCCCTTTTGACTCTATTCCTCTTTTATTATTTTTGCTGTAATAGTATAACAATTCATCTTCTTCTAAATATTTAAATACCATCCAGGAAACCATTGGCTCTGGATCTAAAGAGCACTAGCAGTATCTGTACGTTCTGCTCTTGAATAATCTGCATTTTCCCCTAAAAGTTTAGCCTATAAACTCTTAGTAAATTAACCTTTTTGATTATACTGAATATTCATCAAGCAATTTTTAAAGTAATTAAGAAGTAACTTAAACAGGAACTTAAGATGTTCTACTGAATTCTGAACAAGTTCAATAACTGCTTTTTTTTAAAGGATTTTATTTCCCATTTTATTCACTTGTTCTAATTTGCATTCTGATTTTCATAAAAAGAAGGATTTTTTTCTCTGTGTCATGAGTTCTACCAGCAACATCACATTTATCTTTAGTTTTCTGGGTTTAATTGTGTACGGTTTCAGAAATACCTTCCTATTAGGGGTGTATACTAGCAGCCTATAAATCAAATTCAGTTTGTAGGTGAATTGTAGGTTTTAACTGGAGGAAACTGGGCTTCCTCTAGATGTAACTCTTTTTTTTCCACCAGTTTCCTTATAAAACAAGTATTTTAATATGTTACCATTACTATTGTTATGAAATAAGGTCAGACTTCTTTAGAGTCCAAGAATGTAATCATTTTGTGCTTTTTTTTAAAGAATGATGTTGATAAGAGCAGTAGTTTTGTCCTTTTAAATGATTAAGTTCTTGTGGAATTGAGTACAAAGTTCAGTGGACCCTTTCAGGACTGTCAGAGCCCACGAGGGGAACCCATTCCATATAGGCCAGCACGTTGTCACCCGGCCTTTTCTGTATATAGCTGTGATTCCAGAGAATATTTCAGGAAAAATATTCCTGTGAATATCAAAAAGCATGTTACAGTGAACTCATTTACAGTGACATTCAACTAAACATAGTAGGATTTCCACTGTATTTCTATGGATGTGTTTACATGAAATCTCACTTTACCTTCTCTGCTTTCCTACGCTATTAAAATTCCAGGAGCCAATTAATAATTTTCATTTTTCTTCTCCTTGTCCCTTCCAACTTCATTAGTTTGAGATTTGAAATGGTTCTGAATCTAGCAGCTCCTTGGCTAAGAGAAAAAACGATAAGCAGTAACCTAGAATAGGAACAAAAGGAAAAACTGCCTATATGATGGATGGGAAACGTTTTAAACCTTAATAATCCACAAGTGTAGAGAATGGGTCTGGTGCTCATCTGCCCCACGGGACCGGGGAGGTCACGTGGATGAGGGAAGTAGCAGAGGGCAGGTGGATTAGGAATGGCGGGGCGCCTCAAGCAGTTTGGAGCATGCCTGTCTCGTAAAGACAGCAACAGCTCCTGTGGCCCACGTAGGCCTCGTTATGTAGGAATGGGGCTCACTGTTGCTGGATCTTAGAAAATTTCAAGAGAAACATGCAGTCTGAATTCCTATGTGAAGTTCTTAATTTAAAAATAGGCAAATAAAACATTTTTCTACAAACTGAATTTGGTTAGTAGGTGGCTAGCTTAGAAGCTCTAATGTAGAAATATTTTGAACATGTGCAATTAAACCCAGAAAACTAAAGACAAAAGACAAAGGTACATAATGTCTGAATTATTCAAATAGGCTGATGTTTTGCTGAAATCTAATGTTCTCATTTACGGCTGGATGATAATAATTTTAAATATTTTCCCCTAGTTTCAAGATTCAACTGTACCATTCATTCATTCAAACAGTAAACACCTCACCTTACTTTATTTGTTAGACAGTATGCAAAGGAAATGTGACAGTGTAGCAAGGACCAAATAGGGAAGCTAAAACTGTAATATGATGTCCTAAGTGCTGTGATAGTACTTAGTAGAAATTTTGGCAGAAGCCGAGATTAGAGAAATATTAATGCAATGAAATGGAAGATAATGGTAGTTCACAAGCTGCTTTTTAAATTCTTATTTTTAGGCACATTTAGTCCTCAGTGTGCAGTACCGAAGTCCTGTCTTCGGATGCAAGGCTTTTGGAAACCGCAAGAGTTCTTCACGCATTTTTTTTTACCTTTTAAGAACAATCTGCAGTGAAAATTACCTTAGATAATTTTTTTTCTGAAATGTATTTTGATTTGCGATGAGTTTGCACCTATGTCTGTAGGGTGTTTCTTGTCAAATCATCAGGCTCTTTAAAAACTAAGAGGATTTAAAACATCAAGACACTCTGGTATTGTCACTTTGCATCTCTTAATTTCTTTTTCTCTGATTTAAAATCCATTGTCTTAATGTGCTTCAATTATTTGACTGTATCTAGAAAATCACTTAGAGATTTTACTCCTTCCACCTGTTTTCATTTTTAGTAGAGATGCATCATCGGTACAGGCATCTGCCAGCCACGCATTAATGTCTACATTCTGCTGCTTCTTTTTAAAGGTACGTAGGGAGTACAGGAAATTCTTCAGAGCCAATGCTGGAAAGAAGATTTATGAATTTACGCTTCAGAGAATTGTAAGTTTACACTTTCTATATAGCTGATTAGCGTTATTGGATTAATTAGTTAATAGGATCACCTCAAGAATAAGTGACTTGTTTGGTAACAGTTAAATCCTAGCTGTGACACTGAGGGATTCTGTCTTCTTTATCATTTCCCCCCAAATTCAGGTAGAATTGTGTCAGGAAGTTATCAGTGGCCCACATATGATTAATAAAATAATTAATAAATTGTTCTTCTGTGGCTCCTGGGCGGCTCAGTCGGTTAAGCATCTGACTTTGGCTCAGGTCATGGTCTCAGGGTTGTGGGATCGAGGCCCCGCGTTGGGCTTCCTGCTCAGCAGGGAGTCTGCTTGTTTCTCTCCCTCCCCCTGTGCCATTTTATTTTAATGTTCTTCTTTGACAGAGAGGACATAGTCTGGGGAAGGTGAACCCAAGCAAGCCAGGTGTCTTAGTTCAGGCTACTATAATGAAAATACCACAGACTGTGTGTCTTAAACAGTAAACACTTATTTCTCACAGTTCTGGAGACTGGGCAGCCCAAGGTCAGAAAGACAATATGTTCTGGTTCTAGTGAGGGCCTTTTCCTGGTTTCCTCATAGGAGAAGACAAAGAGAAGCAAGCACTTTCCTGGGTCTTCTTAAAAAGGGCACTAATCCTGGGAGCCCTATCCCTTGTGACCTTATAACCGAATTTCCTCCCCAAGGCCCCGTTTCCTCATACTGTCCCATTGGGGGGGCGAGGATTTCAACATAGGGATTTGAGGGGAGTGCCAAAGTCTTGTCACCCCTGCCCTGCGGCAAACAAGGCAGTGGGTGGAGGGGCGAGGGAGAGCCAGGCTGTGCCACTCAACCAGGGTGGAGTCCAACATTCCCCTCTGTCTTCCAGACAAGTACATGTAATGGTGGGGAGTGCAAACTCTGGAGCCAGCTTGCTTTGCCACGTGCAGATTTGTGACGTGAGCAGATTGCTTCTGTGAGCCTCATTTTGTCTTCTGTAAAATGGAGTGATCATAGAAAGCTCTTTACAGTGCTCGCCCATCTCAAGTAGTCTAGAGTGGTGCTGCCCAATAGAACTTTCTGCGTGATGAAAATGTTCTATATCCTCGTGCTACCATAGAGGATACTCTAGCCATGTGTGGCTAACTTGAAATGTAACTAATATGACTGATGAACTGGATTTTTAATTTTTTTAATTACTTAAGATTTAAATATCAACAGCCACATGTGGCTAGTGGCTTCCTCTTAAACGATGCAGCCTTCTAGTGTTAGCTGGGGTAAGTATTCATGTTAATATTAAAGTTAGTGTTAGCATTCTTCTTTTCCCCTAACCGTTTAGTGGAGCTTTGATTTTCCCCACCAAGACAGAGAGAAAAAAAGAGATTTTCCAGAGGAATGACAACATTTTATCAACTAAAACTTGCTAAATTCCACTGAAGACTGGTCTGTTTGATCCTGGCATATTTTACTCATCTGGCATTTTTTTTGTCAAACCCAACATAGGTGCAAAAATACTTCTTGGAAATGAAAAATAAGATGCCTTCCTTATCTCCAGTAGACAAGAACTGGCCACCAAGACCTTACCTATTCTTGGATTCTACTCACAAGGAGCTAAAAAGGATTTTCCACCTGTGGAGGGTAAAAAATGCCTTGTTAGGTTTTTTTGTTTTTTGTTTTTTTTTTTTCAGAGACTCCTTACCATGTATTTTGAGTGTTTGAGAAGTGTTAGGTAAAAGCACACTTTAACCACATTCTTCCTGTAGCCTCGAGGAGCTGCACCTGAGGACTATGGTGTTTTTGAACCGTGCCCTGTACTTGGCTTTCTGTGAGAATTCCCAGAGCAGCCAGGGGCTCCCCTGGCTGTCTCCTCTCACCCTTGGCTGGAACGGAGAGTGTGTGGTTTCATTCCACATTCCAGATGCTTTAAAGGAGTTCAGGTTTTTGTTTTGTTTTGCTTTGTTTCTTTTTTTCATCTTTATCTGAAGGAATACTGCCAGAGATAGAATAATACAGTTTGAACATCTTCACCTGAAGTAGTGAAATCCTGCAGATCCTAAGAGTTTGCTTTCTGAGACCTATTGGATACCTACGTGAGAAGGTGCCCACCTTTTGATGGACTGGAAGAGAAGGCTTTAGAGTGCCTCACAAGACATTCAAGAGATTCAAGTTTCCCTCTACCTGAATTAAAGGGAAGCTGGAAATCTATTTGATAATGGCTTATAATTTAGCTTCCTTAATTTTATGAAAACATCATGTTTTGTTTAGGTGTTGCCCAGCGTGAGTACACGGGATACTTGTATAGATGTTGACTTTATTTTAATAATTCGGTCAGTTGATGTATTGAATGCTAAATATGTACAAGTATCATTGATCGAAGGGCTTCTAGTTAGTAAGTGAATGATTGATGGACATGTCTCCCAGGAAGCTCTTTCCTACTGGGCACTTTAGGCTTGTCCCTTACCAGAGTCACATATGCAGAGTGACATTATCACTGATTAGTGTCATATTGGTACCTGCTCAACATGTGGAACTAGACTCTCACTTCCGTCCCCTCGCTTAGTGAGTCACTTTGGTGAGATGCATCATGTCTCCGTGCCCATCTCTCCCCTTTGGAGTCTGACGGTGGAACTGTTTTCAGGAATAACGATGGGGAGCCTCTCATGCCTCTGCTTCCCGCTGGCTCCTGGCCCCTGAATCTTGCCCGTACCTCCCTCACGTTGGGGGTAAAGAGTGAGAGGGATGTGTTTAGTCCTGAAAGGGTGGCCAGCAATGCTGCCGTGCCTTTATATGATTATGTCGGTGGCTCTCAGCTACGTTTGTACCTGAATTTCTTTGAGTTCATCTAAAAACCTGGCCCTGCCCCTCCAGCCATCCCCTATCTCCCTCCAGTGCCATCTCAGAATCCAGGTGGAGGGGAGACTTCTCAGGTCCCATGTCCACACTTTAAGATGGTAATGGGGGATTCGGAGGACTTTTCCAACCAATGGTTGTAGCATATTTGTGAGTCATGAAATCAGTTTTTAGTAGATTACTGACCAGGGTTGTAAAATGAAATACAGTAGAATAGAAAATAATGGGGTACAGGATGTGTTGAAAGTATTGTCTTGTGAAGCTTTTGTGTCCATTGTCTGTGTGTGTGTAAATGTGTGCAGTGAGTTGTGATGTCCAGTGTTGTTCTTATTGTGGGTCTTTGTGAAAGAGTGTGACAGACTAAGGATTAAAGGATTGGGGGGGAGCTGACGTCATAATGGGAGGATCAGTACTCCCAGCAGGGCCCATGCAGCAAGGCCCTGTGTGTTTTGAGGAAGCATCCCAAGTTCCACAATACAAACAATAGTTTTTATGACATTTTCTAAGACTGACCTTTTAAAACCCAGGAAGGAAAAATGCTCTTGGTTTTTTAAATGGGTATTTGTACACATTAGTTTTACTCTTGATGCTGTTAAATGGGCTTAGCATATTTAAGAATGAATAAAGATTTATTTATGTAAGTGATTATCTTTTTTTCCCCCCCTTTTCATTTCTCACAGTGTAAAAAATACAGGGACCAATTCACAGACCAGCAGAAACTTATTTATGAAGAAAAACTAGAAGCCAGTGAACTCTTCAAAGACAAGAAGGCTTTATACCCATCTAGGTATTATGGCTTTGCTTTACCCGTAAAAGTCAGCATTTTAAAAGTTTTTCAAATATATTTGTAGGTCTAGCGGAGCTTGATTTTAGTAATCCACAAGAGGTTTTTAATTTTATGAATTATTTTATGATCAGCTGGATAGGAATACACATAAACACATTTGGGCAGTGACTTTCATAGCATACTTTAATGAAATGAGATTACATTTGTTGGTTTTACTTCATTAGCATTAGCCTGAACACTTCACTAAATAATTAGAAGGTGTCCTTTAAAATACAAATTATATAGGCTATTAAGATAAATTTACATTGTAAATTTCTGTTAGTTTTCCATTGTTTTCGGAGACCTCCTGGATCAATTTCTGTGGGCAATCTACTGTCATCCCATTCCAGTCTTACTCCAACGAACTGGGTCAGACTCATTTGCATGGTAATGAAGTGACCCATTACCATCGGAGTATTGCCTCAGTCCTGGTCTGTGATAGCCTTCACTTGGCTGAGTCCTTGGGCACGATGTTAGTGGCCTGTGCAGTCAGATCCGTTCCTTTATGGTAGACATCAAGTGCTCAATAAAAGAAGGAACACCAGTTAAGTTTGCCAAGTGAAATCATTGGTAAAGACCCCTTACCTGAATATCCTTACATCTCCCCAGTTCATCATTTCTCCCCCAGAGTTCCTATCCCTTTTACATCCGATGTTTCTAAAAAAAAAGTTAGATTGGACAATTTCAAGCCAAATCTCTAACAACTTTTAGCTTCTCCCAAAGGATGGCCTAGAAATGAAAAAGCATTATATGCTAAGTATATTCACATGTATTACATATGCTGTGTTTATATTCTCAGTGTCTTTACACACAATTGAAAGCTCTTCCTTTGAAAAGTTGAAGTAAACATTGTTGCCAGGCTCATGTGGTTTAAATATTTTAAATGACCCAACTTGCTGGGTCAGCTGATTTGGCAGTTTGTGATGGTCTGTACTCCCTTTGAGTCGAACATAGCATTTAAATCCAAAGTTGTCCAAAGTGCCTGCTATATAAAGCACATTCAAACATGAAAATGGCCTATATACTCTTTCCAGCAACTAACTCATTTAACTTTTTCTTTATAGATTTTTAAATTGTAGAGTAATTGTCTTAATTAACATTCCCTGTGGATGACTCTCCAGAAACAAAAGAGAAAAATATATTTGTGAAGAAACAAATTCAAAGGCTCTTAGCACTTTTTATTATTAAAAACATGTTTGAATGTGAACAACAGGAAACAAATACTAACATTAAGCCAAGTCCTTTTGGGGTAGTTCTATCCATTTTCAGGGATGGTGGCATGCTCAGCCAGCAGTAGTCGGAGGGGAGGAATAATTTACCCTCACACTGTGGTGGGTGTCAGCCTTTTATATGCTGGGAGCCATGAAACACTGACCACCTACGTGGAGTTTTATTCCCTGATCCTCCACCCACAACACAAGCATTTAAAGTTGTATTTGCAAATTGTCAGAACTTTATAGCTCAAAATGAAGCCACGGTTGTTTTTTTGGGTGGTTTTTGTGTGTGTATGTGTGTGGGTTTTTTTTTTTTTTTTTTGGTGTCTTGGAAGAGGCTTCCCTGAAAGTGTCACCCCACAAGCCTTTAGGGAAATGGGCATCTTAGTACATGATTGTGCTGCTCGCAAGATGGAGATTGTCTGAAAGAAAACCTCTCTGGTTCTGAATGTTTACCTTGTCCATTTGGGGGCATATCCTCGGAGGAAAGGCCTGATCTAGAGCCAGAGTTACATGGTAGTTTAAGTGCTCTGTAGGTCTCTTCTAAAGTGCTCACTCTGGATCTATGCTTCCCTGGACGGCCTCTTGGTTTTCTTATTCTCTGTAAGAAAATGAAGTTTCCCTTTGAAGCAGGTGTTGGTAATGATCTGTGCCCTTTTTTCCATTGCCACATATTGTTGAAAGGCACTAAAAGTCCTTTGTGGGCAGCTGTTAACTTTCTATTACCAGATTAGAAAGAATTGCCTTTCCCTTCACATGAGACCATGCACGTGGGTCCTGACTTTCTTGTGACTGGTTTCTAGCTTGATTGTTCCATATGATAAGATTTTTATCGAAGTCCTACCTACAAAATGCCATGATCCCATCAAAAGTATATTTAAAGTAGGTTCCAGGTTTCATTTCCAACTTGTATTTAGGACACGAATACAATGGATAAAATTAACTTTGATGAAGTTATGCACTTCAGAATCAGCTGACGTGTTACCTTTCTCCAGTAATGCCTCCATCGGGTACTGTTTCTAATGTGTGGGAATTTTTTCCTGTAGCGTTGGGCAGCCATTCCAAGGAGCTTACCTGGAAATCAACAAGAATCCCAAGTATAAGAAACTCAAGGATGCCATTGAAGAAAAGATTATCATTGCTGAAGTTGTGAACAAAATTAACCGTGCCAATGGGAAGGTAAAAATGCTAACCCTGAAGACCTGTAAGAAGTGTTTATCAGTTGGGACAGTCATCTTTCGTTTTCTGATTATTCTGATTTGCCTTTCATATTCTCAGTTCCTATAAAGGGAGCTGTTTCCCCTTACCTTTAAGTTTAGGTGGAATTTTGCTTGTTCTCTGAAACTTATATGACAAGATCTATTGTCTGTGTTTTTAGTGTGTTCTCAGCTTACCTAGGTTTGTGTGCTGAAAGATACGGAATCAAATGGGCATTTCTGCAAATAACGAATGCTTTAAACTCATGGACCCACTTGGGGTATTTTTGATCATTGGTTTTACATCTTTATTTGTTTTGTTTTGCTTTGTTTTAGAGCACATCTCGGATTTTCCTCTTAACAAATAATAATCTCCTTCTTGCTGATCAAAAGTCAGGGCAGATCAAGTCAGAGGTTCCCTTGGTGGATGTGACCAAAGTATCGATGAGCTCACAAAACGATGGCTTCTTTGCCGTCCACCTCAAAGAGGTAAAGGTTCAACTATTGATTTGACCTAAAGATTTCTGCATTTGCCCAGTCTCTGAGCCACTGAATTAAAATTTTCCACATCTGAAAAGTGTTATTAATTGAAGTTTATACATTATAACCTTAATTTGCAGATTTTGGCTATATTCACTCTCACATAAAATCTCAGGCTTGGTTTTTCAGTAATTGAAATTGATTGACTGAAATTGCATTGATTAATCACATTTATTAACTTGTTCATTGAGTTCTGATTTCACTGAGCAGCTTTGGTTTGCACTCACTGTGATGTGCATTATTTTGAGAAAAACCATGGAAATATCAGGATATTTTATGCTTCCTCCTGTTGTTTATTCTATATACCAACTTAGTAAATGTCCCTTTGTTCATCTTTAATTTATGAGTTTTTTATTAAAGAAGGCAACCACGGTAAAACAACTGCCTAATAATTTTGACCTAAAGATTTTTTAATGTTTTGTGCTTTTTTAGTTTAACCTAGGACCTCCTGATTTGAATGGTGTAGCTAAGAATGCAGGCTCTGGAGTTGGTCTCACTAACTTTACAGTGACTTTGGCCAAGTCATTTAACTTCCATGTGCCTACCTACTTTTTCTCCTCTTTAAAATGGAGAGAATACTAGTACTACTTCATAATGTTACAAGGATTAAATGAGACAATAGGTATAGTGCCTACCATATAATAAATAGTCCCTGAATAAGTTGATGTCAGCAAATATGAATCATATTTAGGGACATGCATCTAGTTGGTGCCCCACCTGTCTTGCTGCTTCTACGCTTAGGAAAATCCCCTATGCTCAATTCAGCCTGTTTTCCCTCCTTTGGGTCTTAACTTAAAAGGAGCATATCCAGTCCTAAGACAGTGATTCTGAACTTTGATTACACTTTATAATGCTGATGCCCAGGCCGTACCCACCCCCCCCCCCCAATCCCACCAAATCAGAGTTTCTTGGAATGGGGCACAAAACCATCCTACTGTTTGCAAGCTCCCTGTGTAGCTTAGGTGAAGAGTCACTGCCCTCGGATATTTGTTGGGAATGTTGTTGTTGTTCTTTTTCTTTTTTTTAACCAAATCACTGAGGAATTTTTTTAAATAGCTCTTCCAGAATGAGTGATAGGTTAGGTCAGTGCTTCTCAAGCCTGAATGTGCAAACAAATCACTCAGGGATCCTGTTTGGTTCCTATGCAGCGGGCCTATGACAGGGCCTGAGGCTCTGCTTTCTAACAAGCTCCCCAGTGAAGCTGATGGTTCCTCTGGCCCATCTACCAACTTTTGGGTAGCACAAGGTTCGGTAACCTTACTAAGAGTGCTCAGAGCAAGTTGGAAGGAATGCCGCTTTTGTTGTTATCGTTTTATTTGGAAGAGTGGACTCCAGTAGTTGATGTTTTCAAGAGACTGTAAATACATGTTCAGCCAAGCTTGTAAACATTTACCTCCTAAGCTATCCTTAATTATGATAGTCTACCTCTTGCTTTGTCCTTGCAGGGGTCTGAAGCAGCCAGTAAAGGAGACTTTCTCTTCAGCAGTGATCACCTGATTGAAATGGCCACCAAGCTGTATCGGACAACTCTCAGCCAAACCAAACAGAAGCTCAATATCGAAATTTCTGATGAGTATGTTCATAATCATTTGAATGTGCCATTTCACTTTTAGCTTTATTGCTTTAGTCGAGCACTCCAGTCTCCATCTGTTTATATAACCACTACCTTTAAGTAGCAAATGTGTGTCTGGGATTTGTTCTAGATGGTGGATGGGCAGTGAATGGTGCTGGTCAAGTCCTTGGCTTCATGTCCCGGACATCCTGGTGAAAGAGATAAATATGCATAAATAAGAAATAGGAGATATGACTTTGGTTAGTGACAAGTGCCTGTGGAGGGAAATAAAGCAGATAAATATGCATAAATAAGAAATAGGAGATATGACTTTGGTTAGTGACAAGTGCCTGTGGAGGGAAATAAAATAAGGGCCAGAGGGTGCTATATTTTTGATAGGGAGGTCAGGGAGCCTTGTTTGATGCCGTGACATTTGCGTCAAGACGAATCAAGGGAGCAAGCCAGGCAACAACCTGGGAGGTGCCTTCCAGGGCAGAGGACAACAGGTGTAAAGGCCCTGAGACAGCAGTGAAAGTGGCAGAGTGAAATGGTAGGAAAAGACTCGGGAGAGACAGGCAGAGAACCGGCCATGTAGAGCTGGAGGAGTTTAGCTAAGGAGTTGAGATTTTACTGTGGATGATGGAATGCCATTACAGGATGTAAGCAAGGGGACGGCATGATCCGATTTGTGATTTTCAAAGATCGCTCTGGCTGCAGCGTGGAAAATAGCTCTAGGGAGGCAAGAGTGGAAGCAGAAAAAAGTTAGGAGCTTCTCTGAGCTGTCTAGGATGATGTGGCTTAGGCTAGGGTGTGAGTGGGAGGTAGTGAGACGTAGTCAGATTCCAAATGTAATTTGGAGGAAAACAAGAGGACTTATTAACAGATTAGATGCTAGGTTTGGGCCCTGAGCCCAAATGGTGGTACCATTTACTGCAATAGATGACACTGAAGAAAGAGGGGTTTGGGGGTGGCCAGGGGGCGTGAAGTCAAGAGTGCTGTTGTGGATGTCTTATATTTGTGATGCCTTTTTTTCACATATAGATAAGTAGAGTTATAGAATAAGCTTCCCATGTTGACTAGCGTGCTAAGACTGCTATATATAAACGTGAAATTTTGCTTTTTTACTTCACAGTAGGGCTCTAATTATAAAGACTGATCATTTATTTACATGCAGGTTGGAGCATTCCCCCCACTTACTAAATCTATCGATATGAGATCATTTAATGAATTTGAATTACTACGCTGATTGATACTTGGTTACTTTCTTTTCAAAAGATTATTTACTACCTGCATATATACTTCTTTGCGTGTATAGTAAGAATTTACATAACCAGATTGCTCAAGAAATGATTTTATTTTCTCATTAAGCTTTTGCCAGCCTATTCTATTTCACTTCTCTCTAAAAGTCTTTCTAAAATAATTTCATACCCATTCTTATCCCTGCATAAGCCAGACTAACCTTCCTTGATGTTTTGGGCTTTACAAAACCTTAGGTCCATCATCTGTTCTCACTGTACATTAAGAATGATGTTTAAGTTGGTGGGAGATTGACCTTTATGTATCCTCTACATTGGAAATTGCAGTTTGGACTAGATAACTTTTGTCGTTGGATCCTTTCTCTTATTAGGGGAAAAAAATATAATGACTAGTCGTGCTCCAGTCAAATAAGATTTTAACCCGTTAGGGCCCATTAGATCTTTAAACTCCCTTTAGCTGAAATTTGTTAGCGCTTGGGATGCAGGGCTTCAGTTTTGGTGGAACTGATCATTCCCACCAATCCTGGGAAGATTCTGTTTGTTCCAGAGGCAGGAGCTCCTTGGTACATGGATGACACAGCCTCCTGGTTGGCTCACCCCATTAACGAGGCTGTCTTTACAGAGAAAGCCACGTCAACATCCAGGGCACAAAGGATTGCTACTTTTAAAGTATTTCCCAAGCTGGTATTCTAAGAACACTGCCTCTGCTGTGAAGAAAGTATTTGCTGGTGGAAATTTATAATCCTTCTTTACTACAGCTCTTCCCAGATGCACCCTCCTGTCGTACATCATGACTCTCCTGAGGGCCTGGGCGGGATAGCATGAGCTGTGTTCCTCATACATAATCAACCACAGAGCCCCTCCCGTGGTTCTCACGGTTTGTGGGTGAGGCACATGATTGTGGGAGAGTTCGCTCGTGGGTGGCAGAGACCCTGCCTTGTTATGGGGGCAGGGGGGTGGGGTATGATGCTCTGGTTGTGTCAGCTTGCAGTAAACATGCTTGTGTGCCTGCAAGTTGACAGGGTGGCCGTGTGAAGAAAACAAAACATTTGGTAGCATTGTAAACCAATCCATAACACCTTTCTTTCTCCAGTTCCTAATTGTTGGTTGGTTTCATAGAAACAGTAGCTGATGGAGCCCTGCATAGCAATGGTGGGTCCCTGCCCAGGCAGCAAGGGAGCTATGAGGCAGAGCAAGGTCCCAGGGAGCCCGTTGCCTAACCTCGAGAGCTCATAAGCAAGGATTATACACCTCCTTGGAGAACATTTTAAATTTAAACAAAATTTGACAAAGTCATGGGCACTCCTGCCCATGTATTTTTTTCAGCCCTAAGTGGCTTTAATCCATTTCACTGCCGGCTCTACAGATTAGTATTATAAACGGTGTGCAGCTCAGTGACTGAAACCTTCCTCAGCACGTCCTTCTCAGAAGTAGAAGCAATTATTTTAACAAATCCAGTCTCCATAGCCATTCTGGATAAACTGGATGTCGATTTCCAGGAGGAGAGGCAAAGTCCTGTTTACTCCTTAGAGCAGTTTTAACCTCCTTTGTAATTCCCAGTCCTTCAACTCCCAAACCTTTCAGCCCATAAATAGATTGCATTTTAAGGATGACCTTAAATGTGTAATATTTCTAAAAAATTTCTAAAAGTGAAGTCTTGAACGTGTTGAAAAAAACCAAAGTGAATTTGTTCTATTAAACATTTTAAACACATGTGCGTATGTGTACATGCATACACACACACAGATGTATCATTTTAACTTGTACAGTTGTTTTGTGAATATTTTAAATCAAATCATCTAAATTCTTTTCACAGTGAAGTTCTTACGAGTATTGATGCTATGAAAGGATGCATTCAACATTATTGTTTGCTGGAGAATGATTCTCTGAGTACCGTGTCCTTCCTGTGGGCCATGCTTCAGTTTTCTCTTCTATGAAATAGAAATAATATTACTTGCCTCATAGGATTATTTCAAAGTTGCGTTAATATATGTAGCTTACTAGGAACAGCGCCGTGCATGGCAAATACTCTGTGTATCTTCACTATTATTGTTGTTTCTGGAGTGAATTGCGCTCATGAATCGTGAACATGAAGACAGCCAATGCTAAAGTTATGGGGAAAAGAATTCCCTATACTTTTATTATACTAAAAGTGGTCTTTGAAAATTAAAATGTCAAAATATCTGATTTTTTTAAATGTGTGTACTGGCATTAGACTTGAAAGGTGCTTTCTTTCTTTGAGGCGCATAGATATAAGTATTTATATCTATGATGCGATTTTGGAATGATAGCTCTTTCTTTTCAGTGCCTTCAAGTTGAAAAGGAACAGCCCATTTAGAAGCTCGGAAGTACTATCCTGTTAAAGCAACTGATAAATCAGGAGTTTATGTGTCACATTTCAGTCCAGTAGATAATGTTTGCAAAGCACGGGCTCTGTAGACCTCGACACTGAGACTAATGTGCACAGAACAGAGCTGTTTTGATGTTTGCACTTGGGTGGATCCAGTGAGCATGTGGTCTGTCACATGGTTGGTAGAGTGACTCAGCTATATGCCAACAACTCAGAAAACTGTTCCCTGAGAAGCATACTGGATACGTGGTAACATTGTGCTAACTCTTTGGTGGAAAGAAGAGCACTGGCTTTGAGACGGGAGAGCCTGGGTTCTGGACCAGCCATGCCACTCTCCTGCCTCCGCAGATATGCCGTCCTTGCCGGCAAGGACCTCATTGGATAGGTCTGGGTATCCCCCCTCCCCCCAGCACCCAGCCCAGGAGGAAGGCGGTATGTGTGTGGTAGGAAGGTGTGACGGATAATCTTATGGACAAGTACTTGATCCCTGATGGTCTGTGAGAGGAAAGATTTGGACTAGAATATGGTTTCCCACAGTGTACCACACGTACTACTGGTAGGGTCAGAGGTGGCTTTGGGTGTACACTGATAGATTTTGTAAACTTTATAGTTTATATATATATATATAAATTATATATATATTTTAATATCCATTTAATATCCATTTGGTGGGTATCAAAAAACATAAGGAGCAGATCAAACTTGTGATTTTATTATTATTATTATTCCATAGGTCACAGCTATTTTGAAATATATTTATTTATGGTAGAAACAACTATTAGCATAGTATGTGGATATAACAAAAATTGTTTAGGAAATAGGTGAGTAACCAGTGTTTGGAAATCATAGTCTGGAGGATCTTTAGACCCCTTTCCTGAAATTTTTCATTTCATTTTCTGAAATTGGTGATAATTTAATAGGACCCGACCCCCAGTTTATATTTTTGCTATGCAAAAATGGAGAAAAATGGGAGAATAGCATGTTGAGTTTTCCATTTGGAACATGGAAATACTTCTTCTTAGGCCTTCTCCCCTTGCTGGAATATGGTGAGTTAATGAACTTCGGTTTCCTTGGGGCTAAGTGGTGACTTCAGGAAGTGCTGATGGAAAGTGGGAATGTCTGTCAAGGTCACTATCCATTAAGAAACAAAAGCTCAAGTTAGTGTCATCACCCGCTCTTGTGTGTGTGCTTTTCTCTAATTTGTCCTATTCTCTTCTTCTAGGTTCCTGGTGCAGTTCAGACAGGATAAAGTATGTGTGAAGTTTATTCAGGGCAACCAGAAAAATGGGAGTGTCCCAACGTGCAAACGAAAAAACAACCGTCTCCTGGAAGTCGCTGTTCCTTAACTGGCTCCTCCTCTCTGCTTTCACGGACTTGTTTCCTTGTAACAGTGCAATTTTGTTTTGTTTTGTTTTGTTTGGGGTTCATTGTATGTTTGGGAATTGCCAAAGGCTAATACTGTTAGAGACCCTTGGCAAAATAAAATATTTGACTAATCAATTTTTATTATTGGAATAGTTTTAAACCTTAAATTACACAGTCTGTCCTGGGACAGGATTATAGAAGCTAACAGTGTCTGTGCCATGTCATACGTGTTCTTTGTTTAGCCATCATGTTAGATCTGTGTACCCGCAATCAGCATGTTACTCATAAATCATTACTATTTCTAAGTAGAGGAAATGGTCCCAAGAGGTAATTGCATTCATTCATCAAATATTTATTGAGTGCCTCCTCTTTGCTAGGCACTGTGCTGGGTGGCATGAAAACTGACTAGGAAGCCTTTTTGTTTTTCAGGCCACGGCATCTGGCTGGCTTGTGCTGTCTTGACTAGGGCTCAGAGAGGTTGAAGACGTTGAAACCAAAACAGTACCTGTTGCTGATGGACAGCATTATTCCGAATCCCGTAGTGTGATCTTAACCAATCCACTTCAAGACGGGCTTGGTCCTAGGAAGTAGAAATGTATGACCGGGTAAAATGCCTCTACATGTGGTTTCTATTTGAAAAGAGAAAACTGACATTGCAACAGGACTTTTAATTTGTTCAGCTCTTGTTGTTGCTTTTAACAGTAGAAAACAGAGTCATTCTTATTGTAGGAAAAGTGGCAGAAGTAGTCCAGTAAGATTATATTTTCCTGTTTCTGGTAAGCCTCATATATGATCCTACATAGGCTAATATTTGCGGAGTGTTGTTTTCACCCAAATTTGAGTAAATATTTTAAACAGCTAATACAGTCAAGAGCTGAAAGCCTTTCAGATAATGGCAAGCATTCTGTACGACATGAAATAAACATCCAAGATCTTTTTTGAAAGTTTTATTTATAATATACCTTTTGTAGGAGAGGGTGATTGGTACAGGATGCATATTTTAGTCAAGGATTAAAATTGTTTATGTTAATTTGCAGGACTTTTTTTTTTTTTCCAAATTTACAGTAAGGATTCATTTTTGGAAACTACATTTTAACTTTGGAATCAAATTGTTTCTTATTTGAGAGGATAATGTATATACATTGGTATGTTAAATAATAAAACTGTTCTAATTTGGTGCCATTTCCTGGATCACAACTGTATTTTTGTATTTCAAGCTATGTTCTCATGTTGTGTGTCAATGTAATATTGCACCGAAAGGCTTTACCATTCAAACATTATATGTTTTCTGTGTAATTGAATTTCACTGACCTTTTATAAACCGGAAACATTCATTGAAAGTATTGGGGGGGGGCACTTTCTTTTAATTTTTGAACTTAAAAAAAAATCGCTCCCATAAAGAAATTCTCAGAAGCCTTTGTGTTTATTGGTGCAGGTAGAGGATAGCATTACTTTGTCTCAGTCTACCGCATCATGTACCTAGAGCGGTAGATTGGTAGTTCCTGAAATCGGTGATTAGAAATCTGCGACTGAGAGGTGTTTTTAAAAAATGTTTAAAAAAATATGTAATACATTCACACTGTTCAACATGCAAGTAAGGATAGAAATACAATGCAAATTCTCCATCCCGTCATTCCCCCATCTGCTCAGTTCCCATGCCCCCCCCCCCAGTTAACCGTTGTTTTTACTTGCTTTTGCACAGCTTTATGCATATGCTTCCAAAACAAAATAAAAATATAGATTCTTATCTCCTGCTTTAGTAGACAAAAGCTGATACTTTATAGACTTTGTTCTTTACTTTGTCTTTTTTGCTCTTTGTTCTTTTTTACTGTGGCACAGTCTTCTGTTGTATGGATACGTTTATCCAGTCCCCTCCTGATCATCCCTGGGTTGTTTCCCGAATGGAAATTTAAGTCCAGGACAGAGAGGACCAATATTTCACGGGTCTACTTGTTAAATTTTCCTAAATACCGTCTCTGCAGATTGTTCATTATGATGATTAGCAACAATAGCAGTTAGCAACAATACATTTCCCAGAGTTTATTTCCAATAGAGAAGCCATTTAATCTCAGACTTTGTGGTAGGTGTTCTGCATGGATTTAAAAATATCTCTACAAAGTAGTTTTAAATGACAGCGTTTTTGCATATAATCCATCACTTCTAGTCTTGTCATTGAAATACTCAGTAATTTTTGGTCATGAAATTCATTCTAGGTGGGTTGTGACTTGACTTGAAAAAGCTTTTCCAAACCTTAGCAAGAAAGCTTCTGTATGCACCAGGGTGAAACGTGCCTCCTCAGTTTCCTAAACCAAGCTCGCCCCTGGGGAGAGCGTCCTTGAACAATACAGACTGGAAGTGAGAGTTCTTAATGTTTTCAGTACATGTAGTGATGCCTCCTTTTTTTTTTTTTAATTTTTTAATTTAAATTCAATTACTTAACGTATAGTGTGGTATTAGTAGAGGTAGAGGTCAGTGATTCAGCAGTCTTATATAATACCCAGTGCTCATTACATCCCGTGCCCTCCTTAATGTCCATCACCCCATTACTCCGTCCCCCCACCCCCTCCCTGCCTCCTTTTTTTTTTCCATAGGGAGCAAGTGCTAGTGATTAGGATAAATGTAATTGTTGAGAGCAATTATTTTGAGATTTTCAGCTCAGAAATAGAATATGAAACCCTGGTCTTTGGTCATGAGATTAGAGAGAGGTCAAAATCACAAGGAAAGCTTGTTTTTAAAACTCAACCAAACAACCATGCAGATACCTGGGCTATAGCCCTTCCCAACTGAATCAGAATCACCAGGACAGAGCTTGGAAATAGGCACTTACAAGAAAATCACCAGGTGATTAAGCATATTAGAGTTTGAGAACCATCCAGAAAAATACCAGCGCTTCTCTGCAGCTACACAGTCATGTGTCTTAACAGGTCCTCTGGGAAGTGATTCAGATGCAGCCTTCGGGTGTCAGAACTGGCCTAGAGCGTCTCTAGCTGCGCAGCGCAGCGCCGGCTGGTCCTACCCGTGCTTCCCGCCTGCCCCCTGTGCCTGACTAGCATTACTGATAAACCGTGGCATTGCCCTATTTAATGGGTGAGCAACCAATATTTCCTTATCTTTGAATTTCTGTCGCTGTCCTGCAATAGAGAATGGAAGTATTGGCGGCACTCCACATTTCCTGCTCTGGCCTGGCCACACGGCCCTAACTTGTTCTCAGCCACCACTTCGTTGCCCAGCCCCTGGAATCACTTGTAGGCCTAGACAAAGAGATACTGTGCTTGAAAAAAAGTAACGAGGTAGTGAGTACCAAATATCAGACCATGGTTGTTGCCAAGTTTGCAGTGTGGGTGACACGCTATCCTTGACTTTGACTTCCACGTACCACGGGAAAGTGGTAAAGAAAGCAACATGGGAAAGTGACTAATAGACTGGTTACAGTCTTGGGTTCCCCACTCTTGGAATAATAACATGGACCTGGTACTCGGATGTAAAACCTTGAGCTCGAGTTTGAATACCTTTTCTCGTATTGCAGGGGTTGTGGGGCATTTCCGTGATACCAAAGCACCAGGGCCAAGTGTTCTGAGAATCAGAGGCACCTCGTCAGTATGGAGGATTTGGCTGAAATCTAGGAGGATAAATGGTTTTATTATGCCATCTCAATTAGTATGCTGAGTGAGAACTCTCAAATTCATGTAATTAAGTATAATTATGGTAATTAGAATATGGTTCAAAATTCTTGGTCTAAATATGATAGACAACATCTTTTATATGCTGCTTTGCACAGAGTAGGTAAGATAAGTTTAGGTTCTAACCTACTCCGACCACAAGCACTCTTTAAAATGGTATATACTGCTGGGGAAAGATTTTGTAAATGCTTAATGTGTTTATTAACGTTTTTACAAGAAGGCATTGTAGTAAAAGCCTTTTGTTTTTAAGCTCGGGGTTGGTTTTCTGCAGCACTCAAATTCATTCAGACCATTAGGTGCAAGAGATAAAAAGGTAGAGAAAGGACAGTCATTTTGCTCTTCTTTCCTCCTGGTGAGAAAAACAGCTGTAAATTTTCATTGTTTGAAAATATAATGCTGAGGAGTTAATATGTTATCTTTGGAGGGTCTCTTTCTTTGGATCTCCCTGTAATGATTCTATTATGTGCTGTCCATTCTCAGGTTCAGGTTCTCGAAACTTCAGGAAGCCATGGCCTTGACAAGCCTGCACTCTCTGGTCTCATCAGCTTCTAATCCAATAGCCACTCAGTAGAAAATTAATTGCTTTTGAGTTGGTTTCCTGCAAATCTTGGAATTGTTTGCTTCCTTCTCTTTGGTTTGAAGATCACTTTCAAAATCTGGAATTAATCACAGTACGGCATAAACCACAATCTCTTCCTCATTAACTTTTTTTGCTGCCATGGTGGCCAGATCTCTGCTCAGCTCCATAAAATCCAGCAAAAATCTAGCTTTGTAACCAAGGAAAACAGTGTCAGCTTCTCAGCATTTAAGGAGGAAACTGGGAACAGAATTTATATTCACCCAAAGGCCTGGTAGTACTGAGTGAAAAACAGATCAACCAGCTACCTTATTTGACTTACTTAAAAAAATGTTCTTTTGTCCAGTTTTGAAATATAACGGACATGCTACATTGTATCAGTTTTAGATGGATAACATAATGATTTGAAATATGCGCATATTGTGAAACGATTGCCACAATTAGTTAATATCCAGCACCTCATGTAGTTATAATTCTTTTCTTGTGATGAGAACGTTTAAGATTACTCTCGAGGTCGTTCACTTATTTTATACTCACCCCAACTTCCCTTTTCTCTTTTCTCCTTCCTTCCTTTCTCTCACTAATTAGTGGATCTAGCATATTCTCTTTAGAAACATGTATTTTTAAAAGACATACACAAATAAATGTACACATACCAGAAACATACCTATCAAAGAATTTTTACAAAGTGAACAACACATCCATGTACCTAGCCCCCAAAACAAGAAGCTCCTTTGTCCACCCCAGTTACAAGTCCCCACAAAAGTAACTCTCTTGTTTTCTGGGACCATATATTAATTTTGCCCTTTTTTGTTTTGGGTTTTGGTTTTTTGTTGTTTCTTGTATGTTTTTGCTTCATATAGATGGAATCATAGGATATATGCTCTTCCTCTGGCCTTTCCCATTCATCATTATAACTGGAATTCATTCACATTGTTGCTTGTAGCTAAAGTTTGTTCTGTCTGTATAATACTTCATAGTGTGGGGAGACTGCAATTTTGTAATCCATTTTGCTGTGGACGGGCATTTGGCTATGATGCATAGTGCTGCTGCAGACGTTCTTGGACACGTCTGTTGGTGAATATCCGTCCACGTATCTGCTGGGTATATACCTAGGAATAAAGCTGCTGGGTCATAGGGGAAGCTTATGTTCACCTTTAGTAGATTGCATCAAACTGACTTCCAAAGGAACTACCAGTTGACACCCCCACCAGCAGCCTGCTGGGGTTGCATGTGCTCTACATCCTTGCCCCACCTGGTATCATCAGTCATTTTAATTTTGGTCCCTCTGATGGGTCTTAGCTTTAATTTGCATTTTCCCAGTGCTCATGAGCTCAAATACCTTTTCAATATTAGCAATTTGCATATCATCTTTTGTGAAGTACCTATTCAAGTAGTTTGCCTTTATTTTTTTCTGTTGGGATTGTCTTTTTTCTTTTTGATTTGTAGTTGTATTTTGGATACAAGATCTTTATCAGATATGTGTGTGGCATGTATCTCCGCACAGTCTACAGTGACCTTTTTACTCTCCCACCAGTGTCTTTGGATGAACACACACTCTGTTTCAGTGTAGTCAGGTTTACCAGTTCTTTGCTTTATGGTTCATACTTTTTGTTTCCTGTTGAAGAAATACTTGTTGCTTAAGGTTATGAAGACATTTGTGATTTCCTTTAGAAGCTTTATCGTTCTGCCTTTCATATTTAGCTCTTTAGTCTACTGGAATTGATTTTTTTTTTTTTGAATGGTGTGAAGTAGGGAGTCAAGATTTTTTTTTTCCCATATGGATAACCAGTGGACCTGGCACCTTTAATTAAAAAGGCCATCCTTGCCTCACTGCACTGTTTTTAGATTCTATATTAAATTAATTATCTTTGTGTCAGTACTAAACTGTTAATTATTACAGCTCTAGAACTTGTTGGCATGGTCATGTAGAAGTGAAATTTGTAACTCAGAGGTCCTATACTCTTACGAAAGCAGGGAATAACACATTATAACTAATAAATACACATGTGGGTATTTGGAGTAGTGATAGTTCATCAGAGTCCTGAAAATATGAACATAGTCAGCCCTTTTCTTTAGCCGCAGGGCTTTGGGTATGGGAGTTCTTAATGGGATCATAAGGGGAGAATATTAAATGTTCCCTTAAAAGTAAGTTCTAATTTTACATGCTGTTTTGGTTTTCCATTGATGCAGTAGTTTCTATCCATATTATTAATTATCCCCACTTTAAGTTTTCCCTCAAATTTTCAAAAAATTACTATTTTACAGAAGTGCATGTGAATATTTCCTTTTGTTTTCAGGTAAGACTCTTTTCCTCAGATGTGGGTCCTTTGGTCGTGAGAGAACTCTGTTTTTTCTAATTCTTTAACAAACTTTTACACTATTTTTATAGTCTTTTACAACTGATTATCTCGTGCAATAATAGTTTATAGATGAGGCCAGCTGGTGCTAGAAGTGAAGTCCTTCTCTAATACCCTCACACTTTTTTTTTAATTAAAAAAAAAAACGTTTCGAAACAACTTCTTAGTCATCACCCAACCCCTTGTGTGCAGTTAGGAACTAAATTCAGAATAGCCTTTTTTAAAATGATCGCTACAAATTCACCTTTCCTAAGGTTGAAAATTTAATTGACAGAGAGGAACACCACTGAAAAGGCAATTAATAGCATGTTTTTCAGTAGCATTAAAGGCATATGCATCTTTTCTTTCTTAGAGGGGCAAATTGTAGGCAAAGGAAAACATGCTTACCCTTCATCTTATATGCAACAATAATAATAAATTGCCTGGAAACGTTCAAGTGCCTGTAAGTCAAATAGGAGATAAGTTTGTATCAATCTAAGCTCCTACACAGAGGGTCACCCCAGAGTTGTTGAGGCATTGCATAGTAGAAAATAAAAATGTTCCTTCATTTAGAAACCTGCAAGTAGTCCTTCACCTACAAATTCAACCTTCCTTTTTTATTCAGTAATATAACGTATATGGTGATATGCTATTCTGGTGTCTTTTTTAAGAAACTATTTCCAACACCAGTATTTATTAAATCTACATATACAGCATATCTATTTGTGATATTGAATATGAATGTTACAATTTAAAGATATTGTCTTTCCCAAGTATACATTTTTTTTTTAAGTTTGTATTTAAATTCTCATTAGTTAACATACAGTGTAATATTAGCTCCAGGTGAACAACATAGTGATTCAACACTTTAAAACAACACGCGGTGCTCCTCACAACAAATACACTCCGTAAGTCCTAACTTCTAATAAGGGCAGTGTCCTGTTTAAGCAGAGTAATCAAAACTTATTCTCCTTGTTTTTGCCCTTAAGAATGAACCAAAAATGAATTTCCTAAAGTTTGAAACAGCTTTTAGACTAGAACTCTCAGAATATAAGACTGTATCTATTAGATTCGACTCAGCACTGTTTTATCCAAATGAAACTACCTAATACTTTCTGATGGGGGAAAATCAGTTTCTATTCAGATGACCAACCTGACTGTTTTTGAGAATCAAGGTCAAAAAGGGCTTTACAAGTTTAATGCTCACAAACATACCATTTGCACAGGAAGGGAAAGAACTTACTCGTATTTTGAGCATTATTTTGTAGAAATTGAGTGACTAAACAAAAAAAAGAAAGATATTCTTAGATATTTTGGTATTTGTTTCTGTTGGAAAACACCTTCACTTTAGTGTAGTTAAAAGGGGCGGAAAGTTCTTATGTTTGGGTACTGTTATAGACAGACTTGGCACAAATTAGGGTAGTGATCCAGAAAATGGCAATAGTTGGGATTTAGTCTTTGTGATGATCTTGGATTGTCGGGTAACAGCTGTCTTTACTTCCTTGCACAATTTGGACTTGGATCTGAAAAAGAAATGGGATCTGGTAACATTAAATGGAAAGCACTTGGAAGCTGTTGCTGAAACATTATAAAAGGGGAAGGAAATCCACCCACCAATTTGTTCTTGCCACTAGAAAAAAACCCCCACAGATGAAGATGCCATGTGTGGCATCTTGAACTGCTGTCCGACCATACCAGACACACAAAGTTTGTCTGAAAGAGTTTACTTCACGAGTGTGGTTTGATACATATAGATGTAGACACACCATTCATAACCAAAAAAAAAAAAAAAAAAAAAGCCATTTGTGATGGGTACATGTGGCTAATTAGGAAATTGGTACAAGTCTGCTCAGAAGCCATCATTAGTCACACGGTTGCCACTTACCTCCCAAACAAACCTGTCTTCCAGTACTTCAGCTTTGGGGCAACCACTGCAGCATTTTTGTTTATTACGTTCTGCTGAGATATGGTACATTCTAGTAATAGGAACTGCTTTATGTTGAGGGTAGAGGTTTGAATTCTTCCAGTTTTGCCACCAAGTCCTATTGTGATGTGATCAAGTCACTTATTTTTCAATAACTACATCACCATTTGATCTTTTCAATATATTCAATATTCAATTATAAAGTACTTTTTAAACCAAAATCAGATCCCTGAATGGTCCATTTTGCTCTGTCTTGGACTTCACCTCGACAAGTCTTGTCAAATGTGTATCATTAGACAAAACTGCCAGTCAGCATGGTGGAAACTACATTGCCCTTCAAATGAAGGCGCTTAGAGGGTGTCTGAAAGGCTGCCATCTTGATTGAGACCACGGATGCTGAGGATGATGAGTGTTAGTGAAGGAAAAAGACTTTCAATTCTTATCTAAAAAGAGAATTTTCCTTTTACACAATGGAATTTCAAGAATATCAGTGAAATAATAAATTATTTCTGTCATCTAAGGTGGTTCCCAATATTTTCTAGTATGAAGACCCCTTCTTAATTTATTCATGAACACTGGCATGTGGTGGCCAGGCTTTTAGCATCTTCTGACTTTGTAAATAACAATTTTTATAAGTGCATGACTTAAGTAAATATGCGTTTTCTTAATCATCGCACCTCTCAACACATTTGCAAAATGGAAGTACATATGTCTGCAAGTCTTATTAATACAGTCAGCAGGCTTGGCTCATATGGACTCCTAAATTCCTTGCACAAACTCCAATGTTTGGAAATTGTGCAGCCATATCCTCCAATCCCTTTGCTTTAAAAATAAAAATCAGGGTCCAGAGAGATGATGCGATTGGTGTAACGTTTTCCGGTCACTGGCAGAACTAGACTGTAATCCACGTCTTCTGGTGTTTCCACTCCCCACCACAGGCTCCCTTAGCAGGATTAGGAAAAGATACTCAAACTCCTGTATTTTCGTTTATGAATTTACGATGGTGGCTATTCATGGAAGATGCCACGATTCAAAAAGTAAGCAGGAAAGATGGGACCCCAATGGAGAAGCCAAGACTGGTAGTGCCTGGCACATGGTAGTTATTCAATAGATACAACAGATGGAAACACAACTTCTTTTCCATAACTAACCCTCTGCCCTCCCTGAGTTTCCAATTCCCCCAAGCTTGAAGCTCTCATTGTCATTGTTCACTCTTACACAGTTGAATGTTCAAACTTGCTTTTCCCAAAGACAATTATCTATAATAATTCAGTTCCTACCTCTGTCCACTCTCCCCACCATCCATTAACTTTAACAGTATAATAATTGTTTACTGGACTCACCTTCCATCCCTGTGGCAGGAAGTAGCACAAACAAACCGACTCTTCTCATTTCCTAAATGTTTCAGAAACTTTCTTACGGTTCTAAGGAATGTAACATTGATATAAACAATGAAAGAAGTTTTCCCTTGGTCTTCATTTTTTCCAATATTCTAGGAGTTATTTCTAAACTAATTAAGATGGTGAATATTCCAAAACCAAATTACATCTTTAATATTGTACGTAAAACTATCCTGCAGCAAGAACACCCATTTTGGAAACACATTTGCGTCTTCCTCACGTCCATGAAGTTGTTCTTTGAGTCCCAGTGGACTCATTTTTTTGTGCAAGAGCCAACAGAGATGTCCAAGGGGGAGCGCTTTGTGTCAGGAAGAGCCGGGCATTAATTGAGACGGTCCTGTCTAGGATCCAGTGCCCTTCCAGACAAGTCCAGGTTATACTCCTCTGATGTCTCCGGAAGGGAAGAGGAGAGAGCAGATATCTTCAGCTGCCTGAAAAGGCATGGGTCATTTAGATATTTGGTCTCTTAAAGAGAACTGTGATTTTAAGCGTATTTGGTATTGACCGTGTGTAAAGTAATAGTATTTAAGTCTGTATGAGACTTGGCACTTTATTTTTAAAAAGCACACACAATTGTGGATGCTAGCAACATACCATTTATTTAACAAGAAGGATCAGGGAAACATTGAGTTTTGTGAGCCTGAAATAAGCCAGTGCCTGCTACCTCTGATAAAGTAGTTTAGAAGCTAGTGCTAGAGTTGATCGGCTCCATTAGATCTTCATCTTGATTCATAAACACACACACACACAGCCCAGGGCTTCTGTAGCACACACTGACTCATGTTTGTTTTTTAAGGACAAACCTTCACTATTTCTGATTTTGCCCTGTTATTCTCCTCACTTGTGTCAACTCTCAAGTCCCTCCACCTTGCAGCCTCCTCGGGACAGGTGCAAAGCAGGAGCCCAAAGGTTCACCATTGGCGTTTGGCCAGGAAGCAATCCTGAGATACCTAAGGAGGATTGTTGACCACTTTCTCGTAAGAAATTAGAAACCCAAAATTCATCATTTTGATAAATTGATCATAAATCGATGAAGATTAAAACCGGCACATAGTAAAATGTGCTACAGATGACAGTTTGGAGATCTCTGGCATGAAAACCGCCACTGTGCAGTCCACCTTGCTTCTCTCCTAAAGCAACTCTGGGGAAACCTGTCTTCAACCTACAGCAGCATCGTGCGCTCCTTTTAGAAGTGGGGATCTGATACTCCTGTTTCTTCACCGGAAGGGTAGGAATCCTGGCCCTGGGTGCCCTGTGTGCAAGGCAGTCAGCAGCCCTCCAAAAATGCAGCCCCAGAGCTACACATGGTGGGTGCCCTTCGGCGTGACAGCCTGGCCTTCTCCCTTTCGGGAGGGGCTGACATGTTTGAAGCCACTTCCAGTGAGAGAAAAATCAAGAACAAAAACACGCGATCAGAAAGAAATTTAAAAAATAAAACGATGAGAAATAGAATCTGCAAAAATGCTAACCTTTCCAGAACATGCCTAAGAAGGACATGTTTGCATTATCCTCCTGGGGATAAATTCTGTCATTGATGAGGACATTCTGCATAGCGCATGGTGGTTTTGTTTTTTTAATTTTTTAAAGAAGGAAGCCATTATTCTCTTTGTTGGATCCCTTTTATTTTCTAGACCCCCTAATAAAATAATTCTGCTGTAGACGAAAATTAGAACAATATAATCATATTTGTTTTCCACAAACTAAAATAACTACAGCTTTGGAAATATTTTTTCAGCTCCTGAAGCATGGAGTCAGAGAACGGTGGCTGTAGCGTCTCAAGCGTGTCCTTCAGCACATGGTGTGAATGACAGCTTGCAGCGGCAAACTGCTTCCTGAGCACCAAATGGCTCTTGAACCCACACAGCTGGTGCTTTGGACCATAAAGAGAAATAATTGCATCTTCAGAGCTTAATTTCTGCTTCATTTCAGATTTGTAGGGAATAGCTTACTACCATTCCCCTTTTAAAGCCTTGGGGCTCAGATGCTAAAGAAGCTAACTGTAGAGACTCTTACTTCTATTTCTGGCACTTATTCAACAGGGAAGCCTTATTTGCATTTAAATTTTGAATATGGGGCCTTTCTTGATTTAGTAGTACTGTTCATAAGATTTCCATGTGCTTGTGACTGACAGATGGATATTTAAAACAAGCAAATGTATATTATTCTTTGAAACCATGTGATTCAGTCTTTCTTGTGGCTCAATTGTTTTCCGAAATAGAAAGTGACCAGAATCCTCAGTTCTGAGGATGATGTGTGTGTGTGTGTGCACACTCGTGCATAGGCACATGGGTATACATAAAGCAAAACAAAACAAAAAACCTTTGCTTTGTGCTTGCTTCTTTGAACTTTGACCTCATCTTGCAAACAGGCAGATCTCACCTGTGATGCTTCTAATCAGAAAGTACTGGAGATATTTTTTTAACTCTTTTGCAACATAAAGCCGCATCTTTCTGCTTCCCTTAAAAACAACACATCCTGTCCCTCAAAGATCATTACACTTGGGTTAAAATTTTGAAAAGAAAGAGAACAAAAGAGAATTCCAGGATGCTAGCTTGGACTGTATCCACCACCCTCGACCAAAGTCCAGATGCCAGGCCCCTAGAGGTCACTGTTAATTCCTTCTCTGCTACTGGAAAAAATGTAGCTTCCTTTCATGCCCTCCGAAAGATGCTCCTGCGCTCTCTGCAGGGTGGACGGGTGTGTTGGTCTGTGTGGCTCTAGGCCATTCTGACAGACCAATGGAGAAAAGGGTAAGGTAGATGGGACAACCAAGGATGACACCATGGAGATAGGGACGTGGTGTGGCCAAGCTGTGTGAACAGAGCGGCAGGCAAGGCACAGCTACCAGGAATAAGAATGTGGATTTGGACTGGTGACAAGTGGGAGGGAACATTGCTGTGGTGGCGGAGGCCATTTGAGTTGGATGCCATCGTCTCTAAATAAACGTGAACACTATAGCCTTACATTTCTCCTCCCAACGAGCCTTCCAGAACTCAATTATAAAAATAATTTTATTAAATCAAAAGTAATTTGTCTAAATCATAAAGTTAACTTTTCAGAAAGGCGACGTGGGAACTTCCTAAGGGACAAACATCCCATATGATTAAATAAGGTTGTATTTTGCCTCTGTCATCCCTCCACCAGTGGACTCCCACTGACCCACTCTGGGCCACATTGCTTTGTGCCGGGACAGGACATCCCCTCTCCCACCTGCTTCCACTCAGCCGCTCCCTCCCAGTGACGTCATACCACTCTGCGTGGTGCTTCATCTCTGCCTTTGCATTGGTTCAGCTTGGTTCACTGCAACTCTGAGTTTATTCTCTTCTGCTCGCACACGCTCTTAGACTTTCCTTCCTTCTTGCCCCTTAGCTTCTCAGTTTTTGCAGAAGGCTTATGTTGCTTCTTCATCTTTATGATATTTATGAGCCAAAAATATGTGTTAATAATAGCTAAGTACCTCTTTCCTTTAGAGCACTTAGCTATCTTTTCTTTTTTTAAGATTTTTTTATTTATTTGACAGAGAGAGACACAACCAGAGAGGCAGCACAAGCAGGGGAGTGTGAGAGGGAGAAGCAGGCTCTCTGCTGAGCAGGGAGCCCGATGCGGGGCTCGATCCCTGAGCCAAAGGCAGACACTTAACCCGGGCGCCCCTGCACTTAGCTATCTTTAAATGTTCATTAGTGAGATTCTTTTGTGAGTTTCCTTCTCCCTAGAACAGAGGAACTTGGTAAAAGTGGAGACTGATTTTTCTCACTCCTTTAAAAAAAAAAATCTCCCCAGTTTCAATATAGTGGCAGGCAAATGCAGATAGATACTCAATAAATATTTGCTGAATTACCAAATGAACAGATGAATGCAATATTTATTGAGCACTTACTATATATCTGATACGACCTAGGTGCTGGGGCTATAATGACAAATAAAATAAGCAAATAAAAGCTCCTGAAGCTTATATTCTAACTGAAAAACGCATCAAATTGTCTTCATTTAAGTAAAAGAAAAAGCAACTAAAAATAGGCATCGTAAAAAACTGGTATGATCAAGCTCTAAAATTCTTGAAAAATAATCATTCTATCCCTTGTCTTTTTCTAATTAAAACTCTATGTGCCAGCTTTCAAGTGGAAATATTTCCTTTTTTACTTCGTTATTTTTTCTCTCTTAATGACTAATGTTATATAATATTATTTCCAACTATGTGTCTTTGCAAATGTGAGATGTTTCAGCCACGTTATAATATTAATAAGCTTTGGATGTGAGCGTGGAAACCCAAATACCATTTGGAACAATTTATAAGAAAAGATATTCATGTGTCTAATAATGAACTTAACTCTAGAAATACAGTCTATCTGCATGAGTAGATGGGATTTCAGCATGGGCAAAACCCAACAAAATGTTGAAAGAAGCACCACAATGTTAATACCTGGCTTTTTAAAAACTTGATGCAACTATTTTGTCCACTCATTGCCCCAAGAATATTATTATTAAGAGGAAGAACTTGATGGTGACTTTGCAACATAGGTGTTAGTACTGTCTCCTTCCGGGGTTACTGGCCATCCATGACTCAGACTTCTATTCTTCCAAAAGAAAAAAACCAACACAACACAACTTCTATCACCTCTGTTGATGGGCAATACCATTCACCAACTAGAAAAGGTGGCAAAACTTTTCATCAAGTCACATGAATTCTTGTTAGGTATTAAAATTACAAGGCGTATTGTGAAAACTTTCTCCCAATGAAAATGCTACATTGATTTTGCAAAATTTCTTTTATTTTCTTTATTTTCCTGCCTTATCACATCCCTTTCACTTATTCATTCATGTATCAAAAACAGAAAGGAATATTATGAGCACCAATTAACAACATAAAAGGTGTATAACACTCCGCATAAAGTGTGAAAATAAAAATCGTGCCCTGTGTACAAAATATATACATATGCTGCATGTTTGATTGTCATTGAGGTTAAAAGACTGAATTTAAAATTTATGGTTGCAAGGACTTTAAATTGAGCCTACCTCAAATTGAAACTTTCGGGGTCTTCTCTCTCATTTATTTCATACGAGTGCGGCAAAAGGCAACATGCCTATCTGTATTTAAGATGGTGAAGAAATGGCATATCAATTCTGCGTAAATATTTTCAAATATTTTGATAACGAGCTTCTTAAAAATGAAATCTGCTTTCTGCTTAGGCAAATGCTTTATGAGTCTTGTTATCATGGCTGCAAACACCTCAGTGTGTATATGCTCCTGCGAATCATGGGGTGTTGAGAAATGTGGTGTGTCCCACCTATTGAATATGGGTAAGCCTAAGTGTCAAACAAGCATTTACTTGTAAATATGTGTTATTCTGAAGGCTCTACCACTTCTATGAACTAGAATCTTCTACATGTGCACCTCATTTGAAGAAAAACTGGTATGGAGAACTGTACTTGGAAAACATAATTTCGGGATAGTTTTGCCTCATTAAAGATCCCTTCCCTTTAGGAAAGAACTTCCCATGGGGCTTTTTTAGATGGTCAACAACATCAGTGAATTTTTAATATTGAGTTTCCAACTCTCAGAAAGACTGATATTGCTTAAGGGGGAGGGGATAAGACTCCTGCTTTCCCTTTACATAATTCTCCCACCCACCCACCCCGCAGATCACCCTCTCTTGGTGTCTTTAATTGCTTTAGGGCACCTAAGTGAGCCCATTTTCCTTAATTTTTCCAGTCATGAGCCTTTTCTTCATTACTTAAAAATGTAGTCAACACAGCAGGCCTGTACCTCTCAAGACTTTTGTACTTCCTGCTTGAAGCATTCTGCTCAGGGCAGGTATTATGATCTCTTTGGCTAGGAGGTGCTGGCTACAGTTTTTCTAAAAAAGCTTTCTCTCAACCTGTTAGGGAAAACGCCCCATGAATTTTTGAGTTCATGATATCCCTGGAATGCAGCACATGCCTCCCTCAGAAAGGGCTTGCAGTCTTAAGTGAGGGGAAACACAAGCCTAGCACTCGGACTTGCTTCAGGCTGGCGCCTGGAAGATGGTTTTCACCCCACCTCATTCCCAGTGTGGGAAGTGGGACAAAGGATTTTAGGAGCCTACGAATCAAAGTCAGGCCGGCACTCGCCTGATGTAGACGGGGACTTGAACAGACCAGATGTCCCAAGTCTCATGCGGGGAAGTGTTTGTGGTTGGATTCTGTTAGAAACTGGTTGTTGATACTCTCATGAGACAGCCTGTGACAAATTGTGTAATAAAAATGTTAAAAATAGCATATTTATTCCCTGGAAAAGCTGAGTTCCCACAATTCAGTTAGCTGGGAAAATTGCTAAATTTTTGGACAGAAAGTGCTGATTCTCTGTTATAAACCTTTCATTATACATAGGATTTTTCATTATAATTTTTATTCTTCTGAACGTGGAGTAATGCTACAGCTCTCCATTTTCTAAACAAATAAAACAAGTAAGTCAATTTGTATCTCTTAATAAAACTTTATTTTTTTCTTTTTCTTTTTTTTTTTAAAGATTTTATTTATTTATTTGACAGAGAGAGAGAAAGAGCACAAGCAGAGAGGGAGAAGCAGGCCCCTTTCCGAGCAGGGAGCCCGATGCGGGACTCGATCCCAGGACCCTGGGACCATGACCCGAGCCAAAGGCAGATGCTTAACCATCTGAGCCACCCAGGTGCCCTCTTAATAACATTTTAAACCCAAATAAAATGTACATACAATATTGATAAATTAACTACAAAAATGGCAGTGAATTTTCCAGTAAATTCTATGCCCTGTCCAAGAGAAATATGATGTGAGCCACAAATGCAATTCACATATGTAGTTTTAAATTTTCTAGTAGCCACATTAATAAAGTAAAAAGAATCAAGTGAAATTAATTTTAGTAATATATTTAATATATTTTATTTGACCCCTTGTGTCTAAAATCTTCTAAGTTCAATATGAAATCAGTGTAAAAAATTATTGAGATATTTCACATTTTTTTCTTGAATTAAAGTTTCAAAATCCAATATATATTTTCTACTTACAGCACATCTCAATTCAAACTGCTCACATTTTAAATCCTCAATTGCCACATGTAGCTAATGGTTACTGTATTAGAGGCCTGTACATTAACACAGGCCTATATCATAGCAAACATTTGAACAAAATGAGAAAAAAATTAATCCCTTGTCTAGAAATATGTAGACATTTATCAGTGTTTCCTAGGGCCATTAATATACAATGGAGTGATGGGATTCTCAGAGGCATAGATCTTAGCTGAGAAGGTAGGAGGTAAAGAATAAGTAAAGACAGAGCAGGGAAATAATTTGTGTGGTTGAGACTGAGGTGAACTAGAATGAGAAATATTTGAATATCTAATATTTCAAATAGCACTATGTATCAGGAATGCTTTGGGCTGCAAGTAACACACACCTGAATTAGAGTGAGTGTGATGGTTAATTTCATGTGTCATCCTGACTGGGCCATGCTACCGATATTTGGTCCAACATTCTTCTGCATGTTTCTGTGGGGGTGTTTTGGGATGAGATTAACATTTAAATTGGTTGACTTTGAGTGAAACAGATTGCCCTCCATAATGTGAGTGGGCTTCATGCAATCAGCTGAAGCCCTTGATAGAACAAAGACTGACCTCCCCAAGCAAGATGGAATTCTACCAGCAGATGGCCTTTGGTCTTGAACCGCAGCGTCAGTCTTTCCCTGGGTCTTCAGCCTGCTGGCCATCCTGCAGATTTTGGACTTGTCAGCTTCTATCATCATGTGAACCAATTTCTGAAAATAAATCACCTTCTATATACATACACATTTTATTGGTTCTGTTTCTCTATATAGTAAATTAAACCAAGAAGGGTTATTTTCAAAAACAATGAACAAAAAAACAAGGGTTTATTTTCTCACAGAAGCTACCTGGAGGTAGGTAGGTGCTGATTTGGGTTCACTGGCCTGTTGATGTCATGGCAGCATCTCTGATTTTCTTGGCCTTTCCCTCATGCTTCCTGCCATGTGGTTGCAAAGTGGATGCTATATCTCCAGACATCACATGTGCATTCAAGACAGAAAAAAAAAAAAAAAAAACCAAACCCAAAACTAGGATGATATTAAGAAAACAAAAACTTTTGGAGCACCTGGGTAGCTCAGTCAGTCGAGCGCTGACTCCTGGTTGTGGCTAGGGTCATGATCTCATAGGTCCTGGGATCAAGCCATGTGTCAGGCTCCATGCTGAGCAGGCAGTCTGCTTGAAGATTCTCTCCCTCTGCCCCTAACCCCACGTGCACATGCATGCACGCTCCCATTCTCTCTCAAATGAATAAATACATCTTTTAAAAAAATTGCAATATCCTCCCCACAATCTTCTATGTATGTCCTGTTGTATCACAAAGTCACTACTAGCAGTAAAAGCATCAGAAAACTTAAGTGCTTTGGTTTTCCAGCCTGTACAGTAGAAAGTAGCAAGAGAAGAAAAGATTGGAAAGTACTGTGGATGAACCAATTCATGATATCAAACACTACACGCAAGTTAGTATAATCCTTTTGGAAAGAAATGTATACTTATCTATCTATCTATATCTACATATACATATATATCTAGATCTTTCTAGATGTAGATATACTTATGTATATATACACATATATATCGACATATATCTAGATATATAAAATATGTCATACCAATTCAAAACATCCTATAAGCAATAAGCTATTCCTTTCGTCATTATCTATAATTTTGGATTACATATCGCTTCTTGGCCTTTTGGCTAAGATCAAGTGTATAATTTTGGATTACAAACTTTTCATTTTGGCTGCCCAGTCTCCAAACATCTTTTCCATTTAGAGGTAAGTACAAGAGAGTAGTAAGGCAGGACCCACCACAGAAAGTAAAGCCACAGATATCTTTTCCTCTCTGGGAGCTACATTGTGGCCATAGGACCTTCACAGTGACTCAGACACTCATGGAAGTTGGAGTCTTTGGGGAGCAATGCAACGTTCAAGATCTATTAGAGATTATTGCAATCTGCTGCTGCAGGGGGTCCAAAACCCAGGGTGCTAGGGCAAACCTCAGAGGTGGCTGTTCGTGGTGAGGCTGCTGATGGTACTGAACTCACAGGTTTCTTGGGAAGAGCAGGTGAGATGGGGCTTGGCAGAGCACCTGGAGCACAGTGAGACCTCCGTGTACATTTCCTGTGTATTAGGTGGTATCACAGACCTCTCTTTATTGTACCCACACTGTAGCACCTCCCTTCTCTTAAAACAACCCCTTCTCCCTGTGATCACTCCCCTGCTTGGGTGGCTTGGGTGTGCTTGCCTTTTCTGCCTTCAGTCTCCAACTTCAGGCTGTCTCAGAGCCATGTTTTCTTATTTGCAGACCTGATCAACTGGCTCTTGACATAAAAAAAAAAAAAAAAAAGACTCCCATCACCATTACCTACTGAATAAATTCCAAACGCCATAGCCTGGCAACAGGACAGCTCCAGAATGCCCACATGGGAGAGACTAGGGACAGCAATCAATGGAGGGGATTGAGAAATTATCTTTCTTTTCCCCTCGGATTGTATTTTATACATCAATAAAATTAGTGAAGTTTTTAAAAAGCCAACTTCAGAGGCTTCTGATGGCCATACTGGGGACGATTTGAGCAACAAAATGTGTAATGATGGTAACAAATTATAACCCATAAAATAAGAATACATGAGTCCATACTGATATAAATAATTGAATGAAGAAATAAATGGAGGAAAAAGGAAAGCTCTTTCTTAAAGTAGAAATGTAAGTAATAAATGTAGAAGGAAATGTTGGCAAAAACTATAGTAGTAATTGTTTCAGGCAAAAAATCAATGGATGCCAAAATTAGTAGGTGAAAGTATGATGAGAAACACTATTTGCATGATCTTACATCACACATATTATTTTTTATAAAGGGTAAAATTTTAAATTTACAGTAGAGAATTCTGGCAGAACCACCTTAACGAAGTGATCAAAAGTTAACCTTCCCAGTTGTGGAGCAAATCATGCCTCCTGTGGGATGCTATGAAGACACCTATTGCTTATGTGGTATCCTTGCCAAAAATATGTAACTTACATTAGTGGTTCTCAGCTGAAATTGATTCCCTCTCTCACTCAGGGGGCTTTTGAAAATGTCTGGAAACATTTTTGATTGTCAAGACTGGAAGCGTGCTACGGGTATCGAGTGGGTCAAGGCCAAGCGTGCAATAAGTGATTAGTGATTCTTCAGTTGCATATAACACCCAGTGCTCATTACATCATGCGCCCTCCTTAATGTCCATCACCCAGTTACCCCATCCCCCTATCAACCGCCCCTTCAGTAACCCTCAGTTTGTTTCCTGTAGTTAAAGAGTCTCTTATGGTTTGTCTACCTCTCTGATTTCATCTTGTTTTATTTTTCCCTCCCTTCCCCTATATTCATCTGTTTTGTTTCTTAAATTCCACGTATTTTAAATAGAAGAGAAAAAGGAAATGAAAGACATAAAAGGATTTGAGGAAATGTGATAAATATTAAAGATAGGCAAAGAAGATAGAACATATGGATATTATGAGAACTTTCCTGAAAAAAAATTTTTTTTTTAAAAAGGACTTAAAACTGAATATTGAAAGAGCACACCATCTATCCTGGGAATACTGACCCATATTGACAGCAAGAAAAATTTTACTAAAATCACACAACTTTAAAGAAAAAGATATCCCTTGAATATCTAAAAGAAAAAAAAGAGTAGGTAATTTATAAGAAAAAGAAAATTAGATTATTATGCTTTTTGACACTAATGTTCTATGTGAGAAAAATGTGGACTAACAAATTTAAGATCCTCAAGGAATTTAGTGTGAATCAAAGACTTTTTAAATCAAGCATAACTTTCAAGTTTCATGGGCACAGATAGAACTCAAAATGTTGTTTCCGTGAGCTTTTCCCGTGAAATCTTCTTGAAAATAAACCTCAAACAACAAAATAACTAGACAGATATTGTCTGACATAAGAAAGTTTGGTGAACATTCAGTACAGAGTTTCCCTAGAACTAAGATGACTGACTAAATACCAAGAGACAATGCTCAGAGCTGGATCCTCTGATAGTGTAGATATACAAATGTTTCAAAATGGAGGAGAAAATATTTTCAGTAATCACATTGGTATTAGTCTTATAACTGCTATCCTGAGATTGTTATGTGTATAATATGGGATAAAACAAATGAGTACTTAACAAGATATTCAATCCTATCATCTCCTTTATACCTGAGAGCAATTCTATCATCTCATTTATCCCTGGTTCCTTAAGAACCAGGATTCCGGATATGGAAGAAAGAAGATATTAAAGTAGTAGAGAAAAGGTTAAGTAAAAAGTCTGTGATCTCAAAACTGAATTGGAGCTATCAAAATAAACCCATGAAGTACTTGATCTTATTTTACTTCCAAATATGTCCATTGAAAAGACCTAGAAACAATAAACTACACAATAGCAATGAGCATCTCTAGCATGCGGATTGTGGTCTTGCAATACCATTTTTCACTACAAGGGACCAGGTCTCTTTGGAGAAATGATGGATTCTGGGTGTAAGGTAGGAAATGAGCAAGATGATCCGGGGGCATCTTGTCAGACTAGGTGGCACAGAAGCTGTCAAAGACTATGAGGGTTATGTCTAAAGGACTCTGGAGTCAACTTGAAGAGGCTCCCATTGGTCAAAGATGGAAAATTTTGAGTTTATAATGGTAATTGCAGTGGATTGAAATTCAGCAAATATATTTAAATCCACAATCTCATGAAACTATGAAAAGTAATTGTTACTTTTTGGAGGGTGATAGGAAGCCAAATCATTAACTTGAAATCTGGCATATAGAGCTAGAGAACTAAGCATTTATCCTCCCTTCTCTATATGAACTGTATCGATGTGTAACCAAATACTGGATGAAGGGAAGTATCTCTTATGAAAGTATTCCAACTAATAAATGAGAAAACATATATTTAGACTATCACCCTTTTGCAACCTAATGGGGAAAGGAGGGACATTTTGAAGGGCTTCTGGGGTGACCGGTGAAATTCTGTTTCATGACCTTGGAGATGTTGGCCTTCAAATGATTCAGAAAGCCATATATTTGATGTGTGTGGTTTTCTACATTAGTGTTTTATTTTACAATCAAATTGAAAAGGAGATGAAAAAGAAGAGGGCAAAATAACTAAAAGATTGAGTGAATTTTTCCATAGCTGTTAGTTTGGGAGGGCAAGGCCTCACAGAGGTCCTGGGTTGATTTGACATAGAAAACTCACTTCTAGGGGACTTTGGGTTAAGTTTCCTCCAATTTATTGTAACCTCTCATGAGCAGTAGGTTTATTTTTAAAAATAAGTAAACAAAACAGTGATAAGCTTCGTCCATGGCTCTCCCAGAAGTGGTGAGAAAATAGAGTTATGTGTTTTCTCTTGCAAATGCATTGCTTAATATTACCTAAAACGTCTTTGTAATTTATCAGGGCAATAAATTTCTCTGAATCAGTTAGGCAGGATACGTGACTCTGGGTTGTTTATTTATGCTACCTACAAACTCATATTACCTAGGAGGACTCTTTTAGACGTGCTGGTACTTGCACTAGAGGTACATGCAAGTGCCTTGCATACTGAAGATGCTCAATAAATGTTTGTTTCATCAAGTTTAAGTGAAGAAGTTAGATAAAACAACATATTAAACTGCATGATGAGTCTGCAAATAGTTAAACACAGACTGTGGACTCATGTGTTGTCAGTAGATTTAGAGCAGGAATGTCTTCAGCGAGAGTGTCTCCCAATTCAGTCTTCTATGCTGATCCCCTGCATCATCTCGTGGCTTTAAATAAACTGTTGACTAGCAGATTTATATCTGCAGCCCAGACCTCTCCGCTGATGTCCACCAATAAATTCTAAGAGCCTAATGAACAGCTCTACTTGGATGGCTAATAAGCATCTCAAACTTATTATGTCCCAGACCAAATGCCTGATTTCCACCTCCACAAACTTTCTCTACCCACAGTTTTCCCATCTGAACAGAAAGCAACTTCTTCCTTCCAATGGCCTGAATCCCAAATCTTGGGGTCATTCTTGATATCTCTCTGTCTCTCACACCCCACAGGCAATGTATCAGCAAATACTTTGACTTTCAAAATGTATTCAGAAATCTGACCATTTCATAGGACATGCATGACTACCACTGGGGGTCAAGCTGTCATCATTTTCTTTTACTTCAGTATAATTTCAAACATATAAAACAGTTGCCAAAATTGTATAAAGAACTCCTATATACCTATTACTCAGACTCATTAATGTTTTCCAGTTTTCTTCAATTACTTTACATTCACTCATCTTTCTTTTCTCCCCTTTCTCAGACACACAAACATAACATACACACACACATAAATATACATGCATATATTTTATTCTGAACCTTGAGTAAAGTGGTATCTACCTGGTTTTGCAGTGTAAAGATATGTTTAGGTTTATAATTAATAAGTAATTTTTCCCTTTATAATTCATAAATAATTTGGAAGGAGATGTTTAAGACTATATATAAAGATGCTGTTCTCATCAAATTTTCAAACACTAGTTTTAGCTTCTACTGATGATTTTCAAAATCCACCATTCCTTTACCTTTACTAGTTGCCAACATTCTGTGCGAAGAAATTACCTATTTTCCCATTTATTTATGTATTATGTATTTGTTTTTCATAATAGGAACTTGTGGACATATCCATTGTATTATATTTCATTACTTTTATTATATATTTTGATGCTCAATTGGATTATCCTCACATTTTATATCTACATGTGTCATAAATCCCATAATACCATAATGCAATATACTCTTTGCTTTAAAAAGTGAGCAATCTTTAAGATAAACTGAAAAAGGTGGTCTTTTATTTTTACCCACCAATTTACCATTTCAGTGCTTCTCATTCCTTCCTGCATATCTGTTTCCATCTGGTGTCCTTTCTCTTCATTTAAGAAAAAAAAAAAATCTTCTCTTGTCATTTTAGAAGTGCAGGTCTGCTATTCTATACTCCTTTCTCCTTCTGGAACACCAAGTACACAGCTATCACACCACTTGATATTATCTCACATGTCATTTCAATACTATTTTTTAAAGCTTTTTTCTTTCTGTGCCATGGATTAGATAATTTCTATTAATTTCTTTCTGTTCCATGGATTATTATAATTTCTATCTTGAAAGTCACAGACTCTTCTTTCTGCTAGCTTGTCATTAAGCCCATTTAGTGAATTTTTCATTTGAGATACTGTAATTTTCAGTTCTAGAACTTATTTCTTTTTAATAAATTTCCATTTTTCTGTTGAGGTTCACCAATAATTATGGCCACATTTTCCTTTAAGTACGTGAACACAGTTATAATAGCTGCATTAAATTTGTTTCCTGTTAATTCCAGTATCTGGACAGAGCTGGTTTCTACTGATAGCTTTTTCACTTGACCACGAGTCACATTTTCATCTTTTTTTCGCATCTCGTGATTTGGATTTCAAACTAGACATTATGGATGATATATTGTACAGACTCTTGAATTCTGTTATCCAGTTATTCTAGCAAACAATTCATTTGGCTAAACTTAAACTTTAAGCTCTGCCTCCCCTTCTGTGAGTAGTAAACATCTCTGGTCCGTTCTTTATTTTTTTTAAATTTTTTTAAAAGATTTTATTAATTTATTTTTTTTGAGAGAGAGAGAGAGAGGCATGAGCGGGGGGAAAGGGGCAGAGGGAGAAGCAGACTCCCCGCTGAGCAGGGAGCCCAATGTGGGACGCGATCCCAGGACCCTGGGATCATGACCTGAGCCAAAGGCAGATGCTTAACCGACTGAGCCACCCAGGCACTCTCTCAGTCAGTTCTTATGCTGTTCTTCCTTTGTTTTCCCCTGGGCTTTTTTACCCCGTATGTTTACAGTTCAGGAATCATTCAAGGAGTGGAATGGAATTTATATGTAGATTTTTGGGGTCCCCACTCTGTGGAATCTTTTTTTCTGAGATTTTTCTGTTCAATTCCCAGCCACTCTTGCCGGCCCTAAGTTCTGCCCTCCGACTCCTCAAACCAGTAAGACTGCTTTCCGAGCGAGTTCTAACTGCCCCCACTATAGGCACTGGAGCCTGCTGGGCAGGGAAAACCCACAGTCTCACTTCTCGTGATTCTTTTCTTTCAATCAGATTGTGATTTCTTCTAAGGGTTTAGTTCTTTCCAGTTTCTGCCTGTTTCTGGCCACCTGACAGTGGCTTACATTTTAAAAAACATTCCGTCCAGAGTTTATAACTGTTATCCGTGACAACGTTAGTCTGATACATGTGCCTCTGACATTCCTGGAACCAGAACATGCCATCGTTTCTTCCCTAGAGTATAACCGTGGGCACCTGATGGGTCTCCCCACTCCCACTCTTGCCCCTTCAGTCTGTTTTCTACCCAGCAGCCCAAGGTAGCCTTTTAATATTTAAATCATATCACTTCACTCTTCTGGTCAGAACCCTTCATCTATTTATGACTACATTTAGAATAACAGCCAAATTCTTTATAATGATCTACAAGTCCCTCGCCATCTGGCTCCCTCATTATCTTGCTAACTCTACCTCATGCTCTAGGCACACTTGCCTCCTTGCTGTGCTGAAGCACAGTAGATGTACTCCCGTCCCAAGGCCTTAGTCCTGGCTCTTCCCTCTTCTTTCAGATATCCACCCTGCATAGCTCCTCACCTCCTTCAGGGCTGGATCAATTGCCACCTTCTCAGTGAGCGCTTCCCTGACCATTCCATTTGAAAAGCACCCTCCCCGCCTCTCCTCTCCCGCCAGCACCACTGGCATTCCTTATCTCCCTTTTTCGGTTGTAGTTTTCTTTATAATACTTACCACCATCTAAAATGTTATCATTTTACTATTTTGTTAATTATTTACTTCCACTAGGAAAAAAATGAACCCTATAAGGGCAAAAAAGTTTTTCCTCTTTTGTTCATTGCTCTCTCCCCAGTGTCAGAACAGAGCCTGGCAGTTAGAAGATGCTCATTGGACATTTGTTCCAAGATGATTGGATACATTTGGATTATTCTTCGTCCAGCAAGTCTACACTTAAACTACAGATACAAATTCAATAATGGAGTCTGACTTCTCCTAATTAGGGATGAGGCAATAAAATAAGTCTACCAAGCTTTTACTCGAAGATAAACCGATGTCCTTTCTGTCTTGATATGGAGAATAGCAATAAATAGTCTTCATTCTACCTAAAGACCTGCCCAACAGTAAATCTATATGGCAGTTGAAATGCAGTGTAATACAAAGCACATAGACTTCGGTGTTGGACAAAGAGCACTACGAACTTTATTAGCGACACAGCACTGAATTATTTAGCGCCTCTGAGACTCAACTGCCTAATCTGAAAGGATGATAGTGGCCATATCTAGGATTATCAGTTGAAATTGGGTAAAGTTGGGAGTGACAGAAAAATCTCAAATAATAAAGCATCAAACAAGATAGAAGTCTGGAGGTCGGTCCCGAGTGGGTATGGCAATCCATGCTATTAGGGACCCAGATTCCTTTTATCTCACGACTATGTCTGTAGAAGACATCATTCCCAAACTCCCCTAAAGTTCCAAGATGGCTTCTCCCGCTCTAGCAACTATGTCTACTCTCTGTCCAGCAGCAATGAGGAAAAAAGCAGAGAGAGAGGCAGTCTCAAGGTCTACTACAAAATATTTATCCCAATCACCAGAACTCAGATAAAAAGCCACATACAAGGTGACTGGAAAATATAGTGTTATATTTGGAGGGCTATGAGCCCTGTTGAAAATTTTATTACCATGGAAGAAGGAAAGAATGAATATTAGGGGCAAACAGTAGCCTTCCTCTCTAGTTTATAGTAAAGATTACATTACTAAGGTTCATGATACCTAGAAAGCATTTAAACTATTAACTGTCTTCCTCCCTTTTCTACATTAAATCACTTCTTGGCCTTTCTCATTCAAGAAAACTGATATTTTTAAATCTTTTCCTTCTTGTTCTTATTTCTACCCATTTCTGCTGTACTTTCCTAAACTTTCTCAGTCTTCTACAACTTTTACAGGTAGAGATGAAATCTACTCACAGCAATCTAAATAGGGCTGTTCTAGGGGATGCTAAGCCATTGATGCCCATCCTTGGGTGAGTCTGTCATCAGTATCGGGGTTCCTTAACAGCAAAACCATTGATTGCTGGCTTTCAAAAGGTGTCTCTCAGATCATTGGAATTCCTTGGGATACGACGCAATAAGGCAGACGTACAGCATCTTATTGGTGTTCGCGCTGATACTTTTAGCTCTGTTCGCAGCCCTGCATGCAAGGCTAAGATCTTACACACCATCTCTAAATGACCGATGCTTTCATTTCAAGTGGAGGAATTATTTCTTCAAAAAAATAAAATCTCGTGAATATACCTCACACAGATCAAAGCCCAATTGTACTGTTTGAAGCAAGGGTGAGGCCATAGGCAAAATTACTGGCCTAGATCATCGCTTTACTTGGTGAGAATCAATTTATAGGGATGAATACTACAGATTATGAAAAGAGATTTGCCAAGGAAGTCAAGATTCTTGTTCTTTTCAGTTAACTTCAGCTATAACCTGAGGTTTGGTTGCCTAGCAACTCAATCCAAACCAGGACAAACTGCCAATACTTCCCCTAGACTCTGCCACTCAAAGTTGCAGAGTTAATGATTAAAAGTCAAGAAACTGATCCACAGAGTTATAAATAAAACATAAATGAACAAACTGCCACCAGGCCTTCCATGTGTTGGGAGCCCGAGGGCAGAGGAGGCGGGCTGGGTGGCTGGGTGAGGAGAGTGAGATCAGCGTGCCACCCTCCAGGACAAATAGTGAACGCGTCTCCTTCCCCAACCACGCCCTTTCCCTGCCATCCCACCCCCCACCCCCAGCATTGCCTTTTGCACTTCACTTTTCTCACTATTGTCTTCTGCATTTCACCTTCTAGTTCCTAGTCTTTCCCTTAGTTCTCACTTTAAAAATTGTCTATCTTGAATTTTGCCAAAAATGTTATTCTGACTTTTCATACACATTGACGCATTTCCATCTTGTTTTTCTTTTTAAGATTTTATTTCTTTTTACTTTTGTGAGAGAGAGCGAGTGCACATCTGTGCATGCACAAGTGGGGTGGGGGGGTGAGGGAGAAGCAGACTCTCCGCTGAGCAGGGAGCCCGATGCAGGACTCGATCCCAGGACCCTGGGATCATGACCTGAACCGAAGGCAGACACTTAACCAAATGAGCCACCCAGACACCCTCTCCTTCCTATTTATGCGTCTAATGCAGTGGTTCTCAAACGGGGGCAGTTCCGTCTTTCAGGAACATTTGGTAGTGTCTGGAGATATTTTTGGTTGTCACACAGGAGCAGAGGAATGGGGAATTACTGGCATCCAGTGGGTAGAGCCAGAGATGCTCTAAACTTCCTACTACTGTGTGGCGGTCAGCCGCCCCCCCCACACAAAAGAGCTATCTGGTCCCAGGTATCAGTAGTGGCAAAGCTGAGAAGCTGGTCTAAAGCATATATTCTCAACAAGGAGAGTCACTTAAATATTAAAATGACTCTATCAGAGAAAGACATGTATCATATGACCTCATTGATATGAGGAATTCTTAATCTCAGGAAACAAACTGAGAGTTGCTGGAGTGGTGGGGGGGGTGGGAGGGATGGGGTGGCTGGGTGATAGACATTGGGGAGGGTATGTGCTATGGTGAGCGCTGTGAATTGTGTAAGACTGTTGAATCACAGACCTGTACCCCTGAAACAAATAATATATGTTAAAAAAAAGAAGATAGTAGGAAGGGAGAAATGAAAGGGGGGAAATCGGTGGGGGAGACGAACCATGAGAGACTATGGACTCTGAGAAACAAACTGAGGGTTCTAGAGGGGAGGGGGGTGGGGGGATGGGTTAGCCTGGTGATGGGTATTAAAGAGGGCACGTTCTGCGTGGAGCACTGGGTGTTATGCACAAACAATGAATCATGGAACACTGCATCAAAAACTAATGATGTAATGTACGGTGATTGACAGAACAATAAAAAAATAAAAAATATATTAAAATGACTCTACCCTAGCCTGACAAAAATCTTATTCCTTTGTTCCTTGGTATTTAATTTCCTGGGGAGAAGAGTAGCAAAGAGAAAAAAAAATGTCAAAAAGGGCTCCTTATGGGAGCAATAATGAAAAAAAAGGTTGAGAAACATTGGTCTAACATTAGGAAACTTTCAGGATGAAGAATCAGTGCATCAAGCCCTTGTACAAAGCACACAGTTGCAATTCAGCAAAAGGTGGCTCCTGGCATTGACATACAGCAACCTCCTAGAATTAAATATGAGTTTCAAATAGACTGGTCCTGATTTTCCCAAGAAGAAGGGCAGGCAGGCCACCTCTCAGTGGCTGAGTTCTTCTTTGAGGAAAGCATATATACTTTCAGGCCCCAAAGGCACCTTAAGATGTTTTGGGCCAGTGATTTACTTAATGACACCCAGTGACCTAGAAGAATTAATGTGCCTTTAAGTGATGAGTTTTTATGGCTTCCCCAAAGGCCCTGATTTATTTGGTAGTTGAGCACTGTAATGTAGGAAACAAAGGCCAGAATCTTAAAAGCAACCCGTTCCCAGCCCTGAAAAACTTCTGCTCTCAACATAGCACGTTTCTTTTTGCTTAAAGGTATTTCTCCCATTGAAAAGGCTTGAAACCCCATTTCTTCTCTGTAGGTCAAAGGCAAACATATCTTGCTGGGACATTTTATCCTGTCCAGGGTATTAGAAAAGTCAAATAATAAAATGACTAATATAGGTAATTTCAGACTCTGGGTCGATAACTTCTTTTTCCTCTAACTACTGAACATCCAAAAAAATTTAGTAATACAAGTCTTTATCAAAACTGGTTGGAATCCCCTGAGATATCACACTTTTACTAAGAGAAAATGGAGGACAATAGGAATGTGTAAAATTGGGCAGACTTTCAGTTTGATAGTCTTTCTTTAAAGGCTGTTTGGTTTCACCAAGCTCTTCCCCCTGCTGCGCCTGGGAATAGTCCCAGAAGACGGTTGACTCAGGGAGAAGAGGCTCCGAGGCGCATCAGAGGGCGGAGTCCAGGGCAAGGCTGGCCTGGAAGAGGTGAGGAGTCAAAACTTTTTTTACAATCAGAAAATACTCTTACAGCTTTGAGGACAAAGTTTGGAGCTTTGTTGGTCAGAGTAATTAAGTGGGGGTCAGTCCAGGAATGTGGCCTCCTCAAGCCACACAGCTGCAGAAAACTCTGGGAAGAAAGGCTCCTCACTTCCTGTTACTGTGGGTTGTTCCTCTGGGACTTCCTGTCACGGACTGTCCTGAGGCCTCCAACCCTCCCCCCACCATTCGTTTTTTTCCTCCTACGAGTTTCCAGTGTCTTTAAACAAAAGAAAAAGGGGAGAGTGAGCTCATTGAAAATGATGCCAAAAAGATATTTTACAACAGAACTACTTTCTAAATGAATTCACATGTCTCCAAACATTTTTCTACTAAGTAATTTTAGTTATAGTTTAAAAAATAAAATGAGACAGGAACAGGAAAGAGAGAAAGGCCTTTATGTGGCCAAAATAGAAGTTTTACTGGATCCAGTTTCAAAAATAGAGTCCCCAGGTTCAGATCTTACTGTGACAGTCGGTATAGGGCAAAACCATGTAGTTTTATATGCATACAATATTTTCATTTTAAACATGGTCTGGTGTTCCAACGGAGGAAATTATTTTGGCATTGTGAAAGTTTGCTTTTCAGAGTCCTATAAGAACAATTTAATTGGGTTTCATGGTGCTTTATATTTTTAATTTTAGTGTCACCATCATCAATTTTATTTAATAAATGCATAGAACACACATTGTCTTTGCTAAACAAATAAATGACCTAAGGACCTAGAATGACCATTCCACAGGCCAAATGCAATGGCATGAAGCACACACGCAATTTTGTAGTCTTAGCCCTTCCTTCACACTTCCAAGTGCAACCAAGAGAAATGAAATGTTTTATACTGATCACATGATTCATACACACAAAAAAGTGTTCTGGTCCAAAAGCTCAAAGCTGTTGATAATAATGCCTTAAACTTGTGTGCATTTCACCAGTTTTCAAACACTTTCTTCATATTTATTAACTCATTTGATATTCTCAGTGATCTATCAGGTTGGCCTGGCAAACTTCACATAGTGGGTATGGATCTCGTCTATAGCGTTAAGTATGGAAGAACAGAGTTTGTCTAGAACTCACATTAATTTCCGACTCTTGGTTGGTGGGAGTAAACCTTCAGAGCTCCACTAGCAACTAATTTCCAAAAAGCCCCTCTTCCAGGTAGCAGAATCGCAAAACACACCCTAGGTGGACAAATCACAAAAGCGCCCTTTCTCTAGGTGCAGGGCTCGGGGTGTAGGGAACACAGGGAGTTAGCCTAGGCTGCACCCTCATCCCTTGGCCAGGCACTTTTGTATAAGACACAACAAGCACAAATGGATGCAGTAGTCCTGACAACCTTCGTCCTTCTTGGGCTTCTCCCCAGTTCTGTCAGTGTAGGTGCCATTGTTCTTAGATTCTGTGAATTTCCAAGACCTCAGGAAGGGGAGGAGGTAAAGCAGGGAAACAACTTCTGGTTGTCCACACACGTGGCCCCCTGATGTTCATTGTTCTTGTCTTCATATTGCTGCAGGACAGGTGGCTCTCTACTGCTTCCATTACATGCTTAGGGTCAGGGGATGTTTGCTCAGAATTCCGTGGTCCTTTGCCCAGCTGCACCATGCAGCCATTTCCCCTCAGGGCTTCTAGAAAGAGCCACACAGGTGCCCTCTGCTTATGGCCCTCCCTCTCTCAGACCTCACCTCTGTCTCCTTTCTCATGCTCACTTGCTTTCTCTCTCTTTCTCCTCTTTCTCCCCACAAATAGGCCAAAAGATCCTTTTCTCATCAAGGCACAGAGAGCAAGAGAGAAAAGGCACTCTTCCTTAAGACTCAGGTTTTTGTAAGACAAAGCCAGACCTTTAAGCGGCTTCTCTTCCAGCCCTGCTACAAACCTACCTAGAGACCATGAGAACAGCACTGACTATTTCCTTAGCTAGAAGGAAGAACAATGGAAAGAATACAAGGTGGAGAAAATCATCCATTCACAATCCCTCTTTTTTAGATGGAAAATAAACTGATGTAAATGTTGAAACCAAGATAAAACAGGCCAGAATCTGCTGGATATTTTTACATCACACCAAGATGGAGTGAGCTGAGTGTTCAATTACCAGAGAAAAAGGATAGGCCCAACCTGCTTATGTTTTGAATTGACTATGGCATCAGGATGATAAAAGAAAAGAACGAAGTGGCTCCATTTCTTTCTGTCCACTCTATTGAGTAAAAGATCTCCTCTTGGGAGTAATGGAATCGGGCACTGCAATGTTCTTTGCAGGCTTTCAGGCCATGAGGCTCTCTGAGACAGCCGGGAGGAAGATGGCAAACGTGGATGTGTGAGCCTTGCTACCTTGTATTTCCTATATGGTGAGCATACTGAAAGGCATGCCATTCTCAGAACAGCCCCTTGGAGGTGTTATTTCTCTTATGAAGAGTAACACATACTTTGGAATACATAGCAAGTCTTCAAATCCAGATGGGGGTGAAGTAGGCGTGGAGGTGGTGGTGATCAAGGGAGAAATGCCATCTATGTGGAGACATAAAGGTCGAACAGGAATTAGCCAGACGAGTCTCAGGGAGAGAGAAGAAATAGAAGGAAGAGCATACACAAAGCCTACAGGTGAGCAGACACGGCTTGCTGGGGAAACAGAGAGTTGTTTGCTACTGACAGAGCAGAAGCTCAAGGGCAGGATAAGGGAATGGGATGGGGGAGAACTGGAAATTTAAGGTTGAAAAATCAAGAAAGAGAAGTTAGCAGAGGTGAAATTGGTTGTATGTAGCAGAAAACTCCAATAGCTGGCTTCAACAAGGTAAACATTACTTTTCCTCATGTTGGGATGCCTGGGTGGCTCAGTTGGTTAAGCGTCTGCCTTCAGCTCAGGTCATGATCCCAGGGTCCTGGGATCGAGTCCTGCATTGGGGTCCTTGCTCAGCAGGGAGACTGCTTCTCCCTCTGCCTGCCGCTCCCCCTGCTTGGGCTCTCTCTCTCTCTCTCTGACAAATAAATATATAAAATATTAAAAAAAAAAAAAGAGTCTCTACTTTTCCTCATGTAATAAGTAGGAGGTGGGTAGGTATTTGCTGTTGTTTGTTGGGTGGCTCAAAATCATCAAAGCCAAGGTTGCAGTGAGCCTCTTGGATCTTTTTTCATGGCTCCAGTCAGCACTTCCACTTTCAGGAATGAAGGAAAAAACAAAAAGAGCAAAAATGGTACATGCTTATTGAATCCAACCTCTAAAGGAGTTTTTCTGGGAGCCCTCTGCCAAAACTTCCATTTATTTCTCATTGTCCAGAACTACATCACAACAGAGACGTATTTGTCTTCCAGACATCACACAAAAATGTTGGCGGTCACTTTGAATGGATAAATCTGATACATATTTCCATTTTCCTGAACCACTGTGGCCGATGCACTGATCAAACCAATCCAGGCCCCTGTTCTGTTGTTCCTGAACCACACTTACATAATTGCAGCCTGCCAACCCGTGCCCTAGAGACTTCAGACATGCCGTTACTGCCGGCCAGCATCCAGGACTCTCCTCCAAAGCGTCAGCTGTTAAATCCAACAAATGTGTATTAGACAGCTATCATGGGCAGATAGGCTGGGCTAGCCCATGCGGTCTAAACAAACATGGCCATTTCCATGCCCATACCTTGTTCCCTCCTTCTCCTCATTCGTCCTATGCATTTCACCTCCCTAATTCCCAGCATTTCCTTCAAGACCCGGCTCAGGTTCCAGGCTGTCTTAGATGTTGGCCTGCGCATTAACTTATGAGGATTTCTCCGTCCTTCTAATTCATACACTCACTGACCAACACCACATGGCTAGCAATTAAAAACCGACTACCTTGTTACTCCTTGGCTTTTATGTTACTGAGCACTATTCGAAGCTCCATGTAAGCATGTTCTATCTTGTCTTTACATCTTGCGCATAAAACCTTTAGACGTGTTTAAAACTGAAGGAAGAAAACCAATGGATGAATAAAAGATTACAACTTAACTGCTCCCAAAATATTCAATTGCAGTCTTAAGATCATTATGAAACTTCCTTCAATCGAACTTGTCACTTGTCCTCTGAACTATGTTGCCAGGTTTCCACTGAGAAGTGAATCTAAATACACTGGGGGGAGGGGGACTTAGTCTGTTACAACTCCAGATCCTCCTGTATATTTTTTATAGTCACTTTCTCCTGCAGATGGACAAATTGACTTCACAGAGCCTTAGATAAATATTAGTCAGGACGCTAAATAGGAGACTCAGCAAGTTAGTATCTGTCCAAGAAATCAGAACATATGTGATTGCTAAATTGCTTGTTGAAATAAGAAGAAATTCAGATCCCACAGTAACTATCTAATTTGATGAATAGCAAATGGATGTCTTCAGAAAAGTAATAATCTATTGCTAAATAATATTATACCTAAATAGTAGCCAAATAGAAAATATCTTGCTTTCCTACTTCAAATAATTTTGTTCGGGCGCCTGGGTGGCTCAGTTGGTTAAGCGACTGCCTTTGGCTCAGGTCATGATCCTGGAGTCCAGGGATCGAGTCCCACATCGGGCTCCCTGCTCAGCAGGGAGTCTGCTTCTCCCTCTGACCCTCTCCCCTCTCATGCTCTCTCTCTATCTCATTCTCTCTCTCAAATAAATAAATAAAACATTAAAAAAATAATAATTTTGCTCAACAAGACTAGCCTACACACTAAGAATTAGTGTCAAAAGCTTTCACAGTGTGATTAATCTCAGCATCTCTAGCTCTTTCTCAAATGGGGTCAAGATTCACCTTGAGGCTCTTTTACATCCTTCTGGCTCTGGATAGCAGCTTGAGGCCCAAGGTTAGTAGCTTCCATTAACAGCATAAAATGGAGCAGACAGCAAAAAGCCTCTCCCTTAGGGTCTGTGCTCACCTCCATGCCTGCTCTTAGCTTGCGTGACTTGTGAGTCCTGACTCAGGACTCAGCTGCCTGTCTCATCACCTCCTGCATCTACATATCGTTCTTGGAAACACTTATCCTCCAGCTTTTGCTAAATTCTTGCAAACTGTTTTCTTTCCCAGTTAGGTCTCTGGGGACACCAAAGAATATCCCTGACATTAATGTAAACTGGACTTCTGATCAGACCTTGACCTCAGGTTTCCATTCAATGCTTGCTCTTGCATGACATTTATTTAATAAAATCCCCCACTGTCTATGTTTTGCTTCCTAGTGTATTTGGAACCATAGAGTTTTCAAAAGCTGCTATAGAATTATGCTCATCCTATGGGATTGGGTCTGGGAGTTGGTAGGTAAATTAAAAAGTTGATTACAGTATAAAATCATAAAAAGGATATGTACTTTTCTTAAACATTCTATTTTAACCTAAAACTTTTTTTTATTTAAAGATTTTTTTAAATTTATTTGACAGAGAGAGACACAGCGAGAGAGGGAACACAAGCAGGGGGAGTGGGAGAGGGAGAAGCAGGCTTCCCACCGAGCAGGGAGCCCGACGTGGGGCTCTATCCCAGGACCCTGGGATCATGACCTGAGCCCAAGACAGACGCTTAACGACTGAGCCACCCAGGCGCCCCTAACCTAAAACATTTTAATATACATTCATTTACCAACTTTTCAATAAAGGGTCAAGTTCTCTTTGATTACAGTTCTCAGTCATCTTTCTTGCATAAACCATTCCACTGTGTATAATTTATCATTTTTACTTTGGTTTCTTTATAATGGAAGGATTTAAAGATGCTTTTAGACCTATTTTTATGATTCTTTCAATCTCTTATCTTTTCTTGCCCACACTTAAATTGATAGCAACAATAGGGGCACCTGGGTGATTCAGTCAGTTAAGCAACTGACTCTTGGTTTTGGCTCAGGTCATTATCTCACAATCATGGGATTGAGCCCTGCATCAGGCTGTGTTGAGCATGGAGTCTGCTTCAGATTCTCTCTCCCTCTCCCTCTCTCTCTCTCTCTCAAATAAATAAATAAATAATTGTAAAAAATTGATAGCAACTATATTCTATGTAGTGCTTGGCTTTGCTCAAGTCTTTCCTCAGCATTTGACTTTGTCTTCATGGGCACAATTCTCTTTACACATTCATTTACCATTGATTTATACAGCTTACACTATGTTACATAATTATGGAAAGAACAGGTATCATAAACATGTTTGGATACAAATGCAATCGACTCTTGATAAAAATATAACTCGACTGATAGGAGTGGAAATAAGAAAACAAGGGACTAGGCTAGAAGCCACAAGTGAGTAATCAAAGCACTGTGTGCATTATTCAGGGTGTTCTGAAGGGATGGAGACCATCTGTTGGAGATACATCAGCGATCAGTTGAAAGCATTACTGGACAATGGTATAGAGCATCTCCCAGTTTAGGCACACCAAGAGAAAGAAAATTCTCTCTCTCTCAATTCTATATAGCAACACTGGGGAAGAATCTCCCTGGGTCGTGGATCTACCATGAGACTGACTACCGTGCCCAGCATCACGGTGTTCTCTGAGAGCTCAAGCTCCGTCACACTAAATATAAACGGCACTCCTGGAGGTGCCCACACAGCCAGTGCAGCAACCCGAGAGGAAGTGACTAAGTCAGTAGACAAACCCTGATCTCATTAAAAGCAGAGCCTAGTGCTGGAAAGCTGTAATGGAAAATTCTTGCAAGGAGCCTCCATTAGTTCAATATTAAATTCCTCTCCCCTCTTTTTAAGATTGCTTAAAATTTCTCGAGTAAAAAGTGCCATATAATAATAATAATAACAACAACAACAATAACAAAACAACAACAAATGACTACCAGTGATTGCATTCTTGTGATGGGTCAGGCACTGTGCCAAGCACTTTCTGTGATTATTACCTAATTTATCATCTCATGAACCCTAGTCTCCACTGGGCGCCTTACCACATTTTCCTATTTCATTCCCACATGTCGGATAACAGTGTAACACCTTTGTAGCTTTCCTCAGTCTCGCCGCGCCTCCCATCGTCGCTCAGTTGATGAACCTGCTTGTTATCGCACTGAGAAAAAAGGAACTATGAGGAAAGCTCCCACCACCCCATTACATACCTACCTATGCCTGTGCCCATGTTCTCTGCCTCCCCTCTTGTTACCACGGCTCAACTGCCCACACCCTTATCTGTGACAACCCCCCAATTTGGGCACCGAATCCCGAATCCCATCCATCCCCTCCTCTGTACTGAAGGACTTACCCCCGTCAAGTACTTCTCCTCCCCAGGGCGTCCTCAATTTTTCCCTTTCCCCTTACTATTTCCAGCAGCAGATGGGTCTGCTATAATTTCTCCGTCTCAAAAAATCTCTTGTGACCTCATATTCCAGTCCAGTTATTACTCCAATTCTCTTCCCTCCCCGATGGAGCAAAAATCCTGATGGAGTTATCTGCACTTGCTGTCTCCAGTTTCTTCCCTTCCTTACTCTCTTGAACTCTCTGCAGTTAATCTTTGGCTCCTACCCCTCCAGCAGTGATTAATTAATTCTCTGTCCTCGTCTTGTTTGGTTAACCAGCAGGGCTGAACAAAGTGGATCATTCCCTTCTCCTTGAAACACATTTTTTACCTTGTTTCTAAAGCAATCTTCGGTTTGACTCCTACATCACAGCTGCTCTTTTTCAGTCTCCTTTGCTGGTTGCTCCTTGGCCCTTTACCCCTTACGTTTTGGAACCCCTCAGCCTGAGTCTCTTTATCTATCCTCAATCTCTGTATGAGCTCATGGATTTCAGTATATGCATAAACTGATGTCTTTTTCATTTATTTTCCTTACTCATAAGTTTAAGGCATTGATGGCTCTGTAATTTATATATCTAACTTTGATCTCTTGCTTGAATTTGAGACAAATGCCTATTTGCATGCCTCCACTTGTGTGACAATAGGCATCTCGAAGTCGATCCAGTCAGTTCTGCTATAACATGTATTTTGAAATTGTGAATTTGTTCTTACATGATCAATACATTAGGGAATCATTTCAGCATAACATGAATTTTGCCTTTGCTTATGTGCAATTTCATCTGTGAGAAATACGAGGTAAATGCAGAAAACCACACTCCACTGAACCCGTAGGGGCACCCAAAATGTGCGCACGCGCGCGCGCACGCGCGCACACACACACACACACACACACACACACACACACACAACATCCACCGGTCGGGGCTACCTTAGTTCATATTATGTGTTATCCTACCTTCACTCTTGTGAACTTTTCTATGTTTGAAAACACTCATCTGACATTCCAAATATCTAAGTATCCTGGCTCAAAAATGCCAAGCAGTGCATGCGAAGGAGAAGTATTTAAGTATTGAAGAGAAGCTTGAAATAATGTTTTGTTTTTTTTTTACAAATAAAAGAATACAGGTATTCCTTTGCTATGCACAGTATCCTGTTAACTGAAACTCAAGCAAATAGGAAGAAACGGTGTGCTCCCTTTGCATGGTTTTGCAGTAGCTGACATATCTCAGCAAGGACACGATTCAGAGATGCACGAGTTTCTGTTAACACGATGTCGTGCAAAACAAGGATTGCTTGTATGGCATCTCCTGAGCAATAGGCAGAAAGGAATCCACATTGCAGACTATTATAGACGATGCCACAAAAATAAAATTTTAAAAAGTCTATAGTTGGAACAACTTTGAGTACTGTTTGAAATCAATAAGAACACAGCCTAAAGACGTGGAAGAAAGATAGTTGAACCTATGGGTTAAAGACCAAATAGTGAAAACCGTTTGCTCAAACACCATCTTGTCAGTAAGGCTTTCTCTGACCATCCTACCTAGAATTTCACTCCTAATTCCTCAAGTCACAGTATTCTCTATCCACTTTTCTTTTACACAATTCTTTTTTTAAAAGATTTTATTTATTTATTATTTATTTCAGAGCTAGAAGAAGAGAGAGAGCAGGGGGGAAACAGAGGAAGAGGAACAAGAAGACTCTGTGCTGAGCAGAGCCCACCGTGGGACTCAATCCTGGGATCCTGAGATCATGATCTGAGCCGAAATCAAGAGTCGGACAATTAACCCACTGAGTCAGACACCCCTACTCTATTCCTCTTAATAAAATGTATCGCCATTAGACATATTATACACAGTATTTTATGTATTTATCAGTTTGTTTCCTGTCAACCTGTGGCAGTCTTAAAACATGGCTGCAAATTCTTGGACAGTTTTCTCACAGAGAGCTAAGATCTATGTCCCACCCCCTGAATCTTGGCAGGCATGGCAAGAATGACTTCTGAAACAAAGTCGCAAAAGACCATGTAGCTTCTTCCTTGTTCACTGGAACTTGCCCTCAGAGACTGAGTGGCCTGAGGCAGTCATGCTGTGAGGAAGCCTTGGTCACACTGAGACCTGGTGGGGGGTGCCAGCCGTAGTGTCGGCCGGGCCTGGTTTTTCAGCCACGCTAGACCAGGTGCTCAGAATCGAATGGAAAGATGAATGTACATGTAATTATAAAAAATAATTACAGTTCAGTGTGAAAGATGTTACAGTGACTTATTTCCAGACAGAAGGAAATGAGAGGAGAGAGTAATTCATTTTTAAGGCAGAGCTGTAAATGAAGGCTCAGAGAAGAGATGACGTTTGAGCTCCCTTGGAGGACGGAAAGGTATTTGCCAGGCAGATGATGGAAGAAGAATTGGATCTTGGCTCCTTTTCTTTCCAACACTCAAATAGCTTTGAGGGCAGGGAAGGTCCATCCTTCTGACAACAGGAACCAACCAATAATCGACTAGAAGCACAAACAGAGCTATACAGTATGTATTGGAATTGGATAAGTTGATACTGTGGAAATAAAACTAGCGGGTTTGGGCAAGGCTATAGATGGAGATCACTGAGGCATTTCTGGGCTTGTTCTCTTATCTGTAAAAGACAGGGGTTAGAAAGAAAAGATGCAGAGTAGATCAATCTCTCTTGTCAATTCTGTGATTCTAGTCCTTTCCTAATGCTGATCCTCTCAAAGTTAAATGGTCTCCATTCCCTCAAGTGTTCCTCATATCATAGGTCTCCGAAGACCTTTACCCACACATGTGCCTTCCTTTGCATGGGTTATACTTTGTAAAAGTCCACTTTAAAAAGCCCTCTCTTGTACTAGACCTTTTGCTTCAACTGGGGCAGCCAAAGCTGTATCAGCTGTTTCCATCATATCAAGGGTTCGAGGCCTATTTCATGTCAACTTTAAATTAATTCACCCATGTCCCATGTGATGTGAGTTTGTGCAATTGATTGAACCTAAACGTAGGACTTGACATCCATTCATGTTCAATTTATCTTTGTATTCCTCGAAGTGACTAGCATAGTTAGTCCACAAATACTTGTTGACTTGATTTTTGTTTTAGGCCGTCAACACACCTTAACAGAAGCTCTTTGAATTTTTATTATTTTTAAATTCTATAACCCTCAAGCTTTTCTACTTTAAAGAGTAATTTGAGATGTGTTAAAAAGACAACAGACCCAGAATGGAGTCACTTATAGCTCTGAGTCACCAAACCGAGCTGTAACTTACTACACTTTTGGCTTTCCCGGAAATAGAATCTTAAACCAGTCAGTCGGGAATTGCCTGATCAGCACTAGTTAGGTAATCTGCCTGATGGACCCCTGCCCTTCCGCAAGGGAAAGTGCAACAACCAACCCACTTTTTGCCGAGTGTTAACTTCCTTGTTTCTGCTCCGTTCTGGCTGTAAAAGTCTTTCATGTTTTACAGCTCCTTGGAGCTCCTTTCTTCCTGCCAGATTGGGGTGCTGCCTGATTCAAATCGATGTTTGTTCCAATAAATTCTTAAAATTTTTAATACACCTCAATTTATTTTTTAACAAATGAGAACCTTGATTCTGCATTGTCTCTAAGATTTGTGCTTTCTGGAAGTCAAAGAGAGCGTTTTTGTGGCCATAATGCATGTCACCCGGAAAAGAGAGTTAGCAGGTGTCTGCTACCAGCCTTCTCCATTAATGAGTAAGTGGTGTCCCGTTAACAACCATGCTAACCATGCGGAGATCACAGAGCACACTGAAAGCAAAAAAGATGGAGTACTGAATGTGTAGATTTCAAAACATTACAAATCACAAAAGTCTTTTCGATGAAGGATTCATAGGTGCAAATCCTCCACGGAGTAAGAGATATAACAGTCCTGAATTTCCTTGTCAGTTACTCTCTGGCCCAGGACCCCATTGATATTAAGTACAGGGTTGAATCTGAGATTTCAAATCAGGCTACCTTGCTTTCTGTAAAGATTTTAGGGGCGCCTGGGTGGTGCAGTCGGTTGAGTGTCTGAGTCTTGGTTTCAGCTCAGGTAGTGATCTCAGGGTCGTGAGATCGAGCCCCACATCAGGCTCCGGGCTCAGCGAGGAGTCGGCTTGTGATTCTCTTTCCCTCTCCTTCTGCCCCTCCCACTTGTGCTCTCTTTCTCTCTCTAAATAAGTCATTTAAAAAAAGGATTTTATTTTATTCTTTCAAATCGTTTTTATTTATTTATTTTTGAGAGAAAAAGAGCACAAGAGAGCACGAGCAGAGGGAAGAGGCAGTGGGAGAGGGAGAAGCAGACTCCTTGCTGAGCCGGGAGCCCGATGCGGGACTCGATCCCAGGACCCTGGGATCAGGACCTGAGCCGAAGGCAGACACTTAACCAACTGAGCTGCTCAGGTGCCCCAAAAAAGGATTTTAGGAGTTGTCCTGAACCAGCTTGTTCAAGACAGCTTCTGTGAGCTTAGGGGGAAAAGATCCTCAGATGATAGCAGCAGCAGAATGGAAAACATTATGAGCGAGGAGCCTCATCCTCTTCGTTGGTCCTGAATGTCCTTTTCACCCCAGAAGCCGAGTCCAGGCTCCCAAGGTCCCATCTTTACCAGGTGCCTTCCCCTCCCCCTCAGCAGATGGAGGGGTTTAAAGAGGCGGAGCCAAGAGGGACAAAGGACTCTGATGATTGTATTTTCCAGGCATTTTTTCTTTTAATTCTGTGCCTTTCAAAAACGGCAGGAGTGACTGCATGTAAATAGACCTTTCTAATGGATGTCTGGTTACCATTGACTCTTTTCAGTTTAATCCATTAAGTGCCTACCATAGAAAAAGGACACAATGCCCCACCATGCACAGGGTCAACCATAAGAAAGAAAACACAACCTGAATGGGGCAGTGCAAGAAGAGAAATCCAAACAGCCTCAGATGGTAAAGGGCTCTTTGTAATTTTTTTTTTTTTTTTCCAGAAGGGAAGCTAAATCAGGAGCCTGATACTTGTGCTAATCCTTTATCTTTCCTTTTTCTCTTCTCCCTCAGGAAGGAAGCCATTCAGGCGACAAGCCGGCTCTTATCCCTGGCTTCTTATCATAAACCAGAAGAGCCTAGGCTGGAAATGAGATTCAGAGCCGCGACCAGGAAAGGCTGCTTCCTTAATTGAGCGCCTCCCTTTTGAAGTCCTGTCTGCCCGGTGGAGCCTGGAGCTGGCTGGGTCTCCCTGGCCAAGATCACTCGTGTGTAATCTATCGCACACCAGAAGCAGATGCTTCACGACATGGAGCTTTTCTTGAAAGGCCTTTAATAAGATTTCTTGGTCCTCCACGTGTCGGGCAGGCGGAGGGAGGAACAGTTTTCAGAAAAGCCACTGATCAAAGGATTCAAGGTTTTGGGTGTTCTGGGGCTTTCCTGCCAGATACACTGGGTTCAGGATCTGAGGTTCTGGGGGACACACTCCGCACCCTGAGAGAGCTCGCTACCCTGTCCCTTGCCCTGCTTCCCTACCCTGTCCCCATGGGCTTCTGGACCACTCTTTCCAGGGTCTTTCAATTCATGCAAATTGAAATTAGTATCCTTTGAGATTTCTTGATCTATTTGGGGTTATTTGGAGAGATACGAGGCTGTCGGAACTTTGGTAGAATGTTCCATGGGTGAAGCAAACACCTTATTTGCGGTTGATTTGGGGGAAGGTGCTATTTTACAAAATCAGCCAAGCTCACATGATGTTGGCATTAATTAAGCCCTGGGTCCAGATATCCTCTGTAAATGAGGGCAGTACCAAACATAAGGACAAGATTGTCGTGGGAATTAGATAATGTAAAACGTGAGAAGCCGAGGCATACATGTTCTGAAGGGCTCACAAATGTTCATTATGATTTTATCACTATCGCTGTGGGTGGGAGACCCGTAGCCAAGGGACAGACCATCTAAGCCTACCACAGAGCAACAACACTAAAGCACCAAAGGGCTTTGTCAGCTGTTCCAATACAGTCATACGTGGGTGGGGCAAGATTATTTTCAATCACCTGAGCTCTGTCTTCCATCTCAGTCACACCATGGTCCCTGCCATACCTCTTTCCCACTTCCTACTTCATCTTCTTCAGGTCCATCAGCCCTTTCCTCCCTTCACCCTCTTTCCCCTTTGATGCTCTCTCCCCACGCTCAGCAAAACCCCAAACCAGATCAACCGAGTTGTGCAGATTTTTTTCCCTCCTGCCCCAGATGCTGAGTTTTACAGAGAAATCCCGAGGCTCAGATTGATGGAACCACAGCATCCTGGGTTCCAGCACCAGTGGGAAATGTCTCTGTGTATCCTCAACTGACAATGCAAAGAATTCATGCTCCTCAGGTCCTCTCCACCTTCCTCCCACCTTCTCAGCAGATGACCTGCTCTGCCTGGTTACTGGGCAAATGGAGGCCTCAAGGCGAAGATCCCACAGCCTGCTGCTCCTTTGTCTACACGCTTAGCTGCACCCACATTCATCTCTCCTCCTTTTCGGTCTACAGCACTAGATACATCATTTCCCCCTTTTCTCAGGGTTCCATCTCTGGCATCCTACCCTCGATGAGGCTTCGTAAATGCATCAGACCACATCCCTCTCTCGCGCTCACTCATGCACCCCTCCCTCCGGATCCCTTCCATTCCAGCTTCTGCCCTTACCCTCTCTTCTTCCCTTATGGCCAAGCTTCTGGAATATCATCTCCATTCTCACTGTGCGTTCACCCCGAGGTCAGGCTCTATCCTCTATCCCTCCACCTCCAGTTGCATCCACCTTGCTGCTGAGTTGTATAGGCTCTTTCTAGGCGCTGGATGATTGATTTAGCTGCAGCATTTTCTGTTAACTTCCTGGCAGTGCCCGTGCTGGCTGCCATGACAGCACTCCAACCTGGTGCTCCTCCTCCTCCAGTCACACTGCAGCCTCCTTTGTGGGCAGCTCTTCCCTAGTTTACCTGTCACCTACACATTAATGGTTCCCCTGGGTTCTAGCCTCAGCCTTCTCCTCCCTCCTCACATTCTCCCCGGTTGCCTTCTCTTCATGCATGGCTTTAACCCCACCTCACTCCAACCCAGGCCACTCTCCCAAGGTCTGAAGGCACATAACTGCCTACTGGACACATCTGCTTACATGCCCCACAGGCCCCTCAAAGTCGTGATCTTGTCACCAATTCTCATATGCTCTTACTAACCCCACTTTCATCTCCCATATCAAATTACTCACCAAAGACAGTTGATTCCACTCACTAACTTCCTCTCAGATGCTTCTGCAGCCCTTCATTCCCCACAGACCCTGCTTAGGTGAAGAGCTTCTATTCTAGCCTAGATCATGGCAACGGCCCCCACCCCATGTCTCTGGCTCTGGTCCTGCACACCCCAATCTGTCTCCCACATTGCTTTCAGAGATAGCCATCCCAAACCAGATTTAATTGACCCTCTCTTGGGTTCTTGATGACCTTCTCTAAAAACCCAAAGAGGTAGATTCCTACAGCTAAGATATGATCCTTACCCTCCCTGGCTACAGGTCATTGGATCAAGGGATGCATGTGCTCCAAGCTGATCCAATCAGACTTTCCTAAGAATTTACAATGAGGTCCCAGAAGATTCTAGACCATCAAGTCAGCACTTACATTAGATGAGTGTTCTCTAGGTGATTTAAATTTTCTTCTTTATCCTTGTGTTTTTTAAACTTAAAAAAAAAAAAGAACAAGCAAAAAGGAAACCTAAAAACCTTCTTGCTGGTTTTAAAATAAAAACTCTCAGATTTGGTCTTTGTAGTCTCAAGTCAATTCTCATTTGATTGCTTACTTATGCGAAACAAGAAGTACAGATTGACCATAAACAATAATATTTACTTCATGTTGTCTAGACATTCTCAGGTCATAGGAATTGAGGAATTCTTCCTCTTCAATGCCTCGCTTTCTTTCTTTCCTCCCCTCTTTCTCGTGGTCCTCTTGTTAAATCTTTGAGCTTCCAGGGGGTAGCAGTAGTGGCTGATTAAAAGTTTGGGCTTTGGAAGCACACAGATGACCAAACTAGCTTTACCACCAACAGGGTGACTGTAGGGAATCTTTGTGTCTCAGGTTCTTCCTGTATAAAATAGGATGGTAGTGCCTAAGTCACAGACTTGTGGTCAAGTTTAAATGGCACTGTGTATATAGAGGCCTCGACACAAATTAAGTGTGTAGTAAGCAATATTACAGTAAATGTATTCTGTCAGCTTGCAGGGACCCCATCATTCTTGATCCCCTCCTCCTGTTCCTCAGTCAGTCTTGGCTCTAACAGTCCTCATTTTTAAGAGCAGGGACTCCGAGGCCTGGGTATGGAAATTACCCTCCTTTCCCTAGACACACTGGGCCTGGGTGGAGAATGAAGTAGAACTTGAGTGGTTCAGGAAGTGGTTTACAATCCTAGACTAACATCCCAAGGAGAGCGAGGCACACCAATATGGCCCTACATGATGGAGGCTCCGACCATCCCTCCAACCCCGACTTCCTACCCCCTTCCTCCTGGCTCACTGCCTTCCAGTCACCCTGTCCTATTTGCTCTTCTCCATATCCACCTCAAATGTCCCTGTCCCAAGGCCTTCAGCCCTGTTGTTCCCCCTGACTGGAAAGTCATTTCTCCACGTTCTCACCTGGCTGCCTTCTTGTCTTCATTAGTTTGCCACCTAAATATTAACCAGGCCTTCCCTGGACACTATCTGAAACAGCTCTCCTTCCCCGGGTCGTCTCTGTCACCTGACACGGTACCTATTGCTATCTATACTACTCTTAGGCTACTTGATGGCTTACTTGTATGTGTGCTAATGAGGACAGGCTCTTTGAGTTGTTCTTTCCTAGTTCCCCCTAGGATGCCTGAATTATAATAGGCATTCGATAAATATTTATAGACATCCAAATAGAATGATAGAAAAACTACCACAACACATGTAAGCAATATAAGTAATTAGATAAAAATACATGAATTTGGGGGCTTGGGAGAGATGATGGGTTTGTACTGATAAAAAGAAAGGTAATCCAAGAATAGGAAATGTCAAGGGAAAAGTCATGTAGCTTAGAATGACCAAGACAAGTGTAGGTGACGGTTCGGGAGACTGACCCGACTAGCACAGAACTGCTCTCCCGAAGAAGAAAAAGGGATGAAGAGATGGTGATGGTGGTGGCAGCTGTGGCCGTGAACTTAGACTGCAATGTACGGCTGTATATGTCGTGCACCACACAAGATGTATCACATCTAAAGTGTCGGTCACATGGGGAAGTTTTCAGGCATGATTTCCTCTGCTGCTTTTTCTCTCCTCCCTTTGTGGTACTCCCATTATGCCTGTCGCTGCACTTAAAGGTGTGTCGTATTTCTGTGAGGCTGTCAATTTTTCTGCATTCTAGTTTTTCTCTTCTTTGGATTCAATAATCTCTATCCACCTAACTTCAAGTTTGCTGATTCTTTATTCGCCCAGCTCAAATCTACTGTTGAATCCCTCTAGTGAATTTTTCCTTGCAGTTATTACACTTTTCAACGTAAGAATTGCCATTTAATTATTTTGAATAATTTCTGTCTCTTTATTAATATTCTGTATTTGATGAGACATGGTCCTCATATCTTCCTTTTCTTCTTTAAATGTGGTTTCCCTTTTTAGTCCTTTGAATACCCATATAACAGTTGTTTTGAAGACTTTGTCTATTAAATTCAACATCTGGGTCCTATCAAAGGCAATTCTTGTTGCCTGCTTTTTTCCCCCCTATGTATGGGTTATACTTTCCTCCTTCTTTGCCTGTCTTGTACTCTTTTGTTGAAAACTGGACATTTTAGGTTATGTACTGTAGCAACTTTGGATACTGATTCCCTTCCCTCATCTCTGGGGATCGCTTCTGTAATTTGCTCGTTTATTTATTTAGTGATGTTCATTTAGATTCCCTCTCTGGCTCACCCTCTGCCAGTGTCGGTCTTCAGAAGGTGGGGACGAGTGTGCGAGTGTGCACACCATCCCCCTCATATGACAGTGTTTTCAGCGGGCTCTCTGTGGCTCTTTCTCTGATCAATCTGTGAAGCCGTCTGCCTCCGTTGGTACCGCACTCAGCTGTTAGGATCCACTCTTTCCTGGCTGATTGATGTATTGTTTCCCAACAGGGCTCGGTGTGTAAATTATTCAGCAGTCTGATCAAATTAAATTTGGGCCCTTTTGCAGGGGTAGTTTTTGAGATTTGTTCTAATCCCAGGAAGGCTCTTTTTAGCTGTCTCTTTCCTTGGTTGTCTCTGGTGAACTCCATGATCTATGGTTTAGTTTGTTGCTGTTAATTGAGAGGAGCTGCTGTTTTCAAGAGCACACTTAAAGTTGAACTTTCCTACATTTTGTTTCTTTAGGAAGTCAACTTCTTTAGAAAAAGCATTGCAGCTCCCGTTTCTTAAGGACTTTCTCTCCCCCTGGTCAAAATCTCTAAGCCACTACACTGGGCGTTGGGTGAGAAGCCTCCAGTCTTCTCGGCTTGCTTCTTCTGGGGTAGAAGCTCTGCCCTATGAGTGAGTTGGGGTGAGGAGGATCAGGTCCCAAGATCCTTGGTCTTGCATGCCGTAGACAGAGCCCCTCCTGTGAGAGGCTGCTGGGTGGTAGAAGAGAGCCCTCATCCCCTCAGCTGCATGCACCAGGAATTTAGCCTCTGCAACTCAGAGCTGGAGTGGATAAGAGATGATAAGCCGGTGGCCTGCTTCTCCTGGTGAGATATGGTAATCCCTGATAGAGAGCTGAGGGGAGAGGGATCCCCAACTTTTTGGCCACGGGGAAATGGGGGGAGAAAGTGGATTGTGGTTCAAATACTACAGGATCTTTCTGTTTTGAAATAAAGTCTTAGTAGATTTTCTTGAATAAAGGTTTCTTCAATTGCTGTATGCCCTCTGGACGATTTCCAGAGACGTTAAATGTTATTGTTGTTGTTTTAATAGTTTTTACCAGTTTGTTTGTTTCTCTGGAGTGGGGGTTTGTGGGACTCCTCACGCTGCCACCCCAAAGTGATGGACCTCATTCACATTGTGGATATAGTAGATTTGCATATTTATAATAACAAACATTTTTCTGGCAAATGGCTGTGAGATATCTTATTCTAATAAACTCAGAATATTCCAAAACTTTTTCATCGGGTAAGAGTCGAGTGTCTTGAAAAAAACATGCTTTTTTTTCCTTTGTTTTCTTTTTTAAGATTTTATTGAATTGACAGAGAGAGAGAGAGAGAGAGCACGAGAGAGCACAAGCAGGAGGAACAGCAGAAGGAGAGGGAGAAGCAGGCTCCCCGCTGAGCAGGGAGCCCAATGCGGGGCTTGATCCCAGGTCCTTGGGCCCATGACCCGAGCCAAAGGCCAACGTCCAACGGACGGAGCCACCCAGGTGCCCCAAAGCATGCTTTTTTCTAATTTTCACTAAGACTCTCTGGGTCAAGCACTGGCCTTGGTGAAGGTTACCATGGTGGGAGTGTAATGTAGTTGGAGGTGGAGGTCGTCCTGGTCACAACATGGTGCCAGGGCTGTGGCGTTGGGCTGCACAAGTTGTTTGTTGTGCAAGTGTAGGGACATCAGAGATTTATATTTATGATCATAATTCTGTTGAGTGTCTGCCATTTGCTCCTCCTGGCCCACTTGTCCTGCCCTTCCTTGCTCTGTGTCCTAAGAAGTGGACCTGTATGAATTGCCTCAAGGGGGCCGCCTTTCGATCTGTCTTCTGGTTGGATGCAGAGAAGAGGGGGCCAGGGGAACATGAGGTGGGACCACTTCGGATCCTTTCTTCCTTGCTAGGTCACCCTGAGTGGGCCCTCTCCTGAAGGGTCACCATTCTTATCAAAGAGCTCTTCTCACACAGCTACCTTCCTCCAGGTTGTGATAAACACCTCCTGCCCTTGAACCTTCGGGACTCGTGGGTGATAATGGTTCCCGACCCTTGCAGGCTCTGGAGTACTACACCCTCCATTGTTTGTTGCCCTAAATCCTGCCCATAGCTTTGTAAATTATCCAATTTGAATGTACCATCTGTTTCCTGCTGCGACCCTGGCTGATAGCAACAATTTTGTTGCAGATGACAGTCACATATCTTGAGAACAGGGTGGCATTATCTAACCCACATCCGAGCTAGCCATCCTGGCGGGTCAGGGGAGGTGTAGGATGGCGGCAGTGGTGGTTGGGGACAGCAGGGCCAATGAAATTATTTTGGATGCTAGGATAAGGCTAAGATACACAATACATAATATGGATTCCTGGACGTGTAGACAATGCTCTTTAAGAATGGTTTTTCTGGAAGCTTTGTGAAAAACAGCCTGGGAGGAAGGAGAGCTTAAGAAAAAGAGGACACCTGGGAAATTGCTGCTCTAGCCTAGGAGCTAAGCAGCGAGAGCCTAGACTGGAAAAGCAGCCCAAGGAAAGAAAGGAGGCATCTGAGAGACCTGACACGGGGAAAAGGCAGAGCTTCCTGGCGAGTTGTGTTGGAGATAGAAGGAAAGAAAGGCAAAGAACAAGGACAATGTAGTACTTAGGGGTAAACTGGAGAGTTGAAGTAGATGATAGAAATAATAATGACAATGATTAATTGTGTCTTAGATTTATTAAATGCTTCCTGAATTATTTTTTTAAAAGATTTCCTTTATTTATTTGATAGAGAGAGACACAGCGAGAGAGGGAACACAAGCAGGGGGAGTGGGAGAGGGAGAAGCAGACTCCCCCGCAGAGCAGGGAGCCCGATGCAGGGCTCGCTCCCAGGACCCCGGGATCATGACCTCAGCCGAAGGCAGATGCTTAACGACTGAGCCACCCAGGCGCCCCTAAATGCTTCCTGAATTATAACAGCAAGTTTCTAAGAGCTTAACAATACTAATTTGCTTAATCCTCAATCAACTTTGTGAAATAAATCTTATTATCTACATTATACAGATGAGGAAGGAAACAGAAGCACAGAGAGCTCCAGTTACTTCTCCAAGGTCACACAGTAAGCAGGTTAGTGAGTAATTGATCTGAGATTCAAACTCCAGAGCCTGAGCCCTGATGCCTCTTGAGATACATAGGAAGTAGCGAGGGCTCAGGGAACTGTGCTCTTAGATCAACTGGCGAAGTATCTTTACCCCAGGTGCCCACCAAGATGGCCATAATTAACTTCTTGCTTTTTCCATACTCACCTCTGACTAGAAGGCTTCACCTTTCTTGCTGTAACAATAACAACAGCAGCGGCAGGAATAACAACAATAATAATACCACAGGTCCTACTTGACTTGCAATAGGGTGACATCCTGATAAACCCATTATAAGTTAAAATACCATAAGTCAAAAATGCATTTAATACACCCGACCTACCGAACATCATAGCTTAGCCTAGCCTACCATAAATGTGCTCAGAACACTTACACTAGCCTACAGTTAGGCAAGATCATCTGATATTTTATAATAAAGGGTTAAATAGCTCATGTGATTTATTGCCTACTGTGCTGAAAGTGAAAAGCAGAGCGGTTGTAAGTGTATCGGTTGTTTACCCTCATGACCGCCTGGCTGCGCAGGAACTGCGTCTCGCTGCTGCCCAGCATCATGCCAGGGTATTACCCCACATGTCACTAACCCAGCAAAAGATCAGAATGTGAAATCCGAAGCACGATTTCCTCTGAATGCATATCGTTTTCTCACCATCATAAAGCTGAAAAATTGTAAGTTGAACCATTATTATTAAGTCAGGGACTGTCAATAATAATAATACTATAATAATGGGTAGCGTTGAGCACCTATTATATGTTGTCATTGTTTTATGGGCTCGACGTGTGTTTGCTCCTTAATCTTCAAGACAACCCCACAAGGTAGGTATTACTACTATTATTCTCAACCACTAAAATGTAAGCTGCAGGGAGTAGCGATTTCTGTTTTCTTCATCAGAATGTTACCCGGTACATTGCGGTGCTTAGCAACAAAGTGTTGTTGAGTGAATGAGCTTTACAGATGAGGAAATCGAGGCACAGCTAGGTCTAAGATGACACGCCCAGTACACAGTGGGGACAGGCTGGAGCCCCGTAGTCTGGCTTCCTATGCTGGGTGGTATCAGTCACTCCAACTTAGTCTTTGAGACCTACACAGATGTCACCTCCCCTGGGAAGCTGGAAGGAAAATTGATCTTCTGGGAAAACCTTCCATTCCCCTCCCTTTCCCATGGGATGTCTCAGAAGCTAGGCTTTCAGCAAGAGCACTGATCATGGAGCATCTCACTTGATCTTCAGATTCCTCACAGCTTCCTTGTGCTCTTCCTCACCTCTCCTCGGCCTCCCCCTCATTCTTTTCTGTGCTTCTGTCCTCTCATGTACTCATTTTGGATTCCCAGGATCACACTCCCACCCTCAGCCTTGCCCTTGATCTCCCTTAGCCAAATTCTGGCAGTGACATTGTCCATGAAGACACTTCCCCCATGCCCCCAACCCAGTCCCTGGGGCCCATTGTACTAGTTCTGCAGGAGACACGACTTGGGTTTGCATTTCTACCAACCTTTGATCCTCTCCAAGCTCTTTTTATAGTCTGCACTTGCATTTCCTGTTTCCTTTCAAACTTGGAAATCAGGCAACGGAGGCTGACCTGGGTGTGGTGAGTGAAAAGTAGGGCTGACCCCACCTCCTTCCTGACTTCTCATGTAGCAATTTCAGGGAGAGGACTAACCATGAGTATTTATTAGACACTTCATAGAAGCCCAGCAAGGAGATAAGGTGAGCATGACTGTTGGGGAGGGAAGTATGGCCTTAGAGGTATGCTGCTGTTGCCAAGCCTTGTTTGAACCCACGTCTTAAAACCGAGCAAAGGGAAAAGGCCAAAAGGACAAGTAAGCTCATCAGACTTCCCAGATGGGAGCAGATTGTATCAGTGACTGGATTCTGTTGAGCACGGCATTTGCTATGACTTAATGTCCCACGAAGGAGCTGCGGATCCAGCAACTGATCATAATAACTAAAGCCAAAGTCTAAGTTTTTCCAGTTGGAGGATTAGAATTCATTTCTGGAGCCATGAGTTTAGGAGGAAATACTGTGTGATATTTCATAAACCACAAATACTATTTTCTCTATGGGGAAGAAATCAGTTCTTAGCAAGCCAGCTATGGAAGGCAAATTGCCTTCCGTGGTCTCCTTGCGATTCCTGGCTCCAAGAGCTTGTGACTCATAACCACAGACCTCAGCCGCTTGGAGCTGAGATGAAGGTTATTACTGGAGGTGACTAACCAGCCTGCAGCTGAGGTAGCGGAATCTGGTGCTGCTAATGAGAAAAGATGACTACTGCCTTTTCTTTTCCACAAGAGGGAGGTTTTCGTTGGCAGAGTCTCATCCTCTGCGCAAAGCAGCAGACTTGCCTCTCCAGACATAACATTTCCACAAATGTAGAATTATAGAATGTTAGAACTAGAAATGTCCTTAGGGATAGTCTACATCTTCTCAAATTATATATAGAGAAACTAAGACAGAGAGACCAGGTAACTTTGTGAATAAAAGCCTGGACTGGTGTCTGAGTCCAGGGCTTTTTCCATGGAAGCGAGATAGACGTCTCCGTGGGCTTCTGAGAGTCTGGAGTAGAGTAATTAGAGAGAAGAGAATATTTTTTTATGAAAGATACTCTGTTGACCCTCCGTTTGAGGTTTGGCAGTACTCTGATCATCAGTGACACCGAACAGAGACAGTGTCTCCAGGGCCACCCTGGAAATGATAGGAGCACAAAGCCAATGAAGGGCAGAATGATGGATCCATACAGAGTCTGAGTGTGACCTGGCGGTGCTGCCCAGTGGGGCCTCATGCGTAGTTGATGGTTTCAGCCTGCCAGGTGTACAGACTGTGTGGTGGGGTGTATCTGTGTCAATCTATCTCATTGGGAACCGTTTCCCCAAATCCCCTTCCTTGCATGAGTCAGGGTACAGTTGGCCAGAGGTGGAACCTGCATGAGGTTTGAAAAGCAGAAGAGAGAAACAGTGGCCATTGCTTTCTGAAAGTCTTTTGGGGGGTTATGTATGGTGACAGATCGACAAAGCTTATCCTCACTCTGTTCTGCATCCCATCCTTCCAGATCACAGGCCGTGCTGACCAATAGCGTCCTAAGCCGGCTACCAGCTCCCAGGCTACAGACCACAGAAGCAGCAGAGACCAGAGTTTCCCATAGATGTCCCCACAGCCCTACTTTACAGTCCCCCTTCAATCACTGGAATGGGTTTAATTCCTCTATTTGGCTAGTTGGTGACTGCTCTCAGCTTCCAACTCTCCTGCTCTTTCACATCTTCACTTCCCCAGCTCCTCCCACCAATTCTTATAAGAATTCCTTTATCCTGTAGGAGAGTGACCCCTCCCCCCCAACCCTGAGTGCCTCCTGCTGGCTCTCTGGGACACTCACCTCTCCTGTGTTTGGTGATCCACCAGGAGACCAGCCTGACAGAGGAGGAACCAGGAAGTGCTTTCGATGAGTACAGGCAAATGCATGTTGTCCGAACCTTCCTCTAGGTGAATATCCCTAACTCTGACAAGAAAGGACAGTCAAGGAGATAAGGGAAGCTGAGAGCCATGCATCCTGGTGGACCTTTCCATGGGGACAATGCTTCTAGATTCCAAAAACCTTTCCTAACCCTTGCAACCCCTTCAACCCTCTCCTACTGCTCACCTCCCCACACAGAACGAAGCTGTACTACAAGACTTGACATCCTTGTTGTGTAATTGATCTACAGAGCTGAAGACTGGCTTCCTTAATCTATCTTGACAGTTCCTATTTCCAGACCCTTCTGGGACCAGATAAATTGTGAAAATCAATCTTAAAATTAAGGACTGTGATTAACTGAACTTTCCCAACCCCTATAAAATATATAATTTGTAGCTTCTCACTTTATTATTTTTTTGCCCTGTCATTTAAAAAATGAAATGACAATGGTAAAAAGTCAGGATGTCATTTTAATGAACTTCCTGGTGTCTAAGACAAAAACTCCCCAAATTTGAAAACTGCTAAACTCACCACATTTTAGCTGAACTCTAAATGGCAGAGGAAGGATGCGACTACACCTGACAGCAGGGCATTCAGTGATTTTTTATTTTTTATTTTTTTAAGATTTTATTTATTTATTTGAGAGAGAGAGAATGAGAGACAGAGAGCACGAGAGGGAAGAGGGTCAGAGGGAGAAGCAGACTCCCTGCCGAGCAGGGAGCCCGATGCGGGACTCGATCCCGGGACTCCAGGATCATTACCTGAGCCGAAAGCAGTCACTTAACCAACTGAGCCACACAGGCGCCCTCAGTGATTTTTTAAAAATAAAAATCTCCCTCTTCTCTTCTTTATTGGGCAATGCCAAGTTTGCTTTTAAAACTGTGCATTAAAAAAAAAAAAAAACCCAAATCTCCTGTGCATTGATTTAATTTTTTAAATACCTAAATCAGCAGTTTCTGAGAACAGATAGGCAGGTTGTTGAACAGATGTTATGGAAGAAAGGATTGTCTGATCAAATAAAGTGTGGGAAATACTGCTTTATTCAAGAAAAGTGACAGAGTGCTTTTCCCTTTATTAGGAGCTGTGCTGCACACAGAGCAAAATATCCCTGGTCCCAACACAGTTAAATGGGCTTCCTTACTGGAAGATTCTTGAGGGCTTCTGCTATACCAGTTGCATTGTGAATACCACAGGGAATTGCTATGCCACATATTCTCAACTGATTGACCACTCTTCTCCTACTCTTCCTTCTCCTCAAGCTTTTCTCTCTCTCTTTTTTTTAAAGCTTACAGAGTAGAAAAATTATACTTAGGGTATTTGTTTGTGAAAAGCTCACCCAAATCAAATAAAATGCTGAGCCCATCTAATTTGTAAAGAAGAGTATTTCTAAAAAGCAGCATTGAACTCTTGTCCAAGGTGAGCCTTACATCGTTTAAAAAAAATAAAATGAAGAGATGCTATTCATTTTTTATAAAATAAGATCGGAGCATTGCCATCATATTTGTTAGTAATGCAGAGATGGATTTTGATGTTTTTATAACTTTAAGTGGAACAAATGTATGTGCTATAGTAGTGGTAACTCACAAAGAAAAACAAGTAAATGCTGGAATTAAGGCTCTGTTCATACTTCTGCTGTAAAACATTAATTCAACACAACTTGATGATATGTGGTAGAGGAAAAAATAGGGGTCTGGATTATTCTTTGGGAATTATAATCCAAGTGTCTGCCAATATCCATTCAAGGATTAGCTTCTTTGGTACTTTTGGAGAAAAGGGGCTTGTCTCATTTCTGCTCTAGGGTCGGTCCGAACCAGCCTACTTCTCCAATGTGCCCCTGCACCACTCACTTGGATCCCACTCACCTGAATCCTGGTCCCCCTGGGCGCTGCCACCCCCCCTTGATATCATGCTGCATCCACTGGCCTTGGCTGAGAGGGACTCCAGGCAAGGCTGCCACACCTGACTTCATCATTCTGTTCCTGAATTTCTCACTGCGCTCTTGGTGTCAGGTGAAAAAAATATTTCTTTTTTTTAAGGGTCAGAGTAGCTGAGGATGGAAATGAGATTTACATATTGCTCTCTTACAATTCGTTTGCCATTTTATCATGGGGAATTTCTAACCCCTCAAAACCCTGGATTACCTCTATCTTCTTTGCCCCCTTTCTTTCTTTCTCTCTTTTTTTTTTAAGTTGAGTATATTGAGGTGTGATTTATATATGGCAAAATCCAGTGTTTAATAACAGTTTCATGACTTTTGACAAATGCTACAGTTGTGTGACCATCACTGCAGTCAAAGAACATTTCCATGACCCCCCAAATACCAAATACTCCCTCCTAGACACCCACTCGCCTTACCCCCAGCACTTGGCTACCACTGATGTTTTCTGTCTCTGTATCTTTACCTTTTTGAGAATGTCATAAAAAAAGGAGTTAAAAAGGAATCAAGCCATATACGGCTTTATTTACTTAACATCATGCATTTGAGCTTCATTCATGGTTTTACGTGAATCAGTGATTTGTTTGTTCCTATACTGAGTAATAGTCCATGGGTGAGTGTACCACAGTTTTTTCTTCTGATCCACTTGCCCATTGAAAGACATTTGAACTGTTTCCCATTGTTGGTGTTTATAAATAAAGTCACTGTAAAGATGCACATGTGGCTTACATGTGAATGTTAAGTCTTCATTTCTCTCGGGTAAATACTTGGGATGAGATTACTGAATCATGGGGTAAGTGTATGTTTAACTTTATAAGAAACTGACAAACAGAATTCAAAAGTAGCTATAATGTATCCCATTCCTATCAGCAATGGATAAAATTTCCAGTTGCTCACCATCCTCACCAGCACTTCTAACAGTATCTTATCATGGTTTTAATTTGATTTTCCTTATGACTAATACTTTTGCACATTTTTTATGTGTTTCTATGCTACCATATATCTTTTGGGGGGAAGTGTCCAAATCTTTCACCCATTTTAAAAAATTAGATGGTCTGTTTTCTTAATGTTGAGTTTTCAAGATTCTTTATAAATTCTGGGTATAAGTGCTTCTTCATCAGATGTGTTTTGCAAATATTTCTCCCAATTTGTGGTTTGTCTATTAGTTTCCTTAGTTGTCTCTCTCAAAAAGAAGTTTTAAATTTTGATTAGTTGTAATTTATCATTTTTTTTCTTTTATGGATCATGCTTTTAGTGTGGTAGGTAAAAATATTTTGCTCAACTCAAGGTTGCAAAGATTTTCTGCTTGTTTTCTTCTAGCAACTTTATAGTTGTTGTTTATTTATTTATGTACTTATTTATTTACTTACTTAAGAGAGAGAGGGAGCAGAGTGTGTGAGAGAGAACACGAGTGGGGGGGAGGGGCAAAGGGAGAGGGAGAAGTGGGCTCTCGGATGCAGGACTGGATCCCAGGACCCTGGGATCATGACCTGAGCCGAAGGCAGACGCTTAACTGACTGAGCCACCCAGGCGCCCACAACTTTATAGTTTTAAACTAACATTTAGGTTTAGATCAATTTTTGTATATGGTGCAAGGTAGGATTGAATGTCTACTTTTTTCCATATGAATGTCCAATTGTTCCAACCCGATTTGTTGAATATACTATCCTTTCTCCCTTAAATTACTGTATTAGTTAAGGTTTTCCAAAAACTCAGAGCCAATAGGATATATATATATATATATATAATTACTTATATGAGGAACTGGCTGATTCAATTATGGAGGCTAAGTACCACCACCTGCCATCTACAAGCTGGAGCCCCAGGGAATCTGGTAGTATAATTCTAGTCCAAGTCCAAAGGCCTGAGAACCAGGAGTGCAGATGTTGTTAAGCCCCAGTCTGAGAGCAGATGTTTCAACTCAAGTACTCAGGCAGTAAGGAAGAAAATTCTCCCTTCCTCTGATTTTTTTGTTCTATTTGAGCCCTCAATGGATTGTATGATGCTCACTCACATTGCAGAGGGCCATCTGCTTTACTCAGTCAACCAACTCAAATGCTAATCTCTTCCCAAAATAACGCTCACAGACATACCTCGAAATAATATTTAACACCATTTCTGGGGATTCCATGGCCCAGTCAAGTTAACACATAAATTTAACTATCTCAATGACCTTGGAATCAATTGACCATGTATGTGTGGTTCCATTCTGGACTCTGCTCTGTCCCATTGAACAGAATTGTGTCTTACCTGTGTCTCTTAAAGAGAAGTTTTAAATTTTGATTAATTTTAATTTATCAATTTTTCTTCTTTAAATCTATTACACAGTGTTGATTAACGTCACTTTATAATAATTCTTAAAATCAGAATCACAGCCTTGTTCTTTTTTGTCGAAATGGTTTTGGCTTTTTTAGTCTTGGCTTTTACATATAAATTTTAGTATCAGCTTGTCTATTTTTACAAAATGTCCTGCTGTGATTTTGATTTAGGTTGTCTCTTCAGATAAATTTGGGGTGAATTAATGACAATATTGAGTGTTTGAATCCATGTGCACAGTAACTTTTCCATTTACTTAGGTCTTCTTTAATTTCTTTCATCAGTGCTTTGCAGCTTTCACTATGCAAATACTCTACATATTTTGTTGGATTTATACCTAAGTCTTTCATGTTTTTTAATACATTTATAAATGGTACATATAAAAAATTCAATTTCCAATTGTTCATTCTTAGTATATTCAAATACACTGATTTTTGTGTATTGACCTTGTATAAAGTGCTAACCCTTGCTAAACTCACTCATTACATATAGCGCATATATGGAGACTTTGGGGGTTTTCTATGTAGACCATCATGTCTGCAGATAGAGACAGCTTTATTTCTTCCCTTCCAATCTGTATGCCACTTTTCTTCTTGCCTTATTGTAGTGGCTAGAATCTCTGGCAGAATACTGGTAGGAGTGGTGAGAGCAAATATCCTTGCCTTCATCCTGATCTTAGGGGGAAAGCAATCAGTCTCACCATTAAATGTGATGTTAGCTGTAGGTTTTTAAATGATGCTCTTTATCAGATTAAGGAAGTTCTGCTCTTTTCTTAGTTTGCTGAGAGTTTTTAAAGTGAAGAGTAATTTTGTCAAATGCTTTTTCTGGATCTATTGAGATGATCATGTGTTTCTCTTCCTTGGTCTTTTAATATGGGGAATAATGTGATTGGTTTTGAAATATTGACTTGTATTTCTGAGATAAACCTCATTTGGTATGATATAGCATTCTTATTGCTAGATTCAATTTTCTAATATTGTTTTTTTCAGTTTTTGGGTGCGGGTCTCAGTTGGACAAATTCTGCCGACCTCTCTTCAAATTCCTTTATTGTTACCTTAGTTGTGTTGAGTCCATGGGTAGCGCACTGGTGTTACTCTCCATTTCTGATATCTTGGTTTCTATTTTTAGTATTTCCATTGGAGTCTTTCAATAATTTCATCATCTCTGCTGAAACTCCATCTATGTATTCATATTGTCCATCTTTATCACTAGACGTTCTGACATATTAATCACAGTTATTTTAAATTCCCTGTCCAATATCCATGTCATCTTTGAGTTTGGCTTTGTTAATTACTTTGCCTTGAGGTTTGTTTTCCCTTGCTTCCCCCCCACCCCTTGTAATTTTTTTTATTGAATTCTAGATATACTGTATAGAACAGCAAAGACCAAGGTAAATTGAACTCATGCCTGAAAATGAGCATGCCTCTTCTAGTAGGCCATCCATATGGGGAGTTGAGGCAATCTAGTCAGAGTTTGATGAATCTAGATTATATCATTGCTGCGGTTACTTTTACTATACTGCTAACCTTAAATTCATTTAGCATTATCTTATGCTTAAGGTGGATACTGGGTGGCTAGAGGGGTATTTTTTAATGCTCTTTTATTTCCACTCTCAGCTTTTATCTTTGGGTATCTGTACCCCAGGTGGATCTATTCATGCCCTTACTCCTCCCTCACCAGTAAATGGCTGTTGCTTGTTATTGGATGCTTGCTGGCCTGCTGCTGATGGGAATCAGAGGGTGGTCCTCTACTGTCTTGATCCAACCCCAGTCTTAGGTAAGCCCTGTCTCACGGGACCTTGGGGGGCAATATTTTTCAGTGTTCTGTCTCTTCTTCCACTGACAGGCAAACTCTACTTTGTATTTTTGAAGGGCATTACAAGGGAGAGAATTCCCTGCTCCTCCCCCAGTGACAGAAGATCTCAAATGGCCTGGGCCCAGAATGTATCTAGAGGTGAACTTTGTCTCTTCTGTTCCCCCACCCCCATGGGTCTTCATCTATGTCCTGGGAGAGACAGATTTCCTTCTATTGCCCCAGCAGCTTATGATTTTTGTTCCATTGGGGAGATGGGGCCAGGCAGGGTTTGCGTTTTTCCCTCCTCTCCTCTAGACATCCACCACCAAATGAGGCTGGCTCAGGTCTTCTGCCCTGCCCCTAGTCTTTCTCGGTAGTACTTAGGATAAAGTAGACGTTTGTGGAGACTGAGTGGGTGCATGCTTCCTTCGTGTCTGTGGAATTCCTGGGAGTCACACTTGGCATTTAAGGGTTCATGAAACATTTAGCTGTATTCTTCTTATTTGTGTATATGGCATCCAGTGTCTTTTCCTTGCCCTGGTTTGAGCCAGTGCTTGCATCCTGTCTCCTTGGAGGGCCTGTCTTTTCTTAGATTTTAGGTTAATTGGTTTCCTGTGAACTGAGCTCTCTGATAGGTTCAAGAAAATTTTGATTTTGTAGTTTAAGCAGTTTTTTTCTTGTTATTATGGCAGGAGTGATGCTCTCTGTAGTTTTCTACAGTCTATACAGAAGTGCCATTATTTTTCTCTTTATATAACCTTCATACATTTCTCACTTCTTTCCGATTCTCTTGCTTCTGCCCCACTCCAAGGTATCAACAGAAATTGCCAAGCCCTTCTAATTTCATGAGGCAGAAAAATTGAGTTCTTTTTCTGTCCCATTCTCACACATCCAGGCCATGTTTAGGGGCTCTTATTTTTTCTAAATCAAAAAATAAAACAAAGCGAGATCGTTTAGAGAACCGAAGAACTATGTACAGCTTAAAACAGTACATGTTCAACTGAAAGTACCAGAAAATATAGTAACTGTTAAGTCACTATGACATTGATGATTATGTTGTAAGAAATCTGGAAGTAATCAGTCCCAGGGTTAATTTGGTGGTTTAATGATGTTCTCAATGGCACTAAACTCAGAGTCTAGCTCTATTTCTCATGCACATTACCTCATGGTTGCAAGATGGCTGCTCTATCACTGGACATAACATCCTTACAAAATAGTGTTCAAAGTGAGGGGAGAAAGAAAAGAAGAAAGCTTGTATTGGTCACGTTTCATAGATCCAGACATCCAAATCTACTCTAAGCAGAAAATGATGTATTAAAGAATAGTATTTTTTGGAAAGCCAGAAAAACAGACTTTCTGATCAAAAACAATGCAACTAGGAAAAATGACCTACCAAAACTTAGGCTGTTATAGATGAAACAGGACTGAGATTGCCGCCTTGCAGTATGTATGATACCAGAACCCCACCATAGCTGACTGATAAGCATCAGATGCTTTGACTTCCCTGGGTGCCAGAGTATCAGCCATGGTGCTTACATCCACACCATTATATCCACTTAGTCAAGCCAAAGTCGCATGCCTTTATCCTCGCTGCATAAACATCTTTGAAGTTGACTTTTCAGTTTCCAAAACTGGGGCCACCTGCATACCCCAAAACCAGTTACTTGGCAAGAAGACTGTGATCCATTCTTTGGGGCAAGGACAGTCTCTCTACCAAAACTGAGAGTTGCTTAGTTAGGAAGATATGAGGGGAAAAGGTGTTGGGTAGGCAAACAATATTTATTTATTCAAATAGTTGGGCACTAACTACATAGCTGGGCCTGACACTTTTCTCGTTGCTTGGGATGCCTCGGTGAACCAAACAAAAAATACTCTTGCCCTTGAGGAGCTTACATTCTAGTTGGAGGGGGGCAGGCATTATTAATAGGTTTAGAGTATGAATATATGTCATGTAGAACGTGGTAAGAAGAAAATTAGAGCAGGGGATTGGGAGTGGAAGAGTTTGATGTGGAAGGAGAGCTTAGGATGGACTTCAGGAAAAAGTGAAATCTCAGCAAAGGTGAGGAGGAGAGCCAGTGCCTACCAGGGACAGCTAGAGCACAGGCCCTCAGGCAAGAGTGCCCTGCATGTGCAGGGGACAGCAAGGAGGTCAGTGTGGCTGCAGAAGAGTGAGGGGGAGTGACAGGAGGTGAGCTCAGTGAAGGATTATGTGGGTCCATGGCCATTTTAAGGACTCTAGTTTCTAGGGGGTGAAATGGGGACCTTTTGTAGGCTTTTGAGCCGAGGAGGAATGTGACCTGAGTTATAAGAGAATCACTCTGACTGCTGTGTTGAGAGTAGACTTTCGGAGGCAAGGGAGGGTAATAGGGGTACCTATGAGGCAGAGACAAAGGTGATCGGACCAGGGTGACACAGTGGAAGATGGTGAGCGGAGGTCCAGCTTGCCATGTGTTGTTAAGGCAGAGCCAATAGGGAAGGAGGTGAAATAGGAGAGAAGGAGCACAGTACAGGCAACTCCAAGGTTTCTGTTTTGCAGCTGGAAGGATGGAGTTGTCACCAATTGGGATGGGAGGGCTGTGGGTGGGATGAACTGGGGGGCAGGGGGCAAGGAGCAAAAGTTCATTTTGGAGAGGCAAGTTTGAGGTGTCTTTCAGACATCAAAAAGAAATATCTCATAGGCAGTTGGGTGTATAAGGTTACAACTTGGATGAGAAGTACGGGCAACAGATATAAATAGTCTCCTAGTGGAAGGGGCGGCTGGCAATAGCTTTTGTATTAATAGGAGGGTTTCCCCCCTCCTGGGATAAGGCCTCCAAATTAATAAAAATCCTTTGATGCTTTCCAAAAGCAAATGGCATTAAAACACATTAAACACATTTTTCAGACATTAAAACACATTTTTTAGTTGAGAGATTTAATCACGATAAGGTAGTTAAGACAAAGAATTATTAACAGAATTAAGGATCCTTTATACATTTGTTCATTATTTGCTGTCTTCCTAGCTGAGTTTTGAAGGGAGGCAGGCTGTTGAACCATTAGGTATGTGAACTCTGGCATGTGGCAGACCAGGGTTTGAATCTAGCTTCCAGCATTTATTAGCTCTGTGGACTTGGCAAATTATTTAACCTCCATGAACCTCATGGTCAGGAGTAATTGTAGCACCTACTGTCATTAACATTTTTAAAATAATACTTTTACCTAGCGCCTGTCAGAGTGCCTGGCAACTCATTTATTCATTCATTCAGCAAATAGTTATGGCTACCTATGACAGGCTAGGTGATAAGCGTGCGCCATGAATAACGCAGACTGTCCTTGTCCTTATGGACATTTCAGTATAAGAAGGAAGCAGTTTAGAAAAGAAGAAGCCAGAATGTCCAGTAAACTTGTGAAAACCCGCTCAATCTCACTGATGGGAGAAAAGGCAAATTGAACTCACAAGGAGATATCATTTCACTCCCATTAGATTGGGGGTTGGTAATAATACCCAAGTTTGGCGAGGGCAATGGGGAAACGATAGGTCTTTTCCCAGTGAAAGGGGGAATTCAAATTGTTCAACCACTCTCGAGATCAACCTGATGATATCCAGTGAAGTGGAAAATGTGCATTTCCTTGCAACCCAAAAGTTCCACTACTAGGACTGTGTGCCGGAGAAGTTCTTAGATACGCACCCTGGGCAACACGCTCAGGATATTCTCGGCAGCACATTCATGACAGCAAACAAGTAAAAGCAGCCTACATGTCCGTCAGTGGGGATTTCAAACAATGGAATAATATTCAGGATTTAAAAATAAACAGACTATGTTGGTCAGTGTGGCAAATCCACCCACCCCCACCACCAAAATGGACATTATTCTTTGCCTAATTTAAACACCACATAAAACAATATTATGTATTCTTATATAGTAAAATGTTAAAATATACATGGGAAAGATACACACAAAAGTGGCTACCTCTCTGGAGGACAAAGAGTGATGAAATGGATGGGGTGAGAAGGGGAAGTTTAGCCACATTTGGTGTTGATGATTTGTTTCTTTAAAAAAAAATGAAACAAACATGGCGAAATGTAAGCATTTATTAAATCCAGGATCTTACACAAATGCTATTTTATGTACTTTTCTGTATGTTTTAAATATTTCATAATTAGGAGTGCCTGGATGGCTCAGTCAGTTAAACGTCTGCCTTCGGCTCAGGTCATGAACCCGGGGTCCTGGGCTCCCTGCTCAGCGGGGAGCCTGCTTCTCCCTCTGCTTCTGCTCCCCCTGCCTATGCTCTCTCTCTGTCAAATAAATAAATAAAATCTTAAAAAAAATTTCATAACTAAACGTTAAAATATCATTGTGGTAAAATATACATAACAAAATGTATGCTTTTAACCATTATTAAGTTATGGTTCAGTGGTATTAAGTGCATTCACATCATCGTGGAATTGTTACCCCCCTCCAGCCGCCTGTCTTCAGGACTCCCCTCTGCCCAGTTTTATTGAGATATAATTGATATGTCACATTGTATTAGTTTTGGGCGCACAGCATCATGATTTGATATATGTGTATATTGGCCGATGATTACCACAATAAGTCTAGTTAACTTCAGTCACCTCACATAGTTACAAGTTTTTTTCTTGTGATGAGAGCTTTTAAGATCCATCTCTTAGCAACTTTCAAATATACAATACAGCACAATGTTTTTCACTGTACCAAACTGAAACTCCATACACATGAAACACTAACTCCCAACTCCCCCCTTTCCCCAGGTCCTGGCAACCACTAGTCTGCTTTCTGTCTCTATGAATTTGGCTGCTCTAGGTACCTCATACCGGTGGAATCCTACTTTTGTTACTGGCTTATTTCACTTAAAATAATGTCCTCGAGATTCACTTACATGGTAGCACAGGTCAGAATTTCACCCCTCCCTTTAGAAGGCTGAATACTATTTCATTGTGTGTATATATTATATTTTGTTTATCCACTCATCCCTTGATAGACACTTGGGTTGCTTCCACCCTTTGGGTCTTGTGATATAAACATTTAAAATCAAAATAAAAGAAATAAATAACAGGAGAGTTATAGACAGAGAAGAGGTAAATAAAACACAATTTTACTCAGTAAGAATACCTGGAGATAAGCTGTTACCACACCAAGTCTGTACCCCCGGATCTAGGTACACTCACGGCAAAGTGTAGCACACGTGAAGGTCGTGTGTTGCGTGTTTCACAGGTGAGGAGGCGCCTCGTTGTGACTCGCAGGGCACAGTAGTGTAGACAATTCGCGCCAGCTGACCAGCTTGCCCGTTGGAGGCCGGGCTGGCTGGGGGCAGTAGCTGCCCTCCGCAAGTCTGGCTTCTGCACCTGCCTCGCCTAAAGCTGCTTCTCCCCATACACGTGATGGTCTGGCTCAAGTCTGGAAGCTGACACAAGTCAAGGAAGAAAACAGCCCCAGGCAATTGGCCAGCGGTATTTGGACTGAAAAGTGTTTTGAGCCCTGTGTTAGCAAGCCGCTTGCAGTTGAGTCAGCCCCGGACAGCCCGATTCTTGCCCCCAGCCCCGTGTCTTTGCATAACACTCATCAGCCCTGCTCATCTGAGTGGTTCCAGATGCCCTAGGCGAGGGGCCCCTCAGGCTGTTTGCAACCAGTCGATGGCTCCCTCCCCACCGATGTTACTCAGAATCACATTAATACAGAAGACAGATAGAAACGGGGCTGTTCCGTCCGGTTGGGGGGGTGAGCCGGGTGTGAAGCTGGGCGATCCAACCCCCAGAGCAGCACTAGGGAAGCCCATGTTGTGAACATGGCTGCATGGGTTAGAGACTCCAGCCTGAAAGCCCATTGGCATAGAGGGACCTTTAATGGAAGAGGAGGATTCTAACCCAGAGAGGCTTAAACTCTTGTATGTAAGGCCAACCAGCTCTTCTGGTTGCAGTGTGTATGTGTGTGTATGTGCATGCGCGCGCGCGCGTGTGTGGGTGTGGGCGTGTGTGTATGTGTGTGGGTGTATGTGTGGGGGGGTGGGGGGTGTGGTTGTGTGTGTGTGTGCGTGCGTGCTCATCGTGGGATCTGAGTGCCAGAGCCCCCTCCGCATTGCTGGAGTAGTCTCTTAGATATGTCCTTCAGACTCTTAGGGCTTCACGGGGTGTGATTTGAAAATCCTTGACTTGCCTGACTTTCTGACCTCATTTAACCCTGTCCATAGTTCGCAGACCAAGTGTCCCCATATAACAAATGGTGAAACGGAGGCCAAAGCCCCACAGGTTGGGAGTCTAGAGCACGGAAGCCTCCCTCTGCAGGCCTGACCTTATTGTCCTTCAGCAGAGATGCATACGCTGCAGCAGCTGGTAGGGTGGAGGTTTCTGGGAACCGTGGGGACTATCCCAAAACAGATCATGACCCTCCCCCCACCCACCGCCCCATGGAGGGCACACCCACACTGGCCCACAGAAACAAAGCAAATCATAGCTGTTGGGAAGGCAGGCCAAGCTCAGTGAGGCAGAGCCAGACTGGGATCGTTGCTCCTCTCCTGGGGAATACCGCTAGGCTCAGGTCTCTCCTCCCCCACCTCCTGATCGCCCAGGCTCCTCATGCCCTCCTAGCAGAGAAGACACACAGGCTGCCAAGCACCTAGTAGAAAACAGACATGGTGCATGCTTGTGGCCTCGCTTCCTCCCCTGCTGCCCTCCAGGTGCCTGTCCGAGCTCCTGCCCCAGGGTGAAAGAGGGGGGCCCAGCTGGAGAGCAGGGAATGAGTGTGAGTGGAAGCTGAGGGCAAGCAGGGGGAGATGGGTTGGTGGGATGGGGGTGCCATATGCCAAGTTGGAGGAGCAAAGGCTGTTGGGAGACTGTCTTGGCCTTTATTAGCAAGTCTGCTTGGGAACCCGGTTTCCACTGATGTCTCTTTCTAGATAAGACTCTTTTCTCTAAGGGCCAACTGCAAGGTAAGCTATAAAGGGAAGTGCACACAAACTGACCCTAAGGGTAGGGGGCCAGAAAGAAAAATGGGAACTATCTCAGACCCAGAGAAACCCGTCTCTGTCCTTGGTGAGTGGAAACGGGTGGTGGCAGGCCAGCACGAGAGGCTCAGTTCTGGAGGCAGGGGAGACCCAGCAAAGTAGCCTGGGGAAAGGGAGGACGAAGAGAAGGCAGCAGACATCCGCTGTCTCCTAAGCGCCAAGCCAGTTCACGGGAGGCACTTCCATAGCTCCCGCCAGATGGGGCTGGGAAGTGGGGCAGGCCGCAGGGCAACAGGGCCCAGTGGGGACAACAGCAGCCCTGGGACTGCAGCTCCGCAACCCTGCCGCCTGGGGTTTGCTTAAAGTGCTTTTGCTTTCTTCTTCTCCTAGCCTCTTCTTTTTCCTTTTGCTCCCCTCACACTTTATTTTGATTGAATCACTCAGTGGAATTTTGGGTCTGTATGCATCTCTCTCCATGTTCAAAGATTTGCTGAATTCTAAGATTATTTTGTTTTATAGAATAAAAAACTAATACTCCTCAAAAAAATGACTAAACCTAAAACGCTTAGAAATTTCAAGAAGTTCTTGAGTAGAAGCATACTTTTATTCTTTTTCTTTTTTTTTTTTTTTTTTTTTTTTTGGCTTTCCCTGAGGAAAGTTAGCATGCACCTGTCTCCCCCTTGTGGATTTACTCTTAGCTCCTGGTTGTACAGTGAAACTTTACTGGGGACTTCTTTTTGCCTTGTCTTCCCATTGTCTTTCTTTACACAAGAATAAGGAGCATTACTGTAATTATTAAAGCAAAAGCTTTAATTTTCTGAACAAGTATTTCTTGATTCAATTTCTTGAACAAGTATTTTGAAATGAAGTTTTAATCAAGCCCTTTATAGTGTCAAAATTTTGCCTGTAAAATCAAATGCTTAGGGATTTAGCATTGGTGGGGCACCTGGGTGGCTCAGTCGGTTAAGGGTCCAACTCCTGATTTTGGCTCAGGTCATAATCTCAGGGTCCTGGGATTGAGCCCTGTGTCAGGCTCCGTGCTCAGTGGGGAGTCTGCTTGAGATTCTCTCTCTCTCTCCCCCTCTGCCCCCCCCTGCTCATGCTCTCTCTAAAATAAATAAATAAAATCTTGAAAAAAAAGATTTAGCATTGGTTTAAAGTCACTTAATTCTTCAATGTTAGGATGATGTTTTCCCTCGATTTGATGGTTAAGGAAGGAAAAGGCGACCACGATGAAACTAAAGTTATGTCTCTCGGAACAAACTCCAAAGTTCTTTGCAGAATTGTTAGCAACCGTGACACAACGCAACAACACTTCATATTAATTGATCGTTTGTTTCTTGCCCAGCTTTGGGCCAAGTACTTCATCTAAATTATATCGCTTACTCTTGGCAATAAATTTATTAGCTTGATTTTAGTTCCTACTAAAATCAAGGCTTAAAAAGTTAAATACTTGTTTAAGATCACACAAGCAACTGCTGAGGTTTATATTGAATTCATATCAATGATCATACATGGAGACTGTGATATAAAGAATAACAAAACACATATTAAATTGCTCCCAATGTTTGGTCTTTGGGAGATGAGCTGAGAGATATATAAATAATCCATAGGGCTTTTTTTTTCGTGAAATATTTTGAAGATAACGGGCTTGTAAACAATGTGGGTTGATCATATTTTATAATCATTTGCCAGGTTAAATCAAACTTTAAAATATGGAATACTTAGGATTAATAATAGAGAGACATCCCTCATGCCACAAAGGGGAGCTGGGACCCAGATGTCAGGACTCGGAGAGATGGTTGCCTTCTGTCATTATTGCCCCATTAGCACTTCTGGCCACACCCACCCCCCTGCCTGTGTGAGACGGATACTACAAACCAGCGTGAACATGACATGACAGGGCTGCTTTGCTGATCCGGAAACCCCTGGGGCTGGACAGCAAGAAAGGGTAGGGTAACAGAGGCTTTTTTGAAACAAGTCAGTCTTTTCAAAATTCACTGTGCCGTCTTTGTCTCTATTTCTATAAAATGTCATTCTGCTATCTGTGAACCAAATCTACGTCTACACATATGAGATGGAATGAAGAGACCCTGTTAGTTGTCTCCATCAAATTATAGAACCTTGATTACCTGGGTGACTCCTTTTCTCAGCAATTTGTCTTTGAGTCAAGAGCAGCCATTCCTGTGAAGGACTAATCCATGAGGAACTAATCTATGGCCTCTATAGCACCCTTCTCCTTTCAAAGAGCATCTGGTATAATGGAGAAGAAACCATGGGGCCCAATAGTCATTTTTCTGAGTAGAGACAGCTGGTATTAATTGCCAAGAAGGCAACATAAACACAGAGCAATGCCAGAGTGGCTGGTGAACGAGATCAGGCATCTTAAAGCGTGAAGATGAAAATGACAGCCTCTGAGATTGCAGCTCACATTGGCTTAGTGTAAATATTGTGTTCAAATTAGTGTAAATATTGTATTTCCTTTTAGTCAATGGGCTTGAGGACAGCGTATCAGGATGTTTCTGCACCACTAACCAAAAACCCCAAGCTCAGCTGGCTAAATAAGGGGACAATTTATTTTCTCTCAGAAAAAAGATAAGTGTTGAGGCAGCTCCAGGGTTGATTAATTCAGAGCTAAAATGAAGTCATGGAGGATTCACGTTCTTTCTGTGTTGTCGCTCTGCCATCTCATTCTGTCAGACTCATCCCCTAGCTTACTGTACTCATAGTCACAGGATTGCTGCTGGGGCTCCAGGTATTACATGCAGATATGAAAACATCGAATAGAAGAAGAGATGATCTCTTCCTCAGACTTTTTTTTTCCCCTAAGAGTGAAGGAAACACTTCCTAACATCCCCCATTAGGTATTTGCTCATCACTTATTGGACTGGATCACACGCCCATGTTTGAAATAATCACTGGTGAGAGAAATTGCACTACCGTGATTGGCCTAGACCAAACAAGATTCATCCTTGAGTCATATGGGAGAGGGACAGCCTCTGGAATAAAATGGGGGCCCCTTCATGATTAAAAAAAGGGGGGTGACTATTGTGTTAACAACCAATGTTTGCTACATATGGTTTGAAACATGTAAGTACATGTACATGTACTTTCATTTTTCTTTTTAAGATTTTATTTCTTTGACAGAGAGAGACACAGCAGGAGCAGGAACACAAGCAGGGGGAGTGGGAGAGGGAGAAGCAGGCTCCCTGCTGTGCAGGGAGCCCAATGTGGGGCTCGATCCCAGGACCCCGGGATCCTGACCTGAGCCGAAGGTAGACGCTTAATGACTGAGCCACCCAGGCGCCCCATATTTTCATTTTTGAAAACCATTTAAGGATCCTATTTATAGTCCAGACCCCATTTCAACCATTTGGAATGTAACTTGGCGGAAATAACCATACCCAACACCTATAGGAACTTCGAATGAAACACCTCTGAGAAAAGAGAGAGAGAGAAACCTTTTGAATCCAACTCTTCTGATATTAGGGAATTATAAAGATTAAACAGCATTTAGTATGGTCACTTTACATTTCAGTCGGACAGTGGGCATTCCCCAAGCAGCTTTACTAGCAGTTTCCAGACCAACAGAGAGAAGAAAGCCTATGAAGTTATTATTTCAAAATATGTTTATATGTTTTAAATCAGGGCTTTCTGACTATAAAAGTAATTTTATATAATAAAAAATTTAATATTTACCACATTACCTATGTGTGCCTGAGTGTGTGTGTGTGTGTGTGTGTGTGTCTGAGAGAGAGAAAGAGAGAGAGACAGAGAGAAGGTGGTAGAATGAAATTGTAGTTGTTTAGAAAAAGTGCTTAATAAGTCTCTTGTATAGAGAAAATGAGGCTCTAGAGCATGTTTAGAAGGAAACAGCAAAGAGGCAGTGAAATTGCCTTGTGTGTGAAACGAACAGGCGTGTAGTTATGGGAAGAGAAGCAAGGGGAGGAAAGAGAGAAGACGAGAAGCGAGCAGGGTAGCAAAGGCAGGAAGCTACAGTCTGTGTTACAAATGAATTACAAACGAGCAATTCCTATGCGGGGCGATCGAATGACTTTTAGGAACAAGGCACAAAGATGTCTAAGATTTCGTTTGAACGTATGCGATATAGGATCCTCTTTGGTCACCCCAAATCTGCGTTGTCTTGCTTCACATCCTAATGCCTCGTGTGGGTGTTTGGGGGGGAATAAAAAATGGCTGAATTCCACCGCTGGATCAGCGTGCGGAAGGGATAGAGAAATGCCACCGTGCTGATGTTTGCATGAGATGCAAAGTTTAGTAGAAAAAAGCTGGTGCCTGGGTGGCTCAGTTGGTTAAGCGACTGCCTTTTGCTCAGGTCATGATCCTGGAGTCCCGGGATCCAGTCCCACATGGGGCTTCCCTGATCAGCGGGGAGTCTGCTTCTCCCTCTGACCCTCCCCCTTCTCATTCTCTCTCTCAATAAATAAAATCTTTTTTTTAAAAAAAGAAAAAAGCTGGCACCACAAATAAAACCAGTAAAACCCAGAATGCACAGAAATTGTAGAGATGGTCCCAAACTCCCATTGGGATTTAGAAAGGCGGCAACAACAATTTTGTTTAAATCTTAAAGGCAGAATTGTGTCAACTGATACTGGGTTTGCAGTGATATAATGAAAAATAATTGCAATGATGCTGGGCATAGTTTTATGTACTGTTTTTCCCCTATGTGTCATAAGCATTTCCATATTTAAAAACTATATAGTCTATTTAAATGTGGAATCTTAAAATCTTTATAATGAGTTATATCCTATTTCAATACAAAAATACATAACAAAATTGTGCAGGCCCACTATGCAGATGATAACGAAAGATATTTGTATGGCCCTTATACATTCATTAGAGTGGGTTTGGACATATATTTAATTTTTATTGTGTACCTATAAACAACTAAATGCTGAAATAGCCAATGATTTTCCCCTTGAATTTTAAATAGTAAAATTGCATAGAATGTGTTAACACCTCAAAATAGATGTATTGAGCTGAGTTTAATTGGTGTGGACAATTAAAACAGATGTGTGTCTTTTTTTTTCCTTCAAAATCTATTCTCCTCTTCGACATTATTCTTCAACTTTTGGAGGTAAGATTTAAGACAGGTTGTGAGACTGCCTTATGCCCTGAGGCTAGTTGACTATATTTTGAAATGGGTATAGATAAATTATCTTGGTAGATGCAAACTCTTTAGTTGTTTTAATGCAAAATATTGATCTCGAATATTAGCTGTTCACACAAATAGATGCATGGACCCGTAATTTAATATGTGAAAGCATAGTTAGAGCACTTGGCTCAAAACCAGGGCTTAAGACTCTTTCCCCTCCTTTTCTTCCTTCAGGGGACCTCTTCTCTGATGCTCCCAGCTTGAAATTATGATTTTTAACCGTGAGGCTTAAGGATTTTTCTGAAACATTGCATAAGACAACACAGACCACTGAGAACAAATTAATGCTTGCCTTTTAGTTTAAGGGGCCAAAAACACTGTGGTTCTAAAATCTGAGGTAATGCTAAGCTAATGCTGTTTCTCCATGCCTAGTCCTGAAACATCCTTCCCAGATGAGTGCTGTCACCAAATCTCTCCTTCTACCTGTGGGCTGGAGGCCCCCAGTTAGCCTTCATAATTTTATAGGATATTCGGGAATGATGCAGGCACAGAATAGTTTTTTTACTTGTGTGCATGTATTACTGCTTGTTAAATGTGCAGAGATACTACTGTGATGAATAAAATACAAATTCATTGATAAGTACTATTAAATTAATGGTAGCCTTTCTTTTCTAGAAAATTCTGTAGTCAGTGAGATACTGGAAGTATAACCATTGTGACGTGGCCATCTGATAATTTCTTTTTATGTTTAAGAAAGTGTTTGCATAATAGCAAAAGAAAAAAAAAGGAAACAACCTAAAAACCTAACATTAGAGCTTTAGAGTCCTGGTTAAATAAAAGATGCTATGTTCTTATAATTAGAATGTTAGGCAGCCATTAAAAACCTGGTCATAGAGTAAAATATTGAATGACAGGGAAAATATGCTAACAGAATACTATTATAGGGAGAAGAGCAGGTTATAAACCATTATCACAGTATAATACTACCATTTAACAAATTATAGATGGATAGAATATCAAATAAAAGGATATCAGTATATGACTATTACCATTTATCTTTGGTAATGAAATTACAACTTTTCTTTCACTGAAATTTTTCATTTCTTTTCATTTTCTAAATGTTCTGTAATTCAGTTATAAGAGAAAATTTAAATTAATTAATTTAAAATTTTTTTATTTAAATAAATTTATTTTTAAGAGTCCTTTTATTAAAGAGTTTGCTGTTGTCCCACTTATAAATAGTTGGTGACCCTTGGTTTTTTCAACCCACTAGAAATGTTGAAGTTGTTTAATATTTTGGGTGTGTTGAGACAATGGTGATTAGCTTCTGCTTGCAGCCCTCTCCCTCACCCCATCGTCCGTGGCATGACAGTCCTGCTAATGATGTGACTCGCGGCCTGTCACCATAAGTGGGGGAGAAAGCACTGCTGGGCACTTCTTTCTCAGGGAACAGGAGAGATCTTTTATTTTATTTACTTTTTTTTAAAATTTTGTTTTATTATGTTATGTTAGTCACCATACATTACCTCATTAGTTTTTGATGTAGTGTTCCATGATTCATTGTTTGCGTGTAACACCCAGTGCTCCATGCGGTACGTGCCCTCTTTAATACCCATCACCAGGCTAACCCATCCCCCCACCCCCCTCCCCTCTAGAACCCTCCCCGAGGCACCTGAGAATCCCTGTAGGAAAGCACTCATGTGCTCTACATCACAGAGGCAGAAGGGGACGCTTCCAGAGCAATCCAGGAGAAGGGGCCAACACAGCGGACAGCAGCCTAGAGAAGACCTAGGAGCAAGGGCACAGAAAAGGGTTTTAAGAACTGTTCTGCCTGCCATTCCGTCCTCCTTTCCTTCCAAGCCTCCAGCCAAGTCTCCTGCCTCCACACATAGTGTGAGAGGAGCGGGGGAGCAAGGCTAGTCCTAAAGATCTTTTGCGAAGCTTCAAGACCCCCTAATGTTTATAGCAGCAATGTCCACAATAGCCAGTCTTTTCTGATGGCCATGAGAAGAGAGGGAGTAATTTAAAAGATGTGTTGCGATTATAAAAAAACCCTCCCTTGTTTATAAAAAAAAAAAGTATGCATTTATGTGAGTGTGAAATACACACACACACACACACATAGTGTTTTTCAATAAGGGAAAATTGTAATTAAAACCAAGTGTTGCTCTGGGCTACACTGGACCATTACTGCCCCTTCTGCTGAGCTGCCAGTGGACAGAATTATGTTGCCGTAAGGACGTGACTCTTCAGGGCCAGCTGTCAAGCAGCACGGCAGCCCTGCGCGCTAACAAAGCCCTCATTAAACGGTTCGCTCAGAATAATTTGCCTGCTCTCCCTGCCTTTCTAGCAACTGCCAACTCCTCCCCTCACCCGTTCCCCACAGACCTCCAGTGGACACTATTAATCACTGGAAGAGAAGTCTGTGCCATGTGTGATGGGACAGTGACTTTTTTTAATACTGCATGTCTTCATATTCTTTTTGTGCCCTATTTCAAAAGTTTTTAAGCGAGGTTGGTAGCTAACATCCTGTGCTATCATTCATTCCATGGCAAAATAATAATTGCTAATTTTCTTCTTCAGAGAACCAGAGCTTTATCAAGAATAACAGTATGCAAATGACTATGCAAATGTCAACCAGAGGAGTATCTGGGAAAAAAGTTCAGATAAAACCTTCAGAACACATCCAAAGTTGGCTGAAAAAATAACTGAGCATTTTAAGCTATAAGGTCACGATGGTAGCATAGAGAATTTATTACTAATAAGAATCTTATGTGAGAAAGCTCCGCGTTCAAAATAAAAGAGAGCACACATTAGTATTTACTTGAGCTTAATTTATTTACGATGCGAAGATTGTCCTCCGCAACTGTTAAAGTCTCCTTGGAGTGGGTCTCTTCATCTTTTGTATGTCTAATAATCCAAAATGCTTAATGTTCAACCTTCTATTAGCATTAAGAACTAACCCTTTATTTTTTCTGCTGAGTATTTTTCATATCATCAGTATTTTTAGCTTTTTCATGTTGAATATTATTGGGGAAAGGCGCATGGAAATCAGAGAAAAATGCTCAATTCTTTCAACACTTAAGTTTTAGGATATTGGTAAAGAAAGCCTGTCCTTAAAAACCATGTCCTTCCTCAGTATATACCCTCTGAAGCACTGGGGAAAGAAGCCTGACTAGAAGGAAGGATGAACTCCAACACCGTTTATTTCACACAAGTGATCTATGTATATATTTAATAATCAGAAAGGAAAAATTGTTATTTAGTAAGTTTATTATTATTTATTAAAAGTATTATTTACTAAGTAAAGTGGTAATAGCCTTGAGGTTTTATTTTTGTTCTTTTCTGAACATCAATTCTTGGGGCGCCTGGGTGGCTCAGTCAGTTAAGCATCTGCCTTCAGCTCAGGTCATGATCCTGGGTTCCTGGGATCGAGCCCTGCATCAGTCTCCATGCTCAGCAGAGAGCCTGCTTCTCCCTCTGCTGCTCCCCCTGCTTGTGCTCTCTCTCTCTCTGTCAAATAAATAAATAAAATCCTTTTTTTTTAAAAGAACATCAATTCTTTGAATTTAATACAACAGAAGAGTATTTGGAAAGACCCTTGTTTTAAAATTTACATAAATAAAATCTATACCTAAGACTGACCTATGTGATAGCAGAAGGAAAAAACAAAGGCCTTTCTGCTCTAAAATATCTCACCCACCCTGGTCTGAAATTCCCACTGGAAAATCCCTCTCTACAATGCAAACATGTTGCCGGACAATAGTGATATATTGATCTACATCTGACTCATGGGAGCCTTCTTGAAAATGTGGATCTCTGAGCCCCACCCAGTTCTACCTCATCAGAACCACTATGTTTGGGGCCTGGGACTTGTGTTTTCAACAGACTCAGCACTCTAAGGGGCTATATTTGACCATGAAAAATTAGACAGGAATAAATAAATTATTAATTCCTTTCTACAGCCCCTCCCAAGGAGACAAAGGAGAGAGTAGTTTTATAATAGTGGGTGGCTCTGGGAGTGGGTATGGAGGGGGAGATGGGCCATAGTGAGAGTTCTGAGGTGAAAAGGGGATAGAGAACGGAGAAGAGAGAAGGACACAGTTCTTGGAGAAAACGTCAGTGAATTGACACTTTTGTCCAAGGCCAGACACCCACAGAGGTTTCTGGGGTAATAGAGTTCTGTACTCAGGGGCCAAGGCCTTGGAGTCCAGAGGACCTGAGGAGGGCCTCAGCTACTACCTATATTAACTAACAGTTCTGGACCTCAGTTTCCTCATCTGCAAACCGGGTATAAAAAGATTGAAAGTGGCTAACAGGGAAGACAAGATAGCATGATGGTTAAGGGCGTGGCAGTTAGCGTTTGCAGACGTCATGCTTCCAGACAAGGTCCCAGCGTCAGCACTTAACTCCTTGCATGTCCTTGGCTGGTTATTTAATGTGTCTGCACCTCAGGTTCCTTATATATCCACTGGTGCTAAAAAATTAGTATCTACCTCATAGAGTGGTAGGAGGGGGATTAAATGAGAAGATACACATAAAGAATCTGTAACAGTACCTAGCATTTAAACACCTCAAGAAACGTTACCTCGGGCGCCTGGGTGGCTCAGATGGTTGGGTGTCTGCCTTCGGCTCGGGTCATGATCCCGGGGTCCTGGGATCGAGTCCCGCATCGGGCTCCCTACTCCTTGGGAGCCTGCTTCTCCCTCTGCCTCTCTCTCTCTCTCTCTCTCTCTCACACATGAATAAATAAATAAATAAATAAAAAATAAAAAAAAAGAAACGTTACCTCGCATCATTATTTCATATAGAAAGCAACCGGCACCTGGTGGGAATTTAATAAATGATAGCTATTATTAATAGTAATAACCACTCTTGGCTTCAAGACAGGCTCTGTTGCCAAAACCCTCTTGTGCAATCCTGGCTGCGCCCCTATGCCTTGTTCCTAGTTTATCATAATAGTGCTATGGAGGGTATCCGTGATAACACCTGGTTAGAAGACTGATTAGCACATAGAGGTATATGCATGCATAACTGAGCAGAGAAATATCTGCGTGCTTTATGAAGGTGTGTGGGTGGAGGGGCTGACTGCCTGGGGCAGGCTGCAAGCTGCCTCCCTCTCACCCTCCCTAAAGAGAGCAGAGCAGCTGTGTCAACAGCAACGGTGTCAGCCAGGTAAGAGCTGATCTCTCAGACATTAGGTGTCAGCCAGGTAAGAGCTGATCTCTCAGACGTTAATGACATACTTAAAAAAAAAAAAAAGAAAACAAAAAAACCTTGAAAATTCAAGAATTGGACTCACTCAATTCAAAGTCTCTAAAATTCCCTCAGGGTCTGTTGTTTGTCCCCTTGAGTTGAGCTACCCAACAATCCCCAGAGCAATGGTACTTCTTTTTCAAGGCTGAAACATTGGAATGTTTTTTTTCCTCTGGTGAATACTGTTTTTAAATCTCTTGTTCTCAAAACTCTCAAATTTGAAATTGGTGCCCAGTTCATTATCCTCTGTTGCCACATAAACCCGGCAAACCTTGTAGAAAAATACAGAATATACGTGAGCTGTGCTTCCTGCTGGGTGTTGCTGTAATTTGTAGTTAAATGGAAATTAGAGTGGGGGCATAAGGTACTCACTGATGAGAGAGAAGGAGGGAGAAGGAAAGAACACAGATTATTAAAAGAATCCCAGGTTAGCTGCGGTTTCACTTTGGGCAAATGAGACCCTAGCAGTCCCTGTGGGGAGGTCTAAATGGCACTCAGGTAAGAGAAATCTCTGTGTAAGTATTACAAATGGGGTTGCCATGGGTCTACTAACTTGGTGTTGCAAAACTAAAATGACTGGATGCTAGTTACTGTCTTGGATCACATTTAAGGCTTTAAAAAGTTGTCATGGATAACATTATTGGGTAGAGACCCTTAAGGAAATAGGTACATTTCTCTCATGGCTCAAGGTAAGTCCTGCAGTGGGTAGAAAAAGAATGCCAATAGACTGGAGAGCAGGTCTCAATGTTCCTATTGCCTCACTCTTGGTTTACTGGGAAGTGGGGCTGGGGATCCATCTAAAAACCTCCCAGGCACTGTTCTCTTTTTATTGAAACAGACAGCCTGCTTGTTCTCGTGGAATGCATGAAAAAAGTAAGCAAATATGAAAATGCACAGCATAACCCACAAAAAATCTTCTAATTAATAAGAGAAGTGTTGAAAGAGGAAATAGGAAGGATCATCCTTTCCATATAAATAATCTGAAAACAGTTATTCTTTGTATCAGGGTGAAATTAATGTCACTACTAAACTTTCAGATAATCTTAATAATTCAGGTCAACAAATATTCATTGACCATCAATTGTATGCTTGGGTACAGAGTGATAAAGAAAGACAGGCTGCCTTCAAAGGCCTTACATTCTATAGTTCTTAAAAAAACCCACAAAACCCACCCCCCCAAAAAAAACCCACAAAAACCAAACACTCAGAAACCAAAGCCTTTGCAAATATAGCATCTACAATACAAGGGTACATGACATGTAATAAGTGGCATTTTGTGGACCATCTACTCATAGCTACAGAGAACGCAAGAAAGTTTTAAAGATTCGATGGCTGGGAAGATAATCTTGAAGACGACATTTCAGTTGTGCCTTAAAGGAAGCCTCATACTTTAACAAAACTGTGGAGGGAGAGTTCTCAAATAAGGCACAGCCCCGTGGTCACTGGGCTTAGTTGGACTGCAGGGTCAGTGTGTGAGAGATGTGTCAGTTGGCATCACGTTAGGAATTTGGACTTCATGGGCACATAGTGAACCATCAACATGTTTGAACAGGGGAGTGACATAATCAAAGTGATAATTGAGCAAGTGTGATCTGATGGAGCAGGGCAGGAAGGATTGCATCAGGAAGGGTCTGGAGGCTGGAGATCAGAGGGTGCTAGGAGAGCCTGGGTGGGAAGTGAGCTGGTCCAGAGCTAGGGTTTCATCCAAGGGCACAGAAAAGAAGAAATTATAGTCAAATTTTATGGCTTAGAAACTAATGGTTATAAATGAAAAACAAATTGAGATGAATGAAAAAAGTATTTGAGTACCAGAGAGAAAGCATCTAAGTAGCTTTGCTAGAATTTGAGGTGACAAACTAGTTGCTTCAATCAACTCTGTAAGAATAACATACTGTAAGATTAACTGTAAGAACAACCACATACCCAGTATTTCTGATGTTCAACTAGTTCCTTTGTTACAGCTTCTAAGAATAGCATAAACTAAAACCTAAAAATACATACATACTATTTAGTGGTATGTATGCATGTTTATGTATTTTTGTGTGTGTGTTCACTAATTTCTAGGTGAGAAGGAACTTCTTTAGTTTGAAAATGGCAGTCTGAGTTTCATCAAGATTGGAGCTTAAAGGGGAATTATGAACTATTATTTGAAATACTCTTTTTTTTCCTAGAGGACAACTCCTTATTCCAGAGGAAGTGGATAAAAAAATCCTGATAATAAATTATGTGGCAGCTGAAGTTTAGCAAGTTGTTGTTTTGTAATTCCTGCCACATGAGAATCCTGTTACGTGCTACCACTGACATCTACTGGGTAAGAGCTTTGCTTAAGTCTCCCAAAGAGAGGAAGAGAAATTGGGAAAATGAGGTTTGACATATTGGCTTTAACTTGTGATAATAATAGGTATTCAGAGTGGAAAAGAAAACTTGGAATTTCGAGAGGTTTAGGAGGGAAGGGTAAGGCATATGATACGGGCTACTTTGCTTTATTTCATTCCTTATTCATTGATGCTCTTCCCCCCCTTTCTTCTACAAAGAGTTATAAATAAGAGAAAAATAAAAGAATTGACAACAGGGGCTTAGGTCTTTGGTCATAACCCATTGTGGGAGCATATGCTCCATATAATATTTATGAAGGATAATCTTTGTAATTGGTAGGAAAGTGGTCTCGGGAGCTGCTACAGATTAGAAAGTGGATGTAATTATGGATCTATTTCCCTAAGCAATTATCATTTTATAGGTAAAGGTCCTATCTGTAATCTAAGATCTTTAACCCTTTAATATGACACTGAAAGAAATCACAGTCTTCAGAGACTTCCACTCTCAAAGAGGCTGTCTTGAATCCTTCATTTAAATATGGTTCTCCAGTTGCACTACCTTTTCCAGAAGACCTCTTGTTTATACTATTTGCTTAATTTCTCTCTCCTCCCATTAGTTATTAAGTTTCACAAGTATATATATAACTTTCTAGTCCCAACCCCTTCTTTGAGCTTCAGATTCCTCTATCCAACTGCCAAGTCAATTTTTCTACTTGAATATTTATTAATCTGCTCAAATTTATCATGGCTGAAACAATACGCTTCCTCCTCAACAAACCTGCTTCTCACCCAAGATTCTCTACCACCAGGTTTCTTGGCTGAAAACGCAGGAGCCACCTTTGACTCTGCTCTCGCCCTCACACACCGTGGCCTGTCCACCAGAAGCCCCTGTCACCTCGAACGCTCAAATATGTCCTAAATCTATCTGCTTCCCTCTCTCCCCTGTTACCAGCCTGGTCCTATCAGTCTTATCTTTGCAATGGCCACCCAGCTTGCCTTCTTGACAACATGATACCTGACAAAGATAAATCCGGTCAAATCAGTTCCCACCAGTGGTTTCTCACTGCAGTTAGGAAAAATTCCAAGCCCCTTACCCGGCCTGCCAAGACCCTATGGTACCCGACCGTTTCTGTCACTTTCTCCTTCATTTACTTCAGTGGGTCAGTCAGAATAGGCTCCTTCTAGACTCTCAGAAATACAGAGCCTTTGCAGCCATCTGCCTAGAACTCTTCCCTGCACCTAGTCTTATTTGCCCTGATGTCTCCAGAACCAGAAACGGTGACTAGAATATGGTGGCTACTCGACAAATCCTTGTTGGCTAAAGCAATGACTATAGTTAGCATGACAGAAGTCACATATTGTATTCAAGTGTCATCGAGACCAGGGCAAATCCAGATCACCGAGAAAACTCATCAAAATGGAGGAGAAAATGTAGAAAACAAGGTCAGGTTTATTTACCAATAAGGAGGTTTGTATATATAAAATATTTTAACATATGATAGGAATGCATTATATTCCAGAGCTCACATGATCACTAAGGAACTATATAATACTTTTCACAACTCTTTTATGACAATACTAAAATATTCCTAAAGATAAGAAGTACTGTTTAAGAGTACATCCCAAGTACATTTGTGCCTTGATTTTTACATGAATAACCCATAATAGCCAGTGTTTTATGTATTTGAATATGGGAACTTGCGAATTTGAATATAGGAAAATTGCAGGGGCTTTGCGAATGAGAAAACTCTCAAGCTGATTTTGTAACATATGCTGTGGTCAACGAGGAGTGCATACCAGACCACTTTCTAAATCAAGCCCCAGATCAAATGCATTTTTTAAATGAAATGAAACATATACAAAATACTAGTTTCACTACTGGACAATAAATAATATAATTAATCCTCCACCTTAAGCCATCTCTTCATCAGGAGCACAATTCTCTCCTCTTTCATAAAAGGCTGACAACTGACTTTGTCCATGGTTGAAGGCCAGTTACCAAGGAGCAAGCTTGTTTACTGTATCATTCAATTCATCTTTCTCTCTTGCCCATTTAAAGACACATAGAACAAACTTTTCTAAAGAAATCTTTTAGCTTTTCTTCCCTCAGGATTGCTATTAATAAGTACACCAAAGCAGAGAGAATTTGAGTTATTTTAGAATATGCAGCCCATAGTAATGAATTAATTACCATACAATACTTAAAGCTTTGATTATTCGTACATGAGAGCTTCTATTATTAATGATTGCTTATGAAATTAATCTTTCTAATTTCCATTATGATTCAAATTAACTTGATTAGTTGGTCTCATGATTCACATTTCTATCAACCTCTACTTTCAATTTCTGAAGCATGAAATGACATAAAATGTCTTTGGGGAAAAGAACTTAAAATTAAGATTTTTCTTTGATGTACTAAGTAAATGAGTTGAATTGGTTGAATAGTAATTGAACCTTGTTTTCATTCACACACTGTCCTCTGGTGTTTAAATCTCTACATTGCATGTTAAAATGAAAACCCAAAATCAAATGCAAAATGTTAGTTGCTTCATACATGCAAAATAATGAAGCTGGACCACTTTCTTATACCATATACAAAAATAAATTAAAAATGGATTAAAGACATAAATGTGATACAGGAAATCGTCAAAATCTTAGGGGAGAGCACAGGGAGTAACCTCTGTGACATAGGCCGTAGCAACTTCTTACTAGATATGTCTCCTGAGGCAGGGGAAACAAAAGCAAATATAAACTATTGGGACTTCATCAAAATAAAAACGGCTGTACAGTGAAGGAAACAATCAACAAAACTCAAAGGCAGCCTAGGGGATGGGAGAAGATATTTGCAAGTGACATATCTGACAAAGGGTTAGTATCCAAAATATATAAAGAACTTATCAAACCCAACACCCAAAAAACAAATAGTCTGGTTAAAAAATGGACAGAAGACATGAATAGACATTTTTCCAAAGAAGACATACAGATGGCCAACAGACACATGAAAAGATGCTCAACATCACTTATCATCAGGGAAATACAAATCAAAACTACAATGAGATACCACCTTGCACCAGTCAGAATGGCTAAAATGAACAGCACAGGAAACAACAGATGTTGGTGAGGATGTGGAGAAAGGGGAACCCTCTTGCACTGTTGGTGGGAATGCAAGCTGGTGCAGCCACTCTGGAAAACAGTATGGAGGTTCCTTAAATAGAACTACTCTACGATCAGCACTTGCACTACTAGGTATTTACCAAAAAGATACAAAAATACTGATTTGAAAGGATATATGCACCCTGATGTTTATAGCAGCATTATCAGTAATAGCCAAATTATGGAAAGAGCCCAAATGTCCATTGACTGATGAATTGATAAAGAAGATGTGTATGTGTGTGTGTGTGCATACACATAATGGAGTGTTACTCAGCCACAAAAAAGAATGAAATCTTGCCATTTGTGAGGATGTGGAGGGACCTAGAGAGTATTATGCTAAGCAAAATAAGTCAGTCAGAGAAAGACAAATACCATATGATTTCACTCATATGTGGGATTCAAGAAACAAAACAAATGAACATGGTTTGGGGTGGGGGGAGAGAGGCAAACCAAGAAATCAGACTCTTAACTACAGAGAACAAACTGAGGGTTGCTGGAGGCGAGGTGGGTGGTGGTGGGGGAGAGGGGAGAATGGGTTAAATGGGTGATGGGGATTAAGGAGAGCACCTGTGATGAGCACTGGGTGTTGTAGGTAAGTGATGAATCACTAAATTCTACACCTGAAACTAGTATTACATTGTATGTTAACTAACTGGAATTTAAATAAAAATTTGGAAGAACAAAATTAGATTTGTTCAGTTGAAAAAGAAGTTGCTTTTTTTTCCTTTTCCATTCTTTTTTTTTAAATTTAAATTCAATCAGCCAACCTAAAGTACATCACTTGTTTCAGATGGAGCGTTCTTGAGTTGCGAAAGTACATTTATCTTTATGTTTGGTCTAATAATTATCAGCCTTACTGAGATTGTGGCTAAATGGATAAAAAGTTCAAATGGCATGATGAAAATTAAGTGCTTTCAAATAACACAGACTAATGGCTTATAGAGCACATATTTGTGTTGACAGGATACAGACTATCTTTTTAAGAGTTCACATGGAAATTTCTTTTAAAGTAAAATCACTCAGTACTAAATAGTTCCTTCATTTCCCCTAAATTTTTTCCTTAAGACTCTAGTGTTTTCACCAGAGATTTTGACAAAGGAGAGTTTAGTGATGATATAGTGCAGGCATGAGGAGCAATTAGGCCCTCAATCAGGGCTTTGTGCTTATTTAGGAATTATGTAATCTTAACAAATATACCCCAATTGCTTTAATTGAACATTTCTTTTCTCCTAATCTTCTCTCCCTTGATTTGAACTGAAATCAGAGTTAAAACTTTTTAAATGCTCTCTCTTTGTTTCAGTTGAATTATCTTTTGGATTGGCTAGAGACTGGATTTGGGGATTTAATTTTTTTTTATTGCTTTTGAATTTATTTATTTTTGATCAGTCTTTTACTCATTTTCTTCTAAACGTTGACTGTAATCATGATGCTTTTTCAAACACTGTGAATCTAATTCTACTTATTTGGTAGTGTCGATTGAGGAAATTCAGTGAGGTCCATGACCAGGACATGGAAATGATAAATGTCAGCCTGAGGAAATTTATCATTTAATTACAACATATTCACTAAGGGCAAGTCATTCTGAGTAATTAGCATGGTGCCATCAGGGAAAATCTACTTTTGGGACTGATATTTTTTTTGTAGGTAAATGTATTCCCCTGAAGCCGGAACACTTCTCAGACATATTAATGGGAGCATTCCCTCTTCGGGAGTGAGGGTGACCTCATAAATGTCTATTTGACACTAAAAGTGTGACCCAGAACATCTTTTCATAAATTTCCCACTGCAGGGTAGCGACGTACAACACCCAGCAAAACTCCATCTCCATGTGATCTCCAAAATATGGAATGTTTCCTCTTAGAGGGATTTATACCCTGGAGAATTAGGACAAGCAGTCATGTGATGCTATTTCTTGAAGGAACATAAAGGATGTATACAGTGAGAAAGAAATGCGTCTTAGAGATCACCTGCTTAGATGTGTTACCAGCCTGCTGGTATATCCAGGATGTTCCACATCTGAAGGTTTATGAGGGCAGGGAGCATGCTTAGTTTTGCTCGCTATTGAATCCCCTATATCTAGCAAAATGTCTGGTATGTAATCAGCATTCAATAAATATTTGTTGGAGAAATGAATGAGTAAAAGTTTTGGCATGATAAAATCCAAAGCTTCCAAATGATTAACAATTTTAAGATAAATAAATTTTTGATAGATATATTTTTTAAAGATTTTATGTATTTGACAGAGAGAGACACAGCAAGAGAGGGAACACAAGCACGGGGAGCAGGAGAGGGAGAAGCAGGCTTCCCGCGGAGCAGGGAGCCCGATGCGGGGCTCGATCCCAGGACCCTGGGATCACGACCCGAGCCGAAGGCAGACGCTTAACGACTGAGCCACCCAGGAGCCCCGGTAGTCTGTCTTTTAAGGTGACTTCTGTAGATTAATAATCATGTTCATCACGTGTTGGCTGTTTGAGAGAAAATATGGTCCTGGATTCTTTGCAGTGGGGTGATAACAACGATTACCTATATGTTGATCGTATAGAACTTATTGTTTTGAACTTTTGGTCATGGTAAGAGGACGTAGTTTATTGAAATATATAGCTTTGCCTGAACTAAACTGAAAGTGATGACCCGGAAAATAAGTATCTTAGTAGCCCTTTACATTTTAGGATCTTAGGAGGAAATGTTTTGTTAGTATCAACTCAAGTTTGTGGCTGTTACTTAGGGATTTAACAGGACAACATTTACGCTGGAACTTATGGAAATGTGCCTGTTCTCTAACTGGGTTACAAATTGACTCCAGAGGATAACTCTTGGCGATATAATTAGCTGGTTAAGACTTGCGGTCTGGACTTCCCAAGCCCCCTGGTGGTGAAGATGCGCCATGTGTTCCTGTTAATTGCTCCCTGGGTTACAGTCTAAAGAGCTGGAAGCTGACAGTTCACTGTAGACAATTTTCGTTTGGCAACTGAGTTTTCCCCAGTCAACAAAGCATAAGGTCACTCATTCTCAGAAGATGGGAAAAGGGACATTTTTTAAATGAAATCTTTTTGGGGAGGCTGGGTAAAGATCAGGGACCAAATTAGCATATTTTCTAATGACTGTACTTCATGGATTCGCGCTCGCAGTGGCATGGGGGGTTTATCCATAGGTCTAAGAAATCAGTGAGAAGACTAGCATTTTTCTTCAACTAGGACCAAAATAAGTTTCCTAAATTTCTGACAAGATTTCCATCATTATTATTTTGTGTTCCAATATCCGTATTTCTGTTTTCACTTAAAAAATCATGTTGTCTTCTCTTACAGAAGTAGGTATAAATAGATATTCAAAACAGAAGTACACAACATGATACATGGTTCAGAAAATAGGAGCTCAAAAACACAGTTATGATGGATAGTTGCTCCATCTGGTTAGAGACAACCAATTAATAATTAACTGAACTGAGGATCAAAGTGGGATTATATGTAGAAAATTCTCAATCCTCCTTTCAATTATTCACCTGATTAAAAAAAAAGCAGGCTTCTATATGGATTTGCCATAAAACTAATGAAGCTTAGGTCTGACAGTCTTTCATTTGCCAGAGCCCTATTGAGGTCCTTTACCAAATTCGTTTTTGTAATTTTATATTCTTTTCTTTAAAGGGAGTCTCCAAAATATTTAAGTTCCAGGTATCACAAATCTGAATTCACCTTTGTCTGAGTTAGTTATGTTTCCTTTCTTTTTATAGGCTGTTTTTTTTTAAAGATTTTATTTATTTACCTAAGAGAGAGAGAGGAAGAGAGTGCAGGAGCAGGGGGAGAGGGAGAAGCAGGCTCCCTGATGAGCAGGGAGCCCGACTTGGGGCCCGATCCCAGGACCCTGGGACCATGACCTAAGCCAAAGGCAGACACCCAACCGACTGAGCCACCCAGGCACCCATACAGGCTATTTTTTTAAATTGCAAAAACAAGTGGGTAGATGCAGATAATTTCTAAAATGAATTATTTCCTCAAGTTATAGGAAGAGATGTCAAAGGAGAAAACCCCGGAGTCTTGTGTCTTAAAAAATTATCTCTATATATCCTATGACTTTCATTTTTTGCATCAAACCCACAGTGTATCACCGAGTGAGCAGCTGAGGTCTGAGAGGTGGCTGGGGAGTTTTGTTCTGTTCTTGACTTGGTAGGATTCATGGAGAAGCCAGTTCTACTTTGCTTGGTGGTTCCACAGAGCATGCTGTGCAGGTTGTTCCGTTAGGGAGATCTGGATTTGGTTTATTCCAGTGCCATGTCATGTCTGGGTTGTAGTTTCTATATGTGTGAAACAAGAATAAATGGCTATCTTAATTCAGAGATTTCAAGTGAAGTTCAATAGAACATATGCTGTTAGGAAGACAAGACGATTTGAAAATTAAGAGGCTTCTGTGTAATCTCTGTGAGGGTCGGATTATATCTGTGTTCTTTATCTTCCAGCCCCCAGATTTAGTGCAGAGCCTGGTATATAGTAGTGGCTCAACACATATTTGTGGCAGGAATAATCAGTAGCTTTGATATTTTGGTCATTCTCATGCATTAGTTAAGGTACCACTAGCTATTTTAATCATAATCCCCATGGTCACAATGGTGCAACACAAAATAAATCTGTTTCTTGCTTACAGAAAGTCCAATGGTGGGAGGAGGGCGGATAAAGGGAGGAATCATCGAGGGGTCCAGGGCATCAATATCTAGCTAACTGAGGCGAAGATGAGAGCACACAAGGTGTAATGCCCCGCATCTGGAAGTAAAGGGCACCCTTCTTATGGTCCACTGGGAAGAACTGGGTCACTTGGTTTCAAATTACTGCAGGAGGCTCTGGGAAATGTGGTCCTTGGCCAGATAGCCACTTCCAAGGAACATCTTTACACTGTGGACAAAGGGCAGAGGCTGGTCATGTCTGCTGCACCGCACACTGGATCTAATGGGAGAGAGACAGAGAGACAGAGAGAGAGAGAGAGAGAGAGAGGACAGGTAATCCCAAGCAGAAATAATTCGGCATGTGACAAGAGAGGAACAAGGACGAAAAGAGTATCCAGAACGTCGGGTAGAGAGGATGAATGGAAGCACAATAAGGATACAAAGTGAAAATAGAAGCAATTAATGTGGGAAATGTCCTTTGATCCTGTTGTATAAAAACAAAGCAGCATGCTTTACAACCCCCCCCCCCATATGTCTCTTGCCTACATTTTTCTCCTCGGACTAAACCTTCCATTCATTTTCCATGCTTCATTCTGCCAGAGAGACTATGAAAGCCTTTCAAAAGCAGTTTTCAGTCTTGACTTTGAGTAAGAATGCTGCACAATACTAAATCTTCAACATTCGACTTATTCCAGTTTCACCTTCATGATGTTACTCTGAAAAATGTTATGGCTATGAGAAAGAACACCAGCACACCACATACTTCTTCTTCTTCTTCTTTTTTAAACAGCTTGTCATCCATTAGCAATAGATTTTTTTTTAAAGTGTTACTCTGCCAGTGACCTGGAAGTCTCTGAAATAAAATGAATTTCTAAAGAAGGCAGTCTTCACACCAGAGTGAAAGTGGTAGTCTACCTCAGGAAAAAAAAAATTGTGCTGAAGTAGTTGCAAGTGAGTCAACCTCAGTGAGAAACAAATCATTTGAACAATAGACTTAATTAACTTGTGTTTATGTCTTCCATCACAGCAGGTGTGAAATCCCAGGGCATCTGCTGATACACCTGAGCTGGAGAGCATAGTTGCTTCTGGAAGAGCATGAAAAATGAATGAAGCAGTAAACAAGGCCATGATGGTCCAGGGAGCTCCGCCTCCCCAACCAGCCCCCCCCCCCGCCCCGCCTTCCGGGAAGGCCCTGAAGAGAGGGGAAATATAGGGCTGAATCTCCTGTATTTCTTTCACTTTAAGAGAGCATTTAGCACTAATGGAAGTGCAGGCTGGGCTGACTTATGACGAGGACTCTCTCCATTAGAGGATGCAAGAGGCTTCCAAGTGAGAAAGGGGAGTGCCAAGAATATGTGTATGGAAACCCACATCAAACTGATCCCCTCCTCACTTCTAATCTGCTTGAGAGAAATACCAGTTTACACCATGAAGTACTTTTGGGGAAATGTTTCAAGAACTCCATGGTAGGTTTAGTTCTCCAGTAAACAGAAGGAAACACTTCTGTCTTTGGAAATCCTGTTCTAAGGTGGGCTTGCCTTCATTAAGTGTTCTTTTGCTGAGACTTTTTAAGTCTTTATTGTAACGTGTATTAAACATGGCACTGAAATGCCTGGGGATGGGTACTATAGAGCACAGACATAACTTCTTGTCTAGTTGTGTTTTCAAGCCTGGTTTCATCCACTAATGACTGGATTTTGAAATTCACTTGGGTTTCCTACACATTAAGAAAATCCAATCTACTTATTAATTTTACTGATGAAATCAACTGCATTCAGTGTCATGATGCCCTCACCTAGTGGGGAAATAGATTCTCCCCAAATACTTATTTTCTGCTAGAAATCTTGCTACTAATTTATGATGTAGTTTTGGAGAGGAAAATATAATTGATAAATAGACCTTTTTGAAGATGCAGGTGAATTCTTCTTTTTTTTTTTTTTAAAGATTTTATTTATTTGACAGAGAGAGACACAGCGAGAGAGGGAACACACATAGGGGGAGTGGGAGAGGGAGAAGCAGGCTCTCCGCCGAGCAGGGAGCCCGATGCGGGGCTCGATCCCAGGACCCTGGGATCATGACCTGAGCCGAAGGCAGACACTTAATGACTGAGCCACCCAGGCGCCCCGAAGATGCAGGTGAATTCTAAGAGAAGAGAACGATGGAACGTATGGTAGCTGATTAAAATGCTGACATATATTGTGTGTATTTTTATACGTGATTGATTCATTCATCAAATATACAATCAATGATTATTGAGTACTTTCTCCTGTGACCAACAGCAAGCTGGGGGCTGGCAATGCAAAGATGACTAAGACCGCAGTAATGGGTTACAGCGGAAGGAGATCTGATCTGGGAAGCTTATCAGTTCTATTGTTTTTGGAATATGTTCATTAAATGTGACCTCAGGAATGGATTTCATGAAGTTCCCTTAAATTGTTCCAGATAACTCAGCCTTTTGAAAATCAAGAGATATGTTGTAGGTTGGCTTCTCCCAGAAGCAGATGCGGAGATGAAGTTAGAAATGCAAAAGTCTTATTGGGTAATAATGTCTATGAAAGGAGAAGGAGGAAGATGGCTTGGGCAGGGGAAGTCTTCAGTCTGCAATGTGTATCTGACAAAGTAGCTGCTAGCCCAGCCCAGAGCTCTGGAGCACGGACTGCCTGTTGGAGGAGCCCTTTCATCGGATAGAAATGGTCAGGCCTGCAGCTCCTGAGCTGTGCACCGTGATTCTCCAAGGTACTGCAGGGTGCTTGAGGACTTCTGGACTAGGTCCTTGTACCTGGGGACGCTCAAGAAGAGTGTGACTGTGGGTATCACCACCTGGCTCAGTCACTGACAAGAGCGGCCGCCTGAGAAAAGTGTGGCCTCAGTCCGAAGGCTGGATGGTCCCTAGGGAAGCTGGTAGCTGGAGGATCTACACAGTCACAATAGCTAAGCACATTTCCCACAAACGAAAAAGAGAGTCCTTTCTCAAAGGAGGGTCTGAGGGGTGCCCTTCTGTGTCTGCCCCAGGGTGATCTGGCTTCAGGTGTGATTGCATCCGGGTCTCACTTTTCTTGGCTTCGTTCTCTCTGACTGCAGATGAGTCTTTTCCATTGGTCAGAGAAGGTGAGTTTTGGCAGGCTCTCCGTAACCCAAAAGACAAAGCCCCTCTCGTTGGCCTCACATAGAAAATTCCTGATTGGTCTGGCTTGTGTCACGTATCCCGTCCTGGACCAGTTGCTGTGACCTGGGAAGGTTTGGTTGGGCCTCTTCATGGGTCACATGTTCCTTCCCGGGTATTCCCACACCTGGCTCTTTCCTACAGGCCAGGTCTCTGCTCCACTGTCACTTCTTTAGGGTCTCACAGGCAGTCTCCATTTGCCACCCCGCTTTATATTCTTCCTGCCACTCACCACTGTAGAAAGTATATCATTTACTTATTACTCTGAGTGCTAACTGTCCGCCTCTTCTAGCAGAATCCAAGCTCTACGTAGGCAGAGTTTGCCTGCCTTGCTCACTGCACAAGCCCCAGTGCCAAGACAATACGTTCAATGAATATTTGTTGGAAAAATGAATGATGACCCATTTATATGTCCGGGGGAACCAGGGTCCCATGTGACACTGAAAGAACCCACCAGAATTGTTCCCTACATGGGCAAGGGGTGTGGAGAGCAATTCCTCAAAGGAAATGGAGATTTTTTGAGACAGATAAAAGCAACAGTCAGCTGGTTGTTCCTGCTTGGAGGCAATTTTGTGTTTTAGTCCAGCTAAGGCTGGACCTTGCTGTGGGATGTAGCCCAGCACCTTTTCCACCAGCCTAGCCATTCAGATTGGATTCAGTTCCTTTGATGTAAGCAGACATGGTCGTCAGTGGAATTATCAGAGAGCTGCCACTGGCAATTCCGAACAATTTTATGGAGAGTGAGGAGCTGTTACACAGTTCTAATATCTGTGATCCCCAGAGCCCTCTCATGCTTTGACAGCTCATTTCCATCTCACAAATATGTTATATGGGTCTTAGTGTGACTATTAAGTCACTAGGCCCAGGCTTATGAATAAGCTTTTACATGTCAAGCCTTGCATCTCACTTGTGAACTGCTTCTTATCTAGATGATAAAAAGCAATTTCAGTAGCACTTAACTTAATTGGTTTATGACCAGACAAGGACCCCGGGCCCCACTTACAGAGCTTGGGCAGTACGCCTTGGCAATTCTAGAAAACATGTGTCTTTTATGTTCAGTCACCTCCTGGAGTCACCCATGACTTGTGAGCCTGAAGGTGGGCAGATTATCTGCACGTTAAACAAGATTTGTGGAACTTAATCTTTCAAAGAACTGAAAGAAATTATTAGACAGCCAAGCAGTTGAGCTCTGTTTGGAAAATGTGCCAGATTTCTCATGTGGCCTGCCTGTTCTCATGTTTTCTTCTCTCCTACTTACAGAGCTGCATTTGTTCATGCTCACATTTGCACCCTATTCCCAAGCTTCCATATTTTTCAAAATATCCCTCTCAAAAAACCGATAGGCATGTTTACATGATTGTCAGCCTGGCCAGAGCCAAATTCATCCTTCCTTCCTTTGGTGAACAGGGATGAGATAAAAAGAGCCCTGTGCCTGCATCACATCAACTTTGCCATCAACCCGGTGCGCCATCTTGGAAGTCTCATCCCCTCCTTGATCTCATCTCCTCACCTGTAAAAGGAGGAGGGGGAAAGCTCTTTACATTTCTCTTAGTCACTGATTTCCAGGACTCTGCCCGTGGTGCACTTCCTGCTCCCCAAGAGCCTCTTCCTGCTACCGCCTGGGGTGGGAGTCCTTTCTCCAAGCTGTTTCCTTCATCGGGCTCTGGTCTCCATCCCCAGCTATGGGCTCAGATAAAAGTTTCTCAGGCAGCTGCTGAGGTAACCGTAGCCTTCCTTCTGAAAGGGGAAGAAATTTGCTTCTTTGTCACCCATGGGAATTTCTCATCTTCCCCAGAGGAAGTGCCCGTGATAAATGCAAAACAGCACAAGGGCCCTCCGTTCAGCCAGTGACACCAGACTGTGTTTTCTGTTGACTCTGGCCAGTGATCTTCATGCTGACTGTGGAAAAAAAGATCTATTTTTATCTGAGATGATGGACAGTAAATCATATGCCTGGTTTACAGTAGCTCAGGGCCAAGAAGAGCCCTGCCACTTAATAGGAAATACTGACCTAAGGCATACGGGCCAATTTTCTGAGAGAGAATAACCTATCCAGTGGATGGGCAGGGCAGAGTTTGTGACTTTGGTTAGCTTTCACTTGGACGAGAGGCTAATTAACATAAAAATTAATTTTATGTGGTTATCAACCAGTCCCGAGTTTATATGCTATAAAAGAATTATAGTAATTAGTGCATCTAGCCAGCAGAACAATACAAATATTCAGTGACATTTGTGATTTCCAGCAGTGCATTTGCTACCTGGGCAATTCTCCTTCTGAGTATCTGTTTCTTAAGAACATGGTTTTTAATAGCTTTGACTTGACATTTATATCTTGAGCAAAACTGAAATGGGCAGCTAAGGACTAATTATACTAAATATTCCAACGAGCATAATTACCAGAGCTTTGGCAGGGGCACCAAAAGCAAATGTGCCTTTTTCCTTTCTTTTTTTCCCCTCCTTTTCTTCTTTAAAATTTTTTTAAAATTTTTTAATCCCCCAGCTCTTTATTTTAGGCTTATTTAATGGAAGCTGATGGCCCTATCCTAATGATTTTTTTTTTTTGCATAATCTATACTGCAATAGCCTAGCAGCATTTTTATTTTAGCATCATTTTAAGTTTTGGTTTCTGTTCTGTTAGATTCTTTCTATTCAGAGAATAAAGAGATCAGAGAAAAAGAAAAATCTTGGCTTGAGCTCTAGCCTTGGAAGTTTTTTGAGCCGGGCCCCCTGACTTGTTTTAAGGGTCAGGAGGCCGCGTACCACACGGTGTCTCGCCTGGTGTTGGACTTAGCTGCAGAGGGGAGGGTGGGTCCTCACAGACTTGGTTTCTATCAAATCAACAGCTAAATTGAGAAATGAGCTTTTCACTAGCAAATGCTAATTATAATGAAAAATTCCTAGCCCTATACACAGGAGAAAAACAGATATATAAGCACCGCCCTGTAATTTCCTGCGGATCACAGTTGGCAGCATTCGACTGCACAAGTCAAGGACCTTATAGGCAAGATTATCTAGAAAATCCCTTGCTTCAGAAACCAAAATCCTTTAAGTCTTCAGTATTTAAATGCAGCTGTATTGCTGATTAGATGTCAGAACTAGAGCACACTGAAGTGCCCTGTTTAGTGATTAACTCAATGGACCAGTTTTGCTTTTAGATACTTCCACGGAGGAAAAATTTGTATACAAATTTGGACTGACTGTCACCTTTCTGGGTTATGCAGGAACTGGGGGATGCCACAGTAACCCTCGTTCCCCGATTGTCTTCTCTCTAACTTTATCTCTTAGCAAATCATTTTTATCACCAAGAGTGGCGTAGGCATCAGGATGCTGCTCTGACCAAATCTTACCGCATTTTTCAGTGCTTCGTTGGTTAGTGTATCCCCACTCTGTCTTCTAGGTAGGAATCAGCACTTAGAGAGGGCTTTCAACTCCATACCATCAATTACAGTCTCTGGCTCAATGTGAGGGTTCCCTAGTGCAAATATGTACCTGGACTTTTTTTGCTTTTGTGCTTAAAATTTACCTAGTATGTCATAAATTCGGGGTATAACCTTACCATTCCCTACCATAGACAGAAATTCCCGTGAGTCTCTGCTTAAATTCTCCTTCCTTCTGGGGTCCCCAAGCACAGGTGGACAGGGCCTCCTTTGTCATCCCACAGCACTGTGGGGGAGCTGAAGGCCTGAGATAGGTGTGAAGTGGTTTCACCGTCTCAGCCAACAGGGGCATTTGGTAGCCATCCCCAGAATGTGCCTCCATGACTCTGGAGACTCGTACTCAATTTGGAAGTTGCATTACCCACTAATAAGACTGAATAGGAAATGGGAAGGACCAAGAAAGAGACTAAAATCGAAGCTCTAAACCCCTGAAGATATAAAAAGCCACACCAAGTGATAAGCCGCAGATGTTTATTAGAGGAAAGTGAATGCAGTTGGTAAAGACTATATATAAACTCTGAAGTATGGGCAGCTGCAGACACAGAGAATGTTCTGCGGTTAGTAAAGAGGGGTCTGATACAAGGAAATAATCACAAAGTACACACTGGTAAGGGCCCTGGACAACAGCCTTGGTCTTAACATTTGTAGGGTCCAGGACAAGATATAACGGGAGACCCACATACAATAGGTCTACATATTTTAAAGTTATTGATCACATTTAAAAATTCATAAGTAAAATATATCATAGCTCCCCACCTCGACAAATGCAATTTCCTAAAGACATGGAAGGTCAGGAGCAAATCTAGACTCCTCATTTTCTTTCTTTTTTTATTTTTTATTTATTTATTTTATTTTTAAAGATTTTATTTATTTATTTGAGAGAGAGAGAATGAGAGATAGAGAGCACGAGAGGGAAGAGGGTCAGAGGGAGAAGCAGACTCCCTGCTGAGCAGGGAGCCCGATGCGGGACTCGATCCCGGGACTCCAGGATCATGACCTGAGCTGAAGGCAGTCACTTAACCAACTGAGCCACCCAGGCGCCCTCTTTTTTTATTTTTTTAAAGATTTTATTTATTTATTTGACAGAGAGAGACACAGTGAGAGCAGGAACACAAGCAGGGGGAGTGGGGGAGGGAGAAGCAGGCTTCCCGCTGAGCAGGGAGCCTGATGCGGGGCTCGATCCCAGGATCCTGGGATCATCACCTGAGCCGAAGGCAGACGCTTAATGACTGAGCCACCCAGGGGCCCAAGACTCCTCATTTTCTTTAGGCCTACAATCTACCCCCTTTTCATATGGCCCAGGCTCTATCTCACATGGCAAGGGGTCTCTTGTACACACATGGCCAGCTTACGTGTCTAAGCTCCAGCCAGACCTCCTGCCAATAGTCACCCCTTGACCACCCCGCTGAGATCAGGGTTCCGCATGCCACTAGCAAGTCCCCACCTTCAAGAGGACAGCCCAGGAAAGATGTATGTGTAGCCTGGAGTGGGCTCTGGGCTATTCACACAGGGAATTCCAGGGACCTGGGATGCTCACAGAGTGACTTAGAAGGGGGCCTGGGCCCGAGTATGCCCCATGGGGAAGGCAAGGTGGATTTCTTTCAAGTGCCAACTCCACGGCAGGGCCCACTGGCTTGGGTCTAAGGCAGCGTAGGTAGGTACATAGAAGAGGATCTGTGGATCCTGGTGACGAAAGAACAGGAAAGTCTGGGCCAGATTACAGTAGGGACAGGGTCCTTAGTCACACTTGGGAAGATTCGAGCAATTTTTGGTGAAAGGAAAATGAAATTTCATGCAATAATTGTACTCTAAGATATGCTGTTTGTAAAGTGTTATATTTGGTTGTATGTACATTAGCTGTCTGTACACAGTTCTCATCAACTGTGTGGGTTCAATAATTTACATTTAATCTTACCTCCTTGAATCAAACACTTAGGTCCAAATGGACTCCAGTGGACAATGGTACTGCACATTCTGGCACCCGGAGTGGGAAGACCAGATAACTAGTCTTCTTTTAGAGATTTTTGAGGGTTTAATCCTATCTGGGTATGCTCCAATCACTCATAATTCTATCATAGGTATGGGGGATGGGAGAGGGGTGGAAATAATGAGACAAAAAATGTCCTATTAAACACATACTAGTTCTGTGCCAGGTTCTATGTATGCAATCTGCTTTTATGCCCTCAATAAACCTAAGAGATGAGGTATTCTTATGTATACCCTATCATAAAGACTTGGAACAATGCCACACAATTCATGTCTCCTGTTCTCTATTATGACACTTAAACATGATTGTATTTTTTTGTTTATGATTTTTCCCCTGTGGATTCCTTGTATGTACAGTCCAGGTTTCTACCTGGTACATTATAGGTGCTCCATAAACATTATTAAATACACATTAGGTTCTCAGGTATTTAATATTAATTATGCCAGTACTTTGAAATCCCAAAAAGTAATGTGGCATAAAGACCAAAGGAAGAGTTAATAGAAACTGAGGTACCCCATGAAATAGACAAACACAAGACTTGGGCCTGTTGACGATGGCATCTCCAGTCTGAGTAGTTTTGCAAGTTGGGCTTGAACCAAATAGGATCACCAGTACTGAGTTCCTGATGCACAACTGAACTCTCGTGTGAAGAGCTGCTTGTCACAGGTATACATGGGTTCAAAGAGCAGGAGAGCACATGATATCCAGCTCTGTGCTAAATGGTAAACACAATGAGGTGGCAGCAAGGGGCCTGGGCAGAAGTGGTATTTTAAGTTGACCTCATAAGATACAATCATGGATAGAGGCTCTGAATTAAAGTGTGGCCCTCAGCAATGGGATGTCCTTTCTTGGCAAAGGCATGATATGCAGTGGCTCACCTCCTGGCCTAACTGGAATGAGAGTAGTTACCTCAAATGGCACCATTTTGCCCAGAAAGGAAAAAGATGTGTTTGCGTCTCCCAGCTGTGGGGGTAGACAACCTTGTTTTCTGCAGGAGAGAAACTTTGACGAAAACTATCTGCCTTTTTAGAGAGACAGTCCTGACCAGTAAACAGATGTGGATCTGTTGTCCAATGGGCTTCCTAATATTACCTCATGTTAGTTATACTCCATGTTCGCTGGCAGTCCACAGGCTCACAAAATGGCCATGTAGAAGACAGCGGAAGACGGGCTGCTCCCCAAGGGCTGATGCACCATGCTGGACATGCTCAGTTCCTCCTCCCAAGCTCACACACTGTGCATCCCATCTGTCATTTCTTGGGAGCAGTATTGCTGGGGAACAGAAGTTCTTTCCCCTCTGGAATTTTTTTTATTTATTTAAATTCAATTAGCCAACAACAACGAAAAACTACATCATTAGTTTTTGATGTACTGTTTAATGATTCATCAGTTGCATAGAACACCCAGTGCTCCTCACATCACGTGCCCTCCTGAATGCCCATCACTCAGTTACCCCATCCCCCCAAATTCCAGTAGCGATCTCTAAGTTATATATCTTCCTGAATGACTTAGAAGGTTTGAATGCGGTGAGTTAACTAATGGCTTTAAGAACTATAAGTAGCTCAGTCTGTCTGCTTTTGTCCTGCAACAGTAAACAGAATATTAAAAAAAAGCGACAGTTTCTAATATGATTTTGGGTCCTCTTCTTTAGGACACTGTCCTGCTTCCCTCATAGCCTGGAGGCCATTTCTGCAGCAATTTGGAGCTTACCAGTTGCTTCCAACTGTCATGGCATGTGATCCACTGATAGACAAAAGAGAAATTACCGAGAGTAAGACTATATAGATTCATCACAAAGGTGTGAACCATGAAAGTAAATATAGCAGATGATACTGAAATAGAACATAAAATATCAAACTTCCTTTTCTCCATTTTGATCTGATTACCTATTGCTTTTCATTGAACTCCAGTGGCCAGGTGTTTCCTCCTGGTTCTCTTGAGATCACATGATGTCCCTGAAACAGCATGACAGATGAAACATCTTTTCATGGTATTTATTTTTTTGAGAAAATACCATGAGCATGAAAGGACCCCCTCCTAAGTGCTCATCCTTAGTACTTTGTCAGCTCAATTGATATTTACCTCTTTTCAGTTATTCCCCACTCTCCCATCATTTACCCAGGAACTATAGTGCGCTGAGAAGCCGCTGATAGTTGATAAGGTAAGAATTCAAGATTAAGTATTATCATTGAATTGTAAAAAGCAGGGAAGGCATTTCTCCTTGATTTTTTTTATTATCAAAAACAGCATGAGAGAAGTAAATTTTCCTTCCAGAATTGATACAGAAATCTGTTTTCGGTTTTTGCTCATAATGATCAAGTTTCTAAGAGAAGACAAAAATAAGCTCGTTCTCCCAGTGGCAACACTGGGGGGTAGTTGTAGAGGCTGGGGGCTTGTTTCTGCCTTCAACGTGGCTCGAGGCGCTAGTGTGACTTCTAGTTAAGTCCTGAGATGCCCAGCGTTTTCCTTCTTCAGATGTTTAGCCATTTTACACCGCATGCAAATATATAACTGGGAGGAAAGTTGTTCTCCAGTCAACGTCTCTTTACGCTATTGGATTTGGCTTTGGCTCCTGTAGAGCAGATTTTACCAGCTTCGCAGATGGATCAAAGCTCTCTAAGCCAGTGCTGCAGGCTTGGTTTCCTGTTTGTGATGCCTGCCCGCCTCCCCAGTGAAGCCACACCTCTCAGCCCCTTGGGATCCTCGGTCCCCAGACGCTCTGTGTTCTTCCCTTCATGGCGTCCTCAAGCTGGTGAGGTGCTTGGGGTCCAGCCGTTGGCACCATGTACAGAAAGCTGGCCTGCACTGAAGACACAATCTCACTGGCTAGAGGGCAGGTTTTTAAGAAGAATCTGAGTTTCCGGCATTCTGCGTTATTTGCTTTATATTGTGAGGGCTTTCTAACTCCGAAGACCAGGATGAAAATGGGTCAGTTCATGGATGTAAGCTTTCCTCATACAAGGACTTCTGAAGGAGCAGTTAGGTGTTCATGAACGTCAAAGCTCTCCTTTTGCAGTGGGTATCTGTTGTTTTTTTCCCCATTCCTCATTTCTTCTGTCTTCTGGCTCATGCCCCCACACCTTCTGTCTCTTAGGCAGAACTTCCTCTCCCCAGGAGGAGAAGTGAGGAAGCCCAGATTAGCTAAATTCTGACTTGCTGTGGGACCTTGGGCAAGCATGTCAACCTGCCCGAGGGTCAGATTTCTTATCTGTAATAGACGGGTGATCGTGTAGTTCATGCGGCCATGATGAGGATTTGGCACTTAGCAAACAATGGTCATTCTTTGCTAAAATAATAATAATGGTTGTTCTTTTTATAATAAAAATGGTGTGATAAGCCATGAGGTATTAGTTTACTCACCCGCTGTTTAGCTGGTTTGCACCTGGCACGGGAGTCAGGAAAGGCCTTGGGAAACAGGCCGTGTGGCCTCAGGGGGTTGGCCTCCCTGGCTGAGGGAGGCCGGCCTAGCACAGGCTGTGAAACCTCTTTGCCTGCGGCTTTCTGTTGGAGAGCTGCCCTCAGCAGATTCCTGAACTGGAGCCCGTGCCTCTAGGGGCCCGCTGAGGACTAGCACCTGGGCTGGCTCCTCTCCTCACTCTTCAATTTCACCCCTTGAGCCATCCTTCTTTCTCTTTCTGCAGCCGGGTGATATCCTCCATTGTTGCTCCATTGTTTCCCTGTGAATTTTTGAAGACTCAGCCAAGTTTTAATACTTTGATCTGTTCTTAAAGCACCGTAAGAAGAAGCTGGTAACCTTTTCCTTTCTCCATCTTGCTCAGGGCTACAACAGCTTGCTGGACGAGACTGTTCTTTCATTTCCTTTCTGCCATGTCAGTAGTCCTCACAGTGTGGCCCCAGGACCAGAGGCCCATCTGCATCACGTGGGGATTTGTTACATATGCAAATCCTCGGGCCCCACCCCACACCTGGTGAACCAGAAACTCTTGGGTGGGGCCCAGCCATCTGGGTTTGAACAAGCCCTCCAGGTGATTCGGAAGCTCACGCAGGATTGAGAACCACGGCTCTATGTTTTGGATTCAGATTTTGTCTCCAACATACTTCTCTGTGATTAGTCTTGGGAGGCTTGGACAGTGACAGGCCTAAAGTCAAGGACCATTGTGTCTGCTGAAAGCATCCATCGTTCACTCAGTCCTGTCTAACTTTTTCAGTGGCCTGAGGTGGAAATCCTACCTGGTTGGGATTCCCATTGGGCTACCAACCAAGCCTGCCTGGACTCTACTTATTTCTGTCCTTTCTGTCTTCCTTCAGCATCCTACCCACCTACGTTCCCCCAAATCCCCTCTCTCTGTAGCTCAGTCATCTCAAAACAAATCAAAGGGTGCTTCAAGTCCGTCACAATGACCTACTGGACTTTCCTGATCACATTTGTCCAGATTTTCTCTATACGTTTGGGACAAGTCTTCATTGGAAATGTGGCTTCTCTTCCGCTTTTAGAAGGAAGCCCTCTTTTCTCGTCCCTTTCTGAGAATAGTGGGACCTGGGAGCAGCCTCTTTAGACTTCCTTATCTGTCTAGCCTGGCCTCCAACCTCTCATTTCCTCCTTTATGTGGTTGATACATGTCCACGATCACAACCTCACCCAAAGAAAACCCTACTTTTCCCTAGTTCCCAGGCTCCCTTCCCTTGGTTCTTCCCTTCCTCCAGGGCATCTGCCCCGACAGGGAGTCTGACTCCTGTTTTTCCTCCCAACTTTCAATTTTAGAAAATTTCAACCCCCTACAAAAGTGGACAGAATACTACAACAAAGGCTTTTATAACCTTCCTCCAGACTCACAAATTGCAGGCATCTGGCCACATTTGCATTACCTTGTCTGTCTCTCTGTCTCTCCGTCTCTCTGTCTCTCTCTCTACACACACACATACACTTTTTTTCCCTAAACCATTTATAAGTAGGTTACAGACACCAGGACATCTCACCCCTGAATATGTCAGCTTGTATTTTCTAACTGAGACATTCTCTTACATAACCACAATATCATTATTATATACTATGTAATATATGTAATTATTTTATATATTGTATATATTTTAACTAATATATGGTCTCCAATCACATTACTTCAAATGTCCCAAGGGTTGTATCTTACCATGTCTCTTTGGTCTCTTTTAACCTAGAATAGTCCTTGTGACTTATTTAAAAAAAAAATTTTTTTTTAAATTTTGTCTTCCATGCAATGGAAGGCCAGTTGCTTTGTAAACTATCTCACAATTGGAATTTGTCTGATTGTTTTCTCATGATTAATTCCAGGTGAAAGGACTTTTGGCCAGAATACTATGTAAATAGTGTCGTGTTCTTTTTATACCCAAATGTTGGTAAGATCTGGTGAAATTCAGGTTATACAAGGATAGGAATCTGTACTATAATCCCCGAATCATAGAGCAGAAAGGAGCCTCACAGTCTGATGCAACCTCTTCATGTTACAAATGAATACACCAAAGCACAAAGAAGTCAAAAAGCCCGGCCTGCGACACAGCTGGTGGCAGGTAGCTGTTGCTGGTACACCATTTATTAAACTCTCCTAAAATGTTAGCATTCATTTTCTTCAACTTTTCAGGACCTCAGTGAGTGTGAGATTAATACTGGAGATATGGGGCAGTTGACATATTTATATAGATGCCAGAGCGTGTTCTTGCAAAGCTTTCTCTTTTCCCTGCTTTGAAGTCTAGCAAATCCCCCAGTGACCTCTCTGAGAGATACTCAGGAAGCAACGAAAGCCTGTTTTAACAGGAAAGAGAAGTTTTACGTAAGGAGCGGCCTTCTACCAAGCTCCAGAAACGCTTCTAGGTTAAGAGAAGCAGCCTCCCAATGCTTCTGAGCTATTTGTGTCGATTTAAAAGGCAGGTGTCTTTCCATTGACCTGTTTTCAGTGCTATAATCCCATTACCTTGGCACAATCCTCTGGAGTTTTGCTTTGTTTGGGAATTTTAAATTCCTTTATTTGCAACAGATCAAAGGCTATTTGGCACACATGCCGCATTTGGATGCGACTTTTCAATGGGTCTTGCCGCCTTCCTGAACGCACGCGTCCACATATTTCCTGGGTAACTGCTCATGGTCTGCCCACTGCCCCCAATTTTAAATTGCAACCTTATTTGCAAACCTTCCAGTTCTTCTCCCTACGAGCCTAACTAGTAACTTTGTTGATGACTAGAAAACCATAACTTTCTGTGAGATTTACCGGGTTGCTTTACTCCGTCTAGTCCCTTCGGTTCCATTTTCTGTGGAACTGTGTTGGTGCGCTGGCATGCTGCATCGCCTGGGTGGTGAGCTGCCTCCCACAGCTCATCTCCACCACCACCTCGACACATGGGACAGCGAGACAGTACCCATGCTGAGAACCATGACGGGTAACCTGAAGCGCTCAGAGCAGAGGTTGACAAAAGTCCATGGACTAGACCCGGTGGCCTCCTGTTCTTGTCCAGTCTACCCTAACAATGGTTTTGACATTTTTTAATGGTTGGGGAAAAAATAAAAGAAGACCATTTCTCGACATGTGAAAATTATGTAAAATTCCAATTTTAGTGTCCATAAGTAAAGTATTTTGAAACACACCTGGGGCGCCTGGGTGGCTCAGTCGGTTAAGCATCTGCCTTCAGCTTGGGTCATGGTCTTGGGGTCCTGGGATCAAGCCCCATGTTGTGTCAGGCTCCCTGCTTGGTGGGGAGTCTGCTTCTCCCTCCCTCCCTCTCTCTCTTTCTCTCTCTCAAATAAATAAATAAAATTTTAAAAAAAGGAACACACCCATGATTATTTATTTATGTATTGCCTGTGGCTGCCTTGGCATTACCAAGCCGGAGTTGAGTAGTTGCAAGAGATATCATACGCCTACACCAGAGACCATTCATTTATCAACTACCCATTAGGCATTTTTTTTTATATTCCAGGCACTCTGCTAGGCATTGGAGGTTGAGAGATATGAAAAAACATAGTCTCTTTTCTTGGGGTGCTCAATCAATCAGGTGAAACCAGGTAAACAGAAAAATTACATAACGAGATTAAGTGCTGTGGCAGATGTATTAAAAAAAAATGCCCCAGAAACAGAGTAGGCAGCCTTTCTTGGGGGGTGAGGGGAATGGGGCAGTCTTGATAGGCAAGCAGCTGACATTTAGCTCTTGGCAGCGTTGGGCGGGGGGGTGGTGAGGTGCCCAATATTCCTACCACCTCACACAACCATGACGGCAAACTTTGTGGCATTTCTTACCTATCTTCTTTCTTAGGCATGTTTTGTATGGTTGCATTCATAGTACAAAGAGAATTTTGTGTTCTCCTTATTTGTCACCTGCTGGGGGTGGGAGGCAGTATAGGGTTGGGCATTGAGCTGCCCGGAAGTCACTTTCTCTAATCCTCAATTTCCTCATCTGTGAAATGAGGGTACGGTGAGAACCTGAGATGGCTGTTGGGAGTGTTCAGTGAGAGAGGGCGCTGACTACACTTAGCAGGGGGCTGATGAGTAGCAGTGTTCAGTCAATATCAGCATGTCCAGCCCTCCTTCCCAGTTGCAACCCATCGCCTGACTGTCCCGCTCCACGCTGGCATCTACCAGGTAGCTGGGAAGTGGGTAGAAGTGAAAGACCAGGAATGGAGGGTAAGTCTGGGTAAAGGTGACGTTAGGAAATGGAGAGAGCAGGTACAAGAGCACTGAGACATCAAATCACATGGCGTCCCACACATTCAGTAGATTTAACAGATTTAGTTATATTTTACTACTCTATTTTTGAAAAACTTGAGTGATAAAGACCACACAGTAGAGCCAGGAGTGAGGGCAGTTGACAAAGGCATTGCCCCTTGTTGTGTTCTTGGCAGCAGCACAGAGCTCGTGAGGTAACAGATGCTCGGTAAACATTTTTTTAATGGAAACATGGAAAGGTGTTTCAGGTAATGGAAAGAGTCTGGCACAACAAGAGCCTGGGAGAAGGGCAGGAAATGATGCTAGGATATTGGGTTTGATCCTGTTGTTGGTAAATTTGTGCCTTATTATGAAGGTTCTCCGATACCTTATTCTGAATGCAGTGGTAGGTCAAAGGATTTTATTTTATTTTATTTTATTTTAGCAAGAGAATTAAAAAGCATTATGGAAAACAGAAGGGGAAAATCCTGGAATTAAGGAGAACCAGGTAGAAAGTTACAGGAATAGCCCAAGTGAGGAAGATAAAGTACAGAAAGTAGAAGTAGAGACAGAGAGGATAGATTTGAAAGCTATTTCTGCCATTACAGGATTGAATGTGATGAGCCAGGGAGAGGTTTCCAGATTGAGAAACCGATGACACAAGAAGAAATTGGACATTGACAATCATATGATAATATGCAAATGTACCAAAGTAATGCACTGTGTACCTTAAACGTACACAATGTTATGTGTTGAATTTATTCAATTAAAAAAATAAGAGAAGGAATTGGTTATATAGGGCAAAATGGTACAATTGGTTTGGTTGAGTTTGCAATGCTGTGGGGGTGGACTGAGCTGGACCCACAGACCAGGGCCTCAAGAAAGGTTGAGCCATGATGTGGAGCCAAGAGTCATCAACACATGGACAGGAGTGGACACTACAGGAGTGGAGGGGTGGCCTGGGAGAGGATGGAGTGAGATCAGAAGAGGTATAGGACAGAAGCTTGGGAGTCTCCACATTCAAGGTTCAGGTGAAGAGATGGGAAATAGTGAAGAATAGAGAGAATATCAATCAGATGAGGAAGATGAGCGGGAACGGAGGAGGTTCAAATAGCCAAGGGAATGTTTCCAGAGGAAAGGAGGGATCCTCAGGACCCAGAACAGGAGCGTAGTTAAACCAGGTAAGGGTGGGAAAGGAAACACTGCCTTCTCAATTCATTGGGAACCATTGTGGATAGCTGTTTCACCCGAATGTCAAGGACAGGATTTGGTTTGTGGTGTTTCCATGAGTAAATAGGTAAGAAAAAAGTGAATTGCCATCCTTGATTCTAGCACGGACACGTACTCATCAACTGTGAACTTGGATTTAAATAGCAAGAGCCACAAATTTTTAAAAAGCCTTCACCATAGCACCTTCCTTGCTGGTTTGCTTATCCAGTGCCCCAGTTTATAGAAAATTCCCCAAAAAGAAAGATGCAGGTCTTCTATGTAGAAGTAGGCATATTATCCTATCATGGAAAATTCTAGGCCAAGCTACTTTCAACATGAACACTATTAAGTGTATCGCATTGCCAACTAGTAGAGGTTATACCACCAACATAAAATAAAGAAGAAACCAATGTTGTGGCTGGTCCATGTGTAATTTAGAGTTCAATGTCTTTCTGGCCGTACATAAGGCACCACATAAGCGAGATACGTTCACACTAGAATATCCCAGAGGCATTTTTTTATTGGTTGAAACAGCAAGAAATAAAGACTGAGATAAATTTAATATTTAACTCTAAATCTTTAGTTTCCATCATTAGGCTGACTTGCCTGCAGCCATATTGCTGTAAATTAAACAGCTAAAGCTGGTGTGTTGCCAAAGTGCACAGCCGGAGAAATATTAACAGTTCTCTCCTTGTTCTTGTGCCCGATCAAGTTAAAAACAGAAAAGTAATCTGTTTGCCAGCCAGAGAGGTCATTAGAAAGAATGGTTTAAAAAAAAATAAACTGTCATTTCACAGTGTATACAAATATCGAATCATTATGTTATACACCTGAAACTAATATAACGTTCGATGTCGATTATACTTCAATAGAAACAAGCTGTTAACTTATTTTGGCAGCTGGAAATAGAATCCTGGCTCTATCCTCAGCTCTACGCTGGTCTTTGTAGAAAGCAGCGAATGGGGTTTAACATGGAGGCTGCTTCTCTTGATGGGGCCTCATCACAGAGGAGTTTCAGAGATGATTCCCCCAATCCAGTTATCATTGCCCAGAGGGATGAAGAAAATGCCTCTAGACCAGTAGAAGTGATGAAGATAGAGTAATACCTTTGCGTGGGATGCCACAGAAAAGATGCGGAGGCTAGATTTTTCCCCGAGAGAGGAGTAACTGCTGGAGCATAGGGAACTCTCTTTCAGGTGTATGAGCAGCCAGGAATCTGGTTTTAGGTGGAGACAGGGTTTGGTCCTCTTGCCATGTGTAACTCATTTCATTGACCTTACAGACCAAGGATGGACAGCTAGCGGCCATATTGTCCTTCTACCATACCAGTGACAGAAAACAGAGTTCTCATTGAACAAATATTTGTTGAAGAGTACAAACTGTTTATAACCAAAGAAAAATAGAGAAAGGTAAAATGTTAGCTTTACTTCCACCTTCTCGCATCTATCAAAATAGTGGTGCCAGAGACAAACACATTTCTTGATCTGGCAACATCACCTGTCCTGACTGGAATTTTTATAGTAAGCACATTCTTTTTTTTTTTTAAGATTTTATTTATTTATTTGACAGAGAGAGACACAGCGAGAGAGGGAACACAAGCAGGGGGAGTGGGAGAGGGAGAAGCAGGCTTCCCCCTGAGCAGGGAGCCCCATGCGGGGCTCGATCCCAGGACCCCGGGATCATGACCTGAGCAGAAGGCAGACGCTTAACGACTGAGTACCCAGGCTCCCCAACACTAAGCACATTCTTAAAACAGTTTTTTTTTTTCGACTGTGTCTGGACTTTTGAATCTCCTGGGGAGCTCTAAAAGCATACAGTACTCCAGCCACACCCTAGACCAATTACATCACCTCTAAGAATGGGACCCACGCATGTTTCTTCAAGCTTCCCTGATGATTCCAGTAAGTAGCCACATTTGAGAATTGCTGCGTGAATGCTGGCCATGTACAAGATTTACCTGGGAACCAGCCCAGACTAAGCTAATCAGAATCTGCAATTTTTTTAGAGGTTTCCCAGGTGATTCTAATATGCAATCAGGGCTGAGGACTTCTACCGTTAAACAGTGATTCTCAAAGGGTGATTACAGAGCCTGCATTAGGATCAGCCGCGTTGCTCTTCATCATGTCATTCCCAGCACCACCCCAGACCTATTGCATCAGAAATGGACTGCACCTATTTTGCAAACTCCCCGGGTGACTCAAATCCTCACTAAAGTTTGTGGCAGTCTTGCCTCTATCCCAGCTTAATGACCAGCCAACTTCCACAAAGGGATTTGTTCTTTTGGCCTGAAGAGGACTTGAGTTTTAATTCCTGTTAAAGTGCAAATACCATGACATAATCTTTCAGATACATTAGGTGAAAAGAGCAAGATGCAGAATAACTTGTATAGCACTTGCCTTTTAAACATAATAAAAAGTACTACTTGTATGCATATATTTATGTATGGGCAGAAAATCTCTGGTAGGGTACAGATAAAGAGGTGCTTCTGGGATGGAACTGGGTGGTTTTTGAGGGGAGGACTTCTTAGAATTTGTACCACGTACATATAATTCCTCTGTTTAAAAAAGAGAGTAAAAATGCAAACATTAGAGGGAGAGAAGTCATATTAATCCTTATTAGTCACTTAAACCCTAGAGAGAATTATTTCATCACGATCTTTTGATCTGTGGAACAAATAGCGTATATGTCATGAGGACAAGGGAAATCAAAGATGGTATGGGGGAAGAGAAATAGGAAAGAATGTTAGTCCCTCAAATTGAACTTTACATTTTTGCCCATGGTCAGCCTTGACCTTGATATAATCCCAAAGATGAAAACAAAGCAGTATGCATCCCCCTTTCCAGATACTGCTTTTAGAAAATAAATAGAGGCTTCTTTCCTTCACCAAGATCTCTCTAACATAAAAGGTGGGAGTGGGGGCAGGGCAGCCCTTGGCCATTTGGACCTTAGCACGCAAGTGTCTACGCAAAGCTGCCTCAAATTCCCCCTATGACCACCAGGTGGCAGCAGCAATCCAGTTTCTGGTCTTGCCCAGGCGATGCCGAACTAGGATGGCTCTGTGTTTAATTAAGGTACTGGTCACAAAACTGTGGAAATTTAGACATGAAGAACACTTCATAAAAGTTCTGATGACCACAGATGTTTAAATAGAGAAAAAAGAAGATCAGATATATTCACAACCCTTCGTTCAACACAATAATCTATGAAGGGAAGGAAGCGAAATTGTAGCCTACTATGTGGCAAGCACTTCACTAAATGTCTCATATTTCAGTTAATCATCAATACAACCTGTGAGATGGATACCAATACCTCCATTTTACAGATAGGGAATCTAAAGCTGGGACAGATGACATAGTTTGAAATTTCAGAGAAATAAGTGACTTAGGCAGGATGTGACACCCAGTTGGACTGCATAAATCCATGATCTTTCTATTCATGTCAGATCATCCTTTGCAACAGGGAGTATCAGGTGCTGGTCAGAATGGGCTTTTTGAAGGTTGGCTTGGAGCTGGACCACAGTATGCGTGGGGATGGGGGACGGGTGGATGGAGATCTCCCAGCCAACAGCAGGATTTTGATAGTGAGGGAATGTGATTATTGTTTGTGTACTCCCTGTTTTATGCCCTTAGTGCCTGTGCTGCTCACAAGAAGTGCGAGATCAACAGTGCTTTCTAAAGTTGAATTGTCTGGATAATCAGGAGGAGCTTCTTGGAATCAGGGGTGTGCTGATGTAGGGAGAGAAATGTGAAGAGGGTTGTCCCTTTCCCCGGACCCAGGACAACACGAACCTGAAGTAAATTACAGATTTTATGTCATGTTAAGTATCAGTGGGAATATTTATTAGCGGGTGGTTCCCTTATACTTGTGCTTTTGTAACTAAGTAATACACTCAAATTTCCACTTCTTAGTAATACCTCTTCATTCCCATTAGGTACAATGAAGAAATTACCTTCCCATACTTTCCTATACCTCTCTTCCCCATAAGTTTCCCAATTCTGTCTGGTTATACCCTTATTTTTACGTTGTCAAGATGAGTAATTTACATTTGGCCCTACAACAGTAAATAAAGGCAATTGTGATATAATCACATAAAGAATATTTACTGCAGGGGCGCGTGGGTGGCTCAGTCATTAAGCGTCTGCCTTCGGCTCAGGTCATGATCCTGGAGTCCTGGGATCAAGCCCCACATCAGGCTCCCTGCTCAGCGGGAAGTCTGCTTCTCTCTCTGCCACTCCCCCTGCTTGTGGTCCCTCTCTTGCTGTGTCTTTCTCTGTCAAATAAATAAAATCTTTTAAAAAAAAAGTACTGCAGAACTGAGCAGTGTGATTGGCCAGTAGGGAGAGACACGCCCTGCCCTAGAACTAACCTCATGTCCTTGCAAGGGCAATTCTTCAATCACCAAGGTCATATGGATTTTCTTCTCTAACATGCTCAAAATCACACCATGTTTGGTTTCTTTGCAAAATCTGTAATATTTTTTTAAGGTTCTCTTTGCCATTTCTTATTGTGATTGTTGAAAGAAAATATGCCTATTTGCCACATCACCAGGATATGGCTCTGGACCCTACTGTCTACTAGTGTGGTATAGACTTCCTGGGTGTGCTCCATGTCTGTCACAGTGGGCTTTCTTTGTTATTACACTGCTTGGCTGGTTTCCCTGTTTGTTAGATCTCAGATTTCCTCCTTAATTGGGTTTGCTTTTGTGTCTTGCTAAAATAAATCCTTAATAATTATTTCAGAAATAGTGCACAGGGAGTATATTTTCCAAGGGTTTGAATATCTGGGATGTCTTCTTGTCACTCGCCCTCGATTGAAATTGCATAAGGAAAATGTTCTTCTAATTTTCCTCTTAACTATTTGTAGTACTTTCTAATTTTTATCTGGTAATAAGTCACTGAAATTAACATTAGTTGTGTCTTATATAATTTCTCCAGAAATTATTTTGGTATGATCTTAATATTATTTTTAACAAAAGAGATTATATGAGTACAGTATGGCCTTAAAAGAATTGTTTTAGTGACTTGCGGTAAAAAGAAATCCTCTCCTATTTCCTGTACACCTTTGTAACGCTACCTAGACATTTTTTTCCTCATACATTCTATTTTGTTACCATGAAGGCTCTGGAAGGTTTTTATGGCAATATTTCTGTCATCGTTTTGTGCGTCTCATTTTCACAACTCACTTAGAAGCAAATATTTTATGAGAAGCTCTGTGGGGCTCACAATGAGTGAAACACTGGTTGTCAGGCAAGATTTAGGAAATAAAAGCTTCCTGTAGACTTAAAGCCAGAAAGTCCATTTGCATAAAGAAAAGACCTCTCAACCCACCAAGATGCCTATGGGCAATAGAAAACTCCCTTTTCCCATCTACAAAAGATAGAAAATAGTTTTTTATTTATGCCCCAATACATCAATGTTTATAGCATAGAAATCTGTAATTCTGCCAATAAAATGAAAGTTGCTTTTAAATGATTACAGTCCAAAAATCCTCAGACCAAAATATTTGCTATGTTTTACTCTATAATGATCTCAGTAATACCTGGGTGGCTATATCATTCTTTCTTGGGCCAGATGGGTGAAGCAGCCCACCTTCTTTGTCTGTCCCTCAACATCTAGAGAGGCAGGATGGTACAGTGGTTAGAACCGGGCCATGCTGCTTTCACTTCCTGCAACTCAGATGTCCCCTCTGTGAAATGACAATAACAGAAGTTAGGGTTGGGTTAATCAAAGAGGTTAAGCGAGTTAGCTAAGAATGCTTCTAGGTCCCTGACAAGCCTCCTGTGAGTGTCTGCCAGCATCACTATCTCACAGTTATGAATTAGGCTGACACGCCTAGCCCTCCAGGTGGCCCTGAGGCATGTATCCAAGGAAAGATGTGGTCACTTAGGGTTGATGGAGGAAGAGCCAAAGAGATGGGATCCTTTATCAAAGTTTTGTGGAAGTGGGGAGAATGGATGGGAACAAATGCTATTCACCACCTGGTCTTTTTTTTTTTAAAGATTTTTTTTATTCCTTCATGAGAGACACAGAGAGGGAGAGGGAGAGAGGCAGAGGCAGAGGGAGAAGCAGGCTCCCCGTTGAGCAGGGAGCCCGATGCAGGGCTCGATCCCAGGACCCTGGGATTATGACCTGAGCTGAAGGCAGATGCTCAACAGACTGAGCCACCCTGACGCCCGACCACCTGGTCTAAAAGACGCACGGAAAAGTGCACACCCATGTGTGTGATGGGTAAGGAACGGGTGGCAGAGGAGACAAGAAAAATGATAATCAACTACCATTCTAGAGGAGGAAATCTGACTTTTCAATGGCACATCAAACAGTCTACTGATACTTTGAATGTCCTCACCTAGGAGATAATTGAAATGAAGTATTTAAAACTGCACCATGCAAAATAAGACACAAGAAAGGTGTCTCAGAATTTTTGAATGTTGAGTCAAGATTGAGATCAGTGTGGAATTGGACAAGGAGGTCGCTGACAGTGAGGGAGTGTCCATGATGCCACGTGAATGGAGGTGGCTCTCTCTCTCTCTCTCCTCATTCATGCCAGTCCTTGATGCGGCACCTCGGGTCCCTAGGCCGAGATCACAGGGCTGTGCTCACTGAGGGTTATGAGCTACAACAGTGGGGCCATCTCCTCAGCTATGTCATGTGTGAAAATATGTAAAGATGGACATTTGGTAGGGGAAGCCCAGGAATATTGGTCCATAAAAAGCTTTGTTCCTCTGATTCGATGTTTTAAACACCAGCTGGAGGAAGGGACAAAAAGTTCAAATGGAGATCAAATCTAGCACTAAAAAAAGAAAGAAAGAAAAAAAAAAGAAAGAAAAAGGTCATGAAATCTATGGGGATGGTTAAATTTTCTGCCATGGACTATTGAGGTGGATTTTGAAACAGTGTTCAGTGAATCTCTGGGTATCGGCGCAATAACCATAAGAAGGAGAATATCAGAGTCAAGGAGGAGAGCTCCCGTTGCTCCATTTCCATCTGAACTAACAGATTAAAGTTCTTAGCTTATGGCCCCCTTAGCTCTCCTGGGAATCTACACTTAAAACCAGGTAGTACTTTGTGTTTAAACAATTACTTTGGGGATTATCTTAAATTCACTTGGCCATGAGTTTTTGACATCATTAAAATGGCTAACTTATTATGCAAAAACTGCCTATAGCAGGCAAGTTTTGAGTCATTTCCTTGAAAACAAATACTTGAAAAGAGTTTTTGTGCCCACTGAAATCTCTTTCTTGAACCGAAATGAGCAGGGCTCAGCTGTGCTTCAGCTCAGAATCACACCCGTTAGAGATAATGATTTACCTTGAAGGTGGTTCCAGCTGCAATGGCAGGCCTTGACCAATGGGCCATGTACACAGGAAGTTCTCCATTTGAGACCATTATAGTCAGCCTTGCTTACTAATGTTGCATCCTGGACACAACAATGGAAGGAAAGTTAGGAGAAGAAAAAATACATTTCTCTAACGTGACTATATCTTTCCAGGGGATGAAACATTGGAAATGATCTCACGATGTCCATTTGACAAAACTTAGCACAAGGAAAGGCTATACCATGCCAACAGGGACTTTGGCGTGCATTAGACTTATTTGTTCCTTGAAGCAAGGCACTACATACTCTTGTTTATCCACAGTTTAACCAACTAGAAATCTAAGATAATCCCTCTTCCCCAAAATTTATTTTTAAGAGAAAGAGGTAATGAAGGTTGTGTGGTGTTGGGGGATATATCAAAACACAATAGGATCTTCTTGGCTTAAGGTTCTTTTTAAGACAATGTTAGCTTTCTGTGACATTCCTTGTCCCTGAAGCATTGCAGAAACGTGGGGTTCTTGTGCATTCTTAGAGATTAAATTGCACAGTGTCATTTTCCTAGTTGTATTGTATTGCTTTCCCGCTCTAACCATCTCTAACCATTCCGGACAAATTTAAAGCCAAGGATAAATTCAGTGAGTCAAGGCCTAGGTGTTGAAAATAATTTTTAAGTGTGTAAGTTTTCTCTCAGATAAAACATGACTTCTGACTGCTCCCACCTTCCCTACACAACTTGCCTTAAGAAAAAGATAGGCTGATGGATCGATTTGGCTGGGCACACTGAGAAGACATTAACACAAGAAAGGGGTTGACTCAAGAAACCACTGAGATCTTCATTTCTTAAAGTCATCACTATTTTGTGTTTTTAAACTTATGAAAATAACTCCATTTCCAGCTGCAGCTTGTGCTGGCTGAAGCAAGCCCAGATACATACCACAACTGCTGAGTATGATCTGAGGAGTGTGGGGATTAAATGAGATTTCAAGTGCCTTGCCTATCATCGATACACGGAAGGCATTCAACAAGTGTTAATTTCCTCAAAGTCTAGCACTAGAATCCATCTTGGGATCCTCTTCATAGTTCTCTTTAAATATTCTTTCATTCACATATAGATTCTTCGGCCAAATACTCATTTCACGGCATACGATGTGCCGAGCCCTGTGTTGGGCATGGGAACATGGGGGTGACTAACAAGTCCCTGAACCCTCAGGGTGAGTCTAGTGTTAGCGGTATAGCAGAGATTGTTGCCCTCATAGGATGAATGCGGTCAGGAACATGTATGAGAGAGGGGGATAGAGTCGGAAAAGGGCGCGAGGTAAATGAAAGGCATCTTCAGGTCTCTCAATCCACTGCTTGCTGTGGTCCACACCTGGCCCGGATACTACCCTTGACTCTGTGCCCAGGAGTCAGGGTGAGAATGACATTTTTTCCTCAGCTCTGGCTCAAACCTAGGGGTATGATGCCAGAGGAATTGCTGCTTTAAGACAAAGAAAGAGAACAAAACAATAACCATAACGAAATAAAAGCCTTGAAGCTAAAGAAAAACAGAATGTCATGATTTGTGCTTTTTTTTTTTTCCTACAAAACCTATTTGTTCTGTGGTGGAATATAGAGTCTGCATTTGATTTCTACAAGATATGCAGTAATGGGTTATGTACTCCAGGGAAAAACTATTCTTAAGGGAGCGAGAACGTGATGGATTCACTTCCTCAGCGAGGTTTATAATATGTGGCAGTTTCAGTGCGAGCAGGTATTTGGTCTATAAACTGGGAGAACACGGCATTAGGGGTAGCTCGTTGCCAAATGAAGAAGGACGCAGCTCTCCCTCTCCCTCTGGTTATTAGCCCTTCTGGGGTTAAACAGAAAGATGTTGTGTTTTCCTGATGTTGTGTTTGCCTGTCACGGCGATGTGCACACGCCCCGTCGCCAGCCCCTTTCCTCAGCCGCGCAGACCTGCTATTTTTGTGGTGTGGGGCCCACGACCCATTCTGCGCTGAATGGAGTCAGGGTTCTGTCGTTCAAATGCTCGCTCTCAGTTAGATGCTCTCCGATTGGCTGCTTCGCAAAGAGACACCAGAGCCCTTCGTCTGTGAACGTGTCGTTTTGTGGCCCCCGGAGGCCGTTTCGTGTCCTCCCTCCTCAGAGCCTGCGGTTGTGCTTGTTGTAGCTTAAACGGTGCTAAAAGAGAGGCAGAGCTGGCCGCCAGCTGGCCTCCCGGACGGCCTCGCGGACCCTGTGGAGCGGCCGGCCTGCGGGAGACCCAGGGCCGCTCCCCGGGGGCGCCTGGGCCAAGCCGACTTGTCAGCTCCGGAAGGGATAGGCCTTGCTCGCATGAACTGATCTCGTCAGAGACTGGCTGTCCTGTTAGAAAGACACTTGCCAAGCAATGTGTCTGTGTCAGCCCTCCGTTTGTTCTCTTCACACAATTAAAGTCTGCTCGGGAAACCCAGCTGTAGATCGTGAGGGGTTTTGGTGAGGGGAAAACAAGACTCATACACCGCTCATTGGAGAATAAGTTGAGGCAAGCTTTCTGGAAGGCAGTGTTTTATTATGGGGACTCTTTATTTTTTTTTTTAAGATTTTATTTATTTATTTGACAGAGAGAAACACAGCGAGAGAGGGAACACAAGCAGGGGGAGTGGGAGAGGGAGAAGCCGGCTTCCCGTAGAGCAGGGAGCCCGATGTGGGGCTCGATCCCAGGGCCCTGGGATCATGACCTGAGCCGAAGGCAGACGCCCAACGACTGAGCCACCCAGGCGCCCTATGTGGACTCTTGACATCAAACAAACATGATACGTTTTTTACTTGTTTATTTATTGTGATGGAATCTTGCCCCTCCCTGTCACTGACTGAAAACCTGGCTGGCCCCCTGACTTTTCTGACGACTCATGTGGAATAGATTGGCCTATAGTCAAAGTCACAAACACTAGCTCGCTTCAGAAATGAAGAATATACAGTCCTAGCCATGAATCAAACCTCAGACTTCTCCCAGCTGAGGCCTGCGGCTGATGGGCCACCTATCTTTGGGACAGTGGCTTGAGTTACCTTCTCTCATCTCTTGCCCTCTTCCTGCTTGCTAACTGCATCTTCTGGCCCGTCAGGGGACGGACCGTGGTGAAGGAAGGGGATATGAAGCTTAAGGTGTGGGTCACCAAGCTCCCCTTCTCCCCCGACGTTGGCGGCCCACAGCACAGCTCAGCTGAAGACATCTTGTCATAGCCACCTCCCCTTCCATGCTTGCAGCCCTTTCTGCCCGAGTGATCCAAGGGAGGAGGGATAGCTTTTGTTTTCATCCTTTGAATGTTTTGTTCAGGTTTTAGTGTGGAACATCAATGGCAATTAAGACCCATGTACATTGGTTTGTGTCTGTCTATTTTCTCAGACTCAGTACTAGAACCGCAAGTGTTGTGTTCCTGAGCACTAGGACGCAGAGTGGGTAGGAACATGGGTTCTGGAGTCTGTTGTTTCCAAGTGCCTGGGTCAAGACTTCACTTTTAACATCCTGTTACATATGCATTGAAAGCCTTAAAGATGTTCCTAATAATAGCACATGCTTATTTGGCACTTACTGTATCTTAGAGACTGTCCCAAGAGCTTTGTACTAAGTTTCTTTTTTCAACAACCCCGAGTTACAGATTATCATTATGTCCATTTTGCAGGTAAAGAAACCGAAGCAAGAAAGACTCAACAACTTGCCTCAAGTCATACTACTAGAGAGTGATAAATCTAGAATTTAGTCCAAACAGCCTGACTCCAGAACCCACGCTCTTAATCGCTCTGCCTACTGGTGTTCATGAGCACAATTCCAGTCCCAGGAATTTAGTCTGAGCAAATAGGTGGACACACACAAAAACGTACCTGGATCTTCACTGCAGTATCTCTAACAACTTGAAGAACCTGGATACAAATCTTGTGTTTGAGAGCAGGAGATTGATTCAGTAATCAAAGGTATCTTAATATGTTAAAATCCAAAGCCTGTAAACATGTATTTTAAATGACTATTCACACATAAAAAATGCAAAACAGAACCAGTAGTCAGGGAAATGAAAGTGAAAGTAAAAACCAGATGTAATTTCTCACCCCTCAGAGTGGAAAAGTGAAAAGGAGACATAACATTTAGTGCTGGAGAGGATGTGGGAACAGGCACATTCTTACATGGCTGACAAGAGTGGGGGTTTTTACAAGCTCTTTGCAAAGGAATTTGACAAAAACTTCTAAAATGTTTACAGATTAGAAATGTACAACCCTTTGGCCAGCAAGCTGATTTATGAGAATCTATATTATAGAAAGTAAAGCATGTACATAAGGCAAAAATCTGGGAATAATTGAATGTCTGTCAATAGGACAAGGGGTGACTAATTATGGTCTATCCATGCTGTGTTATATTAACACAGCTCTTTAAAATAAGGAATTAGGTCTTGATTTGTTGACTCAGAGGAATATCTGTGATATATTGTGTGAGGAAAATTGCTTTCATTATAATGTGTAGGGCAAGAGTCCATTTTGTAAAAACAAACAAGAATATATATGTGTGTGAAAGTTCATGTAAGGTAGAGAAAGACCTGGATGGTTGCAAATCAAGATATTGACTGTGGCTACCTCAGATGGGCAGCATAAAGGGATATGTGTGTGTGTGTGTGTACATTTATGCATCTTTGGATTGTTTTGTGGGTGCAATAAGCTTTTATATTTAGAAACTAAAATTTTTTATTAAAGAAAAAATATTAAATGATATAAAAGATATTTATGATCTGTTGCCAAATGGAAAGAAAAAATATAAATCCCATTTTAAAAAGCAATCCAAGGGCGCTTGGGTGGCTCAGTCGGTTAAGTGTCTGCCTTTGGCTCAGGTCATGATTTCAGGGTCCTGGGACCAAGTCCCACATCGGGCTCCCTGTGCTGCTCCCTTTGCCCCTCCCCTCCCCCTCCTCTTCCCCCTCCCCCTGCTCATTCTCTCTCCCCCCAAATAAATAAACAAAATCTTAAAATAAAATTAAATTAAAAAAATAAAAAGCAATCCAAAATTATATATACATGCATGTATATGTGTGTTTGTTTATTCGGGTGCAGAGAAAAAGACTGGAAGGATTATTAAATTCAAAATATTAATAATGATTATTTCTGACTCATGGGATTTTTGTCTTTGATCTGTTTGTGTTTTCCAAATATTAAGCAATTAACATATATTAATTTTATAAAGAAAAAATATGTTAGAAGAAAAATGAGGAACTGGTTTGTCAGGAAAGATAAAGAGTTAGGATTGAGTTTGAAGTGAAATTTTTGTAAAAGGATGATGGGTAAAATGGAGGTAGAGCAAAAAGCTGAATGAACTTACGGATGGTACCTTCCAACAGTTAAGCATCTGAAACCACTTTCTCCATTAGAGGGCGAAATCCCCTGCACCCTTCACCAACAATTGTCTTAACAGATGACCTAGACAGATTAGGGAGAGACACACTTTGGAGAATTCTTTTGTTTCAATGAAGCAACATTTTCCATCTAAAATGCTCTGACTTATTTCCACCCTCCTCCCCCCCACCCCTCCCATAAATGGTAACATACAGAAGGGGGGAAGGTAAAGAATTTGGACTCGAAGTTGAACAAGAAATGAAGATGAATACAGGAAGACATGGATGCAGGACATAAACAGAGTGCAGAGCTGGCTTTGGTTGGGTTGATGACCCACAGAGGACTCCAGTGCAGGACATGGCACGACTTAGTGCCCGGCAGCCATTACGTCCTTGAACATATCTGTGAAGAACATCAGAGACTAAGGCACATGATTTGTTTAAGAATTGGACTTAGCTCTTACAGTGAAAGGCACATGTGTTTGTGCCATTCATCACTTGCCACTTGCAGAACTTTGTGAGGTACATTTGGGGGGACGCGGGGGGGATATGTACAACTCTCACCAAACTTTCATAGTATTAAGGGGGAAGGTGGCTTAGGGAAAATAGATCCTTTTCATTTCTTGCTCATCTAGATAATATCCAAACCCAAGCTTCAGTTATGCAGAAGGATAGTACGTGGGGAAGAAAGAGGTGGATAATTATTATAAAATTAGAGAAATACACTTAAAGGCAGTTAAAATCCTAATCTTTGCCACTTAAAATCGTGGTTGAAGTAAACCCTCATCGATCAGACTGTATCATAAAATTGAAGCTGTGAGATACCAAAGACCAGAATTCTTGCTTTATGGAAGGAATCTCATTCAGGAAGAGAACTGTAGTGTGAAATGAGGAATAGACAGCAATTTATTTTTTAGTGTCCATGATGTCCGTTGTACAGTTAGAGTCCCATTGTTGTGGGGAACGTCAATGGCCCCTAATTGGTCCAGCCGAACCAGGAAGTGAGGAGTTTCGGGTTGGGGCTATGGTGCAGCTGATTGCAGCTGTTGACTGGTAGGATTTCCTGGAAGGCTGAGTTAATGGTGAAATGAAATGCCTTCCCTTTTTAAGTCCCTCTTTGTCTGATATTTTCAGTTATTAAATCAAGGTTGAAATAGACCAAAATAAAAACCTGAAAATAAGAGCAACAACTAAAATCTTGGTTTGGCCTATGCCAAGTAGAATTGAAAACCCAGACTTAGGCTTCTCAGTGTCAATGAGAGCAAGTGCTATGGAAGATTTTTCTAATTAGGCACTTCTGGAGAAATTCATGACATGAAGTCAAGAAATAATCCTAAACTTAGAGGCTGATTTTTTAAAAAAGATTTTATTTATTTTCTGAGAGAGAGAGATTGAGAGAACAAGTGGGGGGAGGGGCAGAGGGAGTAGCAGACTCCCCGCTGAGCAGGGAGCCTGATGTGGGGCTTGATCCCAGGACCCCGGGTTCATGACCTGAGCTAAAATCAGACACTTAACCGACTGAGCCACCCAGGCGTGCCTAGAGGCTGATTTTTAAGGAGAGCTTTCTTGCTTATGCTTTTTTCTTGTCTCCTGTTTCAGAGAATTAGATGTATTACTTCACAAAGTCACTCTACCACTTCTTAGCTCATCCTCACATAATCCACCGACTTCTATCTCTGGCCTCTTTCTGTCCACCAGAGCCTTTTCCTCTGCCCAGAAACACACTCTAGTCTACTTCAACCTTTAAAAACCAACCATCCACCCCACCCAGAAAACTCTCCCTCAAACTCCCACCCTTCTCACTTCCTTTCTGCAAGTCTGATTTCTGCAAGTGCTTCCTTTCTGCAAGCACCTGAAAACACTTTCTCCATTAGAGGGCGACATCCCCTGCACCGTTCACCAACAATTGTCTTAACAGATGACCTAGACAGATTAGGGAGAGACCCACTTTGGAGAATTCTTTTGTTTCAATGAAGCAACATTTTCCATCTAAAATGTTCTGACTTATTTCCACCCTCTTCCCCGCCCTGGGATTCTGAGCTATTCTCATCTATTTCCAGAAGAGGGCATGGATAACAAATCCTTTCTATTATTCCTCCCTCCCTCTTTCTTTCTTTTCTTCCTTCCTTCCTTCCTTCCTTCCTTCTTCCTTCCTCCCTCCCTCCCTCCCTCTCTCTCTCTCTTTTTCTTTCTTTCTTCCTCCCTCCCTCCCTCCCCCCCCCACAAATGGTAACATACAGAAGGGGGGAAGAGAAAGAAGTGAGGTCTGACTGTTCCTCTTCCATTGTATTCATTCTCCCTTCAGTCATTTCCAAACTAGCTTTCACATTCATCTCTGTCAAAAGTAAAAATGACCCGAGACCTCCAAATTCTCCTCTTCCCCAGGCTCCAAGGCATCTGACGCTTCCACCCGTCTTGAAATTGTTCCTTGGGAGGCCCTTCCTATTTTGTCCACGGCCTCCTTCTACAGTCTTATCCTGCCTCCTCCCATACCCCATCACTCTCATTTCAGCCACATGTGCTACGGGATGTTCCCTGAGGGGAGTGAGGTCTCTTGGTCTTGGTTTATATTGTTCCTTGTCCCGAAGGTGCTTTTCTCCTATTCCTCCACAGGGCAACATCCTCCTGGGTTTCAAGACTTGGCTCAAAGCCTCCCTCTTCTGGAGGCTCTCTTTGGCCCTTCTCAGGAAGAATAAAGCACCCTCTGTTTTCTCGGGTGCTCACAGAACTTTGTTCCTCCTGCTTATTGTAGCCTTATCAGGTTACATTCATAGATGTTTAAGAGTTATCTTATCTGCTTGCTTGCACAGTAAGGACTGCCTCTCAGGCATTTCACCATCCCAATAGCTTTTCACGGTCCTGTGGCAAGCACTCAACAAACTTACGGTCCGTGAAGGGAGGAACGAAAGAAGCCTGCGGAACGCCCCCAGGTCCAGGCGTGTATGGCAAAGCCGGTCTTGTGTTGGTGTGCGCGTTAAAGCAATCCCAGAGTATTCACCATGGCCACAGATTTCTGGACTCTGTGACCATCAGAGTCTACGGAGCAGAGCCACAAAGAGAACCATTTTGTCCACGTGGGGGCAGCACAGTCACTTCTACAGCCTCCCGATGTTCTAGCCAGGTTTCTCACCCTGAGGGTTTGTCGGGCCTGAACTACTGAGCCCATTGCTTCCCAAGTTGAGTTTCTGAGGCTCAGACGCAAGAAGTCAGCTCTCCTTCACCACCTTTTCTAGATCCCTGGAGACCAACAGTAGAGGGCCTTATTTTTTTCTTTTAAATAAAAATGAAAAAATTACATGAGTGATATATACCTATTATTTTGTATTGAAGTAAAATTTGTATATACCATTATGTAATGGGATATACATTGTGTGTGTGTATATATATATATACATACATATATATATATACACACACACAGGTATACAACATTGTTATTAGACATCTGTATGCACTACAAAGTTACCCACCAAAAGTCCAGTTACCATCCATCACCATAAAATTGACCCTCTTCATCCGTTTTGCCCACCTCCTGATCCCCTTCCCACCTGGCCCCATCAATCTGTTCTCTATATCTATGAGTTTGTTTTTCTATTGTTTTGTTTGTTCATTTGTTTTATTTATTTATTTTTGTGGATGCTACATACAAGTGAAATCATGTGATATTTTTCTTTGTCTGACTTTTTCACTTAGCATAATACCTTCTAGGACCTTGTTGTTGCAAATGGCAAGGTTCCAGATTTCATTCTTCTTTATGGCTGAGTAGTATTCCATTATGTGTATGTATGTGTGTTTATATATTATATATTATATAATTATTAATATAATATATAAAATATGCACATAATTATATAGTATGTATAATTATATAATCAGTAATATGCATACATAATTACATATGCACACGCACGCACACACCCCACCCTCTTTATCCATTCATCTATTGATGGATACTTAGGTTGTTTCCATATCTTGCCCATTGTGAATAATGCTGCTATAAACATAGGGGTGTGTATATATCTTTTCAAATTAGTGTTTTCATATGCTTTGTCTAAATATCCAGAAGTGGAATAGCTGGATCATATGGTAGGTTTATTCTTGGTTTTTTTTTTTTTTTTTTGGTGAGGCAAATAATTTTTATTTATTTATTTATTTATCTATTTATGGTAGATTTATTATTAGTTTTTTGAGGAATCTCCATATTTTCCATAGCAGCTATACCAATTTACATTCCCACCAATCTATTCAGATCCTCTGCTCATTTAAAAAATTGGGTCATTAGTTTTTTTATTGTTGAGTTGTATGAATTATTTATATATTTTGGATATTAACCCCTTATTGAATATATGATTTGCAAATATCCTCTCCGATTCGGTAGGTTGCCTTTGTTTAGATGATGGTTTCCTTTGGCATGCAGAAGTTTTTAAGTTTGATGTAGTCCCATTTGTTTATTTTTGCTTTTGTTTCCCTTGCCTTTGGAATCAGGTCCACAAACACGATGCTAAGACCAATGTCATGGAACTCACTGCCTATGTTTTCTTTTAGGAATTTTATGGTTTCAGGTCTTACATTCAGGTCTTTAATCCATTTGGAATAACTTTTTGTGTGTGGTGTAAGACAAGGGTCTAGTTTCCTTCTTTTGCATGTGGCTCTCCAGTTTTTCCAGCACGGTTTATTGAAGAGACTTTCTCCATTGTATGTTCTTGACTCCTTGGACATAAATTAATTGTCCAAATATGTGTGGGTTTATTTCTGGGCCTTAATTCTGTTCCATTGATCTGTGTGTCTATTTTATTGCTTCGATCACTATAGCTTTGTAGTCTGGTTTGAAATTTGGGAGTGCAATACCTCCAGCTTTGTCCTTCTTTCTCCAGATTGCTTTAGCTATTTGGGATCTTTGGTGGTTCCATACGAATTTTAGAATTATTCGTTCTAGTTCTGCGAAAAATGCCACTGAAATTTTTTTTAAAGATATTTTTTATTTATTTATTTGACAGAGAGATAGAGAGCACAAGTAGGCAGAGCAGCAGGCAGAGGGAAAGGGAGAATCAGGCTCTCTGCTGACCAGGGAGCCTGATGTGGGGCTCGATTCCAGGACCCTGGGATCATGACCTGAGCCGAAGGCAGCCGCTTAACTGACTGAGCCACCCAGGCGCCCCGCCACTGAAATTTTGATAGAGGTTGCATTGAGTCTGTAGGTGGCTTTGGGTAGGATAAAAAAAAAAAAAAATCATCTGTGAGGGGTTAATTGTAAGTTGCTTGTTCCCAAGCACTGAAGTTAAGTTTAAATCACTCGCGGTATTCCTGAATAATGAAGATGCTTCCCCCACAGAAACAGCAACATCATGAATCCAGATGGGCAATGATTTTGTTAGTGGGTCCCCAGATGTGTGTATGATGAGCCCTCAGGAGAGCCACATCAATGCTCCCTTGGGTTTTAGGCTGTCAAAGACAGGCGGGGGATTTCTCTCAGACCCAGGCATAGCACCAGCTTGTCTGGCATCGACAGTAATACTAACTTTTGCACAAAAAAAATCTCTTTTTGCCACATTCCTCCTTTTCAGAGCAGGCAGCCACAGCTGTGGCCGGCATGGCATTTCTTTGCACTTGGTTTTAATAACCCTCTGGAGTTAGTTTGTGAAAAGTTTCTCAACTGAGATTTTTCTTCCTATCTTCTAAAGTGTTTATTAGGGGAAGATTCAACCTTTGGATTCTCCGAAGAAAATTCTTTCCCAGGAAAGGTAAGAGGTTAAAGAAGCTGTAGCTAAAATTAGTTTCTCTTTTGGCTCCGTAAAAGGAATCGTAGCTCTGGCAATAGTCAGAAGCAATAACTTAACCAATGGTTTCAGAAATGAGCTCTTCCCTGTGATTTAAAAGTGCTCTCCATGAATCCTATTGTGTAATTACTGCCTGATTCTTAGGGGGCACTTTAAAGCTTGAGCGTCTACTAGTTTCATTCCTCAGGTGAACCTTCTGGTTAACTGTGTCCAATATGATGCATTGCACTCAATTCCCACCCTCCAGTTTGTTTGCTGATGACTATTGCATTACACCTGCCAGCCATGAGAAATCTCAATGATTAAGGATCAGAATACCTTGTTTTCATCTGGATTCCTTTTCATCTGGGGAAGCCAAAGTGTTTCTTGTTAATCATTTTTCACTATCCCTAGAGGAATTTGGTGGTGAGTGTTAGAAGAAAATAGAGTTAGGTAACTCATCTCCAGGTCATTCTGAGTCACCAGCAATTGGGATTTGCATTTGGAGTTTTGAGCGGCCTGGTTGCTTAGTTAAGATGAACTTTGACCATAACATCTAAACCTAAACCTGTCACCTGACATCATATAGGTTCAACTGGCCCTGGCCTCCATGAGTGGGAAATGCTCTGTGTACATACAGTTTGTGTCCGTATAAATATAGAAAATACTCCACCCCACAGTTAGTACTTCTTATCTCGAAAATGCAGAGAGTACAGGAGAGCTGGACTCATAATTGGTCCACAAACTTCCAATCATTCTTTGAGATTCTCATGCTCTTTGCTAAACAAAAGGACCCGCCAAGATTTGTAGAACAATCTGCGGCTAACATTTAGAATTTAGAATGTTATCGTTTCTACTTTTCCTAAGAGTCTGCTGTAATGTAATATATGGTGATTAACATAACAATAAAAAATTAAAAAAAAAAAAGAGTCTGCTGTAAATGAGGCTCCATACGCTATCAAAATGGAAGGCAGAGGGAAGGAGAGGGGAGGGACCGTGTTGATCTAGCGTGTAGTGTCGCCACTGATTTCTGTGTAATTGGCAGCAAATTCCTATTTTTTAGTAAAGGTGATAAGATTCTACCACGTTGATTGCTCCTGGAGCTGGGACATGGGTTGTGGTGGTAATGGGGGTGGGGAAGAAGAGCGATTATGCAAATGTGTAGCTCCCCATGATTGGTCAGGAACAGCAGGCATGGGCTCCTTGGGATAAATATAGGTGCTGAGGAAATGAAGTAAATGCCATCCGGCAAACCAGAAAAAACAGACTAGAGGCCAGGGGCAGAACTCGTTTCTAATATTTGTGTTGTAATACTCAAAGGTAATTGGACCGACATATAAGATGTGAAACCAATCTGATCATCTTGGTAGCCAGGATCGTGTGTATTTGGGGGGACTTTGTTCTATTTTTGGTGCCCTGAGGATCTCCAAAATTGTTCAGCTAAGTTTAAGTTGTCCTTTTAATTATCTCTTTGCCATCACGACTCCATTACTGCCTCTGAATGATGGCTTTGTGCATTTTTCACTTAAGGGTAATGAACTTCTCTCTTAATCTAGTCCCATCATTCAACTTTGTTCCAAGGAGGTGCCTTACAGACAATTTCCATTTTAATCAGAAGTGACTAGGACTGTTGCCTTTAAAGCGGACCATCTGTGGGTTTACCAGGAATTTTATCAGCTTTGATCTTTATTCAATTGAACTTTCTGCCAGAGCTTCCAGTAAAGTTCTTTCACGCCGACAGAAAGTGGAGCTCAGAGCTCAGAGCTCAGGGCAGAGGCAGTCCCCTTGCATTCCCTATGCCAGTCCTTCCCCCAGTGAGGCCATTTGTTTTTACGAATCCCCCTTGTGGGAGGGGTGGGGGCAGTTAGTTGGGAAGGTAAGAGAAGGGAATGTGTAGACATAGACTGTGATACTGCTGTCAGTCTAGTGACAGTGGGAGCCCGGAACCTTCTTTTGGAAGAGCTTGGAGCAAGTGCTCAACATGACTCTAGTTTGAGCCTCCTTTGTGCTAGCGAGGTCATTCTAAATGCACGCTCCCTTCCCCAGCGTTAAGAGTCTCAGAAGCCCTGATCCTGTGGACAGGGCCGGGCACTACCCACCCTGCGGCAGGACCAGGAGGTGCGTGGGGAGTATCCATAGTGGCTTCAGCAGCTGGGGTCCACGGCAGGCAGATCATTGGCAATGGATCGGCAGCAGGCAGTCTTCTGGTACCCAACCTGTGCAACCCACAGCATCGGCTTTTATAGCTTCCAGATGACTCCTCTGGCCTTTGAAGTGGAGCAATTTAGGAGGCCTGTGAATCCCTCCGTGTTTAATGAATGCCCCTTGCTCTCTGTCCAGGGACACTCCCTCTTCCTGCCCTCTGACAGTCATCTTCTATGCTTGGACAGGAAATCTTTGGGGATATTAAAGCTTCCCCAAGCTCCTAGTCTATTCCGTTCCTTTTCTTTCTTTCCTTCCTTCCTTTTTTTTTTTTCCTTTCTTTCTTTCTTTCTTTCTTTCTTTCTTTCTTTCTTTCTTTCTTTCTTTCTTTCTTTCTTTCTTTCTTTCTTTCTTTCTTTCTTCTTTCTTTCTTTCTTTCTTTCTTTCTTTTTCTTTCTTTCTTTCTTTCTTTCTTTCTTTCTTTCTTCTTCTTTAAACAACCTATTGAGGCACAAATTTCAAATTTAAAGTATACAATTTCATAAATGTTTACATGTGTATTTACCTGGGATGGTGTCACCTTAATCAAGATGATGAACATATACTTTGCCCTAAAAGTTTCATAGTACTCCTTGGTAATCCCTTTTTTGTCCCCATTTCTAGACAATCACTGTGACTATAGACTACTTTGCATTTTTGGATTTTAGGTATGTGGAATTATTATTATTATTATTTGTCTAGTTTATTTCTTTTGGTAACTTTTTGAGATTCTTCCATGTTGTTGCATGTGTCAATAATTCATTTCTTTTTATTGCTGAGTAGTAATCCATCATATGGGCATATCACAATTTGTTAATCTATTGGGCAATCATCCCTTTTTATAAAATCATAAAGTGTTAGAGCTGTGAAGGGCTTTACAGTTCACTTAATCTAAGAAAATCATCACACAGATTAGATCATTGAAGCCAGAACAGTACTTAAGGATTTCTTTGGAGATCATTTAAAATTCAGATTCATGCCTCTTCCTGCCATTCAATTCCAGTGGTGGGTTGGACCCAAGATTCTAACAGTATCCTCTGGTGATTCTAATCCAAATGTGTGGTCTACTATACTTAAGACACTGAACCAAATGATTTAAATAATTTGTTCAAGGTCATAGAAGGTTAGGACCAAAGCCTGGATTTAAATTCACAGTTTTTAGTTTTTTAAGTTCCAGCCTCTTCCCACTATATCATGCCAACACCAAATAACATCTGACACTCAGAAGCCTGACACTGTTAGCATGATTCATTTTGCTTTCTAATGAAAGAGAATGCCGCAGCCCTGGGATTCTGAGCTATTCTCATCTATTTCCAGAAGAGGGCATGGATAACAAATCCTTTCTATTCGGGGGGGGTTTCTTTCTTTTCTTTCTTTCTTTCTTCTTTCTTTTCTTCCTTCCTTTCTTTCCCTTCCTTCCTCTCCCTCCCTCCCTCTCTCTTTTTTTCTTTCTTTCTTTCTTTCTTTCTTTCTTTCTTTCTTTCTTCTTTCTTTCTTTCTTTCTCTCTTTCTTTCTTTCTTTCTTTCTTTCTTTCTTTCTTTCTTTCTTTCTTTCTTTCTCTCTCCCTCCCTCCCTCCCTCCCTCCCTCCCTCTCTCTCTCTTTCTTTTTCTTTCTTTCTTTCTTTCTTTCTTTCTTTCTTTCTTTCTTTCTTTCTTTCTTTCTTTCTTTCTTTCTTTCGACTCTCTCTCCCTCCCCCTTTCTTTCTTCCTTTTTTTTTCTTGTCATCAAATTTGCAAATATAAAAAGCAGTGAAGACGGACAACTGTGGTATGGAAAATTATTTTACTTCAATAAAAAGACAAGGCCCCTAGAGAAATTTCTGGATTTCATTACGTTTGAATACAACTTTGCCCATAGGTGTTTTTACTTATTTGCTTCTGGTGTCTCGTTTTGTGACTCAGCACTTTTTCTGAGTGACAGTCCCCAAGCCATAGTGATACATGGGGCTGAGTAGCACCTGCAGAGTCAAAGATGCTGAAAATTTAACCAGAGCTGAAGAAACTTTGACCTTAGAAACAACAACCACAACAAAAAATGTCATGGAAGCAATCTTATTCCCTACCTCTTTCTCTTGGTCATGTTAGGGAATAAGCCATAAAGTCTCCCTTGGTGTATTTTTCACTTGGGTTATTCTAATTTCAGTGACTTTTGAGCAGTCTTCCTCCAAACTCTGAAAATTTGAACTTAGACAGAAAAGACTGAACCCTGACTTGATCCCTGGTGGCTGGAAATGTTGCTTCTATAGCACAAAGCTGGCGAAGCAAAGATATCAAGATTGTGAAAAGCCAAGCAATAATATATCAGTTGAAAGAAAAGGGGAGCACAAGTCGTACTCAATCTGTCAGAAAAATTTAATTCATTTTTGATAGCGTTGGCATTTTCCTAACAATACTTTCATGATGAATTGGGTAATTCAAATTTGCTTGCTACTTTTGAAGCCCTAGAGTGAGAGCGAGCTTTATCCTGAGTCAATGAGATGAAATAAGAAAGGGCTTTGAGAACTCAGAAGCTTCCTGGGGCAGAACTGTGAGAAGGCACACAGTGTTCCCAGGCCCCCCCAGAGGCCTTTCCTCCTCTTCTAGAATCTTTTCTTGCCCCATCTTTGCCAGGTACAGGTATTCCATTGTTTTCCTTATTGATCCTTAGTGTGAGCTATACCCCATCTTCACTATCTGTGCTATCTACATTTATCTTTTAATATTATTTGTGGGCATAAAGGGCTCTGTCTTTGAGCCACAAGTCTTGGTAATAAGACAGAAGATTGGTAATTAGACAGAAGTTCTAATATGTGCTCATCTATCACTTGTGAGCGTCTAGGCAGGTCATTTAACCTTTATAAGCCTGTTTCCTTAACTGTAAAATGGTAATGATGATCATAATCTGCCCATTTGTCAGTGGCTGTAGGGATTAGAGATAATATATATAATGCCTGGTCCATAAATGGTGATTAAAGGAATATCAGACATACAAGTGTCAGCCGTGCAGGGCATGAGAACTTTTGGACGTTTCTTTTCCTCTTGACAAGTCGACCTTTTAAGAACAACTGAAACTGGATTACCAGAATGGAGAGCAACAGTCACTTACTCAGGGTGGCTCTATGTACTACTCCCGCTGTATATCCACCTAATCTGTCTACATGGTCATCGTAATCATGGAGCTTGAGTCTTTAGAGCAGTTGTGAGAGTTGTAAAGCTAACTGGGTGAGTGTTGAATGGAGAAGGGACTCCAGCATACTTGTGAGCTTAGCTATTTCAATGTTGCTGTATTTGAAACACGATTATGAATACATGTATATACAGGATGACAAGTGATTTCCACGAGTCTGACAAAGAAATAAATCTCGTTACTTTATGGTCACACTTTTCTGATGGTACAATTTTATTTTGCCAAAATGTGTATCTGTGTTTATGCACATATGCATGCTCCTCGATGGCTTATTTCTATATTCAACCCAAAATAAATACAATAAAAACTGTCTCTTTACAATCCAGTTAGTTATTTCTTACATGTGTTATGACAGAAGCATTCACTGTGATTTCTGTTCTCGGGTAATGAGAAGCTGTGATAGACATTAACAGAAGAGGCTTGAAGTGGAAATTTCCCCCAGATTTTCTCACCGCCTCCCTCCAAATTTGATATGCTGTGATGTTTTTACTCTTATTTATTACAGTGTCTGGCTGGAGATGTTGAGAAAGAAGAGATGAAGTGCTGGAATCTAAAAATGAGTAAACAGCTGTCAACAGGAGAAATCCTGAAGAAGTGTCCTAAAGCATGGAGAAGGTTTCAAGAATTCGTTCTTGGCGCCATTGCCTATAATCAGAAATTAGTAACTTATTGAAATGGTATTAGTTAAATACCTACATTATAGATAAAGACTATGGAAATTGCATTAAACCAGTGGGAAAACATACTGCAATATTCAACATAGAACAGATTTCATCTCCGGAGTAGGTAGCTTGCCTGAAGCCAAATGGTTCTTGGAAATCAATAACCTAATTAGCCTCAGGAGACTGGGTTTTCTAGACTTAGTAGAGCAGTACAGTTGCTAGAACATATGCCCATGGGCATCCACCTTAGTGGAAAGATCTTTTTTTTTTTTTTTTTTTTTGCAGGCTTTAGAACTCTGAAGAATTCAGAAAACAGCTCTCCAGGTGCCGAACAACCATTTATCAATATTACGGTTGGCATCATTGCTCTCCCTGCCCCGAAGCTTTTGCTGAAGTCTCCTTCCAATCAGTCAGCTCACGCTCTAATCCGGTTAATACCGCTGAGCTCTGGGGTCCCTTTCCTGCTGTAGCTTTTCCTCGGTCCCAGGTGAAAGGGGAAATGTTTAGCTTCATGAGAGGTCTGTGTTTTCCAGCGTACTGAAGCGATATCAGACATATGTGAAAAAAGGAAGCAAATTGTTTTCCTTCTTCAGAAGATAGATGAAAAATCTGTGTAGTTTCTCAAACTCAGGTAAAGGCAGACTAGGAATGTTTCTGCTGCACAGCTTAACTGACTGCCAGGTGTGTTAAGGAAGTTTGTTGATGATGGCATTCAGGTATCCAGAAGTGCTCAGTTTGGGCGGATAGTGGGTACATAGCGTAGGGTTTGTAAGACAAGGCCCCATTAAACTGAGACTAGAAGGTTGTCTTTGCTATTACCTATCAATCAAAATTTTTGTGGAAATTACTGACAGTTTGAATTATATCAGTGACATGTGAAAGAGGTAAAAAGATAGATTCAAGGATATTAAAAAAGTAGTCTCAAGAGGATTTGGTGACTGTATTGGTTTCCTGGGCTGCTGCCATGAGTTTGGTGGCTTAAGACTAGAGAAATTTATTCTCTCATAGATCTGGAGACCAGAAGTCTGAAATCAAGTTGTTGGCAAGACTGCCTTCCCCCCAAAGGCTTTAGGCAAGAATCCTTCCTGGCCTCTCAGCTTCTGGTGACTCTAGGCATTCCTTGACTTGTGGCTTTGTCACTCCAATCTCTGTCCTGTCTTCACGTGGCCTCCTCCTCTTTCCCAATCTTCCTTGTCACATCTCTTTCTGCCTCTCTCTTATAAGGTCACTTGTCGTTGAATTTAGGGACCACACAGATAATCCAGGATGAACTCATCTCAAGTTCTTTAACTTAATTATATCTGCAAAGACCCTTTTCTCAAAAAGGCCACATTCACATGTTTGGGGATTAGGACATGGACATATCTTTTTGGAGGTCACCATTCAACACACCACAGTGACCACCTGAATACGTTAGTTTGATTGAGAAGGTGCCAGTGAGGATGAATTCCAAGTACCTGGTCTGGACAGATGGGAAGATTGTGGTGGCAAATACCTAGGGAGAAAACATCAGAACAGATGCTCTTTTTGTCATTTAGTTTTGGACACTGAGTTTAAAGTAGGAGATGGAGAAAGTGGACACTTAACCTCACCATTTTGCCTCATATTGGCGCAGTCTTGAGATTTCAATGTTATTCAATTAGCTGTCGTGAGAGTAGATAAAAGACTATAGCATTCCAGAATTGGGCATTAGATTATTATATCATCCTTGTGAAACTTTACTTTAAAAATACTTCAGGATAAGTAGTATGATATATGAGTGAAATTAATTTTTCATTTATATCCTAGCAGTAGTTAGTTAGCATTTGAAGTCTCCTGATCAGCAATCAATTCTCCAGTCATGACTACCAAGCTCTTCAATTATTGCAGTGGAAATCTGCACATGAGGATCTGCTAATTAGCATAAGAAACTAGAGAAATAATTTTTCACTGCTGAAATGGGTAATATTCAACATATATTTGACCCTCAAGTCCAACCACTCTTGCATGAAAATTTATGGGAATCTGGCAAGCCCAGCTACCCAATACCTTTGGAGAAGCCCTCAAGTGTTGAGCTCACTTAGTCCTGGGTCCCCCACTTCACAGAGCACTGTTGCCTAATCAATATTATGTGAGAGGTGAACACTGCCATTCTCACCATTAGAACAGCATGGCATTGACCTTGGAGTAAACCTTTCATGCAAAATGTCTGTGGGTGTATCTGAAGACAAAGAGAAGAACTTCCCCAAACTTATCAGTTGAGGTTGACTATTTTTGTGTCTACTTGCTAATAAATGTTGGAGAAATTGGCAGAATTTAGCTTAAGACTAACTTTCATCCTAGCCCACCACTTGTCAAGGAGGATATGGGGAAGTTGAGGTAGACTCATCTAGTTCTAATCCCCAGAGGCTATAGACTAAAAGTTCTATTTACCAAAAGGCTCCAGCATTTGTTGAATGAACACATTAGCTTGGATAACTTTGCAACAGAATCCCTAGGTCTTTGAGCCCAAAGCCCTGCAAGGACTATTGACAATACACTCTTCAGGTGTCCAAAAACAGAAAGTGTACCTACAGACATGGATAAAAAGCTGGGCTAGGTGATTTCTTCATTCATAATCTGATGACAGTGGTCTGTCTGAAAATAGGTGTTGTATAGTCACTGCATAAAACATGGAACTCAGTGATTTCTCTGATTGGAGAATTTGGATCCTCTGAGAGTTCACAGAATTAAAAATGTACTAATAGTGGAGTACTATGTGTACAGCAGGCTCAGTGTTGTGTGTGTGTGTGTATAGCATATATATATACATATGTAATATATACACATGTAATATATAATATATACATATGTAATGTATAATGTACATGTGTAATATAGTATATGTTCTACTTTTATTAATATGTATACATACATACACATATATGTGCATTAATCTACTTGCATTCACAAATAGAGTGGTGCACCCATTTCAGGGATTCTTTGGCTTTAGTAAGATCTTCCATATGTATACATACTACACACACATACCCCCCCCACACACACCCAAATAGTTATAAACCTAGTGGTTTATAACTAATGCTTCAAAATTGGAGGACAAATGAATGATTGCTATCAGATATTTGCCTCTATAAAAGGATAATGTTCTTGATGATTCAAATAATAGTTATTACTAGAAAAATAATAGCTTTCAAAATTTCAATAAACCCATGTGATTCGAAGGAGTTAACAATTTAGAAATTACAAAAAGGAACAGTTCTAGTAATTTAACAATACTGTTGTTTCTGTATATCAGAAATTCACCACCAGGTTTATACTCCTGAAGGAGTGTCCGTAAGTGCAACCAACAGAAGGAAATTGTTGAAGAGAGAGCATGGAAGTGTTATAAATGTATATTAAGGGTAAATTTCTCTAAAACATTTTATGTTTCTGAGAGTAAATTTTGCATATGAAAAAGAAAATGGCTTCGTGTCAGTTTTAGGGAAGAATGCAAGTGAAGAATGTGAAATACTAGCTACTTACTTATAACTTCGAGCTGTATTTTATTTTCTCACTATTTTTGGTGAAGGAATTAAAGACTGGGAAGGAACAGGAGACAAAAAGCTGAGACTTTTTATTGGAATTATTTTCTAAAGAAACATATGCAAAAACCCAAGAGTAATCATTTGGAATTGAGACGCCTCTTAAAGTAGAGCCATTGAGTGTCACATAGCTACCCAAGTCTTAGGTCCGAAACTGAACAATGCGAGAGGCTGTTGGCCAGGAATCTTACTCTGATGAGAAGAGGAGGGGAAGGCAGATAAAGAAAAGGAAACAAGGGAAAGGTAGGATATTGACCTAGTAAGAAACCTTGATTCTTTTCTTGTAATCATGGACTCATAGGATCTTAGCAGCAGAGCTCCCTTAGAGGTCATCTAATTCTGTCCCCTCGATCATATGGCAGACAGTGGTCACCCTGGCCCCCCTCCATGTAAGGCAGTATTTACAGTTCACACTGCTTTCTCTCGTGTTGAGTCCAACTCCCTACCTCTTTTTAGGTTTGATGGGTTTTGGTTCTGTCCTCCGGAATACAGGAAATAACTCTCCTCCCTCTTTGGCCTGACAACCCTTCAAAGACTCAAAGAAAGACAGCTGCCATCTCCCTGCCTTGTCTTAAAATAAATGGATCATCAAGGACAGTTTGTTATACATGTCTGAGGTTTGGATGGCAGGGACATTCTGGGAGAGATGTAGGGGAAGCGATGTGACAGCCTATAGAAGAGTCCCTACGATGGATTTATTTGTCCTCATCTCCAGTTTGACTTAAGAAAACACTTAAGAAAAAGAATTCTCATGCTATTTTGAATGTTTTATTCTTAAGTGAAAGCTGAATAAAGTCTGGGAGTCATGAATTGAGATATGATTTTTAAATTGCTATTTTCATTTATTATTAGCACAATGTTATTGTCCTTGGTTTTATGATGCAGAAAGAATGAATTCAGTGCAAAAAAAAAAAAGATTAACATGATGTTTTGGCAATGCTTAGACCAAATGACAAATGATTATTTTATATGTGCTTCTTTTTTTTTTTTTTAAATCTCAGAGCCACAGCCTAACAAGGACTTGCAATTTGAGTGCAAACTGGGGGATAGAGAAATCACCTAATCAACATTCTTTTGGGCATCTGGTGGTGCTGTGTTGTCTGTAATGTACTTTAATACACTTTCGTATAGACGATGATTTCGTTTCAGTGTACAGGAGCAGTTTCAGAGTACATGCAAGAGATGGCTAGTTACTGTTTAGGAATATACTACGGGAAGAGTTATCCAACACCGGGGAGATGCGAGTCAGAGATCTACATTCTCAGAGGAGCTACTTAAGCCTTTAGCTAGTTTTTTCTTAATTTTTAATCAACACCAAAGACTTTTTCATAGTGATAATACTAGAAATATGTTTATGCTTATTAGAAATGATTTATGTATCGGTAAAACTAGCAATGATAAAGAAATGTGGATTTGCTGAAAATGTCGTGCAGGCATTCCTGGTCTCGCATTCCCCGGGGTAGAAGAATCTTGCAATCCCTGTAACTATAGCCTTCAGAAAGGCACTCCTGACTTCTGAGTGACTCAGTGGGCTCAGATTTGGAAGATTTTGGTCCGTTGACTCCTATTCAAAAGTTAGATAAATCCTGCCACTATAAATGAACCTTTCATTCAAGGAGCCCTCAGAGTACCTAAAAGGATAGAGATCTGGGACTTTGTCAAGCTTACAGAACAGTTTCTTTGACTGCTTTTGTGCCCATTTGCCTACACGTGTGGCAGAATTCCATCTGAGACTGACTTACATTGTTATCATCCTACCTGGTAGCAAGGATGTGGGAGAAAAGATGGCCCTCACCCAGCTCTAGTTATTGAAGATGTGAGATTGGAATTTTGTTCAAAATCATTCCCTCTCTCCTCTGCCCCCTACCTCCCCTACCCTCATGTAAGATGTATACTCGCCCATGCTTTGACCTTGGGACGGTCATAGGCCATGCTTTAGCTAATGTTGATGAAGGGTAGTTGGAAGGCAGGCAGGCAGAGACAAGAGGCCCCCGCCCTAAGAGGAAACCACCCTTAAAAGGATTTTGCATCTCCCTGGAAGGAACCTTCCACCCTTTCACACAGGATAGGTAGGTGACAAAAGCCTTATTGGATGACAGGTGCAGGGAGGGTTAATCAGATTCAAACAGCCCGCCCACAAGCCCATAAAAACCCCTAGACTTGGAAACTCCAGTAGCACTCCTCTCGGGTCCCCTTTCTCCTTGGGATCTTTGTATTATCACTTTGCTGTCACTCAATAAACCTTGCTTTGCTGCCCACCACTCTGTCTGGTCTACCTCTTCACTTATTGAAGCGATGTGACCAAGAACCATGGGCACCGACAGAGAAAAGCATCCTGTAACAATGTGATATTAATGTTCATGACAAAAGCAGGGGCTTAAAATATGCCTGGGCAGGAGGCTTGCCCTCACTCATCTTGGCCAAGACCATGAGAAGAACATGCCTTAGGTGGTGCTCTGGGACAAGGAATCTGAGAAACAGGGACCAGACCTGGACCCAACCCACCACACAGACTCGGCCAGCCAACAGCAGGGCCATGGTAGTGGACCCACAGAGAGATGTAAGTGTTTATTGTTGAGTGCCACTGAGATACTGTGGCTATTATGTGGCAATTGTTGACTGGGATGTGAGGCTACCAATATTTACTCCCCAAACCTAATAATCATGAATGCCCAAATTGGATTAGGTAGTAGGCACTTTACAAATATTGCTTCATTTGATTTTCATAACAAATCTGGAGCTAGGCCTTATTTTTCCCATTGTATACATAAAACGATCACAGCCAAGAGAAATAAAGCAACTTGGCCCGAATCACAGAGGAGGAACAGAAGGGGATTAGAGTCCATCCTCCTCTCCCACCTTTCACGGCTCACGCTTACGGACTTGCTTAGATTGAATTAAACCTGAACTAAAGCTGTATCCATGCACAGCAGAGGGACAAAAACTGAACCCTTGACCCAGGGAGGGTCATTCATATGCACATTCACTCATTCAGTGTATGTTTAATGAGTATCTGCTATGTACCAGTGCATTGTGGAGATTTAATGAGAAGCATGATCAGTGCTGTCCCTGCCCTCACAGGGTCCACGCTCTTATCTTAATATAGATTTGTTTGTTAAACACATGCTTCAAGTTTTGTTTGTGGTGTAAGGATTATGGCCTCATTCTACAGTGTGTGTATAAACAAACTCTAGACAAAGGAAGCTCCCTGTATTAAACCGGGTTACTCTTAATGCAGTGACCACTAACTAGTTGGAATCCAAGTAACAACTAATCTCATGAATGTGTCTGTCCATCTACTAATGATAAACATGAGTTGTTGCTCCACAGAGCTGTCTTCCACGGTATGGGTCAGCGAGTTTGAGAAAAATAAATTTACTCCTACTGTTCTACAGGGAGGGGAAAAAAAAAGCGCGCAATGGGATATTATAATTCTTGTTAATAAACATTATTAAACCCAGATGATTTCTGAATTTTAGAATAAAAATAATTAATCTACTGAAAGAATGGTAAACCAGGAAAGATTAAAAATTATAATTAAAGAATGGGAATGACATTTGCTATCAGAGGCATCTCAGCAGACTATCTGAACAGTACACTAAGCAAGGTAAATTATTTCTAATGTAATAATGGTATTTACTCTAATACAATGGTGTACTAAAAATCTAATTGCAACCTGCCAAGGATTTAAAAAAACACAGTTATAATGTAAAAGTGCAGGAAGAATAGATATGATCTGTATTTTTAAAAGAACATGGTAATGTTACTATATGGTTCAATTTTCAGATATCAGGATTTAATATAATAAGAAAAGACAGAGAAAATGAAAATTAGGGAGACTTTTGAATAGGTGCTTTAAGAAGGGGATTTGCGACCAAATGGAAACAGGCTGATTTTGATTACACTTTAATACGAGATAAAGTAAAGATGAGGTAAATCCAAAGTAAAACATAATTATAAGTTTCTGCATAATCCCTGGCAAAAATATTAAAGATTAGATTCCAGAATTGTGTTAGTACCTCTATAAGACTTTTACCAATCACAGTTACGCACTGTACATTAAGCATTGTAAGAAAACAGATAAAATATATTCATAGATGGGACTAATCATAAAGGTATTAATAAGATATCTGGATTTTAAAGTTTTGTCTTCCTCTTTCTGAAATAGTAAAAAAATAAATTACAACTTTAAAAAGAAAATAATCCATATAAACACCAGAGTGGGAGTGAGGAGACAGAATGCTATGAATTCAGTTCTAAGTTAAAAAAAAAATAAGTGCAAAGTATTTTTCTATTAAGAAAGCATGAAAACACCATGTTTTATACTACCTCTTGATTTATTTTCACAGTATCTTGTGCATATGTTGACAAATTCCCATGGGAGCACATTTGGATGGGAAGACAGATAGTGAGTCAGGTAGGTTAATTAACCAAAACTTCAGACTAGTAGTCTCAGCTCCGCAATGGCTGAGAAAGATGGGCATTATTCATTCTAACAAAAATAACCCTCAGTGTGAACAGAAAAATCAACAGCCCTTAACTTGACGATAATCGATAGATGCAGTGCTACATACAGGACATATAGGTGAGAATTAGAGCTTCATTTCAGGCAATTATCTCAGATTTGGGAATATCTGATTACGAAGAATCTGAAATGGGCCAGGTGTTGATAGAAACTGTTCATGAAATGTGGCTACCATCCATTCTATACTCTAAGAAACCAACAGTGTGATGATAAACCTAGTGATTCGGGTGCCTTTTTGTCTGTCTACCTCCAACACAGAAGCAGGTGGACATACACAAAATAAGCTGAAAATAACTGAAAACCTTGATGAGTGATAAGACACCATTGCCAATGCTCAGTTGAATGTGCTTTTATGGATATATTTTGCAGGAATGGAGACAGAGAGAGAGAGAGAGGGAAGATATTCTTTTTGGAAATGGATGTGGACATTTTGCAAAAGAAATTTAAAAAACAAAAAACAGAAGGCACTGTAGGTAAGGAGGTATAAGTTAAAAATTGCATTCCTACAGTAGGTGATCTCTGAAGAAATTATTTAACCTTATTCACCTTATTCATAGCAAGGTATTTTTCTGGAATATGTAATTAAATAATGATAATATTAATTTCTTACACTTTATAAAGGAAAAGGATATGTTATGTTATTAAAATACTACTTTCCTGAATTCATTATTAAAGATAGTGACATCTGAGGTGTTTAGAGGACTAGACGACCTAATTATGGTTATGAATTTATTACATTATAGAAAAATGTATATTTTATTTCTGATTGTAATGGGCAATTTGGATAAGAAGAATCATAAAAAGAAAAAGTTGATGAATCTATAATCCTATCATACAGATTATGGGTGTTATGATTTTTACACATTTACTTCCAGTTATTATGCCTATCTCTTTAAAAAAATAACATATATATATACACACATATCATGTGTACAAATTTATGTTCTATTTTTCTTAATATCATATCAGAAAGATGTTCCTATATAATTAAATTTTTTAATAAAAACATTTTTAGTTGCTGTGTAATATTCCATTCCATAAATGAGCTGTACCTTTCATGTTCTATTTATTTATATACTTATTTGGGGCCATGAAGTGACTTCAGAATAAACATCTTGTATTTTGGGATATTTTCTTAGCAAAGATCTTTAGCACTGGAATTCCTGAGTCTAAAGCTAAATGTTTTATGTGATGCTAGGGCAGACATTGGCTCTCTGTTTGCCAGACTTGTTTGATTTTCCTCCTGGGCACAAAGAGCGAATACATTTCTCAGCCTCCCTTGCATTTAGTGCGAACTCAAGAAGAAATTCTTTCCACGGGAATATGGGCAGAAATGATGGAATGATGTACATTCCCAGTGTGGTCCGGGATCACCTCTCACACAATGCTCAAGCCTCTCTCCCCTCTTCTCCCGGCTGTATGTCAATGCAAGGTGAGTCTGAAAGGCAGTTGGGAGAGCAGAGCATCTGTCAGACTCTTTCTGAAGGACTGGGGGACAGAATACCCTTGATTTCCACTGCCTCTAATTGATACTGTATGTGAGAATAAAATCTATTATATTAAGTGACCAATATTTGGGGGGTATATTCATTTTAGTGTTAGCATAATCTTAACTGATGGGGATGTTGGCATTGGAGGTACAAGGTACAACTCTCTAATAAAACCCTAAAATATGTGCAATTGGCATTGGGGGGTGAGGTACCCATATCAGAAGATGGGATGGTATAGACCCATGTAATATAGCGATAAAATATGTATTAAGTCTGTTGCTGGCAATAGCTCGAGGGTAGATCAAGCACTCACTGTACCTGTAGCTCTAGGGGAAGAGACTGGAAAACAGAATTTTGTACTGTGTTGGTTTTTACTGGTTTCTACCAGGAGGATGTTAGAAGAAAAACATCAGTCTGTCAATAGCTAGATGATTTTCAGGTAGAAATAAAAAGAAATTTGGAGAGAAGAAATTTGGGGCATCAAAAAGTTGGAAAGCTAACTGTTTCTAAATCCCAAACAAGAGGAACTATGATTGAAAAGGCCTTTAAGTGATGGCCCAAGACCAGATTAAGGGCATAGTCTTCTTTCTCCGGACTCCCATATGATCTCAAGGATGCTGGCCTTAAGTTGTGTAAGTATGTGAGAAAGGCATGAAAGTGAGGAAGCAAGGAAAGGAATCAGGATTGATAACTATAATTAGGAAAGAATTTTGGGTGGGGTTCCTGGCATGTGGAACTGAGCGGAAGCAAATGGATTAGAAGCCTACTAAGTAAAAACATATTGCCAAAGAAATCATAAGCCTGGACTAAAAATGTCTTTGAATGCTTAAGCCTTAAAATCAGCTTGGACCCCCAAGCCTGCACGGGCAACCAATGAGCTGAAAAAACGGTTTGGTTCCCCTGGAGAAAGTCTCCATTCCCACTGTAAATATGACCAAGATGGAGATGGACCAGGAAAAACCTCCCAGAGGGCAAAACCAACAACCACGGATGCAGGCTTCTTAACAGAAAGCAGAATCAAGGTCAAGGCAAAGCACTTCACCCTAAAGGTGGGAGTTTTCAGAATTCTTGCCTAGCACAACTGCTATAGACTAATGACTCCTTTGTCCAGAATCTTCCCTTTTTTGAATAAAAGTTGGTTTTTTTGTTTTGTTTTGTTTTGTTTTTGTTTTTGTTTTTTGGTGTGAGGGGGTAATTATAAAAAATGCTGTTTGGCAACAAAAAGGAATGAAGAATGGATACATGCGACAAGATGGATGAACTATAAACACGTTATGCTAAGCAAAAGAAACCAGAGACAAAAGACCACATATTGTTTAATTCCATTTATATGACAAATGGAAAAAAGACGTATCTACTGAGGCAAAAAGTAGATTAGTGGTTGCCTGGTACTGGGTTGGGAGTGAGGAATGGTTACAAATGTGCATGAGGGGCCTTTGGGGAGTGCTGGAAATATTCTAAAGCTGGATTGTGGTAGAAGGTTATACAACTCTGTTAATTTAGTAAAAAAATTAACAGAATTGCGTACTTAAAACAAGTAAATTTTATGATATGTAAATATATTTCAATAAATTTTTTTGTTTGTTTTTAAACCTGCTGGTGAACACAGAGGAAAACAAGCACTTTCACACCATAGAGTGAAATTCTGCTTAACCTTTTTGGATACATCTAGTAACAGATATAAGAATTTGAAGTGTTTGTATACTCCTACCGGGCAATTCTACTCCTAGGAATTTACTCTAATTAAATAACTGAATACATGCTACAAGGTTGTTTCTTGCAATTGCTTACAATATTGAATGATTGAAATAATTTAAATGTCTATCAATAGGGGATAGGTTAAATACATTAGGCTATATCCAAACATTGAAATGGCCTATAAGTGTGATCTTACCATGGAAATCTTAATGTATTTATGTGGAAAACTATCCAACAACAACAAACATGAAGTTAAAGTATGGTGTTTATGGGTAAAATATGGGCCCATTTATGTTTATAAAAACATGGGAGTATAAGGGTGGAATATACCAACCTTCACTTTTCCTTAAAATATGTGAATTTTTTTCAGCCACCATATATTATCAAGACAATAGCAACAAAGACATGTACATCTTGGAAATAATCTGTCATGTTAAATTGAAATAAAAATCAGATTAAAATTTCATGTCTTTGATATGTTTGTATGAGTGGCCTTAATTTGATTAAATGCAGAGATATACCCCTCCAGTTGGAAAATAGTTAAATTTATGTTCATGTGTGTAACTCATTTGCTTTTAAGTAACCCATTTGACATATATTTTTATATTTTAATTTCTTTGACACTGATGAAGTAAATTTTATAATTCACCTTCATTTAATTTTTTCTGTGGACTGATTTTAATTAATAAGTAATACCATAAATCAAATCTGGTATGTATTCTGGAGATTTGACTCTGTGATACAATATATGGGTTCTTAGGGTCTTTTAACGAAACAAGCTAAAATAGTCAGATGTGGTTTGGAGTAGGGGTCACTGCTTCAGGTCTTACCCTTCACAATTACCTGAAAACAAACTGAAAAGAAAGTGTTTAGAGGTTAGATTCCTACCAGCAGGTAAAGGCAGAAAGAACCTGTAAATTTCCTTTAAATGCAGAAGTAAATATTTAAGGAATTTTTACATCAAATAGCCTGGAAGAAGTAAATGTGACTTGAATAGCTCTTTCTTACAGTATGTTACAAAAACATTTGCTTAAGAGATTTATATTTGTTGACAGGTGCTACGATCCAAAGTAAAGTATCTTTCTGTACATATATCAATCAAATCTAGCATGAAAATGAGTAAATATATCAGGTTGTGTATCAGAGTTTTCTGAACAGATTAAAGTCACTATTGGGGGCATATAAAAGAAAAAAAAATCATCCTCTTACAAGGCAATTATTTTCAGAGCTCCTCTGACATTAAGCAGTAGGGCTCAGGCTGTGTGTTAGAAAGTAGTAGTGCTTTGCAGTTTATTTCAAAAAGGAACAAAAATAGTATATCGGTAGGTAATCTAAGTTCCTGGTCATGTAGGTCTCAAAAGAAAACTGTGGTTTAAAATAATATAACCTGAATTGAGTAGTGTCTGACAGATGAGTAATTAGACATTGTTTGGAAACAATGAATATTCCTGACAATAAAAATAGGGTATGTAGATGTGAGGAACAGAGAAATATTTGGATATGAAGCACGGAACATTAAGTGCCTAAAAACAGAAAACACCGGGGCTACTTGAGAGATAAGGTACTGAACCTTTTGTTTTACTTAATATAAGAAACTACCATTCCTTGAATCTTTCTGTAAAAAGGAAGATTAAGGGCTTGTCTTGCAATTTACTCTGAAACTATCATGCATTTTTAAACAGACAGACAGTATTTAGAATTGTATCATCGTTTCCAACAGGTTACCATTTGCCCCTAGCACAAACATCGAATGGGATTGTCCTATCTTTGGACTGGACAGTATGTTGTGGCATCATATTCTTATTTCTTTAGATCAGATGCCATTTTTGAGCTTCAACTTTTAGACAGGAGACACATTTTCTTACGAGGAGATCCTAGAGTCCAGGGGCAGCCAAAGGGTTGGACATCTGCAGATCACCATTACTGCCCCTTCTCCCCAACATTTACTCACACCGCTTCTTCACTGTTATTTTGGCTTTGAGGGCAGAGGTTCAAAACTTTGGCTGCACACTGTAATCACCCGCAGAGGTTGAAAATTTTGTTAGCTGGCCTCATCACCAGCAAGTCAGTTGTAAGTGGCCTGAGGTGGGGCACGGGGACTCGAAGTCCCCATGTGATGTTAATGTGTGGGCGATATTGCAACCCATTGCTCTAGTCAGCAATCTTCAAAGTATGATCCTGTCAGGCAGCAGAGTGGGAAGCTCCATTCCAGGCCTCCTGAGTCAGAAACTCGTGGGGAGAATCTGTGTCCTTGCCTTTTTTTTAGCTCCTAACGACCAACAGCCTCTCTTGGCTTGTGGCTCCCTCCCCCATCTTCAAGGTCAGCAGTGTAGCACCTGTAAAGCTCTCTTGGATTTGGATCCTCTCTTTCTTCTGTCACATCTCCTTTCTGATCCCTGAGCCTCCCTCTTGAGAGGAGCTCTGTCATGACCCTGAACTCATCCAGATAATCCAGGAGAATCACCATCTCAAGCATCTTCCTATCTGTAAAGTCCTTCTTGCCATGCAAGAGTCACAGATTCTGGGGATTAGCATGTGGGCGTTTTGGAGGGGCCATTATTTATCCACCATACATATCAAGAGACAGAAGAAGGGGGGGAACATTTTCTGATAGGAGACCTTTGGAGACTAGACCGGTGGAGAGTTGAAAAGTAGCTTCTTGAGGAGAACTTGTGTGCTTAAAAATCACTCGAAAATCTGTAAAAAGTGCATGTTCCTGAGCCCTGTCCCCAAAGATTCTGACTCAGTAGTTTAGTTTGGGGATCTGCATTCTACATGTCAGCGCACTCACATCTCCCCTTCCCAGAGGTATTGGGGGCAGGTGATCCACAGACCACACCTGGAGAGACGGCCAGGGGGGAGGTGGTGAGAGCTCAGAGCCTGAGACCCTTCCGACAGCAGCATCATTAAGTACTCCAGTAAACAGTAGAATTACTGCGAGGAAATGTGAAAAATACAGTTTTCCTGAGCCCCATTCCAGGAGCTTATGATCCCAAAGGTCTGGAGAAGGCCTTCTAGGTAATTCTGACTGATCACAATTGCCCAGCCTCAGAAGAATTCCTCAGTGTTCTTGGAAGTTCTACTTGATCTGGCTCTATCCAGGATATCTCCTATTTTCCTATATTAAAAAAATGATTTTCCTCACTAATATTCTTTTTCTTTGTGACTGATTAAATGATGGATCGTGTTAATTCCTTATTTTGTGTCCCTGATGGCTTTCTCAGAGCCTGGCACACAATGGGTACCTCATAAATGTTTTTGGAATAAATCAGTGGTTCTCAGACTCTACCCTGTGTCACAATCACCTGGAGGGCTTGTTAAAACACGGATGGCTGAGCTCTGCCCCCAGAGCTTCTGACTCAGTAGGCTTGGGTTGGGCCTCAGAATGTGCATTTAAAACAAGACCCCAGATGAAGCTGGTGCATCTGGCTGGGGGAATCACACTTGGAGATCATTGGAATATATAGAGTTTGAATTGTTAAAGTTCTAATTCTTTTATAACAAAATGAAAATTTTTATATGTGGTTGAGAGATTTAAAACTTCCCAGTTTTTGAATTGTCCTTTTTTCATTATTTCTATTTTTTCCCTTAAAAATTTTTATCCTCTAGAAATTGAAAAAGAAAATCATATTTCCCCAGTAATAGCTGTCCTATAATGTTTTATTGTTTATTTCTTTTCTATATGTGAATTCTCTAGTGACAAAACAATTGAAAATATTTAGGGGACTTCCTATTGGTAAAGAATGTTTTTAAACTGGTATCTTCAGCATTGTGGATACATAATCTAGCTGTAAATTATCTTTTAGCCTGAAACTTTCGTTTGATTTGCATTTTTGCTTGGTTGGTTCTTTGATTTTTTTTTTTTGTCATAGTTCTCAAAGGGGGTGAAAACATAAAGGAAAATAGTCACATACACATTATGAGACCAGTTCCCATTAGAAACACAAGACAGTTAAGAAAGATAAGTCTTACTGAGCCATTTGTCCAATCTGCAAGTATACACTGAGACCTCGCAGCGTATACTTTTTATTATAGAAACATAAAATTCATCCAGTATATGTTTTTCAGGAAATTTTATTTCTTCAGAAGAAAGCTGACTTTTCCCTCTGTATTTATCCAGCTAGAAATCAGACATAGGGGATTGATAGCCCTTATATATACGTCTTCAACCTAAGAAATACTTCTTATGATTTAAAGGTAGCTTTCCTTATTCATACCAAATTATAACAGTATGCTTTCCTCATAAAACACTCCTTGAAGGGTGCAGCAGCCTTGCAGGCAGGCTTATGCCTTTGAATCTGGGTGTAGTAAGTTTTTGGTGGTGAAGTAATAAAAGGTATTGATTTTATTTATTGTACTCTCATGAAAAGGCTGTATAACTGGATTGATGGAATGGAGGATTACTAAAAATATTTTTATAAGGCTGGGAAATTTTAATCTTGTAGATACGGCTGAATTTGACCATAATGTTGGGCTGAAAGGAGGCATCTTGTAAACAAACTTATGCAATGAAGTACCCTTGCGTGGCTGTTAGGTGTCAGTACATTTTTATTGAGTGCGTACCATATTTTCAGCACTCTGTTAAATCACTTTCTATCTTTTTTTTTTTTTTGACAGAGAAAGACACAGCGAGAGCAGGAACACAAGCAGGGGGGGTGGGAGAGGGAGTGGGAGACGGAGAAGCAGGCTTTCCTGCTGAGCAGGGAGTCCGATGCAGGGCTTGATCCCAGGACCCTGAGATCATGACCTGAGCCCAAGGCAGACACTTAACGACTGAGCCACCCAGGCGCCCCTCATTTTCTATCTTGCAAGGGTTTTTTTTTTTTTTTTTTTTGCCTTTTGCATACCTTTAAGAGATACAAGTTGGCAAAAAAAATTGGTAAAAATATTTTTTATCATCACCCAAAGTAGGTATATTCGAGTTAGAAATTTTAAGATATAATTTGCATACAATGAAAAGCACAGATTATAAATGTGCAATTGGATAGATTTTGACAGAGGCATACATTCCTGTACACACCCTTGATGAGCAAGTTACAGACGTTTTCATCACCAAGAGGTTCCCCCCAAATGCCTTCCCAATCAATCTCTCTCCCTCCCACAAATAATCACTGATCTGATTTCTGTCTATTCACTCTTTTGGTGTCTGGCTTCTTTCACTCAGGCACCGTCAGTGCTTTTGAGATTCGCCCCTAACATATGTGTATAAGCAGTTACTTCCTTTCTCTTGCTGAGTAGTACTCATTGTATGAGGCATGGGCATCACGGACAGGATCTGAGGACTAGCCTTTATTTCCTCCACTCCTCCCACGTTGAAACCACTTCTCCTTGAAGTGCAAGCCTTGGACTTCCTTTATCAGTATCACTAGGGCCCCACTATCATTTGACTGTATTAGATCCGAATTTAAATACAGGGTAGAGGACCTAGTATTTCTAGCTAGCTCTGGAATGGTGATTACATTAGTGATTGACATTATTGCTTTAAGCAAATATTCTGTGAACATAAGGGGTTAAGGAAAGGGCTAGAAAAATAGGAAACAGAGTGGCCAAATTGTTCCCAGTAATTCATGTTGATGGATTGCGTGCCATATTTCCAAGAAAACCTCGGGCTGCAGACAGGTGAGGCGCCAGGAGCAGGAGTCCTGGGGGCCAGGCCTAATTAATTAGACAGGAGCTATAGGAGCTGGAGAACTGGACCGGAGCAGCTTACCTCTCCTTTTCTGAGCAGGAAAGGACAGATTTGGGCAAAACAGAAGAGGAAAAGGAGAAGGGAAGAAAGCGAGACTGTTAGTTTGTGGTGTCTCAAAGGGAGAGAAAACAGATTTCAGTTAACCTGAAGAACCAAAACCCCTTCTTTGCTTTTAAAACCTGATCATTCTCCTCCCACATGCTGCCTCCCCGAGGGCTGCCCGCCTCACCTTTGTTTTCCTTGTGGTTGCCTCCCAGCAGAAATGTGAGTACAGCTCAAAAAGCAAGCTTATCAGGACTCCCGAATCATAGGTTGAAAGACACAGCCGGAAGAAAGAGGACCTTTTCTCTCCTGGAAAGCGATAAGGCGCTTAAATACCAACGTGGTAAGAACGAGATAAATAATAGCAACAAGACCTGTGATGCACTCAAAAATGTCAGGCTGGTGCCACATGCTGTCCAATGGAATGTTCTGAATGATCTCAGGGCTGGGAGGGAGAATATACTTTTCATTTATACGATTTATTCTTTTCAAGTGCCTAACGGCTACGAAACCCTCCCATCGCTGCGGTGAAGTGTCCGGCAGTCTCAGGCTTGCAGTTGCTGACAAGACACTGCGCACCGATAAACGGGAGCCTCGCATTTCACCAGTCTTGGCTCCGAGAGCCTGGGGGCCTATCTCCCCGGCTGACGTCACCCAGCAGTCCCGGAGGGCGGGGCTCAGACCGAAGGTCTCTGGCTCCGCTCTATCAACAGGCCAATGCATCCCCACTCTACTCTTCTTGGGCCTTTACTCCTCTCTTCTTAGGGCGGGGCTGGAGGGGAGACAGGGTAACTGAAGCCGGTCTGACCATTAACCTCCTAGACCTTTCCTTTTCCTCGAATGAGAAGCTTTGGCCTATACTTAGGTCCGTTGGGTATTTTGGAACATAAGGTATATTTCCTATCGTTACTGGAATATCGTCTCACAAAAAGACAAAGAAATCTTCACCTTCATTTGGTGCCTGATTGTTAGTAATAATATTACTATATTTCATTATACTATATTATATTGATATCTTAAAGTTATTATAGTATACTTATAAATAAGTATGTTAACACTGTAATGATGTTAATAATGTTGGTCAGAACCATCATTTTCACTAAGAGAAGGAAGCTATAAATATAAAACTAAAAAAACCCCCCAAATTTCCAAAAATTTTATTTATTTATTTTTTAAATTCAAGTACAATCAACACACAGTGTTGTATTAGTTTTAGGTGTATGATATAATGATTCGACAATTACCGGTAGGTTATTTTGATTAAGTTTAAACTACTTGAATATTTGAAATTTGAATTTGATATATCTAATATTCAAATATATTTGAACCGTGAATATGAATTTGTTAAAATTTAAAATGTTAAAATACCTCAGTTCTGACCACAGAAAAGCCCCAGTAGCAATGACAACCCAGTAATAAAGAGAATGTTAGCACCAAACAGTGGTCTCTGACTGCCATTCCCCACTAAAGGAACCAGGGATTCTTGGAGAGATCTGGTTCCAGGTTTGGAGTGGCAAATGACCAACCGAACGAGATCATTTTGTTATGCTGGCTAAAGGTGGACAATTTTACTATCAACAAGAAAAGTGATGGCAGTTTATTGAAACAATATAACTAAATAAATATGCCTGAATTTATAATGATACTCAAAAGAGAAAGGCGAAGTAACAAACATAATTCATTTATCACTATTGGAGGTAGTCTATTAACTTGTCCTCCGAAAATTAGTAATTAATGGGAAAAATAAGTCTTGATCTGCTTTTCATGTGAAAACTCTATTTTAAAAATGTTAAAATATAGCCCTAGTTAATGAGGGAAAGTGTTCTTACACAAGTATTCTAGCTAGTAAATGTAGAAGAAATGATAAAATTAGAAAAATTCACCATTTTACACCTAATGAAATAACCGATTCAAGTAATAAACATTCATGGAAGCTAAAACTAAGAAGCAAAATATTACTGAGGAACTGGATATTATTCCATGAGAGCCAAAATGTCACTCCACAACTTTACGACTAGGAATCAGGCAGTCATCTTCTGGATCTACTGATCAATCAGCATCATTAAAGGCAGGGCAAATAGATACTATGTATTTCCTGGTGTGATGTCATAAGAAGTGCAGAGGAGTACCTGTGAGATAGCCATGGCAAAAATGTTAGCCCTGAATCTAATCAAGCCTGTATATCTAACTTCCGGGTTACAGAAACACTGGAGATGGGAACCATGTTGAAAAAATCATCAGAGTCCAGAATGTTATGGAATAAGTGACCCAGTCTCCTTAAGAAGGCAATGCTTGAGAAGAGGGTGAGAGTGGAGATTAACATGCACATAAAAAGAGTCATGAAAGACATATCAATCTCAACAGCAGCAGCAACAAAATTCCCCCGTTAGTTCGTTGTATATCTTGAATTTTCACATGTATTTTGGCACAGGACTGTGGTTGGCCTGTTGACTGATGTAGGGCTTCTTCCAACCTCTTGTGGAGGATGTCGCTGGCTGGGGATTCCTGCATCCCTTCCCAAATTCTCTGCCCTCCCCTTCCCTCTACCACTGAAATCCAGAGGACATAAGTTCATGAAACTAATAGCAAGTAGAGGGGCATAAACAGACAGAAAGAGTTCTTACTAAAAATGGAGCATATCTGAGGCAGTCAAGGATTCTGCGGGGGTCGCAGAGTCCAATGCTGTAATAAAAACCAGATAATTTTGTGACCAATAATAACAGTTATAGTTACATATGCTGAGATAAAAGTAGCCAAATCTCAGGCTGCATGGTAGAAATCATTGTGCATTGTGCAGGACTGTGCTGTGGGCATCTAAAAAGAAATGTTCCCTGAACTGTGTGTAGAATATCAATAGTCTGTTAGAGCTCTCTTAAGTATCAAATATAGGTAGCTCTAACGCCAACAGTGGTCCAAAATACAAACCCCATTTAATCAGGTTCCTCTGTTTAAAATTCAGAACATGTTTATGTACATGTACATGAGTGTGTGTGGGTTTATGTGTATCTGGTTTTATTTAACTTGTAGTCATTCACACTGACAGAATTATCTGACATCTTTTTAACAATTTTAATTGGGTGAATTTCTTAGTGAATCACAGCTAGATGCTGAACAATTCTAAGTTAGTGGCAGAGACTAAATATCTTTAAAAAGGAATATTAGGGTATAAAATAAACTTAATTATGTAACACACCATAGTCTACCTAGATTAGTGATGGTTTCCATTATTTATCTATTTATTTTGTTCGCAGATTTCTTTGAGAAGCTTCTTAATATTTAGGATTCCCTTCAGAGAAAGACATAAACATGAAAAACTAGTCAGCAATTTCAGAGGATTCTCCTGGACTCCCCCACAGTGGCAGATTTCATCTTCCAAAGATGGCCACAATAATAGTTTCCATCCCACGTGCTTCTCTGCAATGTGACTTGCTGCTCCCTAATCAAGAGGTCAGCATCTGATTCTTCTCCACTTGCTTCTGGGAAGGCCTGAGTGATTTGCTGAAACAAAAGAATGAAGAAGAAATATTCTGGAACTTCTGAGATTAGATCATAAGAGCCTTACAGCTACCACCTAGGACTTTGGAACACTCCCTCTTGGGATACACCCTCTCAGGACACTCCATCTGTGAGTGTAACCACCATGCTGTGGGGGTCACAAAGTATAAGGAGAGACCACATTTGGCCACTCAGTTTGACACATTCAGCTGGGCTCATAACCAACAACTACACCAACTGCCGATCCTGTGAGGGAGCCATCTTGGACACTCAACCCAGTTGAACTCTCAGAAGATTCAGCCTCAGCTAATATCTGAGTCTATTTATCTTTCTCACTGAGCTGTTTGAATGTCTTGAAATCACATTTGCAGTGGACTTACTGTCTAATATTGTGAAAGTTACTTGGTGCCTACAGGAGAAGCACCATGAGAGAGCTGCTCACCTGAGCCCAGCCGACCCACAGAAGCATCAGTGATGATAACAAATTGTTGTTTTAAGCCGCTGTGTTTTGGAGTGATTTGTTACACAGCAATAGATAACTATAACACCCACCTACCCCTGTTGAGAACCACTGCTCTTAATGATTCACTGGGAAAAGGAGATCAAGGTAGTAGATTGTAGTTAAAAATTCTTAGATCCAATAATTTACTAGCTGTATATTTGTATGTCTTATAAAAATCACTAAATTTTTGCAACCTTTAGATATGTTCTGATTTGAGTGGTTTGGTTTTTTATTTCATTTACAAATCAACAAGGGTACAACTGGCTATTCAGAGGGGTTTCCTACCACAACCAGTAATTCTTATATAGTGTTTGGTATCCTTCTATATTGGATTTGAATGGTTCTCACATTCAATTTCTCCTCCCTTCTTCTCTTTCCCCCTCTTCTCTTCTTGTGCCCTCTCATGGCTACCCACCCATGTATATGTGGTCACTATATCAAATCCTCATATCCCCAACCAACCGCCTACCCCTGACACTTTGATTTTTAATGCCAGATAACATTGAGAAGAAAAACCTTCTGAAAATAATTGTTTCTGTGCTTTGACCCAGAAATTCGACTTTTAGGTGTTTTTTTTTTTCCTTAACAATGAATGGTTAATTCAGATAAAAATTTAGCCACAAGGATGTTTGTCACTGTATCACATATAATAGGAGAAAATTGGAAATAATCCAAAGGCACATTAATAAGAGACTTAATAAATAATGGCATTCCTATGCTACAGAATACTATGCAACAGTTAAAATGAGATAAAACTATATTGACATGGCAAGATGTTCAGGATATTAGCAGATGTGATGTGAGTAAGGTTTTAAATGTGCTTGCAGAGTTTGGCCTGGCTTTTGGAGCATCTGTGATGTGCCATGAGGTAGCAGCCATCTGTCCAGTTGATTACTGGTCCCAGAGTGAGGGACATGAAGAGCAGACCTGAACTTGAAGCAGTCAACTCGGCCAGTGCACAGACCAATGAATAAGAAATGAATGTTTGCTGCTGAGAGTCATTGAGGTTTGTGGCTTGCTTGTGATGTGAAAATCTGACTAATACTGTCTGATTCATTACTCATTAGTTATGGTGATGTTTGTGTAGCTCTCCTATGCTAAAAATACAGAAACAGGAAATCTCATTAGATGTAGAAAGAAGTGATATGGATTACCCTAGGTAACCAGTAAATATAATATATTTATACTGCTTTATGAGGATAGTCATAAATTTGAGAGGAGTCTATTTATCTTTCTCACTGAGCTGTTCAAATGCCTTGAAATCACATTTGCGGTGGACTTATTTCTAATATTGTGAAAGCTACTTGGTTGATGTTAAAATGAATGAGCCAGACTTCTATGCTTCTCGCTTCCTTTACTATTCTCGTCTGACCTATGGTGTCACATGCGATTGTATGCATTTCTGTATGTGATTTCCAAGTCTTGAAATGCAAATATATTTTTACCTATAAAATGGGAATCTTTTGTTGATGTAAAATGTTGCTGTGGTGAGTATTCTACACCTATTATACACTCGGTTCCATTTTCCGTAAGTACTTAGAATCTGGTTCTATTAGTGAAGGTGTATCATTTCCTTAAAGCAAGGTTCTTAACAATGGCACTTTTGACATTTTGGGCCAGATGATTACTTGTGGGCAGCCGTCCTGTGTATTTTACTGTTTTGGCGGCCTCCCTGGCCTTTAGACACACTAGACGCTAAGAGTAACACACCAGATCCCTGCGTCCCTGCCCGCCACCATCTGCAGTTATGGACAATCAAAAATGTCTTCCGACATTTCTGTATGTTTTCTGGGAGGCAAAATCATCCAGATGAGAACGACTGCCTTTAACAAGTGAATTTTAATGGTTTTCATACCTGGTTACACATTAGAATAATCTAGTAAGCTTTTAAAAAATATCTTATTTTGAAATAATTTTAAAATTACTGAAAAATTCAATAATAGTACAAAGAACTCTTTTGTACCATTTGTTTATAATATAAAATATTATATATGGAGTATAATATAATATTTTCCAGATGTACTTTTTCATTCTTTTTCTACCTGTATGCATAGGTACTTTTTTTCTGGATCATTTGGGAATAAGTTGCAGACAGTATGATCCCGTACCCCTTAATATTCAGTGTTTATTTCCTAGAAACAAGGATATTCTTTCACATAATAATGGTTTGAGTAACAAAATTGGGAACTTTAAGATTAATACAATATTATTATCCAATCCACAGTCTAATATTCAAGCTTTGCCAGTTATCCCCCCAATGACTATTTTTTCACAGACCAGTTTCCAGTGAAGGACACTTATTGTATTTTGTTGTCATATTTCTTTAGTCTCCTTTAATCTAGAGCAGTTCCTCAGCCTTTCATTGGTTTTTTATAACCCCAACATTTTTCAAGAGTACAGATGACTTTTTTTGGAGAATGGCTCTCAATTTGGATGTGACCACTATTTCCTTATAGTTGGATTCAGGTTGTGCAGTTTTGGCAGGAACATTATGTGAGTGATGCTGTGAGCTTCTCAGTGCATCTCATCAAGAACCACATGATGTAGGTTAAGTCTTTTATTGGTGATATTAACACTGATCATTTGGTTAAGGTGGTATATTTTTTCCTAGGGGGCTACCATAACAAATCCTGCAAATTGTGTGGCTCAAAACAGAAAGTTTTCTCTCACAGTGAGGAGGCCAGAGTCCAAAATCAAGATGTTTGTCAGGACTGTACTCCCTCTGGAGAGTCTAAGGTATAATCCTTCCTTGCATCTTCTGGCTTCTGGTAGCTGTTGGCATTTCTCATAGCTTCTCTGCCTCTGGCTTCACATGGCCTTCTGCTCCTTCTCTCTGTCCACTGCCTTCTCTTCTGTCTCTTGTAAGGGCACTTGTCATTGGATTAAGACCCAAGTAATTCAGGATGATTTCATTAAATCTTCAACTTGATATCTGCAAAGACCCTTTTTCCAAATAAGGTCACATTCACAGATCCTGGGGGTTGGGACATAAACATATCTTTTAGGGGCCACCACTCAAGCCAGTACAGGTGGTTCCTGCCAGACTTTTCACTGTAAATTTATTCTTTTCCCTTTATCATTAGGATGTAATTTATGGGGGGATACTTTGAGATGATGTAACTATTCTTTTTATTCCTCATCAAACTCTTACCTATTGGTTTAGCATCTATTGATTATTCTAATTTCATTATTGATTTTATAATTTCATCTATTGATTTTATAATTTCATTATTCCTTCCACATTTATTAGTTGACATTCTTTTATAAGAGCTTTTCCTTCCTTCTTCCTCCTTCCTTACTCTCTCCTCTGAATATGTCAATATAGACTTATTTTATTCAATGGATTATAATCTATTATTATTGTTTTATTTTCATATTCAAATTTTCCCAGATGTGGCCAGCAAGAGACCTGTCAAGCAGAGTTCTGCATTCTTTGACATGACCTCCATCGTTCTTTGGGCAATTTTCTACTTTCTGGCACAAGAAAAAGTTCTGAATTCATCTTATATTTTCCCTACCCCAGCCCTGGGATCAGTCCTTTCACCAAGGATCCTTGGTTTCTCTTAGTGGGGAATGATATTTAGAAATAAAAATCTAGGTGTTTGAGAAATTTTTCTAAATATTGTGTGTCCATTTTATTGGCAAAAAAATAAAAATTATAATGAAAAATAAATCTGACCATAACAACTGTTGAAGAGGATAAAGATCTACAGAGATCAATCCTAGTGGGAATGAAAATGATGTATCTACTTGAAAAAGTTTAATGCAACACTTTGACATGGTCTCATAATTATGAACTTACTCGTATTCTTCTTGCTAGCAATATAACTGAAAGGTATCTACTCAAGGGAAATTATTTCTTATGTGCTCCATGAGATGTGTGCAAGGATGTTCCTAGCTCAGTACTCTCAGAAACAAACTCCTTTCTAATGTAATCTGTCTTGGTCTCTGAGGTGCAAGGGGGTGCTTTGTCCTCACCCTCATATTTTAGGATTCTCTCAGTGGTGTCTTAATACTTGAACAGATGTTAGTTAGTTAGTTGTTCTTGTGAGGGGGAGAGAAGTCAGGAACAACCTACATTGCCATCTTGGTGATGTCACTTCCTGAGAAGCTTTTTAAATAAAAAAAAATTTGAGCCCTACTTCCGGAGACTGTAAGTCACAAGTGTGTGTGTGTGTGTGTGTGTGTGTGTGTGTGTGTAAGCTTTCAGGTAATTCTGTTGCATAGCAGTGTGTAGGGGCTACTGCCCTATTGCATTTAAACCATGATTTAGTTTATACTACATTTTTCAAAGCATGTTTTTTTATCTAAAGGAATAAATAATTGCCTTATACCTTAATTACTGGATACCAGAAGCCTAAGCAAGATAAAACCCATAATCTGAAAAAACATGCTAGATATCAGATGTCAGAGATAAATGTCTAAGGTAGAAAATGTGTTCCATAATGTAAAATAATTATTGATTACAAAATCAAGTCAACTTAGATTCATGTCTAGATATAATTACATTCTCAAGGAATAAAGTGGAAATTTTACTTTTAAGTTGCATTCCTCTGACTATAATCTCTCTCTCTCTCTCTCTCTCTCACACACACACACACACACACACACACACACACACACAAGAATACATCACTTTATTGGAAGGGGTTTGGGGAACACAGGAGTTTTCACAATGGAATAGAAAAATCATCTATTTCAATATCCATTGCTTGGCTATCTTCAATAATAGATAACTCAGAGAAGGAACAAAATTACTTCAGTGAAGCCAACTCTACTGTTGAATAGCTTTATCACATTTTGGTATTGAACGTGAGAAAGCATTTTTCCCATATGAAATTTTGGATTAATCTTTTTTTAGTTCTTAAAAAAGAAAGAACATTCCAAGGAACTAACATTTATATCTTGAGGAAGAATTTCTTGTTCTATCTACAGATAATTAGTATATATACTGAAACTTTAGGTAACTTTGTCTTGGTAAAAAGGAATACAATGTACCTCCTCTTTCAGATGGTCTTTCTTCCTCCCTGAAAATCGCTCAGATAAATTCCAAGAAAATCCCTCATGGGAGTAAGAATTATCATTCTTATTATCAACAAATAATAATAGTTATCATTTTTGAGTATAGCAGTCTCTCCTTTTCCACAGGTTTTCTGTGGTTTCAGCTCCCCACAGTCAACCTCAGCCCAGAAGCAGACAGTCCTCTTTCTGACATGTCATGAGGTCGGTGGTAGCCTGACGCAGCGTCACAGCACCTACATCGTTCCCCTCGCTTCATCTTATCATGTAGGCATTTTATCATCTCACATCATCCCAAGAAGGGTGAGTACAGTACAAAAAGATATTTTAAGAGAGAGACCACATGCACATAACTTTTATTACAGTATATTGTTATAATTGTCCTACTTTATTAGTTATCATTGTTAATATCTTACTGTGTACCATTTAGAAAGTGAACTTTATCATAAGTATGTATGTATAAGTAAGTATGTATAGGAAAAAACCTAGTATATATAGGGTTTGGTTCTATCCTTCATTTCAGGTATCCACTGGGGGCCTTGGAATGCATGCCTGGGGTTAAGGGGGGACTACTGCATGTATGAGGAGTTTTACATATCAACTCCGTTTTGCAAATAAAGAGAATAAGTGCAGAGAAGTGAAATGACTTATCCAACTTCATGTAGCTGGGAAATGGCTAAGCTAAGACTCAAGCCAAGTCAAGGTAGGCTAGGTTATGTTCAGTAACAAGCAACCCCCAAATCTCAGCAGCGGATGTTAACAAAGGTGGTGCTCATGCTACATGCGCAGTCTGGGTTGTCTGTGGCTCGATTCAGTTTCATCTTTATTCTTGAACCCAAGCTGACATTGAAGCCTCTTTTTGGCATATTGCCAGAGATTGCAGCAGAGGGGAAAGGGAGCATGGCAAACCACACCCTGACTCTGAAACGCTTCTACCTGACAGAAGGAACAAAATGGCTTCAGTGAAGCCAACTGTAGAGTTCAACAACTATGTCACGTCTTGGTATTGAACATTGGCATTTTACATTTCAATAGCCAGTGCAGTTATGGTTCAACCCGATGTCAGTGAGGTGGGGAAGTATAATCCTCCCACACGGAGAGACAGCAAATCTCTGTGAAGCAATCAGCCTACCACAGATGGGTGCGTGGCTGGCATAATTTAACTGTAAGCCTGTGTAGCAGTCACCTGGGCTCTGCAACTGGTCCATACTGGTCCAATCAGAGTGAAGCAAAGATTGTTGTTGGATAACTGGGGGAAAAGTTGACCTTCCTCTTTCTTTAAAATGGAGCTGTTGCAGCCATTTTTCTGCCACAAGGGGGGAAGTATGACAAAAAGGCTGATACATGCAGGAAGGCAGAGTCAAGAGTAACGGGGCCCCAGCACCAAGGATTCTATGCATCTCTGGAACAGTTCACCCTGTGGCTGGACTATCTTCTGAACTTTTTTTTTTTTTGGTTTGTTTTACAAAGACAGAGAGAGGGAGAGCACAAGTAGGAAGAGAGGCAAGCAGAGGGTGAGGGAGAGGCAGGCTCCCCGCTGAGCAGGGAGCCCAATGCGGGGCCCGATCGCAGGACCCCAGGATCATGACCTGAGCCAAAGGCAGATGCTTAACCGACTGAGCCACCCAGGTGCCCCATCTTCTGAACTTTTTAATGACAAATTCCAATAAATACCCTAGGTTAAACCAGTTTGAATAAGACCTTTTATTACTTCTATTTATAACTAATAATATTAAAATCCACGGCCTAGCACAGTCTTAAACTGTCTTGGACAAGGCATGCATGTATGTATGTATGTATGTATAATATGCTCAATTTTGTGTAAAAACAATGTAGTAACATTGTGAAAATTTTGAAAAATGAGAAGGAAGTGGCATATAATCATACACCCCAAAATGTCAACTATTATCCGCGTTTGCACATGTCTTTCCAGTACTCCTCCATCCTGCCATGCGCATTTATTTTTATACAGGTTATGTCAAGCCATCCAAATAATTTTGTATCCTGACCTTTTCACTTAAACAGTCCCGTAAATTCTTTTCCCGTATTGCTACATAATATTATACAGATCACTGAAATAGCTGCAGAATGTTCTAGATATAATACAATGTCGATAAAAATTTCCCCAGTTTTGGACATTTAGGTTGCTTCCAGTTTTTTACTTTATAGGTAACAGTGCCATGCATATATAAATATATGTACATGGAGGAACATGGGAAGGACATATACAAAACATCATACCAGTGGATGCTTTTGTTAAGGCCTCTGTGCCTCCTGGACCATAAGGTGATCAAACTCCCAGAATTAGGCAGGGGCCGGGCCCTGCCTGCTGCATGTCATTGTTGTAGATAGCTATGTATGCAAATCTGGTGTTATTTATTGTGCTAGGTTAAAAAAAAAATGGAATAAGTATCTTGAGGTTTTTGCTAGAATAAATAGTTATGATTTGAGATAACATTTGGAATAACTGGTTAAAACTCAGGAGATAACTTCTAGGTGGAAGCTAGCAGGGAGACATGCAAACATATTAGTAATCCCAAGTCCAAAAGGAAACGCTACAGAGGTATATTAATAAAGATTACAAGATTTTGTACTGAGATCCTCTACTCGATCTGCTTTTTTTAAATTTAAAGATTTTATTTATTTATTTGAGAAAGAGAGCACATGTGAGCAGTGGGGAGAGGCAGAGGGAGAAGCAGACTCCCCACTGAGCAGAGAGCCCAATGTGGGGCTCGATCCCAGAACCCTGAGATCATGACCTGAACCCAAGGCAGACACTTAACCGACTGAACCACCCAGGCGCCCTGTGGATCTGCTTTTTTGTACTGAGATCCTCCACTGAACTGCTCAAGCAAATGTGTTTGGCCACTGTCCTTGGAAGAGGATATGCTGAAAGAGGGCAACTCTTTACTATCCCCTTAGAGTCTGTCTACTGCCCTGCTGGGGTCAGATGGCTCTGCTGGCCTGGCTTGCTCCCTGGCTTCCCATGGCTGTCCATCTCTGGCCCAGGATCCCTCAGTAACTCCACGGCTTGAGCACTTTCCAGTGAACTTAGATAATGTCCCTTGCTAGCTTGAGATTCATTTAGATTTATGTCTATTTGCTATAAATAATTAAAAGGGGCCTGATGTGGTTATTCAAGAGTAGTGTCCAGGCACTTTTCCAAATCTCTTTCTCTTTCTCAGCCTCATTTAGGAACTGCAAAACTGGCAAACTCTTGATTGGACGTCCTGTTCTTTGGCCCTGCTAACCTTGGTCTCTGCAGGTACAGGGCTGCAGCTGGAGATCTTGACATCTGTTTCTCAACCCAGGTCCCAAACACAATTCCTTGACAACTATATTAGCAAAAGCATTTAACCTGTACTCACAAGAGCATTAAAAGCAGAGCCAGTTTGTTGAGTGGGTCTGATTTCCCAAATGAGGGAATCCTTCTTTGGCAGAGTGTGGGCTGGCTCTAGACAAAGAGGTTTCTTGTCATGGAGCCTGAAGGGTGTATAGTAGTAACTTCTGAGGAGAGAGTAAGAAAATCTACATATTTGAAACAAACCTAGTAGGAGAGTATCTCCTAAGGGTGAAGTTAGTCAAGCAGAGGCTGACCGGGAGAGGCTATGGCATCTCCTCAGACACAGTGTGAATGTAGATGGACCTAGAAGTGAGATCTGTAGCTTCCAGGAATTGGGGGGGGGGGGGGTGTGGCAGGAAGGAGATGAGGACTACCAATAAAAATTAGGCCCCAGAAGACAGACAAATGCAATCCCTACTTGCAACCCTCATGTATTCACTGCATAAATGAGCAACTGGTAAAATCACTTGACTGTAATGACTAATTTTTAACACCTATCTTTGGCTAAATTCCATTCAAAGAATACAGAGATATACCAATGTATCTTTTTATTATAAACTTTAAAATGTTTTAATTTTCAACCAGTGGTTTTAGTATTATTTTAGGCCATGCCTTAGAATCTCATTTTATAGCACTTTTCTTCCCCCAAACTCCAGTATAATGCCCAGAATATCCCCTGGAATTCAAATTCGGTGTTATGCCAAAGCCTGCTATAGGATTTCATTTTGATACTTGATCCTGAATATCAGATGTAGATCGACGTATCCTCTTAGTTTCCAACAAATGCCCAACCCGCAAAGCAGCACCACACATGTGACTTGTTTATAACAGCTTTGCTCCTCAGGCTCTTTTAGGTCCCCAGAAGGTAAGCTCCCCGAGGGCAGGCCAAGCCTGGAGCATTTGCGTTCACTGGCTTCTCATGCTGGGTAAGCACCATGCTCACTCAACAAATAATAAGCGCTAATGGATTTCCTGTATCCTTAGAAGTGTATTTACCGGAAAAAAAAAAGAAGAGGGAAAGAGAAAAATTTTAAGTAGAAGCAGAATAAAGAAAATAAATATTATAGGATAAGACAACCTGAGTGAGTTCTCCATTTAGGGAAATATGTGCTTAGCACATAAACAAGGTAGGCAGCTGTTTAAAAAGAGAGAAGTAGAAAAGTCTGTAGCATGTTTTCTCTTTTCAGAATTCCCCAACTGCAATATATTACTTCAGATTTTCTTGAGGGTTTTTCTCTGTACTCTCCAATTACCCTGTGAGTACCATCACCAAAGGATGAATCTGGCACTTCTGCTTTCTCAAATAGCCCTGGTACCACATGGAGATGAAATTCTCTGGCTTTCAGTTTCCATTTGGTAATAGCCCCACGCACATCAAGTCTGACAGGCCGTTTATTGCTTTTGGCAGCAGAGTGAGGTCTGTGAGCAAGAATGGCCAATGAGGGAAACTCCACAGAAGAATTTGGAGAAGAGCAGCCTGGCCTCCTTGTGAAAGAGGAGGTAAGGGATCAGGAGCTCTGGATGCTTGCTAAGGAGGATGGCAACCGAGAGAGCTATTGCTAAGCCACGGGAAAACTTCTGGCATGCTCCCTCCCCCAGAAAATGGAGGGGAGCCCATTGCTCTCCTCCTGCATCCCTTAGGTCCTCAACCCCATTGCTTGCTCAACAAATATTCTGTGAAGAGAAAGGGCAGACCTTTAGCATCACCAAGAATAACAGTGCATGGAGAAAAGCAGTCCTATCACATAAAATTACTCAGGGAGCAGAGTCTGAGGTCTTCAGTGGTATTTCTGAATGAAAAGTTTACTTTAAGGTGGAAATATACTTGGCATCTTTAATCAGTGCCCTGTAAAACAGGCACAATGACATTTCTTTATGCCACCCAGATGTTATAAAGATTAATTAGTGCTTTTAAAGTGTGGGCTTGAAATCAAAATGATTTCAACTTGAACCAAATGGAAGGCATTTCCAACAACAGGCATATATCTGTTTTAAATACTAAGGAATTTCCCTTTTTTCTCTGCTGAAATTTAAAAACCCTAAACAACAGATGTTTTCAAGCCTACTCTGTAACTCTAGTTATTGACGGCTGAAACAGTGCTCATATAAATACTGTAAGACTTAGTAATTTCTTGCAGAATCTGCTTCCTTAGGGAAAAGTGCTCCTTGGCTATTTTAAGCAGTTAGTTGCATGTTCTCTGAGTGAGTCTACTGTCATAGCAACTGATTTACCACAGAAAAGCAAGAAAGTGCCTTAAGTCAGAAGTGCGTTTCCGTCTCCTTAATTTGGGAATTTTTCCTTGGCTCTTAGAATTAAATTTTGTGACTCAGATATCTATCATGGAAAATTTCAGCTAATGAATGATAATTCTGTGGCAGTTTTTAAAATTTCTGAAGGGCCAGATTTAATGGATCTTCAGATGCTATGGTTTAGCGCTAGAGGTTGGGAGAGCACGCCAACCAGAATACCAGAAAATCATGACAGAGGAATGGGAAAACCAACCCTGTGAGTCTGTGTAAATGTATCCAGAAAATTCAGATTTAAAAAAGAACCCAGATCAGTCAGAAATTTAAGGCTTATCTGGATTCCTTAATTTAATTTAATTTATTTTGAGAGAGAGAGAAGGAGAGAGGGAGAGGGCACACATGTGGGAGGCGGAGAGGGAGAGAGAGAATCTTAAGCAGGCTCCACCTCAGTGTGGAGCCCACTGTGGGGCTCTATCTCTGACCCTGAGATCATGACCTGAGCTGAAATCAAGAGTTGGACGCTTAACTGACTGAGCCACCCAGGTGCCCCTGGGTTACCTTAATTTTAATTACTTTATGGTTAATCTGATCCCACATGGAATTATAAACTGATTTATATATTCCAAAAGAGTTAGTAAAACAACCAACCAGTGGTCTAACAAAGCAGTCTCCCACATTGAGACATGGTCTGAAGGGGAAAACAAAGTTTTCCTCCATAACAGCTGAGTTTCCTAAAGTTACAAAGTATTTGTATAACATGGCGTAGACAAATCTATATATATTCACCAAATCTAACTGTTAGACTTGGGAAAACACTTAACTTACCTCTTTAAAAAAAGGGGGAGTGTTAAGAGAAAGGAAATACACATCTGAAATCACGTATCTGAAACCTTCAGGGTCCAGAAGTATTTTGTAATTTAGGATTTTTTTGGCTCTTGGGTGGGTAAAAAGGTAAATATACCATATCATACATAAAACCCTGAGTGAGATCTGGGCAGCACCCTGTGATAAAGCAAATTGATATTTCAGCAGTGAAATGTATGAAAATTCACACTGACTGTGATCAATGAAGATCAAAAATAGCCTCGAGTCAGTTCAGGGCAGGTTTTGTTGCTAAGTGAGGTTAGGTCTGGCCAGGATTTGATATCAAATGAGTTATAAAAAGTCTTTCATTTATCAAACCTCTTTGGACTTAAAAATTGGTGTAGAAGGGATTATTACTCTGTATGCTTTATGCAGTGACTAGCATACTTCTCTGTCTCTACACGGAGTAAAGCTGAAAGCATGTACTGTCCAGAAGAGACAATAGGTGAATTAAGGAGTGGTAGAGCTACAAGTTAGCAAAGGGAAATAGTGATATTTGGGAACATCTGCTTTCCAGCAGAATGTTCTTTATGTTTCTAATAAAAACAGGAAGCTTAGAGGTTGGAAGAACTTAGCTGTGTGATGGTGAGTCTTGTGTTAGGTTGGCACAAAGGAGGGCAATCGTGCAGTAAGAAAGTGAAATTGAGAACAATGGGATGTGTAGCAATGATAGGAATGGTTATGTGACAGGCATGTTTGTGGAGAGGCGAAGAATAAGGAATTCTGCATCAATGAACAGACGTCCTGAGTTCAAACTTGATACTATTACTTGCTTAACCCATGTCTCCCTGTCCCCATCTGTGAAATGGGGAGAATAATGTCACAGAGTTGTTAGGAGTCACCAATCAAATAAAACCTGTAAAGTACTTAGCACAGTGCCCAGTGCATGGTTAGCAATAAAAAATAAAATAAAATAAAAAAGTTAACTGTTTGTTACTAAAGGTAAAGATATAAATATCTCACTCATCCAGCGAATCTAATTAACATCAATGGTGTCATGGGATTCCATGTAAATACACAGTGTTTTCTGCCTGCAAGACACCTCTGATGGGGCCACTCTGATGAGAAAAACACATTTGAGAGATGTTTCTTGAATAGGAATCTTGCTTCAGTTATACTTTAACATAAGCAAGAGGGGGTTTTTGTTGTTAAAGGAACTGACTTCCCTACTCTGACCCACTGCCCTGACCTTTCCACTTTCTTTTGTGTGATCATGGTTTTAAAGCAACCAGCGTTATTAGGCCCCAGAATTCTGTTACAACTGAGTTCAGAAGACTATTTATTTTTCTTCTATAGTTTTCTGAATTAATCTTATTTCTTGGTTGTCATATCTCATAACTCACAACTTTCTATGTATTGAATTTTGGGCTTTCTCTTTCCCCTTCCCCGCAAAGCTACATACCTGCGAGAGAGCCGACCTTTCCTCTTTTTCCCCCTGAATTTTCACTGCAAAACCAATTCGTATACTTTGTTGACTTTTGTTGTGTGTGTACGTGTGTGAAGTAAACAACTAAAGGAGGAAAATCTCTTGTGAACTTTCCTAATTTCAACTACTCCATCCTACTTTCCAGGGATAATTGATGCTAACCATTAGGATTGTGTTCTTCCAAACAACGTTCTGTGTATAAAATACAACATTCATTATCCTCTATGCCAGGGAGGAATTTGCTGTTGATTTGGCAAAAATGCCCTTCTGTACGTACTGTTCTGCTGCTTGCTTTTTTTCCTGTTTAACCATGGGCATCCTCTCCTATTGTTATTGTTCCATTCTTTTAAATATAATTGTGTAGGGCGCCTGGGTGGCTCAGTTGGTTAAGCCACTGCCTTCGGCTCAGGTCATGATCCTGGAGTCCCGGGATCGAGTCCCGCATCGGGCTCCCTGCTCGGCAGGGAGTCTGCTTCTCCCTCTGACCCTCTTCCCTCTCGTGCTCTCTCTCTCTCATTCTCTCTCTCTCAAATAAATAAATAAATAATAAAAAAATAAATATAATTGTGTATTGTTATTAACACATTCCTAAAATATTACTGAAGTAATATTTACTTATTATGGAAATGAGGAAAATATGTGGTGCCTGCTATGTGAAATACAAGGTCCTAAGAGATACAGTTTTGGTCCCCTGGATGCTTATAATCTGGGAGGAGAAATAAGGCGGGGACACATGTAACTACATATTAAGTAGTACAGAATTTGTAAATTTAGATTTTGGTTACCCTGTAGGTCAGAAGAAAGTAACTTTTGGAAGGGCTGGTCAGGAAGGTTTTTTTAGGAGATTTTGGATTCAAATTGCATCTGAAAAGATTGGTTGGATTTCAACTGATGTAAAAGAGGCAGAAAAAAATACCTTTCACCTAATCCCTGAGAGAAGAAAATACAGGATATATGTAAAAGAGGGCTGTAATCCAGATGCACTGATTGTAAAACACTTCCTGATTTCAGAGATTTTAAAAAGTGGGATAAATGTACAAATTAAATCAAGAAAATATAGTATTTGGTTAATTTGACTGGAATGGCAGATTTCCAGAAGGTAAAACTGATGGAAAAATCTGGAAAAATAAATGGAAACCAGATCATGGGGAGTCTTGAATGCCAGGGGAAATTTGAAACCTTGTATGTAATTTACTTCCAGATTCTTCTTTTCTTCTTATCACGAGCTATTAGAATTTAGGAAGAGACCAGATACACTAGTCTTAAAGCATAAAAGTCTATATTCTGGAAGATTTATTCAAACGATGTCTTTAAAACTGTTGGTGCATTTTGGCAGGCCCTCCCATTACAGACTGTTTCTTTTTTCCATAAAGAGATAAACATTTTACATTAATTTACTCATGTGCTAGGCACCAAGATGTCAGTAATGAACAAGACAGTCTGACCCTCACATGCTCATGGCCTGGTTAATGAATTTCCAGTACCATCTCTCCACTTCCCAGACATCCGTGTAAGATTTGGCTGGCCTATCAATCATTAAAAAATACCCATCAGCTCTGATGTCTTGGCCTTGTTTCTTGTTTGTGGTTATGATTTCCTGCTTGCTCTGCTGAACTGTGACTTCTTGAAATTTGCACACCCTTTCTTAACACCTAGGGGACTTTTTTCCCACTGAGCTTTTTTTTATTCAAAGCGGAACTATTTACAAATGAGCTTTTGTTTTTTTTTTTATAGCATCTCTGTAATTATTTTACTAAAAGAGAAAATATTGGATTTTGGATTCCCTTGATTTCAACGAGGACAACTACAATGAAGGTGATGATGGAACGCAGATGTAATTAGAAACGTGCTAAATATCCCCTACAGAAGATGTTTATAACAACAAACAAACATGGAGAAAACCTCTATTTGGGTCTTAGAATTAGGCATGAAGCTCAGTATAGGATTTTTCATTTCCTTGAGGATTTGACCCCTTTACTCTGATAAAATGTCCCTCTTTATTCCTGACAATATTCCTTCTTGTGGAATCTACCTTGTCTCCTGTTAAATAGCTGTTCTAGTAGCCTCCAAGATGGTCCCCGATGATTCCCACCCCCTGGTATAGACCCTCTTGTGTAGCCCTCTCTCCCATTGTACCAGTTACTAAAATGGGTCTGTGTGGCTAATAAAATATGATAAAAGTAAAGTTATTTCCCTTCTGGGATTAGATGATAAAAGTCTGTGACTTCTGTCATGGCCTTCTCTCTTTCTTTCTCAGAACACTTCCTCTGAGGGAAGTCATGTCATGAGCAGCCCTATGGAGAATCCAAGCAGCAAGGAGCTGAAGCCTTCTGCCAACCACTGGGTAAGTGGGTTTGGAGGCAGATTCTCCACACCCAGCCAAGCCTGACCCCTAGACTGGGAGAGACCACGAACAAGAACACCCAGCTAAGCCACCCACAGATTCCTAATACACAAAACTATGAGATAATAAATGTTTGTTGTTTAAAACAGTTACATTTGGGGCAATTTGTCACACAGCAATGTACAACTTACACACTTAGCTTTCCTTTGATTTGTATTTCCATGGTGTTTTTGAGGGTCTCAAGAACCACCCCAAGTTTGATGATTGGCCAAAAGGACTCACAAGACTCAAGAGAAGGTTATATTCACAGCTAACATTGACTATAGTAAGAGATATCTGAGTCAAGCAGCAAGGAAGATATTTTCACTGGGCAGAGTTCAGACATATTCAGTTTAGGCTTCAGAGCCTTTCAACAGAGGCCACACATGATGTGCTTTCTCTCCAACAGCAACTGGTAAGAGTATGTATGGAATGTGTCTACACAGGGAATCCTGCTGGAGTGTTAGGGTCCAAGGCTTTTTTGGTGTGCTGGTCACATGAGCATATCTTGCTCTGCAACCAGCCATGGCAACTGAAACTCAGGACCTCAACAATGAAACTAGGTGCACATCATTAATTTGGATATTTGTGCAAAGTAACTTGACAGGCTAGTCCAGCCCAGCCCATTGTTCCCGGTGTACACAAACAAAATCATCATCTGACTGACATCTAAGGGCCCTATTCCTAGTGGTTGGCCAACGGTCATCCATGGTTCAAGATTCTTCTGGAGATAGGCAAGGAATAAACAACCAGATCTGTGTTATTAACCCTTTCCTCACTAGAGGTGGCTGCCAGTTAGCATCAACTGCCAAATATATAGACGAATGAGCCTTCAGAACATTCCAGCCCCTAGACTTCAAATCTTCCAACTTAGGCCCCCAAAACTGTGAAGCAGAAACAAGCATTCCCCACTGTGATCTGGCAGAATTCCTGATTCACAAAAATGATAAGAAGTAATAAATGATTATTGTTTGAAGCCACCAAGTTTTGGAGGTAGTGCATTATGCAGCAATAGGTAAATAATACAGGGTAATATTTTCTTGTTTATTTGCAAATCTGGCATTTTTAAAAAAGGATTTTATTTATTTATTTGAGAGAGAGCCAGAACACAAGCAGGGGGAGGGGCAGCGGGAGAGGGAAAAGCAGACTTCCCATTGAGCAGGGAGCCTGACAAATCTGGCCAATTTTTATTGGATGCCCAATGTGAATTTTATGTTTCAGGGCACTGGATTTTGTTGTGTTTCATTACATAGTGTTAGATTTAGTTCATTGTTAGCTAAGTTACTATGAGTTTGTAGAATCTTTTTGAGGATTGTTTTTAAGTTTGTTAGGGTGAGTGCCAAGCAGCCTTTAGCTTAGGGCTAATTTATCTCCGCTACTAAACCAATAACTTTCTCAACACTCTTTCAGAGATTGGCAAACGCTTTTGGTAAGGGGCCATATGTAATATTTTAGGGTTTATTTGCCATATATAATCTCTGTTGACTATTTTTCTTTGTGTGCATTTTGCAACTTTTTAAAAAATATAATAACAATTCTTAGTATGCAAGTTTTCAAAAATCATCTGTGGGCTGGATTTGGACTGTGGGCTATAGTTTGCCAACCCTGCCTCATCTAATAGCCTTTGCATTCCACTCTAGAACATGAAGTATTCCCAGCCCTGTATGAGTTCCAAAAACTTTTCTGCTTACTCATTCTCCTGGTTCTTTTCCCACCCCTGGCACCATGGCCTCTCTGACCTCTGATCTCTCTCTTTCCCACTCAGTAAGACCGTGGGCTCTGTCTGGGTTTTCCTTTCCCCATGTCACAGCCTGGATATGGCCTCTAGAAATAAGCTGGCTCAATCTCAGGAGTCACCTCCTTTATTCCTCTCCTCTCAAGGATCACAGGCTGTGCTTCTTATTTTTCAATTTCTTGAAAACCATTGTTTCGTATGTTTTCTTCTCTACCTGATTCAGATGGAGGTTAAATTCAGCCTTTGCTACTCCATCTTGGGAAGAATCTTCATTCATTCTTGAATTAAGTTATTATCAGTGCTTGTGTTTTTATTTGCGTACATACACTTACTCCTATGGGTTGGTCTCTACCTATATTGAACATAAATTTCTAACTATTTAGTTCTGTTAATGTCTTTATTGTTAAACATGGAACTGTATCCACACACATGCAAATCATCATAAAGCCATCAATAAAAGTTGTATGTCAGTGACCCTAGACCTACCAGGTTTCTAGTTGGGACAAATCTTAAATGATCTAGCTGATCTGGGTCCAACTCTGGAATTTCCTTCTTCAACATCCTTGGTAGTAAACATATCCTTCTGAAGGACACATTCCACCTTTTAAGATAGCCTATTTCATTGTTGGATAGCAAGTAATTTTCAGACAATGTATGTTATAATGAGCTAAAATGTAATTCTTTGTAACAACGACTTTTTAGTTTTTCCTGAATTTGTGTTTAACCTGTATCCAGAGGACCTTTTCTTATCAACTCCTTTTAGCCCTCATTATGCATTTTTGATTCAGTCTACAGATATGTCTTATGCTAGGCTCTGTGCTGAGCTTGGGCTTGCAGGGGTGAGAAAAGGAAGGTAATATCTTGGTCTCATGCATCTTTTAGTTTGATGGCAGAAGTGGGAATGTAATAAGCAACTGTGCAAATATGGGCAAAATTACGGTGTGATGTGTGCCACAAAGGAGTGAGATGCGATGACACTGTATAGACGAGCATTGACCTGATCAGGGAAGTTAGGGAGGACAGTCTTGAGGGAGTATGAGTTGAGATCCAAAAGCCAAGTAGGAGATAATCTGACTAAAGGGGTGAGAGCTTCCAGAAAGAGGGAACAGCCTTGTCAAAGGTACTGGGGCAAAAAAGAGCAATTGGTGTTAAATCTAAATGCAGGACTTCCAGATGACCCTCTTAAATGCTCTACTTACTCAATGAATACACTCAATGTCTGAAATATCACTATATGACCAAAAACACATTTCTGATATTTTGGGGATATCTGTAGGGAAACAGATTTTATTTTGCTGTAAATGTACTTTGGATTGCACTTTGCAGTATTGTTGTCCCCACCTTAGGTTTTGTGGAGCTTGAAACTTATACTTTTGGGGGGCCCTCTTTAAGACAAATAATACAAATGTTGGATACAGAATTAAGTACAGGGTTTGGAAGAGGCCCTTGCAATTGAGAGGCCCTGACTTGACGCTTCATTAATTTCAAGGTAAATAAATCTACCTCCTGCCTTGAGATTCAAAGGGTGCATCACCACTGATTGGTAATGTGATTGAGGGAGTTCAGTATGTTGTGTTGAAATCTGGACTTGATATACCTCAAAGATTCCCCAAATGCAAAGATTTTGTGTTTACTTGGCTCTTAAATTTGAGAAGTGAATAGGTCAGAGTTTGACTTTTTGTAATCTTCACCCCCTAGCTGTTTGTAGAATGAATTGTCTGACAGCCGAACAACGGTGCCATGTTTGAACGGAGTGGATGGGTATGGGTGGGGGTATGTTTCTTGACAGTTTTTTGTTTTGTTTTGTTTTGTTTCGTTTTTTGAGAGGGATAGAGGGAGAGAGAGAACCTTAAGCAGGCTTCATGCCCAGTAGGGAGCCCAATCTCACAACCCTGAGATCATGACCTGAGCCAAAAATCAAGAGTCTGACACTGAGTCAGAGCCACCCAGGCACCCTATGGGTATGTTTCTTTTCAGTTCTGAATTAAATGCATCTGAAAGTTAAATGTCTAGCTTCAACCCCTAGCCAGTTGTTTTGTTCTAGCACCTAAATCTCAAGCCATAGAATCTGAACTAAAGAGGTTTCTGAATTGATGCCTGGGTTTGATTCCCATACTAACCAATGTGTGTATGTGGTGAACATATCAGGAGTGGCCCAGAGATAGCACCTCGACCCTCCCCCCCAACGAGTCACCTCCTATCCAGTTCTGCTGAGAAGAGGAGGTCGGGGGAGAGGAGATGGGTGTTTAGTGCATGGCTCTCTTACCTGCCGCATCCATGGTCGGCACCATTGTCAGGAAGGAAGGAGGACACATTACAAATAAACTCATCAATCCCCCTCAAACGAACACAAACAAACACAGAACCCTCAGAATCAATTATGCTCTGAATCATTATTATAAAGCAGGAATAATACTAACAACAAGAAAATGATAACAGAGGCACTGTGACCGAGGTGCTTTTGCATTCCCAGGCTAACTGTGTGGTCAGATCATGAAGCTCTTAGCAAACCTTAATTAGAGCTCAGAGTTACATGGCTAAAGTTCCTGCCATTCTGGTCACCAGAGAAGTAAAATCAGGTGAGGCTAAGTGGTCGCTCTGTGGACACCTGGTCATGCTCACCTGTAATGGCTTTTCCAGTCTGTCAGGTTTTTTGGAATCTGACTTGTTAGCAGCTCTGCCAGACCCCTGCTCCCTGGCTTGCAGATACTCAGGTTTGGAGCTAATGTGTTAATGTCAGCTCATTGCCCCAGGGCTCAACCACGCCAAGTCTGGACCTGTTTGCCTTTTTTTTTTTTTTTTTTTTGGAGTGAGTCTGTAAGGGACATCTCTGAGCCCATGGATAACAGTCCTGGAGCCAAGTAGGCTCTATGTGAGCACCTGGCAGGCATGATGTGCAAACAAAGACAGTACTTTTCAGTAAGAGATAATTGACTGCAAATGGCCCCACGTTGGTTTAAGTTTTTTCTACTTTAATATCTAGAAACAGTTACAAAATGTATTTTTGCTATTTATGTATTCTTAGAAACCACTGCTTTTAAGAGGACCTACAAATTTTAGGGCTGGTAAGGGAAAAAGAAATAAAGTCTCCTTGAAGATATGTGAAGACTTGGAACTTCCTTGCCCTGTGTTTTCCCTACCCCACTCAGACTTCCGGTGAGCCTTTGTGCCCCCTGAGGATGAGGCAGTTCTTCCTCAGGCTGGGGGCTCTGGGATTAATGATGACCTAATTTCCCAAACACCCACAGTTTCCATTAATATTATCTATCCACACATATGTTGATGTAAATCTGCCCCAAATCTATGTGATTTATTTTGTCCCAACATTCAGGAGAAGGGACAATATTGTCTTATTAGACAAAGAGCGATTGCCTTTTATTTATCCTATAACAACCCTTTTCAAAATCCAATGGCCTTCATTAGGTCTGAAACTCTGGGGTGTGGAGAACCCGCCCCTTCTACCCAGATTTCATGTGTGTAGTTTCGAAAACTATAGTTCTACTCCTTCTCACTCTCCTTTGCCTGGGATCATATCTCCTCATTTCTTAGTCCCTTTTTTCCCCTTTACATTTTCATTGCCTTCCTCTGGGCCTTCTCTCTTTCACTGATGCCTTCCTTAAATTATTGAAATCAGAATTTCACTTATATTTTCATCTTTCATTGTGTTTTTTTTTTTTAATTTGACAAGTTTCGATATATTCTTTTTTTTATTAACATATAATGTATTATTTGTTTCAGGGGTACAGGTCTATGATTCATCAGTCTTACACAATTCACAGCACATCCCCTCCCCAGTGTCTATCACCCAGCCACCCCATCCCTCCCACCCCCATCACTCCAGCAACCCTCAGTTTGTTTCCTGAGATTAAGCGGTTTTTGTCTGAGGGTACCCTAACAATTTACCTTTATGCTTTTTAAAAAATGTTTTGTGTATAAAAATTCCCAGTTTATGGCTTTTTTTTGATCTAATACATTGATTTAGGAAACAGGTGACGATGACTCCTGGTGCTCTTCTTAAATTTTAACTGATAGCTCAGAAGTTATCTTCCTGTAGGTGAAACATTTTTCCTCTAAAATTCTTAATTATTCTTGCATACAGGGAAGCTCATTCCACTTTCTGCTTGCAGTGTCCAATCATCTCTTCCATGAGTTGACACTGTACTACCCGGAAAACTATTGTTATGAATAATATACCAACAGTTTAAATAAAAGCGTTGTCCTAAGACATGTGCTTGGCAAGGGTAGCTTCTAATGTTATCCAGTCCAGGTGTTAACACCGGGATGCTACACCGTGGGGGCAAAAGCTGCTGGGTTAGTGTCAGTTTGCTAGGGCTGACATACAAAGTACCATTGACTGTGTGGCTTAAACAAAATAAATTTATTTCCTATCAATTCTGGAGGCTAGAAGTCCAAGATCAAGGTGTCACCAGGGTTGGTTTCTTTCTTTCTTTTTAAAGATTTCCTTTATTTATTTGTCAGAGAGAGAGCACAGGCAGGGGGAGCAGCAGGCAGAGGGAGAAGCAGGCTTCCCGCCAAGCAGGGAGCCCAATGCGGGGCTCGATCCCAGGACCCTGGGATCATGACCTGAGCCGAAGGCAGTCGCTTAACAACTGAGCCACCCAGGCGCCCCAGGGTTGATTTCTTTCGAGGCCTCTTTCTGTAGCTTGTAGATGGCTCTCCTCTCCCTGTGTTTTCACACCATCTCCTCTATGTTCATCTGTGCTCTGACCTCTTTTTATAAAGACACCAGTCATTGCATGAGGGCCCACTCTAGTAACTCATGTTAATTTAATGATCTCTCTAAAGCCCCTATCTCCAAATATAATCAAGCTCTGAGATACTGGAGATTAGGGTTTCAGTATATAAATTTGGGGGCAGGGATACAATTCAGCCCCTAACAGTATATTATCAACCCCTCAGGTAGAAGCCAGATTCCCCGCAACAACAATGACCTCCAAAACATAGCCCCAAACCCTCAAAGTCTGCAAAAGTCAGCCTGTGGAGCACCAGGAGGGTCAGAAGCGTCAGGCCCCTCTCTGACTTTACAGACTCTTCGTAACAATCGTAAACAAGCTGCATATCTGATTCCCTAAGCACCAGCAGACCAGCAGAGTAACCACCAACCAGAAAAAAAGCCATGCTGCGAGGGGCAGATGTGCCAACCGCAGCAGGAAGTGGCTCGAGCCCTGATGAGGCAGCAGCAGAACCTTAAAAGGGCAAAACTGTATTGTCACTTGCCACGTGGTACACCGAGAGCAGATAATAACAATGCCTCTGAATTATCAGGAGTAGGTAACATGACTCTCAAAGACCTAGAGTAGAAGCCCGTGGAAATTTTCCCATTAGGTATAGTAAAAATCGGGCATTGGAAGGAGATGAACTTTGGTTGTTAGAGTAATTCACCTATGCGAAATGAAAATTTCCCGGTTCTACTGGGTAAATGCTTCTTTCTATAGATGGCAGACAAGGTCCTGCTTGGAATTCATGAAGATTTTGCTATATTCCTGAACATGAGCGTGTGAAAAAAAGCTCTGGGGGCTTTCCTATCCCAGTGGTCCTCGGGTTGAGACTTAACCTCCCAGTGAGGCTTAACAGTCACCGAGATTCACTAACAGGTTTCAAAGAGGATGTTCATCTGACAACTTTAACTTAAGACATACCCCCTGACATGTGCAGTGGATTAATATTTTAATAACTTCTATAATGCTTTTATGAATAGTGCAATTACGTGGCATTGGATTTTGTAGTATACGTGTGTTAAACATAGTGATACATTTAGTGGAAACATTAAAACTGTACTATAGTTTTTATAACCCTGCTTTGGCATTTCTTCATGTTTTGGTATACCAGAAGCCTCAAAAGTGGGAGTGACCAGGTATGTCTGAGCTCTGAAAGGCCCTGCACCAGAATGTGCTCTGTGCTCATCCTCACCCCTTTCTGAATCATCTCCTCCGGTTTGTACCTTAGGTCTCTGGCCACGCTCTACCTCCTGTCATAGTTCTTAATGAAGCTGTTTCATCTGTCTTACAGGACTGTGGGCTTAATTCCCAGCAGCCATCCCTCCCACAGTAAATGTAATGTACCTAGTCTTTGTTTTCTACTTGTTAAACCACTTGGGACCTCTGTAGTGTTTGTTGCACACACCTTCCATGGTAACCCTCAGGACTTCCTTATGATCAAAGGAAGATCACCCAGAACGCTTTGCTAGAGAGTTTGTACAGCTCACTGCTCAATGCTGGCAAATAGTGGACAACTGCTTGTGTTCAATATTGGTGAGGGGGGATGCCTGACCCTTCATGTTTGCGAGTTCTAGACCTCCCTGAATGTGGAGTCAGGAGATGCACACAGTTGGCTCTTGCTAGTCAGTCAGACTTCAGAAGTTTCCAGCACCTGTCTGGCTCACAACCCAAGGTTACATTATTTTGTAAAGAATGGAAAAGCCCGCTGAATGGCTTCTCCACCTGCACAAGGCAAGCCTGTGGCACATATTCATTAGACTGTCTCACCTCCAGTTTTGCCTCCTCTCAGCCCTTCCTCACTAATTGCACAAGATCTTGACAAACCCTGAAATAGCTTTAAAGTCACAAGCAATGAGTCATAAAATGGATCTACTCAGAAGTTTTAAGGGTCACTAATGTGAAGACAGTTCAAAATTCTCGGAATTAGTGATGTGTACACACAGGCTGACTTTGGGATTACAGTCATTAACTCTCCAAAATATTTCTTTTTCAAGCATTTGCTCAATTCCCTACCCCCTTGCACGCACACACTTAGTAGACACGTGCTAAGGTGTCCATGACTCAGCAGTTTTCATCAATGAGAGGTAATGGTGCTATCCCTTCCCCATCGTACCTCCTTTCTCGCTCTTCCATATACAGGAGGGAGTAGATTTTGAACTTCTTTAATCAGGAATTTGGGGCTACTCTTCTATCTTCCAATATGATGTTCTGTTCTCAACAGATAGTCAAAAAATATTTAACTCTCATTCCATGTACTGTGTGAGGAATACATTTTTTCCTACCACAGGTGCTCATAAAAATGTTCATTAATTCTTGCACAAACACGTTCAGAGCATTTCTAATATAGAGGAAAGTTTTTGTCTTGAGAAAAACTAGTTTTCCTGCTTGGACAATATATGTTGGACAAAGGAGGTGTCTGGCCTCACTCTAGCCCTTCTTTGTTATAATCACGAGCATGTGGTTGTTCATCCCCTACAAACTCTTCCCTAAATTGCTACAGTTCTAAAGCCTTCGCCAGTTATGGCCCAGATCTTATGCCTAGCTGTGCTGGTTTCTGGGACTTAAGGAGTGAGAAAAACCTGAATCTTAAAAACAAATAAATCAGGTACCTGGGTGGCTCAGTCAGTTAAGCATCTGCCTTTGGCTCAGGTCATGATCCCGGGGTCCTGGGATCGAGTGGGATCGAGGCCCGCATCGGGCTCCCTGCTTGGCAGGGAGCCTGCTTCTTGCTCTCCTTCTACTGCTCCCTCTGCTTGTGCTCTCTTGCTCTCCCTGTCAAATAAATAAATAAAATCTTAAAAAAAAAAAACACTATAGTGAAAAAGACAGACAGTAACAACGACTAGTGAGGATGGAGGGAAACTGGATGCCTCATGAGTTGTAGATGGGAATGTGAAATTGTACAGACGCTTTGGACAATAGTTGGGCAGTTTCTAAGACGTTAAACACAAACTTGCCCTATGACCTCGCAAACCTACTCTTAGGTACCTACCCAAGAGAAAGGAAAAGATATGTCCATATAAAAACATGTATGAGAATGTTCACAGCAGGTTTATTCATAATAGTCCCGAACTGGAAAAAATCCAAATGTCTATCAACTGGTGACTGTAGACACAAAATGTGGTATGTCCATACACTAAAATATTCTGCAGCGATAAGTAGTAAAGGGGTATGACACATGCTACAAGGCTGAAGGTCCCAGTGATGTTGTACTAAGCAGAAGAAGCCAGACACAACATTTATGTGATTTTTCTGGGAAAGGCCAATTTATGAGAGATAGCAGAACAGTGGTTGTTTGGGGGCAGGGGTTAGAAACCGGGAGTGACTACAAATGGACACAAGGGTTCCTTTTGGAGTGATGGAAAGTTTCACATTTTGTACAACTGTAAATTTCTAAGAATCATGAAATTGTATGCTTCAAAGTGGGTGAATTTAAGGCATATAAGCAACACAACAAATAAAAGTCTCTGCTAATTCTATGTAGCTTTTGGTTTCCCCTGCCTGTTTACAGATCCCAGTGCAGCTAGGTGTCACCCAGTCACTTCTTGTCATTAGTAGTTGAGGAGAGTGGATAAATATGTGCTGGAGGAGGCAGGGGCCGGATCAGGCCTGACAAACCCATTGTCAGATGCATTGACAGATTTTTTTTTTCGGCGGCAGGCATGCTAGTTACATAGTCTGCAGGGAAGGACATAGCTTGTTCATTGAGTTACCACCCTTCCTTTCATATGGTTGGCCCTGGGAGGGAATGACGTGTCTCTGGGGGAGTATGTGCCTCTGTTGTCATCTGTGTGCTGGGGGAACTATTCTGAATGTAGAATATTGCACTATCTTGATTCCAGGAAACAGAAACACTCCTTGTTAAATGGAGCTAGTCTACCTAAAGAATGAGATAGTTTCTCTGACCACTAATCTCTTTCTTATCAACTGTCCTGTCTTCAGGCCATAACAGAGCAGAAAGCCCATTGGGAATCTTCTGGTTTTAACTTGGGCTTTTGATGTTGCCTTTGAAGAAATATCCTGGAGCTTGCTCCAAAACAGCCAAATATAAGGTGGCAGATCCCATAAGGAGACCCGCCAGGAGTTGGGAGAGCAGGAACTTAGGCAAGGAGTCTGTGATATTGTTCCAGCCCCAGGGGAAAAAAAATAAACTATTTTTTGCCTTTCAAAGTGGCAAACTAGAAAATGAGAAAGTACACAGTGTTCTAATTTGGAGTACTTAGAAAATAATGGGCCTGAGAGTATAGTCTGGGTGGCTTAATTTGCTTCCAGCCATACCCCTAAGGGGAAAGTTTTGCCCTGGTGGGCTCATTCCTGTGCCCTATGGCCCCAGCTACTATTTCATTTTCATGTCCTTTGATTCTCTTGTGTGTACCTGATTTTTTTAAAGGTGTATTTGCCCTTTAAAAATAACACCGGGGGCTCCTAGGTGGCTCAGTCGGTTAAGCATCTGCCTTCGGCTCAGGTCGTGATCCCAGGGTGCTGGGATGGAGCTGTGCATCAGGCTCCCGGCTCAGTGGGAGGTCTGCTTGTCCCTCGCCCGCCACTCTCCCTGCTTGTGCTCTCTCTCTCTTTGTCCATTGAATAAATAAAATCTTTCAAAATAAATAAAATAAAAACAATAAGAACGCTTTCATTTTTTTTTTTTTTATTGTGATAAGAACACTTAACATGAGATCTACCCTTCTGGTAAGTTTTTTAAATTTACAATTCAGTATTGTTAAGTACAGGCATGTTGTTTTACAGCAGATGTCTAGAATTTTTTCAGCTTACGTACCTGAAACTTAGTATCAGTTGAACAACTCCCCCGCCCCCCCCACCAGACCCTGGCAACCACCTTTCTATTCTCTGTTTCTACAAATTTGACTATTTTAGACACCTCATAGAAATAGAATCATGCAGTATTTGTCCATCTGTGTCTGGCTTATTTCACTTAGCATGATGTCCCCCAAGTTTATCCATGTTGTCGCATGAAGCAGAATTTCCTTGTTTTTAAAGACGAAATAGGGGTGCCTGGGTGGCTCAGCCGTTAAGCGTCCTTAAGCGTCTGCCTTCGGCTCAGGTCATGATCCCGGGGTCCTGGGATCGAGTCCCAGAATGGGCTCCCTGCTCGGCGGGAAGCCTGCTTCTCCCTCTCCCACTCCCCCTGCTTGTGCTCCCTCTGTCTCTCTCTGTCAAATAAATAAATAAAATCTTAAAATCTTAAAAAAAATAAAGATGAAATAATATTCCATAATATGTTTATGCCACATTTTCTTCATTCATCTGTCATTGACATTTAGGTTGTTTCCATATCTTTGGATGTTATGAATAATGCTGCAATGAACATGGGAGGACAGATATCTCTTTGAGCCCCTGATTTCATTTATTTTGGACAAACACCCAGAAGTGGGATTGCTGGGTCATATGGTAATTCTGTTTGTCATTTTTCTAAGGAAGCGCCACACTGTTTTCCACAGCAGCCGTAGCATTTTACTTCCCCGCGAGCCGCGAACAAAGGCTCTCTCCCTATATCCTTGTCAACAGTCCTTATCTTCTGTTTTCTTGATGCTGGCCATCCTACCAGGTGTGAGGTGATATCTCACTGTGGTTTTATTTTGCATTTCCCTGATGATTTGTATTTGGTCTTCTATTACTAGCGCCTGGCAATGCCTAGAACACAGCAGATGTTCAATAAATATTTGTCGAATCAGTGGATTGAGTTGTAAGTAGCACATCTTCAGGACACACACAAATGAAGATTCAGTGTGAGCTGTGGAGGAGGAAGGGGGTGAGTGGGGAGTTAGTGTCTATGATACAAGGGCACAAAGGTCCCCAGGCTGGTGGGATTCCCTCTGGTTTCATATTAGAAGGCTGCCAAAAATGGCTGGGACCTAGGGACTTAGAGAAGTTCACCACAATGGAAAAAAAAAAATTGTTTTTAGAAGAAGCTCAATGAAAATATTTTGCACAATCTTCTAAAAACCATTATCTTAAATATTCGCATTTTCTGAATGTTCGTGCTCCCGAGCAAAGCCCAGGAATGTTTGTTTTGTTTTGTTTTGTTTTTCCAATCCCACCCATCCTTCACGGCTCATCTCAAGCATCTACCTCCATGGTTGCCTTTCCCAAATCTCTCACTCATTGTAGCACTTTTTTTTTTTCCAACCAATATTTGTGTTCCCTCCTTGCTTTGAATCCTCCAAGCACTTTTCACTCTTCTTGCCAGTCACCCTACTCCATTCCACCTTCGTCTCCTTAGACAGCTCCCTGCGCCTACCTCATCCGGTCTTCTCTATGGCAAGCTCCGAGACAGCAACATCCCTGTGTCCCACATAAAAACCGACACTTCAGTACTAAAAACATTTCTTCAATTGGCCTGACTACTGAAATCATTTGGTTAGTGTCAGATTACTTTTTTAGGCACGGAAGACCACCAGTGAAGTGGCTTATGGACCCCCTGTACTACTTAAAAACAGCTCCCTTTCTAGAAATTGGTGTCTGTGCATACTTGCTGTGATTCAATTTTAAAACAGAAAAGCAAGGTTTTTTTCCCAGAAAACCTTTATCAACTCAGATATATAGACAGATATAGAAGGAATATTTTCAGTTGAGCAGGTTTATCAAAACAGTGCCTAATTTCAGGAAGGAAGGCAAGGAAAACTAGGATGAAGTTCCATCTCTTTGACTGTTACTATAAAAATATAGAATTAATGTTTCACACTAGTGAATGATATTTATAAACTGTTTTGCCCTGTACGGATATACCCCCAATTAATATTTTATATGAACAAGGCAAGCTTAAAAAAATCAATCTGGACTTTCTTTTATTATTATTATTATTATTTTATTAACATAGATTGCATTATTTGTTTCAGGGGTACAGGTCTGTGATTCATCGGCCTTACACAATTCACAGCGCTCACCACAGCACATACCCTCCCCAGTGTCCATCTGGACTTTTGTTAGTTTCATAGTATCTGTAAATAGTTTCAGTGTAAAGTTCTCTCAATATTTGCCCAGACTCCTATCAGCGTGAGCATTTCTGGAAAGATCATGGTTTTCCTTCTGTCTCTACGTGGCATGATGGAGGCAGCCACATCAAGTGGGGGATATTTATGTAAGCTGGATTCTAATCCTGACTTTGGCAATAAACAAATGTGTAATCTGGAACAGTCATCTAAGATATCAGCCTCCTTATCTGAATCTGAATTATGAGGGAAGTGGACATCATGATTTGCCGTCAGCAGGTCCTAGGATTTCCTGTTCCCTCCTCATTTGCGAGGCCCATGGCTGAGGCTCTTTGGTTCGCTCCTTTTTTCCCTCCACGCTGCTGCGCCCAACCACTTTTTTTAAATTATTTTATTATGTTATGTTAATCACCATACCTTACATCATTAGTTTTTGATGTAGTGTTCCATGATTCATTGTTTGCGTATAACACCCAGTGCTCCACGCAGAACGTGCCCTCTTTAATACCCATCACCAGGCTAACCCATCCCCCCACCCCCCTCCCCTCTAGAACCCTCAGTCTGTTTCTCAGAGTTCATTGTCTCTCATGGTTCGTCTCCCCCTCCGATTCCCCCTCCTTCATTTTTCCCTTCCTACTATCTTCTTTTTTTTTTTTTAACAATTAATGTATTATTTGTTTCAGAGGCACAGATCTGTGATTCATCAGTCTTACACAATTCACAGCACTCACCATAGTACATACCCTCCCCAATATCTGTCACCCAGCCACCCCATCCCTCCCACCCCCCACCACTCCAGCAACCCTCAGTTTGTTTCCTGAGATTACGAATTCCTCATATCAGTGAGGTCATATGATACATGTCTTTCTCTGATTGACATATTTCGCTCAGCATAATACCCTCCAGTTCCATCCATGTCATTGCAAATGGCAAGATTTCATTCCTTTTGATGGCTGCATAATATTCCTCTGTGTGTGTGTGTGTGTGTGTGTGTGTGTGTGTGTGTGTGTGTATACACACCACATCTTCTTTATCCATTCATCTGTCGATGGACATCTTGGCTCTTTCCATAGTTTGGCTATTGTGGACATTGCTGCTATAAACATCGGGGTGCACATACCCCTTCGGGTCAATACATTTGTATCTTTGGGGTAAATACCCCATAGTGCAATTGCTGGGTCATAGGGCAGCTCTATTTTCAACTTTTTGAGGAACCTCCATACTGTTTTCCAGAGTGGCTGCACCACCTTGCATTCCCACCAACAGTGTAGGAGGGCTCCCCTTTCTCCACATCCCCACCAATATCTGTCATTTCCTGACTTGTTAATTTTAGCCATTCTGACGGGTGTGAGGTGGTATCTCATTGAGGTTTTGATTTGGATTTCCCTGATGCTGAGCGATGTTGAGCACTTTTTCATGTGTCTGTTGCCCATTTGGATGTCTTCTTTGGAAAAATGTCTGTTCATGTCTTCTGCCCATTTCTTGATTGGATCATTTGTTCTTTGGGCGTTGAGTTTGATAAGTTCTTTATAGATTTTGGGTACTAGCCCTTTATCTGATATGTCATTTGCAAATATTTTCTCCCATTCTGTCGGTTGTCTTTTGGTTTTGTTGACTGTTTCCTTTGCTGTGCAAAAGCTTTTTATCTTGATGAAATCCCAATAATTCATTTTTGCCCTTGCTTCCCTTGCCTTTGGTGATGTTTCTAGGAAGAAGTTCCTGCGGCTGAGGTCGAAGAGGTTGCTGCCTGTGTTCTCCTTTAGGATTTTGATGGACTCCTGTCTCACATTTAGGTCTTTCAACCATTTGGAGTCTGTTTTTGTGTGTGGTGTAAGGAAATGGTCCAGTTTCATTCTTCTGCATGTGGCTGTCCAATTTTCCCGACACCATTTGTTGAAGAGACTTCTTTTTTCCACTGGATATTTTTTCCTGCTTTGTCAAAGATGAGTTGACCATAGAGTTGAGGGTCCATTTCTGGGCTCTCTATTCTGTTCCATTGATCTATGTGTCTGTTTTTGTGCCAGTACCATCTGTCTTGATGATTACAGCTTTGTAATAGAGCTCGAAGTCCGGAATTGTGATGCCACCAGCTTTGCTTTTCTTTTTCAACATTCCTCTGGCTATTCTGGTTGGGGTCTTTTCTGGTTCCATACAAATTTTAGGATCAATGCACAGAAATCAGTGGCATTCCTATACACCAACAACAAGACAGAAGAAAGAGAAATTAAGGAGTCGATCCCATTTACAATTGTGCCCAACCACTTTTAAAAGAACCAGGATCAAATGTCTGGAGGCTGAGTGACGACCAGCCCTGACAGGAAGACTATGATACCATGCTTGGCTTCGGCCGCAGGGAGGGGCCAGGAGGTGAGGAGACATGGGCACAGGCAGGAGAAGTCACAGGAAGAATGGGTCCTATAGGCTCAGCAGCTTGGGGCAGAGGGAGAGAGTAGACAAGGGGGTGAGGACAGAGGGAAACAGTTGGGCTGGGAGAGCTGTGCTCAGGTTGGTGGGGCTCCAAGTCTTAGAGTTGTCACTAGGAGGCTTGGGTCCTTAGACAATACACCCTCCCTCCCCAAATCCATAAATGCCAGGAGAGACTCTTAGCAGCCTCATTAAGGGCCAGTTCTCGTTTAAAACCTCCTTTATATTATAGGGTAAGTAAATACCAAGAAAGGATTAGATCTCTTGGGGTGAAAGGGCATGAGAACACTGTGAATCTAAAGTGTGAACAGACCCCCTCTCTACCCTTTGCTTGGCAGAGAAAGATCCTGTGAATAAAGTAAGCACATAGGATCTTCTTTCTCTTTGCCAGTAGGAGCTCCTGTAAGCCCACCTCTGCTCCATGGGATTCTGCCACCTGGAGGGTTTGGCTCTGCTCCTGGACTCATTTCCAAGGGTCTCCAGGCTTCAGGATTATGTCCTGACTCCCTCTAGCAAGGTTGGGCATCAGGAATGCAGGACTAAATGCTTCCACTCCTTCCTTTCAGTCTAGATGCAACATTCTTTTAAGTTGGAGGAGGAAAGAGTTACAAGAAGGAAGCAAATGGGAGACACAACTTATGCAACTTTCTGATTTTGCTCAGGAAGGGCTGGGCCTTTCCTCTACTTTTTAACAGACTAAAATAAAAAGGAAACAAAAAGGCAGTGCCCGTGACATTTGGCAGCCTGGGGTGTATGTTAAGAGAACATTGTGCTGCTCCATTTCTTCTTCAAACTTGTCAGCCTTGGCTAATAGTTGTACAATCTTGACCTGTCCATCATGCCTGTTAGTCTTGTCTCAGATTTAATTTATTTTTAAACCTTCCTGGCAAGGCAGGTATGCTAATATTTCCTGAAACATTCTTTACCCATCCCCACAATTAGGCTTCTTTTCTATTAAAGAAAAAAATTCTTTAAAGTCTATATCTAATATCTCAAATGACTGTTAAAGAAATCTTACTGCTTTGTCCTCCCTACCAATCCAGATCCTAGTCCGTAGAGGACACTGTTTTATTTAGAGTCAGGATGTTGTTGAGAATGTTAACCCCTACATCACTGGATCCCCACTTTGAAAAAACCTGCAGTAGAATTTCCCTTAGACCTAAGCACAGGAATCTTTTTACTTCTTTTTAACTAGTACATTTTTATAGATGATAATGTGATTCTTATAACAATCACATTTCTTTTTCACTTTGGCACAGCTCAAGTAGAGTAATTGTGTCAAACCCCGCAACATATCTCTTGTGGACCAATTTTCAGATTGGTCTCATCACTACCTATCTCTGTGTGTGTGTGTGTGTGTGTGTGTGTGTGTGTGTGTGTGTGTGTCCTGGAAGGAAATAACTCTAGGTTTCAAAGTTTCAACTGAACAGGTGAATTTGAGTGTTCATAACGTCTCTTTTTGCATGTCTACATTTTGTAATTTTTGTGGGTGTTGAGTAATATAACACTGCTTTTATACTGAGAGAAAATTAACAAAAGAACTTAAATAATAAACTAAAGCATGGAAGAAAATATGTGAAAATTCTGTCTCACTGAATTTTCCTATTAAGAGAAATTTCGTTGTTTTAACCTAATCTACTTTTGTTGGCCATTCACATCATTCCATTGTTCTCAGTCTTTTCCCCCCAACTTTTCAGTATTGTAAGAAATAAAGAACATAAGTAATTAGCTTTTTTTTAAAAAAGGACCACTTATAACAACCAGCTAAAAATGCTTAGGTTGCACAGAGAGCTACAAAGTCACCTCGTGGTATACATACCAAGATCCCCAACCCTAAAGGAAAGAGTCATTGTGGCTTACTCATTTTCATATAAATATTATTTTACCAATTTGCCTACTGACCAAATTACTTTGAAACTAAATACCTAAGCACATTTTATATTTGGTCAATTTGTATTTGGTGAAATTTCATTTAGCCAAATTGTTTTCAGTCAAATTATCTGCTGCAGTTTGTGAAAATTGAAACGTCTTAGCATTTCCAGTCAGGGCTTGATATGCTGATAATTCACAAAAGTACTGGACTCTGAAGCAAAGAGGAAGCTTTTGTCCGTTCTGAAAGCCAGTTCAGTCTACCTTCTGGAATATGCCCACCACTCAATGTAATGGCTTGTTCCAATATTTCAGAGACAAGCAAGAGTTACATTCTGCAGTGAGGAGTATACATTCTCCAACAGGTATGTGGCTCTGATGGAATGTTGGGCAAATAGAAACTAGAACAAGAATAAGCTATTCCCCTTTTCCATCACTTAAGGTGACCAGTTAGCCCATAATGAGCCTTGAGGCTGCTCTGGCTATAACTGACTTAAGACTTTCTACCTGGTTCTAATGCAGGAAAAGTGTGCTACGATCTCATTGAAGTCTGAAGTGACACTAAAACTTTGCAATAAAAAAAACTTCATCCTTCAAGATGTTGAGTTTCCGGGGAAGTTGTCACAAAGCTAAATGAATGATGGAGACTTCTAGTGGATGTAATGCTCATGTTCACAGCAGCTTGCCCTTTGAGAAGGAGGTTAAGGGATAGGCTTAGAGTTTAGTTTCCTAAATGGTTGGTATGCAAAGGTGACTTGGAGAAGATAATTGGAGTCTTTTTGTTGTTCATAAAAAGTCTTTTTGAGCCATAGCGCTATTCTTAAAACCCTGTGCATCCTGATGCCGGGATTTCGAGGTCCTTTTGCCTCTAGTATCAAAACACTCTACCTGCCCCGGCATAGTTTTAGAGCTATTTAAAAGCAAAATCAACAACAACAACAACAAAACAAAACCCATCTGTGTAGACCTAGCAGATCTGTGGATTGGAAAATAGCCCTGGAATCTAGGGTCCTATCCTAACTCTGCAGCAAAATTCCTGAGTAGGATGGGACAAGTCATTGATGGCTTTGTTCCTTAGTTTTCTCTATCCATCTAGTCATCCATCCTTCTGAGAGATAATCATTAAGCACCAGGACCCTGTGGAGACAAAAATAAGTAGAACTTGGTTCCTTTATCAAGATCCTTGGAATTTAGGGAAAAAGACAAAAATCAAAGGTTATAATGCAGTGTGGTAAGTATGGCATTGGAAGTGTGCACAGAGTGCTAAGATAGCCAAGGCAAATAACACCAGATCCCACTTGGAGGTGGGGAGGGGGGTTGGGGACCACTTGGAAGAGCTGATGTCTTCTGGAAGCTTGAACTCTATAAAATGAGAGGGGTCCTTTAGTCGATCTATAAGAACAGTTCTAGGTATTCTTAATGTTAATTGAAGAGCTACTCATTTGCGCTCCTCATATAGGGAGAAGCTTTCTAGAGCTGCAACAAAAGAAACAGAAGATATAAATAAATTTGCCTAATTTATCCATGACTGCTTACACCCTAAAGAATGGTCTAGATCTGAAGACTTCCTTCTTAATGTGCTTCACCAAGAAAATGTTGGCTCCCAGGATCTTCCTATCACTTATTTACCTGCAGTCATTTTAGGGGTACCTGGTCTTCATGCCATGCCAGTCACCTCTATAGCAGCTCCCCTTCCTTCTCCCAACAGCTCCTTCCTCTGAACACTTCTTTGTAATAAGCTGTGTAGTCTTTTTTCTCTAGGTGGAGTCATTCAAGTGTTATAATATTCACAGAGAAGCAATCATCAAACTTTGTCTTCATTTATGGGTACATGTAGCCCGAAAGTTAGTTGTTCACTAGATATCTCTGGTTACCATTTGACTTTAATTTAAACAATACCTCACTTTTCTAGAAATGATCTGCTCCAAATCTGAAGTAATTATAGACCCAGGTGCAAATTTACAAAAAAAAGTTTAAAAATCATAAGCAGACAAATCATTTCAATTTCTAGCATACATTGTTGGTTCGCTTCCCAAAGTCTACTTTTTTCTCTTCTTTCTCCTAAGAATTCTCTTGGAATTTGGTCGAGGGTGAATGCTAGTTAGCCCATCAATCCTGTGAGTTCTAGCCCCCTAGTCAGAGGTTGGTTTGGGCAAGGCAATTCTGGGCCCTGAGGGGGAAGTTGGCTGAACTAGGAGGTGGGGTAGGTCTGGAAAAGGTTTCCTTTCCCTAAAAGAGACACAGAAGGAGATGTTCTCTTCTCTTTCTTGGAACATTGCTGTGTCTGGGATGTGCCTCTGGGACCACTCCAGCCACATTGCCACCAGCTGGAGGATGAAGCCAAGTGTGGAAGAAAGCAGATCAGGTAGAATTATCCAGGAGTAAGACGGGGCCTGAAGTGTTGTGCCTGGACTCTATCCTCCTTGGAACCTCTTTATTCTATGACACAGTATATTGCCTTACTGCTTTAGCCACGATGACTCGGGATTTTCAATTATTTGCAGCCAAAAGCATCCTAACTAACAGGCAAGTATGCACTGAAGTTTATGTACTCTGTTCACAGAACATTATGTCAGGCATTTAGTTCTAGGAAACAGGCTTATCTGATTTCCCAGGTCATGGCAGATTAGAAATTGCATGTTAGAAGTGGAGAAAGGGGCTGTTAGAAGCAGGCAGCCAGACAGGGAAGGAAGAGACAGAAAGGTAGAAACCGGAAGCTCAGATGGAGCAGTGGGATTATTTAATGTTGGGGCAAACAAGCCCTCCCACCTCCCAGCTCATGTGGAAGTCAGAGTACATCTCAGTGACTAATCGGTAATGATGACCACGTGTCATCAAGGGAAGTTTGCTTTCTGTTCAGTGTATTCTGTTTTAGATGGGGGATGAGGCTGATTAATATTCCTAAATATTTCTTCATAAACAAGGAAAAGGTTAAATGATTAAAGGGATAAGCTTATCTGAAAAGGCACACAGAGAACAAACTCATTCCCTTGCTGTGCTCAACTAATGAGCGCTATACATATATGCAAATAGAATCTGTTAGAAGTTTGTTTCATCCAGAGAAAAGGGAGGGTGAAAAATGGGGCAGTATTTTGATTGCTGCACAGAGCAGCTCATTGGGTCCCCATGAGAAGCCTCACAGAGGAGAAGCAAAGCTGGTCCATAAGGACCTGGTGCCGCTCTTCTACAAGTTACTTCATTTTGGTTCAGTGGCTCAGCGAGCCTGGCTGTTTCCTTAGAGACCGGCCAATAGGAAGTAAATAAGCTGCTTGACTCTCCTCCTAGAGGGGGTTGAGCACTTGTAATTAAAATGTAAATAATTCTCTGGGCCAACCGCTTGTAGACAAAAATGACTGGAAAGATCACAAACACTAACATTACACCACGCCAAACAGGTTCTAAGTCTTTGCCCAAATGCTAAGCCCACCAGTTGATTTAGTTGTCTCGGTGAGAAATAACTCAAAATAAGTCATTTGCAACCGTGTGTACGGGAAACCAGCTGGTTGCCATACTACTCTGACTCCAGGGTCTAAAATTGATGGTGGCTTGTTTCCCCAGTTCCCCGGGGCCTGGACAACTCAGAACACAAGTGTTAAGATGAGCCCAGGGCTTCTCGGCAACCAGCTCGCGAATCTGTGGCCCCACACCCCTCCCAACTCCTGGACTGGGAGAGGAGCCCCATGCTGTGGAGCTGCGGGCTTAGCCTTGCTCCCCATTTGCCTGCCCCTGTCCTGCTCTGAAGCAGATGTGCTGTCTCTATGAGCCTCTGCCCCTCAGGGTGTTACTTGGGCTTGAAAATTATCCTTTGTTTGAGGAGTACCCAGAAACTTAAATAATATGCAAATATAAGCTAAATAAGGTAGGAGAAAACCTCATACTACATTTTCTAATTACCATCAAATATCCACGCGGCTTATACAGAGAAGGTACTTATAATTTTTAAAAATTAATAATAAGTGATTTATCAACCTGAGTACTATGTGACAGAAATACATAAAGAATGAAAGAATTTTATTAAGAACGAAACAGACTATTTAGATTAATTGGTTTCCAGAGGTATTTTTTCCCTCTTCCTACTGCATTGCCATTCATACTGAGATTGTTACAGGAAATTATCATCATCATCATCATTATTATTAGCCAACATTTTGGGATTGTGCTAAATGCTTTACAGTTGTGGTTTCATCTTATTATCAACAGCAAGCATACCATTATTAAACCCATTTTACAGGTGGAGAAAATGAGGCTTAGAGCTGTAAGGTCATTTACCTAGAGACATAGCCTGAGGCAGTGGTTGGAATACCAGTCAAACATAAGTCTGTTCCAGTGCCAAAGCCCTAAGCCACTATGTAGTTATTGACGATAGTTGTACTGAAATTTTCCAAGATTTTCCCTAGTTTTTTTTTTTTTCCTAAATAAAGGGGACTCTAGAATCTCTCACTTGCATTCTAGTATGTGGCTTTAAAGGTGAGAGGAGGCTAGAATCATGGTTAATATGCGGACAATGGTGAGAAATTATGTATGCTCATGAAGTGTCTCATATATTTGTCACAGCAGAGAAAAGACTGAGACGTGACTTTAGGGTCATCAATATGTGATTGAGTCCAAAGGTAGTGTTCTCCAGTTCCACATTCTAAATAATTTTCAATAAATTAAATAATTTTCCTTAAATACTTACTTGATTTTTAAAGTTCATTAAAAAAACTGATTTAAAGTTTTTCTTACATCTACATTCATTCTTATTTTAAACTCATTCATTTGGTTAGCATTTATTGCTTTCATAATGTCTAAACAATACCACGGCTGCTGTGGAAAGTTATGACACCAGAGGCTGGTCTTCATACCGTCAATCTTCATAACAGTCAATCTTCATACAATCAATCTTCATGCAGTCAATCTTCATACAGTCAATCTCGGAGTGTCCTGCTTTCAGTCTTGATTACGTAGTTTGGGTTCACAAGGTGAACAAGATACCAGGTTTCATTTGTGATCTCCAGGTGGATCCCACCTGCACTGCCTTTGGGATATATAAGCTAGTTCAGGTGCTTATATTTTAGAGTACTATTTCTCCATATTAATTTAAATATATATGCATATGACTTGGGTAACATATATACATTACAAAACACATGCTTGCTATTCCAGCAGTACATGCTCAGGGGAAAGAAGTATTAAATAACAAGAAGCAGAGGGGCGCCGAAACTCTTGGTTTCGGCTCAGGTCGTAATCTCAGTCTTGAGATCAAGCCAACATTGGGTTCCATGCTCAGCGGGGAATCTATTTAAGACTCTCTCTGCCCCTCACCCTCCCCACCCCTCTTTCTCTCTCTCTCAAATAAAAATAAATAAGTCTTAAAAAAAAACAAACAAAAAACTAGAAGCATAGGAAGCTGAAGTGCAAAATTTCAGAAGTTTTATCACTGAATATAATTGTTTCTTAAAGTTTAGTGTTTTGTCTTCCCTGTTTTGGAGTTGACTATTTTGTTTGGAAGAGTTCTTGACTCTGTCTCCCCCATGTTGGGGGGGGGAACCTTCTCTTTCCTTCATTTTTTAAAAAAATTTAGTAATTTATTTATTTACTTATTTGGGAGAGAGAATGAGAGAGAGAGATCATGAGCAGCAGGGGAGGAGTAGAAGGAGAGGCAGACTCCCCACTGAGCAGGGAGCCCGATGCGGGGCTTAATCCCAGGACCCTGGGATCATGACCTGAGCTGAAGGCAGACGCCTAACGACTGAGCCACCCAGGCGCCCATCTTTCCTTCATTTTTTATCAACCCTGTTCTGTTCAATTTGATTCCCCTTCCAGGAACTTCTCTGGGTGGGGCCCTATCCCACTGTTTTGTGGATCTCCTTGTCTCACTCTTTCAGATCCCCAGTCGCTTCTTTGTATCTTTTCATGCAGACGCTGTCTGTGGTTTGCCTTCACCTTCTTTTACTTTGTGGTCTGTGGAAATCTCTTGTACACAGTTTGCTTGCATACATCATTCATGGGTTTTTGGTTTTTCTATTTAGTTGTTCTGTTTCTATGTAGAAATACAGAAAGATTCAAAAACTATGTCACTGTTACTCGCATCTTTCCAGAACCTCCATCCACTTGCAGGCTTCCCATTTTGAATAACAGGGTAAAGCTGGCTACAGATCAATGCCATTCTTACTTGGCCCCAACGGAGAAACAATGCTTTGCCTACGATGTTTGTCAGCCCTGGCTGCACATCAGCAGGACCTTGAGAGCTATAAAAATGCTGATGTCAGGGTCCTAACCCCAAGAAACTTTGATTTAATTGGCTTGGGATTGTGTGTTCTCCAGATGGTTCCAATGTATAGCCAAAGTTTACAACCAGTAATAATAAGAAAGAATGATTTTTTAAATTATTATTTTTTAAAGATTTTATTTATTTATTTTCGAGAGAGAGAGAGTGAGAGCACACAGGACGGGGTAGGGTCAGAGGGAGAAGCAGATTCCCCGCCAAGCAGGGAGCCTGATACAGGATCCGATCCTGGCACTCCGGGATCATGACCTGAGCCAAAGGCAGTTGCTTAACCAACTGAGCCACCCAGGTGCCCTGAAAAAAATGATTTTTTAAAGCATTTCAAAGTCCTTAGCAATTTACTGAGAATAAATCAGTTACTGTCCGTTCAGTCTGCACATGAGGGTAATCTCGTTCCCCACTCTTGCCTTGTATGGTTTAGGTGAGGCTGACTGATGCCCCAGCAACTGGTGTGGCCAATCAGGGGGCTCCATTCCTAGCTAGAGATAGACACATGACCCAAGCTGAACCGATGAAAAATTTCCCCATAACATTTGCTAGAGGTCATGAAAGAGTTATTTTCCTTTCACAGAATTTGTGACCTGCAAGATCAGTGTAAACCTTGAACTTTGCCATCTCTGCTCCAAAATGAAGAAAATCTGCCTGAGAATGAAGCGTACAGAGGAAAGTGCAGTTGAGAGATGGAAAGAGAGAGTATCCTGATAATGCTGCTGATGGAAATTTTAGGGGTCCAAAATATAATATCCCTCTTTGCCTAAATTCAGAATCAATTGAGAAATAGATGCAGAGATCAGGTAAATAGAGATGAAATGGGTTCATTTACTGAGCAGCCGACTGAGCTCATGCCTTTGGATTGCCGCCCAAAAGAACTTTCGAACACTCTACTCCTTAGTTAATTTGATTTACAACCAGTCACTGGCATGGCTGGAATCTTTAGACTTTGCTCGTCACTGCACACTGCTTAGCACAAGGTAGGAGAGCAGCCTGGGAGACAGATAATCTGATCAGACAAAATGAAGGGCCCCGGAAGAGCTGAATCATGCCCACATGCCAGATCCTTTTCCCAATTCCCCAGGCCATGGCTTATGGTTTGGTGACATGAGTTTCGGCTAGATTTTAACCTCCACTTATCCCCTTGGGCCTGCAGACCCAGATCACTTCTGCCATTGGGAAAAATAAATGAGGAGACGGATTTAAGTGTTCTTCTCATGTTTGCGCATCCACAGAGAATTGCCATTGAGTCCCTGGATCCAGCTGCATATGAAGCCACCTGCACTCCTGAATTTCCCAATAGTGATCAAACAAATTATCTTTCTTTATTAAGTTCCTCTACCTGCTCACACCTTTTGCAAAAAGTCCTTTGGTTAATATTCTTTTTGTTCTTCTTTGTAGTGTCTTTACCCTTTGGCTTCCTGACTGGTAGTCTATCAGTCATGTTACATTGACACAGGAATATCTTCACTGGCACTAAAATGTTCTCAAAAGAGCTGACATGGTCACTTTTAAATATATTTACTATACAAAAGTCAAAACTTTTGAATGTTTTGCCCAAGAGGAAATCTTCGTACACCCCTCCTCCAACAAGTACAATGCTTGGCTATATATTCAAGAGAAATCAATTTTTCAGAAGAAATAGCCCCCCTTCTGATTAGATTAACAAGAACCATAAAATGCCAACATGTAGGTAAGAGGAAGTGTTTGCTCTTCTCCAAATGGTGAAAAGACATTAAACAATTGACTATCATTTTGCTGTATGCCTTAACGTTGCACAGTGCTATATGTCAATTGTATCTCAATAAAACTGAACAAAAATTTAGTCAATTTAAACTATAAATATTGTTCTGAAGTATTACATTAAAAAGGAGCTTGAGAATAAAGTGGGTTTTTTGGAGGGGGTGGGGATAATATGCTATGGCTTCTTATGTACTCTTCTCACCTGACTGTATTATTTTTCTCTACATTTCCCCCTCTTTTTTTTCTCTTTAACCAAAGGAAAAAGCATCTGAAATGTTATTTCTGATCTCTAATTTTTTTCATTACTTATCTACTAACTTCATTTGATATTAAAAGGGCACTAAACATAATTAAAATTACTTTTTGGAGGTATATTTTAAATTGTGCTGATGTGCTGCTAGGGTTCTTTTAGCTACACAGTAGAAAGGAGTCAGTAGCTTTCACTACATTTCAGAATAACCAAAGAGAAAACATACAGAAAAAAGGGATATCCCCTGCACAAAAGTATGAAAGGGCATAAAATATTTACGAGTAGCCTTAACAAGAAATATGCATGACCTATATGAAGACAATTCTATAAATTTATTAAGTATATAAAGAAGATGAATAATAATAATGCAGGTTAGCATTTCTGTGTAAGCACTGTGCTTTCTCTTTCCCTGGATCACCTCCCTATCTATGAAGCAGAGAAGGCCTGTCGTAGCCAGCACATGGCTCTTGAGCCTGCCTCAGTTTACTTAACTTCTCTGGGCTTCAGTTATAAAATCGGGAGAGGACCAGTCTGTGCCTCACAGAATTGTTGTAAGATTTAATAAGGCGCTACAAATAAAGTGCTGAGAACAGTGCCTGGCACATAGCACCATAGACAACGTTATTATAATCATGTTACAGAAGAAGAAAATGATATCACAGAGGTTGGTGGCTCGCCTAACCTCATCCAGCAAGTAAGTGAATGGGATTCCTACGCTGCCCTGCCCAAATCAACAGCTAAGACTCTAAATTCATTACGTGTTTGTGTTTCTAGATAAGAAGGCAATGACACTTGTTCCCATACTTTGTAGAGTCATTCTAGAGTTCATTATTTCAGAAGTAGAGAAAAAATGGGAGATAAGTCATATATGATTGCAGCAGCAATGTAAACATTTTTATGTTAAAATAGAAGATAACGAGAGTGATGGAAATGTTCTCTATCTTGATTGTGGTGGTGGTTACACGACTATAATCCTAGCCAAAATTTTTTAAACTTCACACTTAAGAGGGTTAAATTTTTTTAAAAATAATAAACAAGTAAAATAAATAAGTAAAAGCAATGAATTTTATGTGTGAAAATTATATTATAATAAAACTTGGAGGAAAAAAAGAACTATAATTAAAAAGTCAAGCAATCAACTAGTGAGAAATATGCCCAAATATGGCAAAGAGGTAATATGTTTGCTATAGCACCAACCAGAGCTAGTTCATCATATAACCTATGACCCCAATTCCAGTTCGGGGTATACACGTAGAAATAAGTGCTTATATCTGCCAAATGCATGTAGAGAATGCTCATGGCAGCCTTATTCATAATAGCTCCAAATTGCAAAAAACCCGAATTTCCATGAACAAGAGAATGAGTAAATAAATTGTGGTATTTCCATACAATGGAATGAAAATGAACGGCAATGAAAATGAGTGAACGGTACATGCAACGTGGACGAGTCTCCCAAACATCATGTTGAACGAAGAAGCCTGACACCGAATAGTACACACAGAATGTTTCCATCGATAAGAAGTGCAAAACAGGTTAACTTTATCTATGATGATGGAAGTTAGAATAGTGGCTACTTGGAGGTGTTTACTGCTGACTGGGAGGGGATTTGGGGGAGCCTCCTAGTGCTGGACATGTTCTACATCTTGACTGGGTGATGATTACGGCGGGTGTACATATGTAAAAATTTGTTGAGCTATGCACTTAAGATTGGTTTACTTTCCTGTATGTGAATTATACCTCAAAAAAAAAAAGATCTAATATGAATTAATAAGATGAATAAAGGACTTGAGGTCACAAAAGAAGAGATGAGCTGATTTAAGTCTTATGGACACAAGATGCATATTCCATCTCAGTAATCGTACATGCGCAAATGAAAAGTTATTTTTAAATTATAAAACCCATAGCTGAGCTGGATGAGGCTGTTTGGAGGAAGACTCTGAGGTGGGCAAATGATTACCAAGGAAGTTCTTATGTGGGATACCAGTAAGGGAGTGAGGCAAGTAGGATAAGGAAGGGGAAGAAGCCCAGGGAAGGTGTTGTTTCAGGTAAGGTCTCATTCTCAGCCTGGTCCCATGGGGGTTCTGGGGTGTCAATGACGCTGCACAGTTTGTTCTGCCTCTAGGAAGCGAGCTGGGCTTTGGTACTCCTCTACCAGTCGGGGGGTGGCTACATCACCCTCCCACACCACCGTGGCCCCATAGCCCAGGACTAGTTCTCTGAAGAAGGTTGCCAGTGAGTTATGTTAGGACAAAGTGTGCAGAAGTTGGGGGATGGACATGCAGAAACAATAAAGGGACGAGGTGGAGCCCTGATGGTGTCTGCAGCAATTGTGTTGATGACAGGTCGGAGGGGTTAGGAGCCAGAGGTATCATTTTGCCTGAGATTGAAATGACCAACTGTGACAAATTGAGCAAGTAAAGAAATAAAGCCAGGAATGAATGAATGGTCATTCCCCAAGCTACTCTGTTTTTCCCATAACCTTCCTATACTTTTACATAAAATAGGTGCCTTGTAGTCAAGTTTAGCAGAAGGAAGACGTAGGAGATTATGGGCAAAGCAGGGAAGAATTCATTTGTTCAGAAGACATTCAGATCCTCTTCAAATCTTAGAATCTGATGAGTCATGTATGTACCAAAGAGAAGCACCTGGGTTGTAAAATTGTGCTTGTTCCCTCTAGCAGGTCCATTTGGTCACCTTCAAGTCTTATCCGACCCTGCACGGTCATAGACAGTCCTTTCTCTGCTGGGCTACTTTGCACTTGATCATATTGGATCTTAATGACATCCAGTGGGGCAGCGGGGCCAGCCGTTTTCCAGATGAGGAAAGCGAGGCCAGATGGGTTGAATCTTTGCTTCTCAATCTTCCCAGCACCTCATGGCCACTTGTGGCAGTGTTGTAAACCATTATTTGGAGTGCCTGAAGGGGGGGCCAATGCCTGTTTTTTAAAAACTCCAAAGGTGATCAGGAAGTACAACTGGATTTGGAAAATAAAGGGATTAAGTGATCTTCCCAGGGTCCTGAGGAAAGAAAGAAAATATACACAAACCATTAATGTTTTCATTCATCCACCCACTTATCTCTTAAGCATTTATTTTGTGACAAGAATTCTGCTAAATTCTGAGAATACAGCACAGACAAGACAGTCATCATCCCCATGGTCTCATAAAAGGGTATGATCCAGGGAAGGGATCAGGGTGTTACATCCATAGTTTCTAGGGCACCATTCAACGTTGTTGGGCGGACAAAGCCTTCAGTGACCTTGGGGATGAGACAGATATGGAACTAATAATTCCAAATGTGACAAACCTTATAAAACTGGAGCTTTAATGTATCTGGGGAATGATAATGTCAATCATTTTCACATACAGGAGAGTCTCTTGTCATTTTAGGCTACCGGCACTGTCTTATTCTAAAGACAGTCAAAACTGCTAACTGGTTATATATAACAAGTGTTCTCTTTTATTAAAACATTACATAAGCAAATGGGTAGGTTGTTGCACATAGATGCACCTGACCTTTGGATCTCAAATTTCACCAACTAGATTGAACTCTGTGGTGTGGGACTTTTTATAATTATCTAAGCAAAAGATAATCTTGCAGAGAATTTGCCTAGAGTCCAAACAGATATACAAGTCAGCTTTTATTTCCATACTCTTTTATTTATTTTATTTTATTTTATTTTTTAAAGATTTTATTTATTTATTTGACAGAGAGACACAGTGAGAAAGGGAACACCAGCAGGGGGAGTGGGAGAGGGAGAAGCAGGCTTCCCACTGAGCGGGGAGCCTGATGCAGGGCTAGATCCCAGGATCATGACCTGAGCCGAAGGCAGATGCTTAACAACTGAGCCACCCAGGTGCCCTATTTCCATATTCTTTTAATGATGCAGTAGAGGACTGGGGAAAGTTTTTTGTTTCTCTCTTTGTTTTTTTGTTTTAGGTAAGATAGGTAGACATATGGTATTTGTTGAAGATGAGCATACAGATTTTAAGTTTTAAGGCCTTTAGATAAGTATTCCCCCAAAGCAAGTGTGAGCGGTTTGTTTGAGTCCTACAGCCCAGCACATGGTGAGGACAATGGGACTCACCTTTGTATGGGATTGGAGAGAAACGGCCTCCTTGGAACAGGGCAGCTCCAGGGAGAGTCCGGGGAAGAGATTTCGGGACCCCAATCCCAGTATGCTTTCCTTTACACAGCAGCTGTCAACACACATGCCATTTGCCCTATAAAATTGGTCTCTCTTTGTGTTTAAAAATATACTCTGTTTCTTTATTTTATTTTATTTTAAGTTTTTTTTTTACTTTTCAAAACGACTTGCACCCAACGTGGGGCTCGAACCCACGACCCTGAGATTAATAATCTGTTTCTTTAAAGTATCAGCATATTTTCAGTAAGCCTCAAGATAATTCTAAAAAATGATTTAGTTTTCTAACACTATTCTTATAGAATCCTGCTATTCTGATTTATGGAATCACATTGTTTTCTTTCATCTTTTTTTTTTTTATGCTCTTTGAGTTCATCAAAATCCTCATGAGAGTCACATCAATTTCTTAAAATTCTTCTCCTTTCTCTTCCTCCATAATACCATTTGTGACCTCATAATCTTTTGGCGGGGTGGGTAGTGGTACTATAGGAGTTAGTTAAGGTTTGGATTTCAAAGTGTTTCCCTGAAGACAGTATAGTGTCAACAAAGCGAGTAATTAAACCAAGTAGGTGCTGACTGTGGACGAAGCCTATGCCAAGTTGTTAACACAGCAAGTCATTAAGCAAAGTGACTACTAAACTCAATAAAGCAAGATTTGCCCTGGATAAGCTACCCTGGGATAACAGAAAGTTGACTACATTAGGCAAATTTTCAACCAGGGAAAAGGTTGAAGGCAAACGATAACTCGGCACTAAGCAACCTTTCGGAGTTGAAGAAATGGAGAGGACCTCAAGAGGTCAGTGGGTCCAAGCCCTGCTCTTAAACACATCATTAACTGACCCTTCTGGGCTATAAGCCTGTCCATTCTGGTTTTCAAAGTTAATCAGAATAGATATGCAACTTATCTTTTTTAAAATAGCTTATTCCATATGGAAATGTTCAATCACTATATTGTACACCTGAAACTAATATTACACTGTATGTTAACTAACTGGAATTTAAATAAAAACTAAAAAAAAAAAAAACCCCAAAACCAACTTATTCCAGTGTTTGGTTGCTTCTAAATGGTTTTTCCTTGCGACCAAATTAAAGTTCTTACAAATTTAAGATCAGTTTTCCATAGCCAAATTTCTGGCTTTTTGGAAAGAATTGCTCATAATCTTTCTCATTAAAAGCATTAAAACACACAGGCTCTAGAGCTAGAATGCCTAGGGTATGAACACTAACTCAAGCACCTGGATCCACAGTCTCTTAACATTTTTCTTAACCTGCCTGAGTTTCCTGATTGGTAACATGGCAATTCTACCAGGTAGCTCTCTCAGAGGGTAGCTGTGAGGATTAAGTGTGATAATGTATTTAAAATTCTTGCTTACTGCTGGTACATGATAAGTATTCAATAATGATAATAATAATAATAGTAATATTGTTATTTTTAATGCTTCCTATCTTGAGAGGTGGTAATTGAACCAATCTCTTAGTCTTCTACTGAGCATTAGAAAAATTCAAATTCCCTTTTGAAAACTTCAAAATTGTCTTGTTTTCTGGATAGTCTGAGGCTTTTTAACATACTGGTTGATATCCCTATAGACTCGAAGACTAGAAGCTTACTATATTACACCATGTTTTTTATAACGATGACCTTGAATCTTTAAAGGAAAGATTGCATGATATCCATTACACTGAAATTCTTCTGAATTTGAGGAAGATGTTAGCCAAGACAAATATTACTTTTTCTTTTCAAATCAGTCCTTAAAGAAACAATCAGAAATTAGCTGGGTCCTGAGAATAGAGTAGTGAAAAGTAGTAGACATGCTCTTTGCTCTCATGATGCTTACAATCTGGTGGTGGAGGCAGATATCAATAAAATAGTCATAAAAAGCAGGGGCCTAGTTAGCAAGTGAGATAAGTGCTATAAGGAAATGAAGCTTGCATCTGTGTGAGTATATTATAAAGAAGCCTGACCTCATCAGATTTCCCTGAGGAAGTGACCTAAGGAATGAGCAGGTAATAATGGGCTGAGTGAAGGGGGCAGCTGGCCTATTGGGAGTAGCTGTGGGAGGGAGTGGTTCTGCTTCAAAGGGATGGGGGGGGAGGGGGAAGAGCACCAGGAAAAAAGGATCAGAAAGAAAGGCAGCAAGGCTGGGAGCTGACAGTGAGGGGATGGGCACCACTAGATATGGCTGGAGGAGGCACCAGGTCAGTCCCTGCAGATCCTCACAGGCCTCCTAGGGATTGTCCTCCTTAGCTCAGGAGTAGTGGGAAGTCACTGAAGATTTTACACAGATTGTGTTGAATGAGATCAGACTTTCGTGTTGCAAAGATGACCATGACTGTGGTGTGGGAAATGGACAGGTGAGGGGAGGGAATGATTGCAGAGAGGTCAGTGAGGACACAACTCTAGAAGTATAAGTGAGATGTGTTGGTAACTTGAACTGGGGGCTTCACAGTAGAGATGGAAAGAAATGGACTTATGCCAAAAATTTAATAGGCAGGATTTGGTAATGGATAGATGCGGGGGCTGAGGAAAGAGAAGGTGTTAGAATGACTCCTAAGTTTCTAACATGAGTAAATGAAAGGTGAGGTACCACTTAGTAAGACATGGAACATGATAAGAGAACTTGGCGTGGGTGTTAGAATATGAATTTTACCTTGGACATGTTGAGTTTCACATAATTATAATATTTCTGGTGAGCATGGAATCAAAACCAAAAAAAATAGAGAGTCCTGATGGACATTTTGTTCAACTATGGTTATCATGTTTCTTTAGTGACTGTTTCTTTGCTAGATTTAGTGTTTGTCTTTTTAGAACAGTTAGAACAAACTTGGCAAACTTTTCTATAACATACTGATAATAGCTTAGGATCTGAGGTCTCCAGTTAAAGACGTCAGATTGAACATAAGCATTCAATTGCCTTCCCTCCTTCACCCAGCTAAGAGAACAATAAAATTATCATTAACCAAACATAAATGTACAAGGACAAAGGCGATGGGATGGAAGACAACAGCAATGAAATTTTAGAAACTAGAAAGCAAAATAGAGAAGTAGTAACCAAATTTGGACACTCAAGAAAGTAGTAAGTCCTCTCTTAAAGAGGCATTGTTAAGATGAAAAAAAGGTTCTGTGTGTCTGGAACATAAAAGAGATTCAAATAAAGTGTGTTTCTCAAAGAGAAAAAGAGACAAACGAAGAAGTGGACTCTTAGCTCTAGAGAACAAACCACTGGTTACCAGAGGGCAAGTGGGTAGGGGGATGTGTGAAATAGGTGAAGGGGATTAAGAGTGCACTTATTGTGATCATCACTGAGCAATGTATAGAATTGTTGAATCATTATATTGTACATCTGAAACTAATATGACACTGTATGTTAATTATACTGGGATTAAAATAAAAAACAAGTAAACAAAACAAAAGCTAAATCTTACACTTGATAACCAACCCAATTTACAACATAGAGTCCTTAAATATTAGAGCAAGAGGTACCTTAGGAAGTGGCAATGAGGGTGGGGATGACATGGGGGATTCATGGGAAGTCTTTGTAAGAAGCTGATAGAGCCCCAATTCCCCACCCCTATTTCCTGTAAGTAGAAGACTGCCTCTCTCTCATTCAGAATGAAACTGAAGGACTCTTCTCCTGACAAGAACAGAGAGACTCTGGATTGGAGTGTTTGGGAAAGGATAAGAGCTACTGAAGACTGGGTATTATATGTAGATCCATAAATTGTATGTTAAAACTTCCTCAATCTTCTTCCTCCATGTAGCTCTTGTTAGCCAGACAGCTTATGTTTTCTTGGCAGAGGGCTGGAACAATTCTCTGGGTTACCTTATCAGCCTAAGAGAAAATATACTGACATGGGCCCTGCAAGTTGACCTATGTAGTGGACTCAGTGAAGAGTCTCTGTATGCACAGAGCATCCTATCTTCAATGTTCCATTCTTAAAACAAAACCAGACAGCCAGCAATCACCAGATATTTGAGGAAACCCTATTAATGAAAGATAGGGATCAAAATAAACAGAAGGAAGCAACTTGAAGGAAACAAACTTTGCCAATAGAAAACTTAGAAAAAAATCTTGTCCTCAGAGAGATAAGAGAAGGTATGAAACAATATTTTCTATATAAAAGGAATATTCAGCAAGTTCAAAAGGAACTTAAATATTAAAAATATGACATTAGAAATGAGAAATTCAATATAAGTGCTACAAGATAAAATTAAGGCAATCTCCCAGGAAGTAGAGTTTTTAAAAAGACTATAATATACAGATATAGGAGAGAAAAGATTTGAATATTAGAGGACGAGCCCAGGATGCCCAACATCTAATAATAGGATTATGAAAAGAAGGGAACAGAGGTAGGAAATCATCAAAGAAAAAAATTAATGAATGTATCCTACAATCTCAGTTTCCAGATCGAAGGGCCCACCAGCTAACCATAACAAGAACTAAAAATAGATGCCTAGCTGAGAATATCATAATAAAACTTTCATTGATGTATTTGCAGCACTTATAATAGTGCCTGGCACATAGTAGGCACTCAATAAATTTGTACTGAAGAATAAACAAAATATCCAGAACAAGAAGGACAAAGAAATAGGACCTCCAATTTCCAGGGGGAAAAAGTTTTAATATAACAAATCAAGCATCAGAATGCCACCTGTCTTCTCAATAGCAACACCTAAATCTAGAAGAAAATGGAGAAAATGCTCTCAAAATTCAGAGGAAGAATAAATTTCTATGTCCTGAAAAAGTATTAAATGTAGAATGAAGATATTTTCAGATATGTAAGATCTTAAAATATTACTTCTTTGTGCTCTTTCATTAAAAGAAGGGAATAAACCAAGAAAGTGAAAGACATAGAAAGCAGGAAATTGGATCTAAGACTAGAAAGAGGTGAAAAGAATCTTCAGAATGAGGATAAATGGGAATCAGTCTCCTAACTGGAACTAATGTTAGAGAGCATCTGACCCAGATTAGCGCAAGCAAGTCTAATTTCTTCCAGAAGAAGAAATGGTTAGAGTTTCCAGTGCATTTGAATGTCTTAAAAGGAGATTTATACCATTGAGGGGGAGTTTGAATTCATCCTTAAGTACAAAGAACACTAAATAAGCAACAATAAAACAATCATGACAATAATTCCACGGCAAATAGGAGGTTGTGTATTAAAGGAAAAGTAATCATGGTGGTCTGCAGCATGAACAGGTCAAATAGCATTTGCCTGTTCATAATACCGTGGATATGGAATACTAGCTGTAATGAAAGTTGCAGTATGACTGTCTTAGTCTATTTGGGCTGTTATAACAAACTGTTATAGACTGGGTGGCTTATAAACAATAGAGATCTATTTCTCACTTCTAGAGACTGGGAAGTCCTGGATCAAGGCATTGGCAGATTCTGGTGAAAGCCAGCTGTGACCTCAACAGGGACCTCTCTGGAGTCTAAGCACATTAATCCCATTCATCTCCTAAAGATCCCATCTTCCAAAATTGTCGCCTTGGGGATTAGGTTTCCTATAAGATATTTGGGAAGGGGGGGGGCACAATCATTCAGACCATAGCAGACTATATTGAGAGAACAGGCAGTGGGGGCGAGAGCTCCTGTGGGAGTGGGGAACAAGGGAGACAGAACTAAATCCTCACCTGGTAGAGATGACAATAAAGAATGCCTACAATGAAAACCCACAAAGTGACAATCAAAGCACATTAACAATAGAGAGGTAAATACCTTACAGATCAGCTGTTGGAGGGGAGGTGGGAATGAAAGTAGTTGCCTCTAGGGTGTAAGAAATGGGGTAGACGGGTTAGGGACTGTTGTTTTCAAAGCAAACCTTGAAGAACTATTTGATTTTTTTAAATTATATGTATCTATAACTTCAGTAAAAACATCAATTAAAAAAAATCAGGCTCTGAAAGTGTACTGCTTGAGTACAGATCCAATTCCTAATGTTCACTAAATGCGTGAAGTTGGCTAAGTTATTTAATTTCTTTAAGCATCAGTTTCTTCATGTGAAAAATGGGAATAGTAAAGGTACCTATTTTGTAGGGTAGTTGAGAGGAGTACATGAAGTACATAAAACCTATAAAGCCTTGGCACCATGCTCCGTCCACATCCTGGCATTTGGGGGCTTCCTTTTGCTTTGTTTTTTGCCAACCTTCTTATTTTCTTCACCCAGTCTTTCCCAGGATTCTCAAATTACCATCACATTTCAGATCAGATCAGCTTCCCAGATATTAGGCGCAATTCATTAGGTTTAGAATTCTGAGTGCTCTCTAATATATTGAAAGACTGTATCAATAATATTTTATTAAGTGTCAAAAAGACATATATAGCATGATCCCGTCCACATGCGTGTGAGGAATTCTTCCAGAACTTATTTGGAAATATATATATACCAGGAATTATGAGTAATCCTCACCTTCTTCTTATTGCCTCTTTTTAGTACAGTGGATATACAGTACTCTGTAAAATCAGAAAATAGAATATTTTAAAAATAACTCTTCTGTCATAAATGTACAATTTCATAATTTATTCCTAAAGGTAACTTTTTCATCTATTATATGTGACTTTAATAGTTTGACTCTGTAAAAGCCGATGTATTTCCAAGTTCCTAGTGGCACCTCACTGTCCCTGCCCAACAAAGCAACATTCACAGCCTCTTTGGAGCATAAATTACTCCAGTTTGCTAATATAGAAATTGGGGTTCAGTGGTTTGTCTGAAAGCCACAACCAGAAAGGGGCAAGTTAAGATCCAAGTTCAGTTTTTTTCATTCTGAGCTCAGTGTTCTTTCTACCATATGAACTAAGTGCCTATCAGTAAATGACAATCTCTCCGATCACAAATTTATGATATAAAGGTGTGGAGTACATGGTCATTGAATTCCTACCAGCCCTAATAGTGCATGAATGACTTAGAAGCATGACAAGAGTAAGCCCGTGTCATTAACAATATTTATTTCTTCCACATTGGGACTGTGGATTCCACTAAGACCCCAAAGTCCATATGATTATGAAGTCCAAGTTACTTGCATGCCATTTTCACTCCCTGTATCTTTTTCGTAAATACTGAGGCACAAAATAACTTTGGGTTTTATTTTCACTTTTGCAATCACTTGGGAATCTTATGAAGGTGGAGCAAGAGATTTGGAAACTCATAATGCATTTCCCAAGAAGCTGCAAATGTTGTGAAATTCACAGGGCTCTAACCTCCCTGAGAGAATCGGAGCTGACCAGCCAAGACAGCTCACTTCCAGTAATGTTCCCGGGGAATTCTCTGGAAATAATGGAGAGGGCATGGTTGTTGCAGCCCAGGTGGAAGCTCCCAGTTAGGGCTTATATCCAGTGGGACATCCACAGGATTTTCTTCTCCTTCTGTTCCAGACATTCACTCAGCAAACTGTACCTCGCCGCCAGGAAAGGCCGTAAATGATACAGCCTCGCTCAGGCCCCTGCCAGGGCTCTGAAGACGCAAAAACCAAGTTCCTGCCAGTGACAGAGTTTCAAACTGGATACAAGTCAAAGAGATAGAGGGAGATTGCCTTTTGCTCAGCTCTTGGCTACACTGTGTGTAATTAACTGTGTGGTCCATGTTTTCAGGCATTCCACTCCACTGGCTGACCCCTCGCAGCGATTAGTCAGAGGTCTTCTGCAGTCTGAGTGATTTTAGGCCTTGGTAAATTATGCCTCTGTGAGAAAGAACCTTTAGTCTATGCTTAAATGCCCAGAATCAACTCTTGAGAAAATTCTTTTGAAAAACAAAATCGCTACAAAACTCTTCTAAGAGCTGATTGTATTTAAAAGAATCCCCTTCAGAAGCACCCATAAGCAACTTGGGAAGACTGTCTAATGCGGCAATTAGAAGTTACCGGTCCTTGAGCATGGTTAAATTAAATAAATAAAGTTAATTGTTAACTTTAGGGACCCATTAAATAAAGTTAATTGTTATAACACTGCAGAGTCAAATAATCCATCTTGACGTTTGTTTTCCCAAACATTCATAAGGGAGATTTAACACTGGGAGAGGGGCAGTGTCGGCAATTCTATTTCAGGGACTACCCGGAGGCAGACTGAGCTTTTGCTGTGTATCTGTCTGGCCTGTGTCCCCTTCTCAGTAGCACTCTGTCCCACCCTGCTGCATGCACAGAGCTCTTCCCCCCCTCCTCGCCCCGTTAAAATGTCATCCTGTAAACAATATGATAAAATCCATCAAAATGGTGTGTAAAGACTGGTCGAGTTTACAGTGTTCCCTCTTGCAGGGCTGTTTTCATTTCAGTAGCTCTTAGGACAGAGGAAGAGTCTGGAATCAGGGTTTACTTTGGAGGAGGGAATTGTAAGGAAGCTAAGTGGTATGGGTTCCATCACTTAGCTCTGAGGGCAACGTCTGAACATTCATTGATAAGGCCCAAGGGGTGGTATCATCCACATTAAATGAACTGTTTGGAACTTGCTCAGAATCTGTTGGCTTCTGCCCTGGACTGGTAACTAGAAAACAAAGCATTTGGCTCTCATGACCCTTGCTAATGGGAACCTGTGAAATATCCTGGGGATTACAACTTTGAGAACTCTAACAGGAAATGTTTACAAAGTTTTGGACACGTACAAACTTCCCCAGAAGGGCCGCGAACCTAGAGACTTTGCTGAGATGTCAATTTGAATTGAAAGGCTTCTGAGGCCAGTGAGTAAGCTGCTACATATGCTAGTGAGCAAGGCCAGAGCACTGCCTGGCTTGTGCGTCTCTTGTCTTCCTGGTATTGTTCTCAGCTTGTTTCTTGGGCCATCAGTGATGTCATTTCTCGTGAGTCTCCCAATTGCTGGTTCTGGCAATACAGGTGAAGCTCTAAGAAAGTGATTGTTCTTAACCAGGCAACCGAGTCTTAGTGTAAATCAGTGTGTGGACCATGTAATTTGGAGATCGTTTCAGTCTATGACATGAATGAGTCTTTTCTATCAAACAAACAAAAGATTAAAGTGTTTCAGTGTGGGGCGCCTGGGTGGCCCAGTCGGTTAAGCATCTAACTCTTGATTTCAGCTCAGGTCATGGTCTCAGGGTTGTGAGATCGAGCCCCTCATAGGGCTCCTTGCTCAGCAGGGAGTCTGCTTGAGAGTCTCTCTCTCCCTCTCCCTCTGCCCCTCCCCCAGCGCCTGTGCGCCTGCCTCTTTCTCTAAATTAAATAAATAAATCTTAAAAAAAAGTGTTTTAGTGAGTATTCCCATCCAGAACAAACATTGTTCTAGTGAAAATTAAATTTTGGTGAAAGATGAAAAGGCAGTAATTGATTCTACAGATATGCTCCAAAATGTGTGAAATGACATATGTCTCAGCTTACATATTACAGCATTGTTTTAAATATCAAAAGTTTGGAAACCACTCAAATGTCCATCAACAGTGGATTAATCAAATAAATTATAGTACACCCATCAGTGGAATATCATGAAGACCTATAAAAGGAGTGAGTTGTGTACCACTACAGAAAGATCACGAAGATGTATTATAAAGGTAGAAAAGCAAGGCACAGATGCTGTAAAAAGAGGTGGAAGGAAAGACTATATTTACATATTTGCTTATAAAGGCACAGATTATCTATGAGATGGTCCACAAGAAAACTGTAACTTCTGGGACAGGAGAACGGGGTGACTAGGGAATGGAGATAAGAAAGGGATGACTCCTGAGACATACTGTAGTACCTTTAGAATGATTAATTATGTCAATGTGTTAAGGTCTCAAAAATAAATTGGATTAATTTTTTATTGAAGAGGGAAATAAAGAAAAGGCAGTACTTTGTAGGGTATGAGTTTATGCATAGGAAATGACATGTCTGTCAATGGCATGAGAAGAAAGCCAAGAAACTATATAAATTTTTTGTTTTCATCAATTTTGGAACTTTCAAAAGTTTCCAGAATTACCCTTTAGAAATTTTAAACAATTATTTGTGACGAACATATCTGGCCATTTATGATCAGTTGAATCTGCGAGTGTCAAATGGGAAAATAATAAGGACAAGCTGTATTGTTTAATTAAGACTGTATTTTTTCATGCGGTGTCTTACTAGACCCTTCATCAGAAAATCACATTCATTGTTGTGAATATAGTGGCCGACCTATCAACATTCATTCAACTCCATCTTTAATGTTAGCTGTCACATCGTTGAGTTGCGAGTGGCTGGCGAGATTAATTTAAGCCAATGAATCCCATCTCCCTTACCAATGTTTACTTGGTTCAGGGATGGACAACCTGCACCAATCTAGAAAAGTTTTGCATATCTATTAGTTTTCTATTTCTGTTCTAATTTATAGTTCATTTCTGTTTGCATAGCAACTATATTACCTGTGGTTTTCTTCATCCATGTTTTCAGTTATTGCGGAACTTAGAGAATAGTATCTGTAATGAGATTCCTTGATGGCAAATAGGTTAGGGCAAGAGGAATTGAGTCATTTTATAAAATACTTCCTCAAGGCAAAGGCAGAGTTGGCAGATCCCCCAGGACGTCTGTAAGAGTACAGTTCTCCATGGTTCCCCTGACATTGAACCCATCTTCCTGGGATAGCACTGGATATTGATTCTATTCCAGAGGTCGGCACAGTTTTGCTGTAACAGGTCAGATAGTAAATATTTTGGGCTCTGTGGACCATGTGATTTCTGTCACAACTACTCAACTCTGTCCTTGTGGCCACAAGCAGCCATGAACAACATGACAAACAGGTGCTTGGCACCTTTCCAGTAAGTTTTTATTTACAAAAACAGGTTTGGGGCCATAATTGGCTGATCCTTCTTCAATTCTTTTTTTTTTTTTTTTTTCACTTCAACCCCGAAGCGGGTCACCCCATTTTAGGGATGATATCCAGAATAGGTTACATTGATATGGAGCTTTTTGTATCTTGTGACGTGATAACCTGGCCTTATGTATTGGGTGGTAGAGACACAAACAACCAAGTTTCTCTGACTCCAAAGTTTGTGTCTCTGCCACCGAATAGAGGTTGTGTAGCCTGGAGCCTCTCTCCTATCTTCATTGTCCCATCTGTGGAATGTGGAGAAGAGTTCTACTTCAGAAGAGTGTTGCAATGATAAAATGAAAGTGTGTGTTAAGTGCCTGAATCAAAGGAAATGCTCCCCAAACATAATTTCCCTTCTATAGGCCCACAGCCATATCTTCCTCTCTGCATATACACACAAGAATTGGACAACACCCCAACTTCATCCACATGTATTTTTTTTTTTTTAATATTTTATTTATTTATTCATGAGGGACAGAGGGAGAGAGAGAGGGAGAGAAGCAGAGGGAGAAGCAGGCTCCCAAGGAGCAGGGAGCCCGATGCGGGACTCGATCCCAGGACCCTGGGATCATGACCTGAGCCGAAGGCAGACGCTTAACCATCTGAGCCACCCAGGCGCCCCATCCACATGTATTTGTAAACCCTCTTTTCAATGGCTCATCTTGGAAATTCAAAATTAATTCTAATTAGCTTCAACTTCAGATGCTATTGAAAAAAACAATCTGTCCGTAATTTCTGGTAATATATTTTGTTTAGTTCTTGAAACCTCTTGCGTGTCAACAACAGCCCACTAGGGCATGTCATCAAAGCATTTAAAAAAGGGCTTGCTTCTAATAACTCTCAAGGAAGTAAAGGAAAGCCATAAAATATACTATCAGATTTTAAAAGGTCATTAATCAAAAGAGATCTTGCAGAAAGAGTAACAAACTTAGATTCAATTTAATGGTTGCAATGATCCTGACTATGCTTTTTAGAATTGGTTTTACGTAAAATCTCTTAGGCAATTCACTTTCAGTGCCATAAGTAGTGGATTGTGAAAACAATACTACTTGAAATTATTCTGCTTTGAAAAATTAATTAAAAATATGCATATATACCTGAGGAACTAGTGATAGGAAGTACTGTCATATCAGGAGAACAATTCTGTGTGTTTACTTACTTGTATAAACATACCCAAAGACCACCAAATTGAGTATATTTAGGATATACTTTTTTGGATGGGGTATATTTAAGTCCTCCCATAATTAGAAAATAAAAAAGAATTTTATTTTCACTAGGAAAATCATTAGAATCAATGCTAAGATGGCTATTTAACATCTGTAAGACAATAATATCTTCAAAGAAATAACATAAAAGCAATACAATTTTAGAAAATAATAAGTACCCCAGTAAATGAGAGAGATTATTGTTCCAAGCACGGAAATTAAGAACTGGGTGTCTTGGTCAAGGAGCTCTGGCCTTAAAATCTGGGATGAGAATGCTTCAAAATGTGACTCACTGCATTTGTTTCTTGGTTCATTCATTCACCAAATACACATTTAGTAAAAAATTACCATTTGTGAGGTACTATGCTAGGAACATAACTTATTTCAGGGACAAATGTCTAAATAGCTGATTATAATATGCGTTACAATTGCTCCTACAGAATATATACCAATCGCTAAGAGAGCATGTAGGGGGAAGGAGTCACTCCAGCGTGGCCAGGGAAGAGTGTGGGGAGGGAGGTAGTCAGGGAGGCCACAGAGATAATACAAAGAGCATTTGCGGCTTGTTATTTTTTGAGGATGAAAAGCCCCGAAATTCTCAACAGAGTGAAAAACATGATCAAAATTAAAAAAGCCTAAAAGTCCACTTTGCATCTGAGTATAGTTGTGTCTAGTTTGTTAGGACTGGAACATGGCTTCATGGTGGAGGGTGGGGAGTTTCACGCTATGCTGTGAATCTTGGTCCTTCATCCACTTGGCCAGTGATCCCTTGGCCACCATATGAGTTTTCCTCTCTAGGTCTATATTTCCAGTGGCTAAAAACCCAGGTGTATTAGTGAGGCGCTTTCAGGTTTTAAGGAGCACACCATGTCTCTGATCCTGGGTGACTGGAATTTATTACAAAGATCCAAAAGGGAATTAGGAGGCAACAATGGGAAACCATTTTAACGGAACAATCAGGCCTCAGGAAGAAGCAGAGCATTGTTCATTGGTCTCCAGGATCACAAAGCACTTCCAATGTCCCCAAAGCAATACGGGGGCTGTTGTCACATAGAAGGGCATTCATTATTTCTGCACAAGATCCCCTTCCATTCACGTGATTCAGTTTCTGTCTTCTCTGCTTCTCCCTCCTGCTGTTATTACTGCCCTCTGGCTACTTCTCAGTTTATTTATCGCATGAATTTTACTTACTCATTGCCTCTATTAGCTCATAGAGTCTGCTTAGTCTCTGCTTAGTTTCCTGGCTCCTATTCCGGTTTGCTTGGAGCATATCTCTGTGTGCTCTTGTGCAGAATAGAGTTAATAACAGGCCCAAGACTGGTATTCTTAGAAAGACCTGCTTGCAAGGTTGGCCCTTGCCTAACATCTGAGAGCTTAGGTTTCAGGGGGCTTCTGACTATTTGCTAAATGGTAAGAGTAGCTCGCTCTGCCTAAAATGTTTGTACAAACAATATGGCTTATGCTAAGTACATGCTTTCCTCCTGGCAGTCAGAAAGGAAGAAGACACCCATGTGACCAACCCTCAAATAAAACCTTGGGCACCGAGTCTGTCATAAGTCTCCCTGGTAGACAGCATGTCATAGTTGTTGTCACAGCTGGTTTCTGGAAGAAAGAAGCTCCTCTTGTGTGACTCCGCTGGGAGAAGACTCTTGGAAACTTGTACCTTGTTTCCTCCAGACATTGCCTTATGCACTTTTTCCCTTTGTGGATTTTGCTCTGTATCCTGTTGCTATTTTAGCCATAAGTATGACTGTATCCTGAGTTCTGTGAGTCCTCCTAGCAAATTATTGATCTCGAGATGTTGAGGGTGTGATCTTGAGAACCTCTGACACAACTTTGCTTTCAGACTCCTAAAGAAGGAATATCTTATTCAGAGTCCACTCCGTAGTACTTACTATAAATCTGACCTCTGGCTGTCTCTATCCTCATGTGCGGTCGGTCATTCCCCCACCCCCTGTTCTAGTTACACCAGATTCCTTGCTGTTCCAAACATTCCAAGCATGCTCCGGCTTCGGGGCCTTTGAACTTACTGTTCCCTCAGCCTGTGCCTTTTCCCCCCAGATCTGCAGGGCTGTTCCTTACCTCATCTGTGTCCCTGCTCACCTGTCACCCCTCCCTATCTAAAATAACTGTCCCTTCCTACCCCCATGCCTTAACTATCTACCCCTTTATCTAGATGAATTACTCATAGCACTTAGCAATATTTTACATTATATTGTATACTTGTTTCTTGCCTATCTTCCTCAACTAGAGTATAACTAAATGAAGGCAGGGACTTTGCTTTGTTTACTGCTCTATTTTTAGTAGCTAGAACAGTGCTTAGCACATAGAAAGGACACAATGTATATTATGTTTGCAGAAGGAAGGAGTTAATAAATAATGCATCTCTTACCAGGCTACATTATATGCCCTTGAACAGTGTACAGATGTCTGCCTTTAGGTCAAGCCCTGTGGCAGAGACCGCTGATCATCCATCAGTATCTACTCTTTCCTTATTTTGTAGTAAGAGAACCCTGATTTCTGGCAGGGCACCAGAAATAGCGTACATTTCCCAATCCCCTGTGTTGACAGGTATGGCTCTATGACTAAGCGCAGGACAATGAGATATAAGAGGAAGATGGGTGTGCAACTTCCAGGAAGTATCCTTAATTAGAGTGGGTTCTATGTTTCCTCCCCTTTTCCCTTCCTGTTGGGTGGAATTGGTTGTGATAACCGGAGCTTTGGCAGCTTTGGATCATGAGGCAACCTTGGGAATGGAAGGTACTGTTGTTCAATGAAGCAACAAGATTGAAGAGGCCTGATAATTCAAGGCCAATACCAGTCCTGAAGAACCTACTTCTGGACTTTGACAAGAGCCAGAAATAAATTTCTATTTTGTTTAAACCCAGCCATGTGGGATTTTGTCTCACTTGAAGTTGGTCCTAATCTTAACTAATGTAACACTAATTTCCAGTCTGACATCTTGAAGCCAAGTGGCAGAGTTACACAGTACAAAGCATGAAACCATATGAACTATTTAGTTTGTTTAAAGGAAGCTGTGGGCATAATGGGAAGGCTGGCAAGCATAATGTTATCCTGTGGGAAATGTCAGCTATGGAAAAGCATTATAATAAGGCCCCCAATGAGTCACGCTTTCCTGTATCCACATGCATCTTTGCAATACCATGTTGCCACTCCTTCCATCAAGAGGCAGAGGCTATCTCTCCACCCCCTTGCATCTGGGTTGGCCTTGTGACTGACCTTGACCAATAGAATGTGACAAAAGCAACACTGTGTGAGTTCCAGAGTCTAAGCTGTAAGAAGAGACCTTGAGGGGTTGCAGGTGAGGTCATCAGAAATCCCTCTCAGATGGCCAGCCTACAGAATCATACAAATAAAGTAGTTGCTGTTTTAAGCCACTGTTTTTTAAAAAGATTTATTTATTTATTTGAGACAGAGATAGAGACAGAGACAAAGAGAGAGCACAAGGGGAGGGGCAGAGAGGGAGACAAGCAGACTCTCCATTGAGTGGGGAGCCTGACACGGGGCTCGATCCTACGACCCTGAGATCATGACCTGAGCTGAAATGAAGAGTCAGATGCTTAACCAACTGAGCCAGCCAGGTGCTCCAAAGCCACTAAATTTTGACAAGATTTGTTATGCAGCAACAGATATCAAAATTAATCTCAGTGCATATCTGTTTTTTGCTACAAAAAGATCCTAAGACAAGGCTAAATGTAAGTTAAAAGCATTTAAAGTAATTGACTTTGGTAACTTTTAGAGAAATATAAAATCTTTAGCTTACCCACTTTGACATTAAAAATTAGGAACACAAGTCTTTATTCAATAATTACAATAAATGTAAAAAAGAAGTAGTAAAAGATAGGGATGCCTGGGTGGCTCAGTTGGTTGGGTGACTGCCTTCGGCTCAGGTCATGGTCCTGGAGTCCCGGGATCGAGTCCCGCATCGGGCTCCCTGCTCAGCAGGGAGTCTGCTTCTCCCTCTGACCCTCTTCCCTCTCATGCTCTCTATCTCTCATTCTCTCTCTCTCAAATAAATAAATAAAATCTTAAAAAAAAAAAAGAAGTAGTAAAGGATAGTAGAAGGAATATTAGATGAGCAATTGGTAAAACTGGGTTATGGTCCTCCTATCATTAATTGGTTTTATGACCTTAAGATAGTTGCGTTGGGACACGTGGGTGGCTCAGTCACTTAAGCATCTTACTTTTGATTTTGGCTCAGGTAATGATCTCAGGATGGTGAGATCAAGCCCTATGTCGGGCTCTGCGCTCAGCACCAAGTCTGCTTGAGATGCTCTCTTTTCTTCCTCCTCTGCCCCAGCCCCTGCGTGCACTCTCACTCTCTCTCTAAACAAATAAATAAAATCTTAAAAAAAAAAAAAAGTTGGCTAGCCTTTTAGTCTGTCTCATTTTCCTCAGATGTAATATGGGGACCACCTCATTGCTCACTCACTCATTCATTCCAGAATCACTGATTACCCCTAACTATTGGGAGCTACTATCATGAAGAGTGGCATGAAAGGAGATTTTGACTTTCTACTTCTACATTTCTGTATAATTTGATTAAAAAATAAAAACATGCATTAGTTTATAATCAGCAAAGATCGTAAAGATGTTGTTATGGGCTAAACTACGTCTGTACCCAAACTGATATGCTTAAGTCCTAATTCCCAGTACTTCAAAATGTGCCTGTTTTTAAAGATAGGGCCTTTGAAGAGGTGATTAAGTTAAAATGAGGCTGTTAGGGTGGGTCCTAATCCAATCTGACTGGTATCTTTATCAGGAGAGGAAATTTGGGTGCATAAAGAGACACTGGGGATCCATGTGCACAGAAGAAAGACTATGCGAGGTCACAGTGAAAAGGCGGCCATCTGCAGGCCAAGGAGAGAGGCCTCTGAAGAAACCATTCCTGCTGACACCTCCATCTTAGATTTATAGATTGTGACAAGGCAAATTTCTGTTGTTTAAACCACCTAGACTATAGTATTTTGTTGGGGCAGCCCTAACAAACTAATACAGATGTCTCTTTCCTATTGAAAAAGAATTAGTACCTTCAGTGGATACAGGGTCCCTATTCTTGAGGTGCTCGTGTTCAAGTAGGAGCAACATTAACCTTTAAATACAATGCAGTATGATAAATGCTCTGGTGGAACCACGTAAAGAATACTCTGGGAGTCCAGAGGAGGGGAACCCCACTGGCTGTGGAGAGGGAGACAATGGTGGCTCCAGCGGAGAGAGTTTAGAAAACCTCACCTGTGGGCAAGATGCCATCTTCATGTTGAAGGAAGACTAGGGGATAATAACAATCCTAATTACTGGCCTCTCTGCTGAGCCTCTGTACTTGGTGGTCATATGGAGCATCGGTCCCACATAAAAATGTCAAGAGTCGGTAAAATCTCAATGAACACACATACACAAACTGGAGAATGGGAATATTGATGTAGTATTGTCAACACTCTAGTTTACTAAAAAAAAAAGATATTTAAAATGCTATCTACCATCCTTACTGTATAGTTAAAGATATTTTAACCTAAAAACTAGAAAGGACATTATCTCATAATAAAAAACAACCCCCTTAGCTTTGAATTACCTGCACAGACCTTAGTTTTTGCAGTAGACCTTAGTAGTCTTAGACGGCATTTGATGGCCACTAGAGTTTCAATGCTACTTTTATCAGGCCGGTTATGAACACCATATTTGATTTCTTTATATGGCAAAAACTCCTGGGTTTTCTCTAAAGTCTATATTTTCCATCTTCCATAGAAACAGATGACACTAGATACATGGCTACTTAGCTAAAGAGTACATCTTTATCCTCTTTTCACAACTAGATATGATAATGTGGCTAAGTTTCAGCCGATGGGATGTAAGCTGAAGTAATGTGTTATTTCTGGGTCATCTCTATCTTAAAAGATAAGCCCCTTGCCTCGGAGTTCCTCTCTTTTCCTTTTCCATAGGTTGGAAGACTGAATGTGCCCACAACCTAACTTTGACCATGAGGATGAAGAGATCACCTCAGAGAATAGTGAAGCAATAATAAATGGAAGGAAGGTGGATCCTGGAGTGACTTTTCCTGCCAAGCTGGATTGCTCACCTTCTTGTAACATGAGAAGGATATGAACGTCCAGGTTATTTAAGCCTCTGCATGTAGATGCATACTTTTTGGTTTCATTTTTGGGACAGCTTAGTCTTTTCCCTAATAAGCAAGTGTTGCTTTCTCTTGCTTTTACCATATTTGCCTTTCAACTTTCCCTTCAGAAGTTTCCTGCTACTTCTATGTATCCTGCCCACATGGGAGATGTGAACTATCAGGTCACCAGAGAAAGACACTGACATCATATTCTCCTATTTGGTGTGGAATTCCCCCCAGTGAAGAAGGCCAGTTGCCTTCTTAGTACTCTTGTATAGCTTTTCCCGTAAGTCTCCGCCTCGTTCCCTTCGACCTACTTAGATGAGTTAAGGGAATCATTCCCATGGTGGATTGGCTGCTCTCCCTCAGGACTCCTCACCCTGCCTCTATCATTTCCCCTTTCTATCTTCTGAACACTGCCTCTTTTGCTTGCCAGAGAACTAGATAGTACACATTCTCTTAAATCATGGGCACTTTCAACCAATAGTTATTGAACAATTACTTCATAAGGTATAACCGAAAATGATGACATAGGGAAAGTACCTGGCTTTTCAGTCTACTTGGCAAGAAGAGATAAATAAATTGGCAATTATAAATTAAAGTGAAAAATTTTATAATTCAAATAAGTGTAGTGTGTCATGGGAACACTTGGAAGAGGCATCTAACCCAGTGTTTGTAGGAGGGAGTGTGGTCGACAGTTTAGGTATCGAAAAAGGTGAAGTTAGTGTGTACATTGGCTGGATAAAACCGTACACCTGTTGGTTAAGAATAATACATAATTTTAAAACTTCAAATAACTTCGAGTATATAAAATAAAAAGTGAAGTTCTTCCCACACACATCAATTTTAATACCCACTGTGATTTGTTAATATTTGATGCATGTTCTTCCAGATAAATAGATATGAAAATAGATACACCAATATATATCCATGTAGGGTTTTATTTTTAAAAAATCTGATCATAGTTTACATATTGTTACACAGCTGCTCATTTTCCCCACATAATCTTTTTTTATCATGTGCATATATTTACCTCATTTTAAAAATAGCTGATAGACTTCCCTACTAATTAGTCACTAACTTATTTAATAACTCTCTTCTTTTTTGACATTTAGGTTGTTTTCCATTTTTTTCCCTTCAATAGTAGTGTTTCAAGGAACATTCTATCCATTGGACCCAGCGATAAATATTAAGAGGAAAAAATTACAATCTGAAGATTCTATATCTGCCCCAAATATCGTATGTATATGAGAAAAAAAAAACTTGGTTATGTAAAGTATCAGAAAGTTACCTTCTGCTTTTCTTTCCGGGGAATTTACTTGAGGAATCACTCTAGCAAAATCAAAGTAAAACTATATTTCAAGGAGATTTGAAGTATATAAAAACACGAATGAGTAATCAACCCAATACAATTTAAAAGACCAGAGTAGACAATCAGAGCATGGTTCCTGAATAGAGAACTTAAATATTATAAAGAAATTGATATTTCCCAAATTAAGATTTAGGGCTTCTTTTGATTCCAAACAAACCCTAAGAGGAGCCTGTTTTTGAATCATGACAAAACTTTCTAGAAAAATAAGTAAGAATGGTTAAAGAATACTTATAAAAAAGAGGCTGGAAGTTGGCGTTTGCCTTATCATATGCTGAAGAATTATAAAGATTCCATCGTACTTAGCATTGTAAGTACTGAGAATAGCCAGATAAATCGGTGACTCAGAAGTGATAACCTGGAACGAGAACTTATAAAATATAGAAAGATAATAAGGTAACATATTTTAAAGAAATTACAAACTTAAGGATAAGGAATTGTTTCTTTAATAATGTGGAGAAGGAGGACATTTTGATGACTATTTTATTAGAACTTTGCATCACAGCATACACATCAGATAAAGAGTTAAAAATTCAACCATAAAAATTTGGAGAAGGTATAAAAGAAAGATTATACCTTCCCTTCTTGAGGAAAGACTCCCTCAAGCAAAACAAAACAAAACAAAACAAAACAAAAAAAGATACAAAAAGCCATAGGAAAAAGATAATAGATTTGACCATATAAAAGTTACTGTAGTTCAAAGAAACAGAGACAAAAGGAGAAGGCAAATCACAAACCAGGAAAGATGTATACAACACACATTACAAAAAACAGGGTTGCTATCACTTGGCAAAACTCCAATACTGGTTAAATCCAAATCTCAGCCTAGTCTGTGCCCAAACCTTCACAGATGAATGTGTCTGAATTAAAAAACAAAAGTGTGCAGTGGTCTAACTCTAAATTTACTATTAATTGCCTTCAAGTGAGCAATTAGTCCTGTTGTAAAACTGTAATACATTTCCCTAGTTCCCTCACTCTCCCACGTTCCCTGACAACTATTTCATACCCCCTTCCACACTTCAAACTTCCAGCATCTTCTCCCCATCTTTACTTTAAATGGATGATCTTGCTTATTTCACTCAGAAAGTAGTAGTATTAAGGTGGGCACGTGATGTGATGACCACTGGGATACACTACTAATGAATCATTGAACACTACATCAAAAACTAATGATGCACTATATGTTGGCTAACTGAATTTAAATAAATAGGAAGAAATAAAAAGCAAGCAAGCAAGCAAGCAAGCAACCAGAAGAGGATTTCCACATACTCACACCACCATGTCATCCCACCCACTAACATCTCCCCTCCTGTTCCAGAAGAATCTTCTATGCTCCCATCAACACTTTCACAGGGTCTCTCACTTCCACCCCACCCCCTCTCACCTACTCAAGGACAAGGATGTGTCTCCAGAAATTCCCTCTATTTACTGAACCATTCTCTTCAGCCCACAGTCATGACATTATTTTTCACATCTTAAAAAAAGTCTCTTTTGGGGGGCGCCTGGGTGGCTCAGATGGTTAAGCGTCTGCCTTCAGCTTGGGTCATGATCTCAGGGTCCTGGGATCGAGCCCCTGCATTGGACTCCCTGCTTGGCGGCGAGCCTGCTTCTCCCTCACCCTCTGCTGTTCCCCCTGCTTGTGCTCTTGCTCTCTCTGTCAAATAAATAAATAAAATCTTTAAAAAAAAAAAGTCTCTTTTGGGACACCTGGGTGGCTCAGTTGGTTAAGAGTCTGCCTTCGGCTCAGGTCATGATCCCAGGGTCCTGGGATCCAGTCCCAGAATGGGCTCCCTGCTCAGCGGGAAGCCTGCTTCTCCCTCTGCCTGCCAATCCCCCTGCTTGTGCTCTCTCTCTCTGTCAAATAAATAAACAAAATCTTAAAAAAAACACTCTTTTGTCCCACTTTCCTCTTAAGTTATCGCCCTTTTGCTCTGCTCTGTTCTGCAGCGATCCCCCTCGAAGGAGTTGTGTATACTTGTTTTACCATTTCCAATTCCTCGACTTGCATTATCTCTTGACTCAATCCATTCAGGCTTTCACCCCCACCAACTCCAGTCAAAGTCAGCCATGACTTTCATTTTTGCTAAACCTAATGATCAACCCTGGGTTTTATCTTGCCTGATCTATCAGCAGCATTTGACACAACAATCACCCCTTCTTTCCAGAAACATTCAGTTCAGCTGGCATCCAGGACACCAGTCTCCTTCCTGTGTTCTTCCTGCCTCACAGCTTTTCATGTCTAACATGGCCCTCCTGATCTTCCCACAGTCCCCCAGCTGTTCCACTTGGGAGTCTTCACCATTTCAGTGAATGATAAACCTTCTTTCCAGTTGCTCAGACCAAAAATCTAGTAGTCATATTTGATTCATCTCATTTTCCCAAACTCTGCTTATAACCAGACAGTAAACCTGTTGGCTCTCTCTTCAAAATGGATGTAAATATTTATCACATCTTACCAATGTCACTGCTCCCCCTCTTGTGCAAGCCACAATGTATCTCAAGTGGATTAATAAAATAATCTTTTCACTGTTTTTCCTGCTTCCACCCTTGCTCCTTTTGTTCTTCACCCCACAGTCAGAGTGATCCTTTTAAGTCTGATTAGCTAGTTGGGGCTTTGCTCAAAACGTTCCAACCAAGTCCTGTGTCAGAGTCAAACTCGGTGTCCTCCTGTCCATCCTCATCCTTTACACCTTGTCCTTGCTCACTCTGCTTCAGTCACAGCAGCCGGCTTACTGTGCCTGGAAAAAGGCAGGCAGCCTGAGCCTTTCCAATAGCTCCCTCCTCTCTTTTTTTATCTGTATTCAAATATCACTTTTCCTGCCCACTCTCTGTAGTCATTCCTGTTATATCCCTACCCCATCCCTTGCTTCATTTTTCAACATACTATTCATCACCCTCTAATATACTATGTAATTTTATGTATTTTGTCTATTGTTTCTGTCTACTCCCATTAGGATGCAAGCTCCATGAAGTTAGGGACTTTTGTTTGTATTATTATTTTTTTTTTACTGATGCAGTCTCAGTGCTGGCACATTGTAGTTGTTCAATAAAGATTTGTTGAATAAACTAATAAGCTATGTTTAATGAACATACAAAGAGCAAGAGGGAGTGTAAGTCTCTCAAAATTCCTGAAATGTCAATTGACAATACCTGTCAGAGTTCTTAACTATACATTCAGTAATTTCACTTCTAGAAACCTGTCTCAGTACAGGATTTCCCAAGCTAGAGTAAGGGAAATACTGTTCCAGAATAGGTATGCGGAAAATAAAGAAAATGCTCTGGAAAAAAAAAAAAAGTGTCTTCTAACCTGTTGTGGCTCTGATTTGGTGGTACACTGAGGGGTTTTAGCATATACTGATGGCTGAGTTCCACCTTTAGAGATTCTGATTTCATTGTTTTGACTGTTGTCCCTTTTGTCATGATATTAGCAGCCTGTAATGATTATTATTGAGAGCCTTAATTCATTAGGGGGTGTAGTGGTGCTCTTGTTCACATTTCTGGGCGTATATGTATATACACACACATACAAAGAAGGGGTTAGAGTCCATTATCTGTAAACATTCTTCCAACTGGGACACTACATGTTCACATGGAAAATGCTCTTACTGAGGGGTTTGTATGGAAGCAGTAACTGTTTCTTCCAGGCGATTTATTGGTATATGTATGTGCTTGCATGTGTGTGAAAGGAGAGAAAGCGTGTAAGCTGTACAGTGCTATAAAATAAGAAAAGATATTTATTTTTACTATCGAGAAGCCAAGAGAATAAGTAAAACTTCCATAAAGAGTCACCAAGCCCTCCACTGCGACACCAGTCAGGCGTGACATTAGTGGAACCTGTTACATGCTTCTTGTCGGGCCAACTAGAGCACATTAAGGAACAGGATTTTGAAAGCAGGAGAATTGGTTTTTATTTATTTATTTATTTATTTTTAAAAGATTTTATTTATTTATTTGATAGAGGGAGACACAGCGAGAGAGGGAACACTAGCAGAAGGGGTGGGAGAGGGAGAAGCAGGCTTCCCGCTGAGTGGGGAGCCCGATATGGGACTCGATCCCAGGACACTGGGACCATGACCTGAGCCGAAGGCAGACGCTTAACAACTGAGACACCCAGGCGCCCGAGAATTGGTTTTTAAAATTATCACTGATTTATTTATTTTTACATATGGTCTTAGCCTACTTGGGCTGTTTTAACAGAATACCATTGATTGGGTGGCTTATCAACAACAGAAATTTATTTCTCACTTCTTTGGAGACTGGGAAGTCCAAGGTCAAGGCACTGGCAGATTCGGTGTCTGATGAGGGCCTGCTTCCTGGTTCACTGATGTCTGTCTTCTTTGTGTCCTCTAATGGCAGAAGGGGTGAGGGAGCTCCTGGGGTCTCTTTCCTAAGGGCACCAATCCCATGCAAGAGGGCTCCACCTTCTTATCTAATCACTTTTCAAAGGCCCTATCTCCAAATTCCACTTTACATTGGGGATTAGATTACAACACAGGAATTTGGGGTGGCACATGAACACTCCCTCTATAGCAACATAGGACAATGAGAAACATCAGCAAACAGAGCAAGTAACTCTTTTTCATCATCTAGACACACAGTATGGAAAGGACTTCTGACCCTATAGAACTTGGGTCAGCTCTCTGGACGTGTGATTTATAGCCTTCTCTACAATATCTCTTTAAGTATGATGATTATGATACATACTCCAATGAGATAAATCTGCCAATAAAGAGATAATTTTGTTTTATTCATTCTGAGTTAGTTTAGTTGCCACTAATATTTTGTTTTCTCAGCTGAATAAACAATAAATTCAGGCAGCTAGTTAGATGTATGGTGCACTTGAAAGAAAGTTTTTAGAACACAGAAACCAAAGTTCTTCACACTATCATTAAAAAGATAATGTAGCTGAGCTGAATTAACCTACTTAGGGATGCATTTCTTCCCAAGAGAAACTACAAAGTTATTCCTCACCAGCGGACTTCACTGCCCCCACCACAATTAGACATTAGGGATTAAATAACCTGGTGTTGCACTTATCACTGTGAACTACAAAGCTGTCAAAAAAATCCAATTACCCACTAGGATAACCAAAGTGCACTTGTAAGTGCAAATAGCCCGTTTTATAGAAAAAGTTATTTCATGTTAACACTTGGTTTTAAATCCCAGCTCTGTAACTTACCATAAAATGAGAAAATTCACTTCCAAAATATTAATTATTCAATAATATATTAATAAGTATCAGGTGCTTATAAGTATAAAATGCCTGGCACATAGCAAAGGCTCAGTGTGTATTAGCATTTATCATTATAGGGATGATTTGTGTGGCTATGTTGCAAATATTACTAAACATTACCTATGAGTCTTTTGGTTAAATCTTTTTAAGAAGATTAAGAAAAGGCCATTTCTTTTTGACCTAGCCAATTATGTTACAAAGTAGATTACCTCTGTAATGTGAGAACACTGTAGTTCTTGTTAATTTTTTATTGTTAATTTCACCACACAAGATGTTTAGTTTCAAAAAGAACTTGGGTCAGCTATTTAACTGATGTTGTAATAGTTTTGAATAGATGGATAGTGCCACAAAAGTGAAAATGATTTTTGTGATCCCAGAAACCAGAACGTGGCAGTGAGCATGGTTGTGGATGGTGGCAAAATTTACGGGAAAACCTTTATCAGTGAGGACGCAGATAACCAGACCCTTATGTCTAGGATTCTAATGGATACTCTTCTTAGTGTACTGGATCTCGCTAAACTTTTTTTTTCACACAGGATAGTGACATTGAGGTTCTGGCCATAATTCTCTCATTACCTCATAGGTTTATGTTTGGTCTCTGAAAATGAGGAAGGCTTGAAGAACAACAGTCTTAGAAGGAAGACCATGAAGTAATCTTGTGAATGTAGTAAAGAATCAGCAGTATAATCATTATGACCTAACTGGCTGGGCCTAGTGAGCGGGGATCTCTTTGTTTATTTTGCTGAATTGTATATTAGGAATGATTGAGGGGCAACAGTTGCTTTTCTAGACATCTCCTTTCTCTTTTTATTGACCACCACCCTTGAGGAGTGATTGGGGTTAGTTGAAACCAACTGGTCTGGATTGAAGAGTTCCTGCACTGTCCACACCATTTTGTTTTTCAAGGTTGTCTTTAGTTTTGGTGAGTGAGAAAGCACTTGGTTGCCATTTCCTTTCTGAGAACAGCTGACTTAGTAGGGGAGGAAGTAGATGTTTGCCTGAGTTCTCTCCTATGGGGTTAGGGCAGGGCTGGGCTGCTGAGCATCAGCTTCTGCTTTTGTGGGGCTTGGTTTCCTGGTTCCTCTTTATAAATGTCAGTAAAATAAGTCTGAGCAGCCCTCTCTAATCTCCTTTCTGGGAACAAATGATTGACGGTGCAAGGAGTGGCCAACCTGCTTTGTGTCCAAACTCTTGGCCACAATTGTGCTCAACATTCTTAATTGGTCTCCTATCTTTGCTAATCTTTTTACGATCTCGTCAAATCTTTAAATAATAAAAAAAAAGGTCTGATTTAAATATTTCTTTTGTGAGGGATGCCTGGGTGGCTCAGTTGGTTAAATATTGCTTCTGTGAGAATGTTTTTGCCCGTGTTGAAGAATATAGCTTTGAGGAAAATCTAAACGAAGCAACAAGTGCTGCTAGATAAACTTGGTAGAATCAGAACTTCTGATCTTAAGTGGGAGTCTTTGGGAGCCCTGAGGTTGGATGTGGTTCTGCCATTGACTGACACGCTTCATCATTTGTTTTATTTGATGTTGAAATCATATTTATAATATTATTTTACACTACTTCCCAGCATTACATCAGTGTTTTTGGCTCTCTGGGCCTTATTTGTCCATGAATTGGAAGCTTCTGCTTCCTTAAGAATGTCTTGTCTCTCCTGCTTATGTGGTTATCTCTGAAACTCTTCTCAGGCTGTATTATATCTATGCCACTTCTTTGCAGATGTTTGGGAAGTGGTGGTTGATCTAAAAATACTGTTAGGAATCAAGAAAAAATTAAGGCTTCTGCCATGCAAATTCTCTGACTCTTCTCAACATTTCTGTTACCATCACAAAATTAATTGGATGATTCTTTAAAGCCCTACAAATATATTTTACTGCTAAAACGTTTAATTCTACCACTGCAATTTAAGTCTAAAAAAATTACCTTTAAGCTGGAGGGCTCTGGGTGGGGGGGGTGGGTGGTTGTCAAGATTGCCTAGATTCAAAACCGAGTTTAGCCATTCTCTAGCAATGTGGTCTCTGGTGAGTTTCATCATCTGTGAAATGGGGATAAAAATTAGCAGTCACCACATAGGATTGTTGAAAGGATTAAGTAATCACAGTTTAAGCTATTATTGTTTTTCTCTTCCTTAATAATAAAAAATAGGGGCAATATGTATTATTTCCTAGGCACTAGTCAGACAATTATCTCTGATCCTATGTAATTCTCTGAGGCGGGCATCCTTTTATTTTCCAGATTATTAAATTATGACTACAAAGCTTAAGTGTCTTAAAGGTCACACCGTAAGGTGTCCGAGCCCAGGTTTGTTTCTAGAGGACACGCCCCTTTTCACTACATGAGGTAGAGATAAAGAAAACTTTCTTTTTTTTTTTTTTTTTGGAAAAGTCAAAACTATGGAGACAGTAAAAAGATCAGTGGTTGCCAGGGGTTAGGACAGAGGGAAGGATGCATAGGTGGCACACAGATTTTTAGGGCAGTGAAACTACTCTGTATGACACTATAATGGTAGATACAAGTCATCACACATTTGTCCAAACCCATAAAACATACAACACCAAGAGTGGGCCCTAAGGTAAACTATAAACTGTGTGCCATAATGATGTGTTAACGTAGGTTCATCAGCTGTAACAAATGTACCACTCTGGGGGGGGGAGGGGATACTGATAATGGGAGAGGCTAGGAATGTGTGGGAGTGGGGATATACGGTAAATCTCTGTACTCTTAAGTTTTGCTATGAATCCAAAACTGCTCTAAAAATTTGCCCATTAAAAAAAGGATAGAGAAAATTGGGAAAGGGATATAATGTGAGAAGGAAAGGGTAAGGAAAAATAAATTTGTAAAGGAATTTAACTACTATCTACCTGCCTAGTATTAGAGTGAAAAGTGCAAGAGCCGGTCAGATGATTTGTGCTGAAGTCCTGCTTGCTCACAAGTTCCTGGTTGACCTTCAGCAAACTACCCCACCCTTCCGGACCTCAATTTAAATATGCTTAAAAAGAAGTGGTTAAGTTGATTTACAGTTCCCTTCTTGGGCTAAAATTCCAGCTTTAGGAATGAGGACCCATCCCCGACTGTTTTTTTTTCCTTCCATCCCCACCAGCCACCCCGGCCTAAACCTGTATTCAACGGCACACTTTTTTTTAACGTACCCATTGGGTCCTAAACACAGCCACTGTTCCTTGTAACCGCGGGGACAAAGGGATTAAAGGGCTCGGGTGGAGGGCTGAACTCTGAGCGAGAAAAGAGCAAGAACAACCTAATGCAGCACAGCGAGGACTAGAAGCCGGCAAAAGGAAAATTACAGGGCAAAGGGGACGCGGCGCAGCGACGGCGGAAGCGGGGGACGGGCAGGGCGGGGCCGAGAGCCCATTGGAAGGCTGAGGGGGCGGGGCTCGAGCTGACAGCCGGCGAGGAGCGAGGGAGGCTGCGCGGGCGACGCCGGCCGGTTCCGGACCCCTCGCTTCCCTTCCTACAACCCCCGCGAGCCCGGCGACGGGCGTGCCGACGCCACCTGACGTCATAAGGGGAGGGGCGGCCGGGGTTGGGCGTCTAGCCGGCGCGCGGGTGCGCTCAGCAGTTGCTGTTTGGGACGCAGAGTGTGTGGTTGCTAGGTCTCCGCACCGGGTTCGCTGTCACAGTCTGTCCCTTCCCGAAGGCTGGGACAGACTGGGCGCGCGCCCGCGTGTGTCTGTGTGTGTGTGTGTGTGTATGTGTGTGTGTGTGTGGTGAGTGTGAGGGGGACTCAGGGCAGAGACGTCCCCTCGCTGCTTTTTTTCCCCGCCTTTTATCCAAAAGAGGGGGGCAGTTCAGTTCGCACGCTTGCCTTACTGTCGCCCCGTTGGGAGCGGGGTTTGTGTGCGGATTGGTTCGTCTTTTTTTCCTTTTAAACTTGTGAGCTTTTTTTCCCCCTTCTTTTTTTGGACTCAGTGCCGTCTGGGCTGGTTTCCTTGATCCCTGACTAACCGCTTTCTGCCCGTTCTCTTCGCCACCCCCGCCCAGAGTCTCCCCTGCGCCCTCGCCCTTGCCCGGGAGGGTGGGAGCCTTTGTCCCACTCCCTGCCCACCCGCGTCTTCGCATCCGTAGCCGCACCTGCCTCAATATGAATGGGGTCAACGACCCACCTCTTTTTATAAAAGATATTAAGCCCGGACTGAAAAACTTAAATGTCGTCTTTATTGTCCTGGAGATAGGTAAGTGGGGTCTGCAGCCCACCCCTCTGCCCCCTTGCGTTCTGGGGCAGGAGGGAAGGGCGCCGCCGCTGCAAGCCTGGGGCTCCCCTCCTCCTCCTCTTCGTTTCCCCCTCCCCTCCCCCCCTTCCACGTGGCCCCGGTGGCCCCCTCCGGGGCTCGGATACAACCTGCGGCGAAAACCCGGGGCTCGACCTCTTTCCACCTTTCCACTGCGTTATGATCCCGGAGGAGGAGTTAAGAGCCTTTCTGGAAGTCCTCATTAATACACCTCTTCCCCCCCCCTTGTGATTTTTAAATCTTTACAGGACGCGTGACCAAAACCAAAGACGGCCATGAAGTGAGATCATGCAAAGTAGCAGATAAAACGGGCAGCATCACTATTTCCGTGTGGGATGAAATCGGAGGTCTTATACAGCCAGGGGATATTATTCGGTTGACCAGAGGGTAGGTGTGCACCAAAGGGGGAGGAGGGAGAAGGCTTCCTAAGTAACAGACTGCAGAATCATTGGCTGGGGAATCTTGGCAAGTTCTGGAGTTCCGTATCTTTTTCTGTGGGCCTCCAGGGAGTTTTGAGCCCCTTGGGTGTTAATTTTGGACAGTGGACAGCTTTGGGATATAACACCCTTGCCAGAAAAAGCGCTCAGTTTCACCGGGGAATCTAACCCACTCCCCCTCAGTTTACAGGTTAGGTAGATTGTACTGTTTTGGGATTACTGAGTGTTTTTTGTAGATTGATAAAATTAGCATACTCCATACTATTTATTTTTTTCATAAATTATTTAATACAGTTGTCAGTTCTTTTCCAACCTTTCCCCCTTTTCAAATCCTGCCAGTATTTTATTTAGACAGGACATAAGATTGTAGTTGGACAATTTAGCAGTTTTTGTGGTATGTCAAATTTGTACTTGAATGTGAAAGTTAAGAAGGAAGTTTAGAATATCTGGAAGGCACATTCTGGAAAATAATTTCCTGGGCCTACTGCTATAAGGTCAGTGTAGTACAAAAACCAGAATGATATGCAGAAAATATTTGGCAGGAAGATGTCTAAGATACCTCCCATCCAAAAGAGTCAGTTGGCAGATTGGCTTTTAGAAATAATTTAGCACAACCTTTTTTTTTGGTTGGTAATTCAACTGCCTTTAAAATTTTACCACATGTTTAAATTAGGAAGATAAAAGGCCAGAAAAGGGTCCTGAGATGGATTTTGGAAGTTCTGTGGTCAATAGAATTGTAATAATTTTTTGGTCACAACTATAGGAAAAGTGGGTGGATATTGATGTTGGCATAGTAAATAGAATCTCAGAGAAGTATTGGATTACCCTGAATGGAGGAGGTTAGTTAGAGCCCTTTGATAATACCTTCCAGGCCTTACAACATCTTCAGGAAGTGAGGCAGAGAGTATCATCAAAGAAGGAAGTGAGAGTCAGAACATAGACATTTTATTCTCATGCAGTGACTCATTATGACACTAATTGTGTCTTTCAAACTTCCGTATCTGTAGCTTACACCAAAGAAAATTCCTGCCTATGAGGGTGTGGCGAGGATTAGCATAATTAAAATTTTTTTGGCTGCCAAAGTATTTCTCATCCAGTGATTAAAAGTATTTTATACAGTGTAAACAGCAGCTCATTTCAAATAATTCATATTTTGTAGTCAATGGAAAATGTATAGGTATGTCCATCAAAAAGTTTGTGGAAAAACTAAAATCAAGATCCATATAGGATTTATAGAATTTCAAGGAATATAATTTAAAGGAAAATTCAAAACTAAAGAAACTCCACCATTTTGTAACTTCAGTGTGACCTTGAGGTTTTTATACTTCTGTAACTTCCTCTTTTGTAAAATGGGAATAATTATACCTTACTTACTAAAATAACATATCTAGCGGAGTCTGGCCTATTGTAAGGCCCTTCAGTTCTGGTTGTATCTAAGAAAAGTAGTTTTTGAAGAAAGGTGTACATCTAAATAATGGTAATTTGAATATTGATATGTTTATCAGAAAACCCTGCTATTGATCTCATTCCTGAAACAAGTACAGGTTAAATGTTTACGTGTTGTAACTTCAAATTTTTTCTCAACATGCATTAACTTTTACGTTACTAAGGTGAAATATTAGTGCACCATTTTTCTTCTGCTTAGCGTATAGCGTAAGAGTGCTGGAGTCTTTAATGAATTACCCTTACTAATGAGGACTGTATAATGTGGAACTAACTAGTATTTATTAACCTATGTTAAAAAATGAGCTATAACTGTACTTAGTTAACAATATTTAGTTATGATTTATCATTTAAAAAATATTTTATTTATTTATTAGAGAGACAGAACGGGAACACAAGCAGGAGGAGAGGGAGAAGCAGGCTTCCCGCGGAGCAGGGAGCCCGACGCGGGGCTTGATCCCAGGATTCCGGGATCATGACCCGAGCTGAAGGCAGACGCTCAACGACTGAGCCACCCAGGCCCCCCTCATTTTTTTTTTTTTTTAAGGTTTTCTTTATTTGTCAGAGCTCACAAGCAGGGACCATGGCTGGTAGAGGGAGAAGCAGGCTCCCCACTGAGGAAGGAGCCCAATGGGGGACTCGGGACTCGATCCCAGAACCCTGGGATCATGACCTGAGCTGAAGGCAGACGCTTAACCGACTAAGCCACCCAGGCGTCCCTGTAATTTATCATTCTAAGTCTAAAGTTACCATAGTAGTTGTATAGAGAACCACTGAAAACCAAACCTTGGACTGATTTTACAATGTTTAATTTACATTTTTATTAGATTTTTGTGTAGGAATATTTAATGATGCTGTCTACATTGAGATGGTCAGAGTAAATAATCTGTTCAGCCAAGTTGATGCTAAAAATTGCAGGTTTGGAAAGGCAGATAGGTGAGATTTGTGATTGTTTTTTTAGGCCCTTGATTAAATTTTACCAAATTTTCAGTAGCTTGTGAATCCTATGTGTTTTATGAAGGCAAAGGGAAAACTTATATTGATAATCTGAGTAGACCAAGTAAATGAGTATAAAAGTAAACACTTGGTGTTGATTTTATATATTCTGTGATTGAAAAATAATTTCTGCCTGAATTTCTTCAATTGAAAGTTCTTTTGTTAATTGACTAAAGATATGATTTTTGGAGTATAACAATGCTTGTTTTGCAAAAAGACTTTCTATTTTCTAGGGTTATTTATAGTTTAGATAATCATGTCAAAATTTGGCAGTAGAGTTTTCTTTGTACTGTTCCTTTGTAAGTAACAAGTTACTCAAAATTAGATTAATTGTATTTGATTTACTACTGTATTCACAGAGTTTGATCTCCATCTATATCCCAATACAAAAAGCACAGTGTAAAGTTTTACTTAAGTAGGAAATACATGTATTTCTACAGAATGGATGTTTTTCTTTCTAGGTACGCATCCATGTGGAAAGGTTGTTTGACACTGTATACTGGAAGGGGTGGAGAACTTCAAAAAATTGGGGAGTAAGTATTAAAGTGCATTTCCTATAATTGAATAAATTACATGTAATATCTACAGAATAACTGGTATGTATAAACTATAAACTTCTTGGCTTTTCTGGACTGGTAAACTGAATGCCTTCAACAGCTTCACTGTAAAAACAACTTTACACGTATGTACCAGTTTAACAGCCATCTGTACTGATTCCTCTGGTTGAGAATGTCAGTTTTCCCTGGTGAAGAGCATGAAGTTGCACTTGAGATGAGCCCCAGTGGGGCCATTTCTGTAGGCTTTGGGAACATGCATCTTTCAGGTGTCACAGTGCCATTTTAAATAGGTTCTGTCTTCTAGTGAATTGCCAGAGAAGCTAGGTAAGAAGCCAGGTTTCAGGCCAACAGTTTAAATTTTCTTTTTTTGTTGATGGGTGAATATGTACTCATGGTAAAAGGACTTGCAGCAATGACCATTGAAGTCCTGTATTTATCCACAGTCTAGGTGCCGTAGAGGCAGCCACAATGCGAGCTTCCATACACTACTACCCTGGTAATCTCCACCCTGACTTGGAGGAACCATCCTCTCTAGGGGTGTAAAGGTAATTCAGCCTCCATAGTAGCCTAGACATTTGGGATATCTTCACAAAGTATTGTGTTGGCAATGAGCCAAATCATTAGTCCATTCTGTTTGGTTAATGTTTAGACATCTACTTAATGCCCATCAAATTGGAGGATATTTGAAGAGAGAGAAGCCACACATGGCACCACAAAAAAAAGGGGGGGGATGTTCTTCTACACCGCAGGGATAAAATTCTTTTTTGGAAAAGATAATCTTGCTAGCTTTTAAAGATCAGAAACTGGTAACACTTTGCTTTTGCTAGGAAGAAAATTATTTACTTATGTTTGTTTTTAGAGTAGTAGTAGAGCAACATGTTACGAAAGCTCTTAGCGTCAATATCATCAAAAGATTAAGGATTTTTTTCCTGACCTGCATGTATATAGAAAAAGAGGTCAGTTATGTGAAGAACCACTGGAGGTCACTCAATTCGTAGTGACTTGGCTTTGTCAGGGTCAGTCTAAGATACACAAAAACTGATTTTAATTTATTTATGGGGTGAGGAGCTAAGTAAATGCTTGTGTGTATGTAATATTAATATATGCCATAGTCAACTTACAAGAAGCATTGGGATAAACTGTTGTCTTAACAGCAACATGTCTTTATACATACCTGCAAAATCCACTCTTAACCTTGAATGATTATCTTTGCAGATTCACAGTGATTGGTCAAAAGGGCCTGGATGGGAGTGTGTGAATGGATCAGTGCAAATCCATCACCACTGCTGGAAAAACCACTCTGGAACCCTAAGCATGGTCCAGTGGCATCAGCCTATTGGAAAAACAGCACAGAGATGTGTTTCTGTGTCCTTGATCTTTGACATGATTTGTTTTTGCGATACAGAAGAACTAAAATAAAAAATAGAATGTTTTATACATTGTAGGCTGTTGAATATCTTAGAGTTCTTTGTTTTTATGGAACATAGCATTTAGGAAGTTTTTGTTGTATAAATAGCATCTTGCTTTTTAGTTAATTCATTTGACACCTAAATTCTTCATTCCTATAAGTTACGCATGTTATATAAAAAAAAGGCTGATTATTTTAGGAGTCATTTAACTTGTGCTTTATTTTCTTTCAGATTTTGTATGGTTTATTCAGAAGTGCCAAATTTCAGTGAACCCAACCCAGATTATCGAGGACAACAGAGCAGAGGGGTAATTAATCCAAATGTATAGTCTTTTTTATGATTAGACTAATTCTGAGTAGGCACTATAATTCTTTGGCTAGGTATCCAACCCTGTCATACCCGGAGGATCATGAGGACAGTTTTAAAAAGAATATAAAGTCATTTACATCCTGTGTATTTTGTGAGTCTATTATATATCTTTAGTGTTATATATTAAATATATGTGCCATTGAGCACTTTGAGGAGTAGGGGTAATAATCAGGAAAACACAGTAAGATATAACAGAAGCTATGAAAGGTTTGGGAAACATTCCTGAATAGTAACATTGAATGGACTTGGATAAATCTTTTAAAAATTTGTTAAAAAAAACAAAGAATGGATATAACATGTTATAATAATGTTTTTTTTTAATCTTCAATTGGTTAAATTAAAAACATATTTTTTAGGCACACAATGAACAGAAGAATAATTCCATGAATAATAATATGGGTACAGGTACATTTGGACCAGTGGGTAAGATTTTTTTTTTTTTGCATATTTCTGATCAGGTGTTAAGAATTAAGTGAATATATCTTATAAAAGATTTAGAAGAAAACTATCTTTAGGCATACATTAGCACTAAAAGGGAGCTATTATTAGTAAACAGGGAATTCCCAAGTAACTGATTTTCTAAATAGCAGATACTCTCTTAAGCTAACTTATTGATCACGTTCTTCTCATTTTTATACACATGTATTTATTTATCTGTTTAATTTAAATTCCAGTGTAGTTAACATAGTGTTTTATTAGTGTCACATATACAGTATAGTTCCATGTATTAGTCCATGCTCACCAAGATAAGTGTACTCTTAATCTCCATCACCCATTTCACCCATTCCCCCCATTCCCCCACCCACCTCCCGGAGCACATTCTATATTTAAACAGTGGCTGATAATAAGAAATCTGTTTTAGTGATGTGGAGTAGGTTTTCCATTGATTTTTTTTTTTTTTTAACAAAATTTCTGTCATCTAGTGATTATTTATAACAATGCAGAATTACTGGTTATTTTGGCACACCAAAAAAGCCTTTTGTCTTTAGACTAATAGCTCACCTTAAATTTTCACATGCTGATAGCTGCCTCTTTAAAAGATTGGCCTTTACCCTTCAAATACTCTCAAATGTCATGTTAATGGTTCTATCAGCTGAGTCTTTTGAAGTTTTTATTCTTAAAGAATGGAGGAGCTTTGAGATTGGAGTTTAGTAGGGTGGCTGAAGTTTTATTTGACCTGGTGGCTGCATGTTTTGGCACAGCTGGTGATGATCACATTATGGGAAACTGCTGTCTTTTCCTTTGAAAAATTAGAATTACATTGTCCATTTTGAATTATTAACCATATTTGAACCTAATGCCAGTGTTCATACACGATTTTACCGTTTCTTTTTTTCTTTCTCCCTTAAAATGTAGGCAATGCATTATCTATGTTTTTCTTTACTAATTTCTCATTCTGTTGCCCAAACTGTTCTATATCTCCTTCCATATTAATACAGCATCAAGTTAATATATTTACAGTAATCATAACATTTGGAAAAACGCAGAACCCTCATTGAGTTTTTTCCAGTAGTTTAAAAATAAAGGCATTTGTTTTCTCTAATACTACTTTTAAGCATGTGTTAGAACTCCAAATAGGTGTATTCCTACAGATCAGTGTCTGAAAATGGTGATGAATTTTTATATTCTTTTTTAGGAAACGGGGTTCAAACTGGCCCAGAATCAAGGGGATGCCAGTTTTCGTATGCTGGTAGAAGCAATGGCCGGGGACCTACAAATCCACAGCTACAAGGAACAGCTAATAATCAAACAGTCATGACCACAATAAGTAATGGCAGGGACCCTCGGAGAGCCTTTAAAAGATGACCTATGCCAAATACTCACATGTAGTTCTTAAACTACGCGCCCTACTTGAACACTTACTGCACTTTTATTTATCATTAACTGTGAAAACTATGTCCTTTATCGGTTTCCTTTTTATGTTTTGGGTTTGTTAACAAGAGTGGTTTGTTTTTATAGCAAAACTGTTAAGCTGCTCAAGTCTCCTGTTGAAGAATTTGAAGAATGGGAACACTCTGAAAAGTAGGGGCATTTATTTTTAGAGCAAAAAATTCTACAGTTATTCTCTAAAATACATGCACCCATTTCATGGGTGAGTTACTTAAGACATCAGCATTATAGCCTCTATGAGTCTATCTTCCTTATACATTTTGTAATATTTAAAATAAGGCTTAGTGGGAGATGTTCTTTTGTCTTAAATTCAGGTATTGCCAACTAAAGCAATAGCCACCAAAAAACCCCCACAAAAACTCAGTCAATGATTACAGCAGGTTTTGAGTGTTTGTGACTCCAGGAATGATTGACTTCTTCATTGAGTGACTGCCATTAAGATTTTCCAAGGACTGAATCATTCTAAACTCTTGTTTTATTACCAAAAGAACATATTCTTTATTAGAATTACAGAATAGAATGGGAACTGTATTATAACAAGTAATTTTTATAAGAAAGCTGCATTTATTTTAGGGTAGTCCTATTAATATTTGTTGTCAACTTTGTGCATTTACACTGAAGGGAAATTTAAAACTGAGACCTTGAATATTTATTTTTTGAAACTACCATGTCAAATATTAAAGTATAATTTGAGGGAGTTAAAAAGTCATAATAAACATTGATCTAATTATTTTAAAAAATTGTGGTACATAAAGATGAAGGCAATTCAAATTGAATTCATGTAGAAATATGCAGTCTTAAGTTAGAGTGTCCTAGGTACTTGTAGAAACTCATCCTGGAGTGAAAATCCTAGGTACTTAGCTTATTTGAAGAGTGTGTATATGTGAGTATTGTCAGAGTTTCTGAACACAATTCACAAAGCCTTATCAGCAAAAGTTAAATGGCTCTCTCTAAGAAGTGAATACAGCTTTATTCAGAAATGTAAAGGTAGAATTTATTTGTGTTATAAATGGTCCCCAGTTCCACTTTTTACTATAGAGTGGATAACTGGTAAATTTTTCCTTTGTTAGAATTCAGTTCTTCAATATTATCTCGAATAAAACTTGCATTAATATTAATGGACCTCCCTTATTTTTGCTCTTTCAATGCTTTACAGTGGAGAGCCAGTAAATTTTACTGTAGTTGTAATGATTACTTCAACCCGGCGACTGCTTAGCTCTATATTTGTCGCTTCTTGTCCCTACCTTAAATCACAAAATAATTTAAGTAGACTCTGTTTTCTAAAAACTCCAAAGCCTTTGAATACGAAGGTTGGTGCCAGAATATTCATTTGCTTCAATTCAGTGTATCTAACAAATTTCCGTGACACACTGTATATTAGACATAGTGGAGAGTTAAGGGGTAGGTGATGAGTAATCTCAAGGAGCTTATTCATGGTTCATAGTACTTTGGTAACTGGGGTTTATATATTCTAGAAAGACGTTTTTCTTTTATTCTTAACTCATGATTATAGTGGATTAGGCTTTGTGACTAATATTTTTTTAAGATACAAAATTACAGATGTTTGGAGTAAAAAAAATACTAAAAATTAGCATATAAATTTTTATTTAAATCTAGAGGTAGGAGCAATAATACTGTTAGTTATTTGTGGGAGAATATGGTGTTAAAGATGATTTTAAAAGAAAGAATTTTGGAGTTTCAGAAAAGTAAACTATCAGGTAGGGATAGCTGAGCTTCCAGTCCTGACCCATTATCTCCTCACCTGTGATGTTGGATAAATTATTACGCATAAAACCTCTATAAGCCTTAAGTTCCACAACTATAAAAACAAGTAAGTAATATCCCTTTAGAGAATTACTGAAGATTTTCCATGTAAGTGATTAGGATGATTTCTGGCACATAATAGGCAGTCAAATGTTTGTCGTCTAATCATACCTAAGAATAGAAAAAAATGCAGCATTAGGTGTGGAAATACTGTTACCCTTTAACATATTGAGATTAAATAGAGAACGATCTATGCTATTAACTTTCGTAATTGACATTTGCCTCAATAATTTAATCTTGTTGTTCTGTGTTATCATTTATTAACAAATCTCTTTTTTCTTAAGGGAAGCCTCCAAAACCAAAGCAAAGTGAATTACAGTTCATAATGAATATTTGCCCTACCAGTCTGCTTGGACAGTACTCATCAAGAAGAGGAAGAAAGTTTTCTACCTTCCTCTTTCCTGGTGCTTTCACCTGTGAATTTTTAAATGTCTAAACACCTACCAAAAACAAAAACCATTTAGTATAGAAATACATGCCTACTAGAATTGGGTCCCATTTCATTTCTCCAAAACAGTTCTGAAGTGGTTTGAAGTCTCATCAGCCAGATTTTTGGGTAGTGGCTACAAGACAGAGATGGGAAGATGAACCTCATAAGGCCAGAGGATGATGTGTAATAGTGAAGGGTTGCACTGTGCTTTCCCAAAGGCATTTATACAGGTTTTCCTATATATACCACCTCTTTTTTGCTTTGTTCCTGTTTTTTTTTTTTTTTTTTTTTTTTAGTAATCTGCTTTAACTTTGAGGACAGTTTAACTTGATGCCCTGAATATTTGTAGTACTGAATCCTTGTCACTTGTATTTTTATTATTTAACATTTTAAAAGAATGTTTCATTTGCTGGGTTGAGTAATAATGCCAAAGGGATGATGCTGAGAACAAATAGATGTGAGGTTATTAAAAAAAAAAAAAAAAGTTGTAATTATGAGAACGTGTAAAGGAGGAAGCTGGTTACCTGGCCCTACAAAGTGTTCTCAGAGGTCCACACTGGCTGTGTTCTACATCAGTCCGAAGACACAATGGCAATTTTAAGTTTACATAGATCTGGCATTCCAGTTACTGAAATGACTTCCCTTTTCTGTTACGAAAGTAATTACTGTTTGCTCCAAGCAACTTTAGGCTCCCGTGACTCTTAAGATCCTTTTCTTTCATGTATTTGGAAAGGTTCTCCAGACAACAAACCTTGGAAACCATGGGAAAGCAGTATCAACATGGAGTGCTTCCCCAGCGTCAGTCTGTTTTGCTTCTAGGCTGCTTCTGGGGATTACTTGGCCTATGATGGCTTTTATAAAAATCTGTTTTGCCTTTTCTTTGTTTAATTTCCCATCTGATGAGAGTTTTCACATTTCTAGTAGAAAAGGGGGTTGGTTATATGAGGGGTAAAGGCAGATGTACTTGGCTGTGGTGAAAACCAGGCTTCAGCCAATGATTAAATGTTAGGGTAATGCAACACTCCCACATTTCATGAAGTCGTTGTAATGATTAACAGTTAAGGTATGCTTCTGAGGAAATCTAATTGTGACCTTTGGAAAATAGCACTGTTGTGAATGGTATGTTGTTAGGTCCTGAGAGAGAAGCTTAGGAAAACATTTTACTTTCCAGGCATATTCAGCTTTTCTCCCAATTCCTTTGCTTTATTAGGGATATACCAGACTTTGTGTCTAAATACTCTAACCACATCACTCCAGGTTTCTGGACTAAAAGGGTCTAATGATGTTTCTCAAAGCACAGATCACAAACTAAGAAACAGACTAGAGAAAACCAAGTCCACAGGCTGTCCCTAATAAGCCATCTACTTAGCACTTTTCTCATTAAGAACATTAGACCCAAAGATGTTCCTAAGGGCTCTACCACTATGAGATAATTAGTGTGATGCAGCAGAATGAACATTTTAACAAGTTTGGTAGACATTTAAACCTTTTGAAAGGCCTTGGTAAGTAACCTACAACTAGTGTGGCTCCCCAAGTTTTAGGACCATGTCAATCCAAGGCTGCAATAGACCCCAGGAGTCTTGAGAGGCCACTTTCACACCACAGTCCTCACCATGACATGTTCTTACAACCTCCATGGAAGCACTTGCATGTTTTCAGAAATGTTTTTTTTTTTTTTTAGTATTTCCAACCAGAAGTCAAATTTTCTATTTTTCTCCATCAAAATCTTGAATGAAGCATTAGTTCAGTTTCTTATCCAGATACTGAATGTATGTTGAGTGAAACTGACACAGTGGTATATTTATAAGCCACTGATGGGAGATGTCCCCCAGGAACTTGTTAGAAATATGAGTTGCTTCTCTGCTCTATCAGAAGGAGGATTTATAGGTGTAGGTCTGGTAGAGCTACACTTGAAATAATGGCCTTGAAGATTTTTGTGTCCTGCCCTTGATATCTCTCCCAACACAGAAATAACTGTTTTGGAGGGCATATAGTTTCTTTTATCTTGGTGAGGCTTGAATATACCAAAGTTCTGGTTTGCAAAACATGGAAAAATAGGTAGAAGCATATGCCTCCAAAGGGCAGAATTGAGTAAAGCAGGGTAATCTCAAGTGAGTATGGCCTCTGGATGTGAGCTCTGTTGTGTTTTGAATTAAGTTCAAATAGAATTATTCAAATTATGTAACTATTAAGATCAGATCATCTCTAATGGAGTCGCCTAACTTCATTTGGGCCTGTATCAAGGTAAAAAGCTTTTTCACCCTAGGTTTCTACTAAACTTTTTTGAAAATAGATTTTATTATTGCTTATCAGCAAATACATGTTTATAGCATCTTCTACCTTTCTTCTACGCCAGAGCTTTCCTCATTTCCCTACTTTATTATGTGGAGAGAGGCTGGCCCAAATGAAAAATAGTAGTGGGGTTGGAGGCATGATAAACTCCTAGGAATGCCTAATAGAGCCCACCACTTACAGTTCTCAATTTTGTTACGTACACAGCCAGCTAAATGTTTCCCACAAGTAATATGGAAGGCATTATTTGATTGCTATGGGGACTAGTCTTCTGTTTCAAATATTTATAACCCTAGTAGGAGATGAAGACCTCTGACCTAGGTCCCAGGACTGGAAAGGAATAAAAACAGTAGCACATCTAGTGCCATCTACTGGGTGATGACTATACAGTTTCTGTAGTTTAGGAATCTGGCTTAACGTGGAGGAAAGTTTCCATTATTCCATTGGGTAAGAATTTTTGTCCGATGGTCTAAGCATGATGTAGAAGATCATTAGGGAGTAATTGAGCCATCTAATTCTAATTTATGAACTAGCAACACTGTGACATCAAAAGTAAATTCCCTTCCGTTAAGCGGATTTATTAAAACCCTGAACTTCCCCCAAAACTATGGAAAAGTTTGCAAGATTTTGTGTTCTTATTACATTTGTCAACAACACTGGTGGGGGGTGTAAACTTAAAAATACCTTTTGGTGGGTGGTGTTTGGGTAAAAACAGTTGAAATAGAACATGAAACTGCCTTTATTTGTAGAATCCTAGCCGCATGACCACTGCTGTCCTTGTAGTGTTGTTAGTTCTATGTAGCATTGCAGGACATAGCCCATTTTAAATGTCCATGACAGTGTGCTTTGGTGAAAAATAGTTTTGAGCTGAGGAGATCTTGGTTTGAGTCCTAGATCTACTGTTTACTGGCTCCATGACTATGAGCATTGTTGGATAATGGGGCTGTGAGAACTCTGTGAGCCAATGTACGCAAAACCCATACCGAGGGCTCAACCAATATTAAGCTCTTTCTCCATGAGCAATGGAAATAAGAGGCAAATACTGATCATTTTTTTTTCATGCCTTGAGATGACAATCTCCTATAATTTTAAATCTGAAATATTAAGCAACATATTAGTTATTGCAATTAGGTTGGGTTTCGTGTGTGTGTGTGTGTGTGTGTGTGTGTGTGTGTGTGTGTGTGTGTGTGTGTGTGTGTGTTTCAACAGTCAAGCTTTTGCTCAAGGTGCAGAAAAGTATGTACCCTGACAGTTTGCCATGACAGCATTGTAAGGTTGAGTCTTCACGAAGATCTGCTCGATAGCTGAGTACCCTGTTTTGTTTTTCCATTCACCTTTGCCCAGGGGGTGAGGGCATGGTAATGAAAGCGCAGAGGAAGAGGGAGGCCATGTGGGCCAGGGTCTGTGCCAGAGAGGAGGTCAATGGCCAAGGGGAGGGCAGAGGGTACACTGGAAGGAATTCCACATTCCCAGTGACAGTCCTCAGAATTGCTGTGCACTCAGTGTTTGCTTCTGATATAGCACTGTTGGGATAACTTCCCAAAATTTTATTATGAAAAATTTCAAACATACCGTGATGTTGAATGAGTTTTAGAGTAAACATTTGTGCATTCACCACTTAGATTTTATCGTTAACATCTGACTAGTTTCATCACCTCTATCCGTCACATTCATTCATCCGTTTTTAATACATTTCAAGTAAATAAACATAAATATTTATTTCAGCATGCTTATTCACTAGAGTTCAGTATTTTGCAGTTTTTAGTGTAGAAATTACATACAAAGAAATGCACAAATCTTAGGTGTACATTTGTGAGTTTTAATAAATGCCCATGCCTATGTAACTCAAACCGCTCTTGAGATATACAGAACATTGCCATCACTGCAGAAACTTTTCTCACACCCTTTCCCGTCACCCCCCCTCCGCATGGCCCAGGGGTGGTAAACTCTTCTGACATTTAAAAAACCATTCTTAACTAAAGGGGAAAGTTTCATACGCACCAAGGTCAGCTCTAGTTAAGTAACTCCCAACTATGCCAGAATACTGCCAAACCCAGCCTCACACATCTCAAACATGTAATCTTAAGACCTTGGTATTTTTTTATCCTGTCTCATTTCAATTTAGCTCTAGCTCTGCCCTTAATATCTTTTTTTTTTTCCCTCAAGATTTACACTTAGCGTCCTAGACTCTTGAGGCAAAAGCTGCTGGAATGAGACCAGCTGAGCAGGAGGACTTGCAGCGCTAGGATTGGGGCTGGAAGGAGCTGGCTACCTGGGGCACAGCACTTTGTCCTGAGCAGCTCTCGTGGAGGTGGGGAGCCTCTGGCTGGACATGATAAGAAGTAACTACTCAAATTACAGGTAGCCAATGAAAGCAGAGGAGAGGATCCTTAAGCACCAAGTGATGAAAAAAGGAAAATAAGATTGGAAAATATGGAACTTAATGCAGAAATAGCTTTGTTGGCAGTAATTAATCTATGTCATGTATGGGCACCCATGCATGAATACACAAATAAGCTGGGAAAACACACAGTTGTATGTTTCATTCAGGAATGCTTTTTTGTAGACTGAGTAGTAGTCTTTGCTTGGCAAGGAATTGGTACCTCATGAGTATGCCAACTCTGAATCCCTAACTATGAAAAGGCAAACCCTAAGGAGCAGAAGGCATTTTTGGACAGCTCATACCTTAAGTAAACTAGAGGTTTTAGAATCAAAACCTGAATAGCTGAGCACCTGACCTGAAAACACTGAAGTTCCGGTGTTTCCTTTCTACTCCTGGCACTCAGTGTACCTTTTACACCTGCTTGGAGGCTGCTGCTGACTCACTGGACAGTGCTGGGCAGGAGATGGAGTTTACTTTGGTTTTAAAAGGGAGTATAGATTCAGCTATGCTATAGCAAAGGGGAAGACAGAGAAAAGAAATACAGAATTTGACTAATTCACATTGTTACCTAGGTTTAGTCATACTTTAAACATCAACTGAGGGGCGCCTGTGTGGCTCGCTCGTTAAGTGCCTTCAGCTCAGGTCATGGTCCCAGGGTCCTGGGATTGAGCCCCGCATCGGGCTTCCTGCTCAGCGGGAAGCCTGCTTCTCCCTCTCCCACTTCCCCTGCTTGTGTTCCCTCTCTCGCTGTGTCTCTTTCTGTCAAATGAATAAATAAAAATCTTAAAAAAAAAAAGTCAACTGAATACAAACCCACTTAAAGAAATTTAGCCTACGATATAGGCCCTATCTTTACAAGGGAAAATGGGGTAATTGGATACCTGCCCCCGATACCCACAAATACTGGAAACCATGGGTGAATTCCCCCATTATTTGGTAATAGAAAAAAGTTTTCTAACAATGGCTCAAAATCCAGAAACACTAAAGATTGGTAAATTTGACTACCTTTGCCTAGTTAAAAAATAAAGTATGAAGACAAACTGCGAAAAATATTTGTAATTTATATCCGTGAGAAAGGGCTAATATTCCTGATATATAAAAAAACTTGTAAAAGTAGAGACAACCACTCTGGAAAAATGGACAAAACATATAAGCAGTTCACAACATTCAAATGGCTCCTAAGCATATGAAAGGAATGGAATGTTCAACCTCATAATGAGAGATGCAAATTAAAATGCCATTGAGATATTCCTCATCTTTTCTACTGGCAAAAATATGAGTTTGAAAACCCACTCTTGGTGACACTATGAGAAACAGACATTTTCATTTATAGTTGGAGGGAATGCAAATATGTTTAATCTCTAGGGTCCGGGGTGGGATTTGGCAATTTTACATTTGACTATGCCCTGTGACCCAACCATCCTGCCTCTGGGGGCATCTATCCCTGTGGTCAACTGTTTGCAATGGCTGCTGGAATGCCCTTGCCTGTCTGCACATCTTTGGGTCATCTCCTCTTCCCAGTGACAATGGGCTTGTCTAGTGCCATAGGACAGGAGCAAACTTAATGCAAGGAGAAAATTGAAAAGTACATGAGCTTTGGGGCTTGCTCTCTCCTGATGTGCTGGGACCCTGGAGCATGCCACAAGAACATAAATGAATGCTAGCTCACCTACTGGAGGGTGGGAGGCCACCTGAGGCAACTTGGCTGATTGCCTGCCAACCTCTGACAGGTGATTGTGTCTATCTTGGACTATCCAGTTCTGGCAGAGCTGACCGCTGATTTCAGTCACATGAGTGAGAACAGCAGAAGGAAGGATATGGCTGAACCCTGTCAAAATTGCTGACCTACAGAATCTTGGACTAATAATGATGTTGCTCTATGCCACTAAGTTTTGAGGTGCTGTGCTATATGTAGCAAAAGCTACATAACTGATACGATACTAAAGACACATTGACAAAAATGTAAAAAGACATATTTATTGAAGCATTGCCTATAATAGCAAAAGAGTGGAAATGACTCATGTCCAACAATTCAGGAATGGCTGAATACATTACTGTGTATTCACTCAGTGGAATACTAAGCAGCTGCAATAGAAATCTCCATACTTTCATGAAGTGATCTTTAGAATACATTAAGTGAAAAAAGCAGGTGTAAAACAGTGCAGAGAGTGTGTTACCTTTTTTTAAAAAAGGGAATGATTATTTTTGCTTTAAATTTTAGAAAAATGAAAGAACAGGCAAATAAAAATTATTAAGAGGAAGGGGACATGGATGGAAACTGAACTTCACTAAATACTTCTTGTTTTGTAGATATAACTTGAGAATCATGGAAATGGTTTGCATATGGATGCATAAAACACACCCATATATATAAAATCACAATAAAATACATATCTAAAGCAAAAGCAAAATGAAATCAATGACATTTATTCATTTATATATAACCACAACAGAGAAGAATTATTTCAAGTATTGTAAAAAGACAGTCCTTTGTCTATGCATTCTTAGTGGATATATCCTAAATTAAAAATGAATTAGGAAGAAATATTCTTAGTGATATTATTACTCTGAATTTATTATATATATGTGTATATATATTCAAGATAAATAAAATACACAATTTTGTTAATGGTGTCAGGATTCATGAAAAGATATTTAAAATCAAAGATGCTAAGTGAAATTATAAATTCTAAACATAATTACAAATTTGAATGGGAAATAACGCTATGAAGTCAAAGGCATTTCCTTAAAAAAAAAACAAGCAACATCTTCTAAAATAATTTTGGAATAATTGATGAGAAATTTCTTTTTTTTAATTTACTTATTTATTTAGTTATTTTTAAACCACAGGTGTTTATTTTCTCACAAATCTGAAAGGTAGAAATCTGAGATGAAGCTGTCTGCAGGGTCGATTTCTTCTGAGGCCTCTCTCTTCGGCTCGTATGTGCCCATCTTCTTACTGGGTGTTCTCATCAACTTTCCTTTTGTGTATCCATGTCTTAATCTCTTCTCATAAGGGCTCCCCATGTATTTGCCTTGGAGTGACTTCAGCCTGAGGTCCTTGTAGCCTGCTGTCTCTGCATTATTCATCTTTTGGAAAGTGCTCCTCAAAAGAAAACGACAGCATGCCCTTCCAGAAAGTGGTCGCTTTTCTGTTCAGAGAGTTGTTGCTATTCTTTTCTTCGATCTGCTTTGAGTTTGTAGGTGTTCAGAATGGTTTGATCCCTATTCAGCTGAATTCCTGGGACCAGACAAAAGCCAGGTCTCCTACTCCTCCGCCATTTTGCTCCGCCTCCCCCCCACACTCCCCCCCACCGCCCCGATCTGATGAGAAATTTCTTGATGGATCTAGTTGACAATTCAGGACCTCCCTGATCAATCACAAAGAAATAGACAGCCAGACATCATGCACGTCCTCGTTTGAAGCAATGAGAAGTACTATCACCACTATTCTTTTAAATCTTTTTTTTTTTTTAAGATTTTTTATTTATTTATTTGAGAGAGAGAGAATGAGAGAGAGCACGAGAGGGAAGAGGGTCAGAGGGAGAAGCAGACTCCCCGCTGAGCAGGGAGCCCGATGTGGGACTCGATCCCGGGACTCCAGGATCATGACCTGAGCCGAAGGCAGTCGCTTAACCAACTGAGCCACCCAGGCGCCCCCACCACTATTTTTTTAAAAAAACTGATCCTGAATCTATTCAAGTCTCTAGACCAACAGCCCTGATTCTTCAACAAACCAATTATAAGGAAAACAAGGTGGGAGGGCAGGTGGTTGTGGAAAAGGCACTTAAGAGAAATAGCAATCAAATGAATTCTTTGAATTCTGATTGGAAAAGAAACAACCAAATAAAAAGTATTTATTAGACAGTTGGAGAAACCTGAACAGTAATTAGATATTGATTAAGTGTGACATGGTTTTGTGGGTGTGTTATAGGAGTCCTTATTTTTTGGAGTTACATTCTGTATTAGTTGATGTAGTCAGATAGAAACCACACAGTAGTTTGAATGGAGAGAGTTTAATATAAAGAATTATTGGTAACAGGAGATGAACTGCAAAGGGGTAAAGAAAACACTAAAGAATAGAGCAAGAAGAGATCTAAGGAGCAGCCTCACTTCTAGAGAAGAGACCGAACATCCAAGGGAGGAACCAGGCTCCCCCTCTCATTCCCACTCCAATGATAAGATCTGGATCTCCTTGAAGAGGTTGAGTTCATGGCCTTCTGATAGCAGAACAGTTCACTGGGGGGCCTCAGGCTAGGGGTGGCCACTCAACTCCATGGGAAGACGCTAGCTGGACACCGTGAGACCCCCTGGGAAGCTGGCTAAAATGCCAGCAGAACTCACTGAGCGCCACTGTCCACTGTGCCTCCCAGGAGCTGCAGCTGCTTTCAAGGACGGGCCAAGCAGGGACAGTGGAACCTGGAAGAGAGGCCCCTTCTCTTCCAATGTCCCTCTGGTGCCCTCTACAGACCAGGCTTAACATCTTGCCTGCGGGCGAAAGAGAAATGTTTATGGGGTCCAGCTCCGGTATCACACATTGGAGCAAAGAATGTGGATTCGGAGCTGAAGAGTATTAAACTGATAACTGGCACACATACTGAAGTATTTATGGGTGAAATAATAGGATGTCTGTGATTTGCTTCAAAGTATTCTGTGGGTGGGGGTCTAGATGAAACAAGATTATTCACATGTTGTTAACTGTTGAAGACAGGACTAGTTATATAAGGGTGCATTATACTCTTCTATTTTTATATATGTTTAATTCATATATACATATGTCATGTATATGTTTATATGTATATGAGAGATACATGAGAGAGCTATGTGTTTATATGTGAGAGGTTTATGAGATATATATGTTTGCATATATGTGTATATTAATGTATAGGCACTTCCTACTATTGACCGTCCCTTTGGTGGTAGCAGTATATTTGTGTGTGTGCGTGTGTGTGGCACAAGCGGGCATGTACGCATGTGTGTGTATGCACATCTGTTTGTGTGCGGCAGTGGCAACAGGAGGATTCAATTCCCTGGCAAAAAGGAGTCGGACTTCCAGTGTAGGTTAAATAGATAAATAAGCAAGCATTGCTGGGTAATCAACCTGATATCTATCTTTTCCCTTCTATAGTGGAGTTGCATTTCATACACATTTAATTTATGAGAATTCAACTAAAAGTGCTTGGCTTAGCAAACACACAGCCTACAAAACAATAAAAACAAGATAGACGTGAGAGAAAGACACAAATATTCATTGTAATGGTGCATCCACCATGACACCAACAACTGGTGCTCCCCTGGGTTTGTCTCAGTTCTTGTGTGATTCTCAGAGTGCTGCTTTGTGGGATTCTAGCTCTTAAAGACACAAATTTTGGTTTTTTGTTTGGTTTTTTAATAGAACACACACTCTTCTAAAAGCAAACCCACGACCTTGTCTAGAACTCAGTGAAGAATACCAACTTCTCACTCTCTTTTCTTGTGGAATTAAAAATAAGTGGAATCATTTGTAAGTGATACACAGTTGACCCCTGAACAATACAGATTTGAACTTTGGGTTCACTTATGTGGATTTTTTTTCAATAAAAACAGTATGATACTGTAAATGCATTTTCTTTTCCCTGTTATTTCCTTTTCTCTTGCTTACTTTAAGAATATAGTATGTAATACATATAACATACAAAATATATGTTAATTGACTGCTTATGTTATTGGCAAGGCTTCTGGTCAACCACAGGATACTAGTAGTTAAGTTTTGGGGAGTCAAAAGTTATGTGTGGATTTTCAACCGCACAGGCAAGTCAGCACCCCAACCCCTGTTGTTAAAGGTCAACTGTATATTACTGCATGGGACTGTACCTGCAAAACTATGCTTTCTAAATTAGTTTAAGGGAATTTTCAGTAAACTTAGGCACTATATGGTTTTATTTTATATGCTGACTTTAGACCCTATCCCTGCATAAATCAGGACTCCTCTGTATGATTTCTATTATACATATTGAACCCAAACAAATGTCTCATTTGAATGTGTTGAATCAGTGTTGCACAGAGGGTGTGTCACAATTCAATGTTTATCATTTTGTTTCATACAAAACAATAGCTCCTTAAAAGCAGGGGTGGTTTGAGCATTGAAAAGTGAAGAAGTTTAAATGTGGCATCTGGGGGAAGGAAAGGGATGCTGGAAAGCAACCCTTTTCATATCTCAAAGGGACTAGAAAGGCGTAGAGATGTGATGAAGCTGCCATAAGAACACAAACTTGGCTAAGTAAGTTTTGAAGCATTAGTTTGGTCTCTTCTGGTCTTAGGTGAAAATGTGAATATTATAAATTGTGTATCACATTTGAGCCTTTTGTGCCCATTCCTACCCCTACATTTTAGCCATTCTGTGTAACGGCTGGAAGCACACATTGATCCATAGCAATCCTGTGGCTACTCGTCAGTATGACTGAAAGTCCCATTACCTTCAGTGTGTGTTTTTTTTCCCTGGTCTCTTCCTTGGAAGTATCAATACTTCTGGGGTTTCAGCTCGACTGTATTTCTTGTGGACTGGAGGCAGAAGAGCCCCTGGAAAATGACCTCGAGCTGGCTGGTGGCTGGGGAGCATCAAGCTGGTGTGATTGCCTGATACTTGTGTTTTAAAGGGGAGAGGAAGGTGGTGGTAAAGGGTGAGAAGCGTCCTGGGAGGAAAGGATCTGAGTGTGTGGAACTGGACCCAGAAGAAAGCCTTAGTCATCTGGGTGGGAGGAAGTCCGGAATACAGAGCAACAACTATTATGGGAATGTGTCCTTGGTCCTGTGGGGCTGGCTGGATCCAGGGAATAAAGGGAAAGTGCTGATGCAGTAAAGAGCCGACTGATCTGAAGCACTAGCACATTGCCCTGAGAGTCCTCTAGGGTCAAACACTGCTCAGGCCAAAGCACAGGGAGGTGGTTTTTTTTTTTTTTTACCTACCTGCATCTCAGGACTCACCTAGCGATTCAGGGGCTTGCTAACTGGCAGAGTGTTCCCTGCCGGATTTCGGGGCACAGTGAGCGAGTATGTGCACGTGCACGTGCAGAGAGGTGGTGGCCCCTGGGTTGTGGGGGGCTTCTAGGGCTCTCCTGCTCTGGAGGACTTCTCAGGGAGCTGAGTGCCTGTATCAGCCCCTCCAGGGTGGGTTACACTCAATATTGACTTTTTTGGTCAATTTTGAATTATCTTCTTACATATAGCATGGAAGTATATGACTTTATAAAAAGTGATTTCAAATGTCCTAATATGAAATACATTAATTATGCTTTAAAACTGTACCTGGTCTCATCTGTGGGTGATTCAAGCCTCTTGTAGGGCCTAAGCCCTGAGCATGAGTTTCTTGGCTTTCCTGTTGTATTTTCTTTAGACTTTAGAATGTTAATGCAATGAGTTTTTTAAAATAAGAAAACACAGGGAAAGGTTCCTCTACACTTTTCAAGAACAGTTTGAGAAGAAAACTAGTTTTCTCAGTTTGTTTTATGTGATTTCCGCACAAGCCTCCTAAAGCAAAATCATTATGCAGTGAAGTCCTGCAGCCGTTGCTGTGAGTTACTCACTAATAAGTGCATGAGATTGAATCCCCTGTTCTACTCATGTCCTTTCCCTGCATTTTGTGTCCAGGTACACTTCGGGAAACCAAATGTAAAAATGTCTTGCTGCACGATCATTTCCCTCTTGCTCCTATCTTGTCTCCTGCTCTCTGCCCCACCCCCAACCCCCACTTCCAGTAGAAGTTTTGCAAAGCTGCACAGTATTTTTGTTTTTTAAACTTTATAGGAAGGAAGGAGAGAAAGTTAATTCATAAGAATAATTGGCTGCTTTTCCTGATTATAGAGGAGGGAGAGACAAAGAAATTAGCAAGCGGGGCTCTATTCTCCATTGCTTAATTCTTACCTCCATCCTCCATCTTTCAGACTGGGATCAGGGCTTGCCTCAGTTCCACAGGAGGTTGACCCAGACCAGCAAGTGGGCTGCCTAGAGGGCTGGTCCTTTTTTGAGCTAAGCGAGCTTCAGTCCAGTTCTGAATCCTGCCGCTGGCAGGTCATGTCTACTAGCTTCTCTTTTTCTTTATTCCACAATCACACACAGAGGCTTGCTTCAAGCTTCTAGGAATTAATAGAGGAAGAGAAAAACATTAGACTCCCAAGATTCTAATTAACTTTGATGTGGATTTCTGTAAAGTTGGGTGAGTCACTGATTTTTAATAAATTGGAGAGAAAATCTTAAAGATTAATGTAATAGCTGAGAACACAAGAGCTAGAACTTTGATGCTTACTTAATTCTTTTTCCCAACCCGCGTCATTTGGAGAAAAAAAAAATCAAAGACTTTAAGAAAGTGGGGAAAGGCAAGGGGATTATGCAAATTAAAAGTTCACAGGACTAAATCATTACTCTCCTGCAAATGAGCTTCTCCTTCATGTGCTTTTCAGGAGTGTTTTAGCGTTATTTTTGCTGAGGATATAGTCTTGGGGATATTGAGAAACGGAGGCATGGTGAAAAAGAGACTGATTATAAACTAATTGATCTCTCTAGGTATTACAAGAGGTTAAAAAAAAATAGCAGAATCTGAGGTCCATAAAAACTTGACTCAGTTCGTTAAGCATCTGACTTCATCTCGAGTCAGGATCTCAAGGTCCTGGGATAGAGCCTTGGGCAAGGCTCTGGGCTTAGCAGGGAGTTTGCTTCTCCCACTCCCTCTGCTCATTTGTTTTCTCTCTCTCTCTCATAAAAATAGATAAAATCTTAAAAAAAACGAAATAAATAAAAAATATAAAAGTAACAATGGGGGCGCCTGGGTGGTTCAGTCAGTTAAGCATCAGACTCATGGTTGCAGCTCAGATCATGATCTCAGGGTCCTGGAATCCAGTCCTGTGTGGGGCTCCATGCTCAGCACAATGACAGCTTGTGCCTCCACCAGCGCCCTCCCCCGCCACTCTCTCTCTTTCTCAAATAAATATAACTAACTAACTAACTAACTAACTAACTAACTAACTAACTATGCATTCGTGACATACATCCTTTGAGCTCCCCGTGCTCCCACCCAGCCGGGCAGCATGACAGAAACCTAGACCAGCATATCTACTTTTCCAGCCTTCCTCACTAGTAGTCTAAACTCTTTAATAGCTTCAGGGCTATTGCTGTCCTGACCCATCTTTTGCTCTGCTTTGGGGCCTGGGGCAGAGTGAAGGTTTCTAGCTATTAAAGGAAGCTTCTCAGTCTGGGGTTCAGTGGTTAAACCCAGCAGCTTGTGGGCTCCCAGGCCACTCACTTCCCCATCTGATGGAATGTTCCAGTGTTGAGCATCATCAAAGTTAAATAATTTAGCCTAAAGCTCCCCTTGGCCCGACAGCAGATAGCTACAACATAGAAAGATATATTCTGAGTGGTTGTACAGATTAAGTACTCAATTTTTTCCTAAATGATAAACTGACATAGTGATAGGTATAAAACAATGCACAAGGCCTTATTGTGTTTGATTAACCTTGACTGTGGATGCTTTCGTAGCTCAGGCAGCTGGTTTAAACAAACTTGTAATTTCACAGCCTTACCAACAAAACAAAACAAAACAAACCATTAATGTTTTATCATTTATAAAGTAGGAACTTAGTATATATTTACTGATAATGAAGGGGACATATGCAGGTTGACATAATTTATTGATTCTTTATTTCACACTTGAGTTCTGTGGGCAAATACCTATAAATACCATCCTGGGCCATACATCTTTTCTCACCTGTCATATTTTTTCTTAAAATAAATTCATGAGACTATATGCCACAGAGACTTAAGAGGGAAGTAACTAATAGTTTTGAAGACTTTGAAGGCTGAATTCTGGCTTTCCTTCTTATTAGCTGTGCAACCTTGTTTAAATCACTTAACCTTTCTAAGCTCAACTTCTAGAGGGCAAAAATGGATACAATACCACTTCATCCTAGAGTGCTGTTACATGCAGTGTGCTCAGGCCCGTGGTGGGCACACAGGAAAGCACTTACTAGCATAGCTATTATTCCTAGAAATGGAATTGCTGGGTTAAGGATATGTATATTTAAAAAAATTGATACAAATTGCCAACTTCATCTTAAATTTTGATTATAAAGTTGTGGGACTCATTATTGAGCATATTGAAATAAGTGAAAATAGGCATGTTCATAAGTGTAAGAACCTGCCCTAGCAGTCACCGGGTTTTTTCCTAGCTGTTCTCCTTTCTTCTGATGACAGCACCCTGATTTTCCTTTAGAAAAATCACATTTTCTCCATTCATGTAGTTCAACGGAGCTGACCGCATCCTCTGGCCTCAGCGAGGAGCAGGGATAATCCTGGGTAGTCAAAAACGTATTCCCCTGCCACGGTGATTGTTTCAGTAATGGGCACATGACTTGAGCTGGGCCAATAAGAACCGCTCTAGGATGTTTATTGATATTATCAGGAAAATGATGCCATCTTTTTGCTGGGCTCACCAAGCCTGAAGCTCTGGGTGATTATCTTTTCTCCTATGTAGAAAGAAGCTACATGGAAAAATGCAGAGTTGAGATACACAGATGTGCCCCAGTGACCATGTTTGGACTTCGGAGTTCCATGAGTCAATATATTCCCTTTATTGCTCAAATCACTTTGTGTTGGGCTCTTATTGAAAGCTGACCAAATTGACGGTTCATATTATAATTCCTCAAAGTCATATCCTACATAAGAAATAAGTAGAATCTCCATCACATTAAATGTCAAGAACATTTTTGTTTCAGGGTATTTCTGAATGATGGTATATTACAAGTCAATATGAGTTACACAATGTCTGTGTCATGGGTTTACGACATACTTTAAATAGGTTTAGGTCTCCTTCAAAAGCATGGTTGAAACCATGGATACCTTTCGATTACCTAGTAAGTAGCCATGGTTCTATGAGTGTATGTATGTGTCTGTGAAGGTAAATACAGGGAATTAGAAAAGAAAAGCTGAATGAGCTGTTAAAAATGAAAATTTGCAAACTGTATCTGCTGGTGTTAATCTCTAAGACTTCTTCTCTATAGATTTGCATTACAAAACATAAGCATTTTTTGTATTTTACTTTTTCCTTTATCCACAGCCAATATACAAAGCCTGAAATCGAGGGCTCATGTTCAGAAGTCACAGAAAGTAAAGACAAAAGAGAACAGAAAAGCCAAATTAGGGAGGGCTCTGAGCACTGGTCCAAGGCTTTGCCCTTCATTCTTTGCATAAAAAAGAGCCCTTAAATATCTTGAGTGAGAAAGTTTCTAGAAGATGAATAGGGTAATAATATGCAGATGAGTAGAAGGGAAGAGACAGGAGGCAAGGGAAGAAATGACTGGATTATTGCAGTGGCTCAGGTTGATATAAAAAAAAAGTGGGTCAATGGGAGTGGAAAGAAAAGAGTGGATGAGAAAGTCATTGAGAAGGAGGAGCAAACAAGAATTGGTCACCCCAAGAATAAGGGGCAGCAGAGGGAGAAGAGTGTAGGGTGAGCATATTATTAATTTTTCAAAAAAAAGTTAATTTGGGGAACTAGTTGGCTTGGTGGAAGAGCTGCAGGGAGGAGAAGAGATTTTGGTTTTATACTTATTTGAACACTTTTTTGTTTGGATTTCATCTCTTTTAGAAGTTGAATGTAGTATGTAGAATGGGAGCTAGCCATGAGGTGACCCTAGAACTTGAAAATGGCTCTCCCAGAGCTATACTTATAAAGAGAGGTATGTAAAGCGATTGTAAGAGCAATGATCTTTATCCATAACCTGTGAATGTATGAAGTTATTTAAAGAAAAGATGGCTCATTAATAAAGGTGTTGTTGGTAATGAACTAAACAAAATGGTGAGTCATGGAGACAAAGTTGGAAAGTGACCAAAACACAGTGTTTGGAGTGGCCTAGGGCCTTCCTACACAGCTAGTGTGGTTGGCAGGTATGACCCAGTGTGATGATGAGTGGAGGGACCAGGCTATTTTAACTTCTTTCCACTTTGTAGTTTATTCTAATTTTATGCTTACCAAATCAATCTTCTAAGTATAATTTGACTCCCCATATGGCTTCTATGCTGGAAGAAAAACTCCTTGTGAGTAGCATATCTCTTTTCATTATCTGTCATTAAATTGGTATTCTGGGTAAGAAGCACACATGTTACTTACGAGTTTCCACAATGTTGAGTCATCATCCTCATGATCTGTCCAACCCCAAGGCACAGGCAAAACCGGGTTTCCCCATCTGTAAGGGTGAAAGCCAGTCTCCGGTTGTGACCTACCAGGTCAAGGCCTCATGGTAGGTAGGCAGTGGACCTTTCCCCTGGTAGTTTCTGACTTTTCATGATCTCTTCTCCTCAAGTGTGTATTCTTCCTGACTCAGGACACACCAGGCATAGGCAATCAACAAGACTAGAGGAATCTGCTAGAGGAACTCTCAGAGACTGTAAGAAGTAATAACTGGGGCAGTTTTCCACTTGGGGAATGTGAAGTCACCATCCAAATCTGATTTACTTTGTTAGTTTTCCATGTGTGTTGGTGTGTGTGTGAGAGAGATCATAAAAGTTTCTTAATCATTTTAGAAAAAAAATAATGAGAAGCCAGACATAAATAAAAACAAGTTAATGCCCCTCCTCAGAGGCAACCAGTTTGCATTTTGGTGTATTTCCTCCTTGGCACTTTCATTTTTACTTTTAATTTATACTCAATTTTGAAAGCTTCATTATGTGGTTCCCAATTCCACTGTAGATTAGAAATAGCAATTTAGAGAAAGGGCCAAGAAAGAAAAGTCATAAAAAGTAGTTAAAATTTGTTAAAGTGTATAGCACTCTAGAGCCATTTAATGGGCCACGGCCATGCATAGCTCGGTAACTACTGGGGTCAGTCACTGTATTGTAATTGGCACCATAATAAATTTCTATCACAATGACCTCAAATCATCATTAAATGCTTCAATTATATTTGGTATACTTCTGCTAAAAGTTGGATATATCAAGAATCCACTTTTGAACTATATCATTTAAACTGGTTAATACACATATGGAGTGAAGAGAATCCTTAACTATTTACAAACTTAACTATACAGAATTCTTCTTTTTCCCTGAGTTCCAAATACCTAGACAAGACATAGCTAAAACTATTGGCATCCATTCCATCCTGTCCCCTTATGTAGCAGCTATGCTTTTGATGGGACTGGCCTCACCTCTTGCTTCAGAGAAGGGCTCTGCACGGTCTAAGCTAATTGTGATGATCACATCCCCTTGCCCCAGTAACTGATTCAGGAATAAGCCTGGAGCTGTGGCTTAAATTAATGGCTCAAAGCATTTTTCTGGCCACAGGGACCATACAGAGGTAGGTGCTGTCCCCAATTAATTAGTCAGAATATAGCCCTTAACTTCTGTTCAATGGCTATGGAAGGCAGGTTCTCTTTTTCCATAATCTGAGATGTGTGTTTGAATCCTGGAACTGCTGCAACCATTTTGTTACCATGAAGAAGCTCATCTGAGGATTTTTTTTTTTTTTTTTTAAGGCAGAAGAGATGATTTATTTTATATGTGTTATACTTGGCCACAACTGAGAGCACAACTAGTCCAGAATGTTACAGGTCCAGGGCAAAATATCAAAAGGGACTTGTTTGGTATAAGCAAGGTGGATTTCTTAGTGGTGATCATGGTGACTCAAGGGTGATGGATGTTCTAGATCCACTGAAACAAGTTCTAGAGGGTAGCATGCAGTCAATAACTTGTACCAGTGTCTCTGGCCTCCACCTTTCCATTTTTTGATTCCATGAACTTTATGGGAAAAAAAGCTAGTAGTTTACTTAGATCTCCACCTTATCTTTCTTCTTTTGTGCTCCAGTCTGTGCATTTGCTTTTTCCTCCACCTGGCTGTCATGGTGAGGAGGTTTCTAGAATGGTGCTAAGGCCAAGAGCCTGAGAGAGAGAGAGAAGCCAGAATCCTGAAATTTATTTTATACCTGGGCTTAAGTCAATAATTTTCATGTATGTTTAGGCTACTTTGATTTGTGTATTCTCTTACTTGTGATACAATATATAAATAATGTTTTTCTTGTGCTTTGTTGGAGGTAACATTAGGCCATCAACCCATAAATGTCCACAAGTCTTGTTATGGGCATGGATCTAAAATTCAGGACATTAGTCAGGGCTGGGCTTGAGCCACAAGAAAGGAGATGGTAGTATATCACACAGGAGCTCCTCAATAAATAAATAATGGTTGAGTGTTGTTGGAGTAGTCAAAATGGGTCAGGACTCCCTAGGAGAAAGGACAGAGAGTAGAGGTTGGAAGACCAAAACTCCAGTTAGCATAAGGAAGAGAAATTAGAAATAGTGAAGGAGCCACTAAAGAGAAAGGGAGAGAGGCAGCAGGCTCTCGCATCACTGTGCCTAATGAGAAAGAAATTTACCTGAAGATCTGGTGATGTACAATTAGAAATGTTTCAAAGACACCAAGATAATCAGTGAACTATGAACTTAGTAATTTAGGGGGTAATTGGTGATTTGATGAGATGCCCAGAAACAAATAGTAAGTGACTTTGAATTTTATTAGATTTGGGATAAATACAGGGTAAACAATGTTTACCGCGGACACTGGCCCAACAAAGTACAGTCATAGTGACAGACACAGAATGGATTTTCTCTGGTTCTGCTTCTATTTTCTCTGTAGAAAAATTCAGAGATTTAAAAATTCCTTACACACTTCTGGAGGACTCCTGGATGTTTCTTGGGTTGATTAGAAACCACTAGTTAACGAGTGGTGTCCTCTCCTCTTCTGGCTCTCTGGGAGACAGGTTATGTTGGCAGAGGAGGCACAGGGCAATGGAAAGAAGACTAAGAGACTGGCCAGTCCCTCTTAGCATTCACCCTGGGAGTTCCACCACCAACAGGGCAGGCTAGTCTTCAGCCCTGGGGCTCAGAAATCTTATTTTGCCAGCATACTGAGATCGTACCACCTCTTCAGGAGGCCTAGCATTAACCAGGCTCTCAAAGACTTGTCTCCTATGGACAAATTTGTCAAATTTTAGAGAGCATTATAACTGTCAAGGATGAAAATGCCTGGATTGGTAGAAGATTGGTGAGCAAGGAATCCAAATATTAGGAGTGATTTGAGTCAAGAAGTGTCCCACAGCTGGGACAGATTGAGGTACTCTAGGGATAATGTTGCCAAGAAATTCAAAATGTTAGTGTTCAGTCAGAATTTCTTTTTCTGTAGATAATACTCGCATAGTTATTTGTAAACATTTTCTTCCTCTGGGGTCCTCCTTCTTCCCCTGCTTATGTAGCTGATCATCTCATGTGGTTATTCTTTCAAACGTGAGTCCAATATACTTGATTTGGATTCTACTTACAATCAAATGCCAATTCTGCCTCCTTCAGACTGTTCTCAGTCACCTTGATTGGAATTTTAAGTGTTCACAAACATTCCCTTCGTACCTTTTTAAAGACAACCTTTGGAGTTTATTCCTATATATGAAAACATGTATCCAGTGATGTAGATATTTTCTAGTTCATTCATTCATGCATTCATTCATTCATCCATTATTCACTCATTCATACCATAAATATTCAATGTACATCTACTATCAGGTACTGTGTTAGATGCTGGCATAATAATGATTAGAAATACAGGCACAGTTTTGCCCATCTCAGTTTGTTTATACTCAGAAGTATACCAAATATAATTCTGAGGATGAGTCCTGGGAGACAGTTCCCTCTAGACCCTGGGTGTGATGACATTTCCTGTTGCTGCTGGAGTGTGAAACACCAATGCCTCTGGCCATGTCCACTGATATCCATTAATGATGGTCAGTTTTACTAGTTGATGACTTCACTGCCCTAGTACTTTCTGGTTGCTGGCCCCACTGCCTTAGTACTGAGTACTGCCCAGTACTAGAGACTGCCAGATGTGGTAGTGAGGCAGCTGAGAGTGTGTCCCTAAATCTGGGCTCAGGGCAGCTAGGGCTGTGAGAGAATGCATAATATGTACTGAGAGTGCCCCCTTCTGATGCTGCCAAGGCTGATGGCTTCAATGTCAACCACTCTACTCTTCTAAACCTCTGTCTGTTTTAGCATTTCTCATTCTTTCCACCACCTGGCTTTACTGCGGTATAACGGACATATAACATTGTGTAAATTTAAGGTGTCTAATGTGATGATTGATAGACATATATGTTGTGGAATGTTTACCTCAGTAATGTTAGTTAACGCATCCTTCATCTCATATAACTACCATTTTGTTGTTGTTGTTACTGTGAGAACATTTAAAATCTACTCTTGTCGCTATTTTCAGGTATACAATACTTGAAATATACTGTTAACTATAGTTACCACACTGTACATTAGAGCTCCAGAATGAATTCCTCTTATAACTGGAAGTTTGCACACTTTGACCAACATCTCTTCGTTTCTCTCATCCCCCCCCACCCGTCCCTGGGAACTACTGTTGTCCTCTCTATTTCAGCTTTTTAAGATTACACATACAGATGAGCTCATACAGTATTTGTCTTTGTCTGACATATTTTACTTAGCGTTATTTTCTTAAGATTTATCCATATTGTTGCAAATGGTAGGACTTCCTTCTTTTTTATGGCTGAATAATACTCTGTCGTGTATATATCACATTTTCTTTATCCATTCTTCCATTGATGGACATTTTGTTTGTTTCCATGTCTTGGCTATTGTAAATAATGCCGTAATGGACATGGGAATGAAGTTAACTCTTTGAGATAGTGATTTCATTTCCTCTAGATCTATATCTGGAAATGGGATTGCTGGATCATATGGTAGATCTACTTTTAATTTTCTGAAGGACTTCCATACTGTTTTCCATAGTGGCTATACAATTTACATTTCCACCAGTAGTGCACAAGTGTTCTCTATTTACTAAGTCCTCGCCAACACTCGTTATCTCTTGCTTTGTGTTTGTTTGTTTATTTTGTTTTTGATAATAGCCATTCTAACAGGTGTGAGGTGGTAACCTCACTCTGGTTTTGATTTGCATTTCTCTGGTGATTAGCGATGTTGAACATCTTTTCGTGTATCTGTTGGCATTTGGATTTTTTTAAATGTTTATTCATTCCTTTGCCTATTTCCAAATTGGATTATTTATTATTTTTTTTGCTATTGTATGAGTTTCATATATTTTGCATATTAACCTTTTATTAGATATATGTTTTGTAAATATTTTCTCCCATTCCATAGGTTGCCTTTTCATTATGTTGATTGTTTTTTTTTTCTTTAAGATTTTAGTTATTTGAGAGAGAGAGCATGAGTGGGGGGAGAAGGAGCAAGGGGAGAGGGAGAAGCAGGCTCCCCGCTGAGTGGGGAGCTCGATGCTGGACCCCATCCCATGACCCTGGGATCATAACTTGAGCTGAAGGCAGATATTTAGCCAGCTGAGCCGCCCAGGCACTCTTATGTTGATTGTTTCTTCGGCTCTGCAAAAGATTATTTTTTCTATTTTTGTAAAAAAAAATTGGAATTCTAATAGGATTGCTTTGAATTTGTAGATTGCTTTGGATAGCATAGACATTTTGACAAAATTGACTCTTCCAATCCATGAATATGGGTATCTTTCTATTTTATTTATGTTTTTTTCAATTTCTTTCCTCAATGTCTTACAGTTTTTGATGTATAGATCTTTCACTTCCTTGGTTAAATTTATTTCTAAGTATTTTATTCTTTTTGATTCTATTGTGAATGGGATTGTTTTCTTTATTTCTCTTTCAGATAGTTCATTATTAGTAGATAGAAACACAACTGATTTTTGTATGTTGATTTTGTATCCTGAAACTTTATTGAATTTATTAATTCTAACAGTTTTTAGGTGCAGTCTTTAGGATTTTCTATATACAAAGATATGTCACCAGCAGACAGAGACAATTTTACTTTTTCATTTCAGTTTTGGATCCTTTTATTTTTTTCTTTCCTAATTGCTCTGGCTAGGATTTCCAGCACTCTGTTGAATAGGAGTGGTGATAGTGGGAATACTAATCTTGTTCCTGATCTTAGAGGATAAACTTTCAAAATTTCACTGTTGAGTATGATGTCAGCTGTGGGCTTGTCATATATGGCCTTTATTTTGTGAAGTATGTTACTTTTATAACCACTTTGTTGGGAGTTTTTATCATTAAAGAATGTTGAATTTTGTCAAATACTTTTTTGTATCTATTGAGATGATCATGATTTTTATCTTTCATTCTAGTAATGTGATACATCATCACATTTATTAATTTGGGTATGTAGAACCGTCTGCCTCCCAGGGATGAATCCCACTTGGTTATGTTGTATGAACTTTTTAATATGCTGTTGAATTTGGTTTGCTAATATTTTGTTGAGAATTTTGGCATCTATTTTCATCAGGGAAATTGGCCTATGTTTTTCTTGTAGTATCCTTATCTGGCACCAGTATCGGAGAAATGCTGGCCTTATAAAGTGATTTTGAAAGTGTTTCCTTATCTTCAATTTTTGAGAAGAATTTTGAGAAGAATTGGTATTAGTTTTTTTTTTTTTTTAATGTTTGGTAGAATTCACCTGTGAAGCCATCTGGTCCTGGGCTTTTCTTTGTTGGAAGATTTTTGATTTCTGATTCAATATCCTTACTCATTATCGGTCTGTTCAGATTTTCTATTTCTTCATGATTCAGTCTTAGTAGATAGTATGTTTCTAGAAATTTATCTGTTTCTCTTAGTTTGTCCAATTTTTGGTATATAATTATTCATAGTATTCTCACAATCATTTGTATTTCTATCAGTTTTAGTGTATTTCTATCAGTGCTATCAGTTTTAATGTCTCTTCTTTCATTTATAACTTTATTTGAGTGCTCTCTCTTTTTTTCTTGGTTAGTCTAGCTAAAGGTTTGTCAATTTTATTTATCTTTTTTATTTATTTATTTATAAATAAATTTATTTATTTATCTTTTCAAAAAACCAACTCTTAGTTTTGATTTCAAAAAATCAACTCTTAGTTGATTTTTTCTATTATTTTTATTCTCTATTTTGTTTATTTCTGCTCTGATCTTTATTATCTCCTTCCTTCTGATAATTTTGGGCTTAGCTTGCTCTTCTTTTTCTAGTTCTTTGAGATTTAAAGTTAGGTCATTTATTTCAGATCTATCTTTCTTTCTCTTTCTTTCTTTCTTTCTTTCTTTCTTTCTTTCTTTCTTTCTTTCTTTCTTCCTTCCTTCCTTCCTTCCCTCCTTCCTTCCTTCCTTCCTTCCTTCCTTCCTTCCTTCCTTCCTTCCTTCCTTTCTTTCTTTCTTTCTTTCTTTCTTTCTTTCTTTCTTTCTTTCTTTCTTTCTTTCTTTCTTCCTTTCTTTCTTTCTTCTTTTTTTAAATATAAGCACTTACTGCTATAAACTTCCCACCTAGAACTGCTTTTGCTATGTCCTATAAATTTTGGTATGTTGTGTTTCCATTTTTGTTTAAGATATATTTTTATTTCCCTTTTGATTACTTCTTTGACTCATTGGTTCTTCAGGAGTGTGTTGTGTAATTTCCACATGTTTGTGAAATTTCCAGTTTTCCTCTTGTTATTGATTTCTAGTTTCATACCATTATGGTCAAAAAATGTACTTGGTATGATTTCAGTCTTTTTAAGTTTGTGAAGACTTGTTTTGTGACCTAACATTTGCTCTATGCTGGAGAATGTTCAGTATGCATTTGAGAAGAATGTGTATTCTGCTGCTTTTGGATAGAATGTTCTATATATGTCTGTTAGGCCCATTTGGCTTAAAGTATAGCTCAGGTCTAATTTTTTTTATTGATTTTCTGTCTAGATAATGTATCCATCGTTGAATGTGAGATTTTGGTCTCTACTATTATTGTATTGTTTTCTATTACTCCCTTAAGATCTTTTAGTATTTGCTTAATATATTTAGGTTATCCAATGTTGGTTGCATATATACTTATACAATTTATTATTATACATTTTTGATAAATTAACTCCTAATCATTATAAATTAACCTTTCTATCATTATATAATGACTGTTTTTCTCTTGTTAAAGTTTTTAATTGAAAGTCTGTTTTATGTGACATAGGTATAGCTAATCTTGCTCTTTTGATTTTTATTTGCATAAAATATATTTTCCATCCCTTCACTTTGAGTTTATGTGTATCCTTAAAGCTGAGTAAGTCTCTTGTAGGCAGCATATAGTCTTGTTTTTTATGCATTTAGCCACTCTATGCTTTTTGACTAGAAAATATCCATTTACATTTTTTTAAAAGATTTTATTTATTTATTTGAGAGAGAGAGAGAATGAGAGAGAGAAAGCACATGAGAAGGGGGAGGGCCAGAGGGAGAAGCAGACTCCCTGCCGAGCAGGGAGCCCGATGTGGGACTCAATCCAGGGACTCCAGGATCATGACTTGAGCTGAAGGCAGTCGCTTAATGAACTGACCCACCCAGGAGCCCAATCCATTTACATTTAAAGTAATTATTGATAGGTTAGGGCTTATTGTTGTCATCTTGTTAGTTGTTTTCTGGCTGGTTTTAGTTCCTTTGTTCCCTTATGGCTGTCTTATGATGATGATTGGTGAGTTGATGATTTTCCATAGTGGTATCCTTTGATTCCTTTATCTTTATCTTGTTTATATCTTCTATAGGTTTTTGCTTTGGGATTACCCTGAGGCTTACATGAAACATCTTTTCAGTATAACTGCCTATTTTAAGCTGATAGCAACTTACCTTCATCTGCATACCCAAATTCTATCATTTAACTCCTCCCCACCTTTTATGTTATGCCACAATTTACATGTTCTTACATTGTGTATTTATTGATAAATTGTTATAGCTACAGCTATTTTTAATACCTTTATATTAGAGTTCAGTGATTAACATACCACCATATTACAGTATTGGAGAATTCTGAATTTAACTATACACTCACCTTTACTAGTGTGTTTTATTTGTTCATAAGTTTTCACAGCACCAATTAACATCCTTTTACTACAGCTTGAAGAACTTTTAGCATTTCTTGTAAGGTAGGTCTCATGGTGATGAACTCTCTCAGCTTTTCTTTGGGAGTCTTTATCTCTCATTCTGAAAGATATATTTGATGAGAAAAGTATTCTTGAATGACATTTTTTTTTCTAGCACTTTGAATACGTTGTCCAGCTCTCTCTTGGCCTGTAAGGTTTCTGCTGAGAAATCTGCTCATAACCTCTGGTGGTTCTCTGGTAAGTGACAAACTTCTTTTGCTGCTTTTGGGGTTTTCTCTTTATCCTTGATTTTAGACAGTTTTGTTATAATGTGTCTTGCAGAAAATAATTTTTGGTTTAAATTTTGGGAGAATCTATGAGCTTCATGAACTTGAATGTCTAAATCTCTCCCCAGTTTTGGGAAGTTATCAATCATTATTTCTTTATTTTTATTTTTTTATTTTTAAAAAGATTTTATTCATTTGAGAGAGAGAGAGAGAGAGAGAGAGAGAGAGCATGAAAGGGGAGAAGGTCAGAGGGAGAAGCAGGCTCCCCGCTGAGCCAGGAGCCCGATGTGGGACTTGATCCCAGGACTCTGGGATCATGACCTGAGCCGAAGGCAGTCGCCCAACCAACTGAGCCACCCAGGCACCCAGTCATTATTTCTTTAAATAAGCTTTTTGCTCATTTCTCTCTCTTTTCTCCTTCTTCTTCTTTATTTTTTAAGACTAAGAGAGCACAAGAGAGCACAAAGGGAGAGGGAAAAGCAGACTCCCCATTGAGCAGGGAGCCTGATGCAGGGCTCCATCCCAAGACCCTGAGATCATGACCTGAGCCAAGGCAGATGCTTAACCAACTGAACCACCCAGGCACCACAACCCTCACTTTTCTCCTTCTGAACTCCAGTAATCCATAGGTTGTTTATTTTATTATGTCTCATTGTTCCTATAGGCTTTCTTCATTCCTTTTCATTATTTTTCCTTTTTGCCCCTCTGACTGGATATTTTCAAATGACCTATCCTTGAATTCACTGATTCATTTCTTTTGTTTCATCTAGTTAGTTGTTAAGCTCTATATTGAATTCTTCAGTTTAGTCATTGTATTCTTCAGCTCCAAAATTTGTTTTGTTCTTTTTTATGTTTTCTAATTGTTAAACTTTACATTTTGATCTTGTATTGTTTTTCCTGATATCATTAAACTGTTTATTTCTGTTCTCTTGTAGCTCTCTGAGCATCTTTCAAGCAATTATTTTGAATTCTTTGTCAGGCAATTCATATATCTCCATTTCTTTGGGATCAGTTACTAGAACTTTACTGTATTCCTTTGGTGGTGTCATGTTTACCTAATTATCATGATTCCTGTAGACTTGTGTAGGTATCTGCACATTTGAAAAAACAATAACCTCTTTCAGATTTTATGGACTGACTTTGGTATGGAAAGACCTTCACCTTAGGGTGGACACATGTTGTTGAGTGCTGCCTGGGATCTAGGGCACCGAATATGGGACTTATTTCCAGGTCTGGGGATTGAGCATGATGTCTTGTTGGTTTAAGTTGCTGGGGTCCATGACTTTGACAACTGGATGGTCCTTAGTGAATACTGTGAGGGTGCTGTAGTGGTTACAAGGGTTTTTGGGGTCCTCAGCAGCACCTCTAGGTACCAAGCAAGGCAGCAGTTATGGCTAGTGCTGGTGGTGTGCATATGCTTGGCTATGGGGGCTAGCTCTAGGTGTTTGTGTAGTGGCAGGGGCTGAATGCAGACACACATATAGTGGTGGGGGTCAGGGCCAGCAGCAAGTGTTGGGGCCAACTATGGCCATATTAGCAGCTGTGGGAGCCATGGCTGCTGGTGTGCACCACTGTGGCTGCAGGGTCTCCCCATGGGTGTGCACATGGCAGTGAAGGTCAGTGATAGGAATTGAGTCAGGGGCATGCAGGTGCACAGCTGGAAGGGCTAGCTGCAGGTGAGCCAGCAGTTCAGGCCAGTGATAAGATATTAGGCTGGATCTGGAGCCACAATCAGCTTTGGAGGTCCTGGCTGTCAGCATGTACTCTTTGGCTGCAGGGTTTCCCCATGGGCATGTGCATGGCAGTGGAAGCAGAGGTGAGTGTGGGTCTTGCAGGTGCACAGCTAGAGGGCTAGTCCTGAATGCACGTGTGGTGGAAGTCAGGTGCTGGGGTTTAGGCCAGTATCTTGCACTTACATCACAAAAGAGCTAGGGCTGGCCCCCAGGGTAAATTCAAGTTCTGGTGGGGGTACAGAGGGAAGGGTTGGGGAAGAAACAGAGAGGGAGTTGGTGTTTACAAGTGGGAAAATCTGTATGTGTGTGTGTAAACACCAGTAGTGGGATCTGTAAGTGGCCTGTGGCAGTTGGGCTGGCCCTTGGTTTCTTCAGCAGTGAAAGCTGCTGGGGTCCCTGGGAACTGCTGTCGCTCCCACTTCATGGATGTTACTCGTGGCCCCCACCCTTCTTCCTTGTTCCTAGACATCTCTAGATGTCTCTCTCTTGTTGGGCTCTGGATAAGATGAGACCAAAGCCGGTCCTTTGTGATGTGCCATGAAAGGCTTGAGAAGTTGGTTGCTCACCCTGTTCTCCCTTTCCTGGTAAGGGGACTCTTTTGAGTTAGAATGTTCCCTCTTGTTGTGTAACATCAGCCTGGATGATGAGATGATGCAGGGAAAATGAAGTTATTCTTCCTTCTTTTTCAGGCTTGTTATTCTCAGAAGACTTTTGTTCAACTGCGTCGCTAAACTTTTTTTTCTTTAAATTTTTTATTGTTATGTTAGTCACCATACATTACATCATTAGTTTTTGATGTAGAGTTCCATGATTCATTGTTTGTGCATAACACCCAGCACTCCGTGCAGAACGTGCCCTCTTTAATACCCATCACCAAGTTAACCCATCCCCCCACCCCCCTCCCCTCTAGAACCCTCAGTTTGTTTTTCAGAGTCCATCGTCTCTCATGGTTCATCTCCCCCTCCGATTTACTCCCCTTCATTCATCCCCTCCTGCTATCTTCTTCTTCTTCTTTTTTTTTTCTTAACATATATTGCTTTATTTGTTTCAGAGGTACAGATCTGTAATTCAACAGTCTTGCACAATTCACAGCGCTCACCATAGCACATACCCTCCCCAATGTCTATCACCCAGCCACCCCATCCCTCCCACCCCCCCACCCCTCCAGCAACCCTTAGTTTGTTTCCTGAGATTAAGAATTCCTCATATTAGTGAGGTCATATGATACATGTCTTTCTCTGATTGACTTATTTCACTCAGCATAACACCCTCCAGTTCCATCCACATCATTGCAAATGGCAAGATCTCATTCCTTTTGATGGCTGCATAATATTCCATTGTGTATATATACCACATCTTCTTTATCCATTCATTTGTCGTTGGACATCTTGGCTCTTTCCACAGTTTGGCTATTGTGGACATTGCTGCTATAAACATTGGGGTGCACGTACCCCTTTGAATCCCTACATTTGTATCTTTGTGGTAAATACCCAGTAGTGCAATTGCTGGATCCTATGGTAGCTCTATTTTCAACTTTTTGAGGAACCTCCATACTGTTTTCCAGAGTGGTTGCACCAGCTTGCATTCCCACCAACAGTGTAGGAGGGCTCCCCTTTCTCCGCATCCTTCCCAACATCCGTCATTTCCTGACTTGTTAATTTTAGCCATTCTGACTGGTGTGAGGTGGTATCTCATTAGGTTTTGATTTGGATTTTCCTGATGCCAAGTGATGCTGAGCACTTTTTCATGTGTCTGTTCGCCATTTGGATGTCTTCTTTGGAAAAATGTCTGTTCATGTCTTCTGCCCATTTCTTGATTGGATTATTTGTTCTTTGGGTGTTGAGTTTGATAAGTTCTTTATAGATTTTGGATACTAGCCCTTTATCTGATATGTCATTTGCAAATATCTTTTCCCATTCTGTCGGTTGTCTTTTGGTTTTGTGGACTGTTTCTTTTGCTATGCAAAAGCTTTTTGTCTTGATGAAATCCCAATAGTTCATTTTTGCCCTTGCTTCCCTTGCCTTTGGCGATGTTTCTAGGAAGAAGTTGCTGTGGCTGAGGTCGAAGAGGTTGCTGCCTGTGTTCTCCTTTAGGATTTTAATGGACTCCTGTCTCACATTTAGGTCTTTCAACCATTTGGAGTCTATTTTTGTGTGTGGTGTAAGGAAATGGTCCAGTTTCATTCTTCTGCATGTGGCTGTCCAATTTTCCCAACACCATTTGTTGAAGAGACTGTCTTTTTTCCATTGGACATTCTTTCCTGCTTTGTCAAAGATGAGTTGACCATAGAGTTGAGGGTCCATTTCTGGGCTCTCTATTCTGTTCCATTGATCTATGTGTCTGTTTTTGTGCCAGTACCATACTGTCTTGATGATGACAGCTTTGTAATAGAGCTGGAAGTCCGGAATTGTGATGCCTCCAGCTTTGCTTTTCTTTTTCAAAATTCCTCTGGCTACTCAGGGTCTCTTCTGGTTCCATACAAATTTTAGGACTATTTGTTCCATTTCTTTGAAAAAAGTGGACGGTATTTTGATGGGGATTGCATTGAATGTGTAGATTGTTCTAGGTAGCATTGACATCTTCACAATATTTGTTCTTCCAATCCATGAGCATGGAACGTTTTTCCATTTCTTTGTGTCTTCCTCAATTTCTTTCATGAGTATTTTATAGTTTTCTGAGTACAGATCCTTTGCCTCTTTGGTTAGATTTATTCCTAGGTATCTTATGGTTTTGGGTGCAATTGTAAATGGGTTCGACTCCTTAATTTGTCTCTCTTCTATCTTGTTGTTGATGTATAGGAATGCCACTGATTTCTGTGCATTGATTTTATATCCTGCCACTTTACTGAATTCCCATATGAGTTCTAGCAGTTTTGGGGTGGAGTCTTTTGGGTTTTCCACATAAAGTATCATATCATCTGCAAAGAGTGAGAGTTTGATTTCCTCTTTGCCGATTTGGATGCCTTTGATTTCTTTTTGTTGTCTGATTGCTGTGGCTAGGACTTCTAATATTATGTTGAATAGCAGTGGTGAGAGTGGACATCCCTGCCGCGTTCCTGACCTTAGGGGGAAAGCTCTCAGCTTTTCCCCATTGAGAATGATATTCGCTGTAGGTTTTTCATAGATGGCTTTTATGATATTGAGGTATGTATCCTCTATCCCTATACTCTGAAGAGTTTTGATCAAGAAAGGATGCTGTACTTTGTCAAATGCTTTTTCTGCAACTATTGAGAGGATCATATGATTCTTGTTCTTTCTTTTGTTAATATATTGTATCACGTTGATTGATTTGCGGATGTTGAACCAACCTTGCAGCCCAGGGATAAATCCCACTTGGTCATGGTGAATAATCCTTTTAATGCACTGTTGGATCCTATTGGCTAGTATTTTGGTGAGAATTTTTGCATCCATGTTCATCAAGGATATTGGTCTGTAATTCTCCTTTTTAATGGGGTCTTTGTCTGGTTTTGGGATCAAGGTAATGGTGGCCTCATAAAATGAGTTTGGAAGTTTTCCTTCCATTTCTATTTTTCGGAACAGTTTCAGGAAAATAGGTATTAATTCTTCTTTAAATGCTTGGTAGAATTCCCCTGGGAAGCCATCTGGCCCTAGGCTTTTGTTTGTTGGGAGATTTTTGATGACTGCTTCAATTTCCTTAGTGGTTGTAGGTCTGTTCAGGCTTTCTGTTTCTTCCTGGTTCAGTTTTGGTAGTTGATACATTTCTAGGAATGCACCCATTTCTTCCAGGTTATCTAATTTGCTGGCATATAGTTGCTCATAATATGTTCTTATAATTGTTTGTATTTCTTTGGTGTTGGTTGTGATCTCTCCTCTTTCATTCATGATTTTGTTGATTTGGGTCATTTCTCTTTTCTTTTTGATAAGTCTGGCCAGGGGTTTATCAATCTTGTTAATTCTTTCAAAGAACCAGCTCCTAGTTTCGTTGATCTGTTCTACTGTTCTGTTGGTTTCTATTTCATTGATTTCTGCTCTGATCTTTATTATTTCTCTTCTCCTGCTGGGTTTAGGCTTTATTTGCTGTTTTTTCTTTAGCTCCTTTAGGTGTATGGGTTAGGTTGTGTATTTGAGACCTTTCTTGTTTCTTGAGAAAGGCTTGTATTGCTATATACTTTCCTCTTAGGACTGCCTTTGCTGCATCCCAAAGATTTTGAACAGTTGTGTTTTCATTTTCATTGGTTTCCATGAATTTTTAAAATTCTTCTTTAATTTCCTGGTTGACCCATTCATTCTTTAGTAGGATGCTCTTTAGCCTCCATGTATTTGAGTTCTTTCCGACTTTCCTCTTGTGATTGTGTTCTAGTTTCAAAGCATTGTGGTCTGAAAATATGCAAGGAATAATCCCAATCTTTTGGTACCGGTTGAGACCTGATTTGTGACCTAGGATGTGATCTATTCTGGAGAATGTTCCATGGGCACTAGAGAAGAATGTGTATTCCGTTGCTTTGGGATGGAATGTTCTGAATATGTCTGTGAAGTCCATTTGGTCCAGTGTGTCATTTAAAGTCTTTATTTCCTTGTTGATCTTTTGCTTAGATGATCTGTCCATTTCAGTCAGGGGGGTGTTAAAGTCCCCCACTATTATTGTACTGTTGTCAATGTGTTTCTTTGCTTTTGTTATTAATTGCCTTATATAATTGGCTGCTCCCATGTTAGGGGCATAAATATTTACAATTGTTAGATCTTCTTGTTGGATAGACCCTGTAAGTAGGATATAGTGTCCTTCCTCATCTCTTATTACAGTCTTTGTTTTAAAATCTAGTTTGTCTGATATAAGGATTGCCACCCCAGCTTTCTTTTGGTGTCCATTAGCATGGTAAATCGTTTTCCACCCCCTCACTTTCAATGTGGGGGTGTCTTTGGGTCTAAAATGAGTCTCTTACAGACAGCATATTGATGGGTCTTGTTTTTTAATCCAATCTGATAGCCTGTGTCTTTTGATTGGGGCATTTAGCCCATTTACATTCAGGGTAATTATTGAAAGATACAAATTTAGTGCCATTGTATTGCCTGTGAGGGGACTGTTACTCTATATTGTCTGTGTTCCTTTCTAGTCTATGCTGCTTTTAGGCTCTCTCTTTGCTTAGAGGACCCCTTTCAATATTTCTTGGAGGGCTGGTTTTGTGTTTGCAAATTCCCTTAGTTTTCGTTTGTCCTGGAAGCTTTTTATCTCTCTTTCTATTTTCAATGACAGTCTAGCTAGATATAGTATTCTTGGCTGCATATTTTTCTCGTTTAGTGCTCTGAAGATATCATGCCAGTCCTTTCTGGCCTGCCAGGTCTCTGTGGATAGGTCTGTTGCCAATCTAATGTTTCTACCATTATAGGTTACATATCTTTTCTCCCAAGCTGCTTTCAAGATTTTCTCTTTGTCTCTGAGACTCATAAGTTTTACTATTAGATGTCGGGGTGTTGACCTATTTTTATGGATTTTGAGAGGGGTTCTCTGTGCCTCCTGGATTTTGATGCCTGTTTCCTTCCCCACATTAGGGAAGATCTCTGCTATAATTTGCTCCAATATACCTTCTGCCCCCCTCTCTCTTTCTTCTTCTTCTGGGATCCCAATTATTCTAATGTTGTTTCGTCTTATCATATTGCTTATCTCTCGAATTCTGCCCTCGTGATCCAGTAGTTGTTTATCTCTCTTTTTCTCAGCTTCTTTATTTTCCATCATTTGGTTTTCTAGATCACTGAATCTCTCTTCTGCCTCATTTATCCTAGCAGTTAGTGCCCCCATTTTTGATTACACTTCATTAATAGCCTTTTTGATTTCAACTTGGTTAGATTTTAGTTCTTTTATTTCTCCAGGAAGCGTTTCTCTAATAACTTCCATGCTTTTTTCAAGCCCAGCTAGTATCTTTAAAATCATGATTCTGAACTCTGGGTCTGACATCGTACTAATGTCCATATTGAGTAGGTCCCTGGCAGACGGTACTACCTCTTGTTCTTTTTGTTGAGGTGATTTTTTTTTGTCTTCTCATTTTGTCCAGAGGAGAATAGATGAATGAGAGAACAAAATGCTAACAGGTTAACAATGTCCCCAGAAAATATACTTTAAACAAATCAGAAAATACCTGAAACCAGGGGAAAAGAAAGGGAAAGAAAGAAAAAAGAAAGAGGGGAAAAAAAAAGAAAAAGATAAAAACAAACAAAAACAGAACAAAACAAAAAACAGAATATGATCAAATATGATCAGGCTAGTGCCACACACTAGATTTTGGGTGTATTTTGGTCTGTTAGAAGAAAGTGCCTCCTAAAATTTTAAAGAAAGAAAGACTTATATATGTACAAAATAAGGGTTGATACAATGAAGGGATGGAATATGACCGTAAAGATGAAAATTATAAAAAATTTTAAATTAGGAATTGATAAGGTGCTTGAAAAAAGAAAGAAGAGGATTAAAAAAAAGAAAGAAAGAAAGAAAAAAAAAGGGGAGAGAATGTGATCAGGCAGGAGACTAGAACAAAGCCATACACTAGAGATTTAGGGTATATTTTGATCCATTAGAAGAAACTGTACCTCAAAATTTTAAAGAGAGAACAACTTATATATATATGCCAAAAATAAGGGTAACTACGATGAAGGGATAGAATATGACTCTAAAAATGAAAAATAAAAAAAAATTTTTTAAAACGGATTGATAAAATGTTGGTTGAAAAAAGGAAAAAGAAAAATTAAAAAAAAAACAGTTAAAAAAATTAACTTTGAAAGACTAATGAATCATGGTAAAAAAGCCATGAATTCTATGTGCAGTATTCCCCTAGCACTGGAGTTCTGCCGTTCTCATTGATTGGTAAACGTGGTCTTGGCTTGCTGGCTGTTCTTGCTGATCTTCTGGGGGAGGGGCCTGTTGCCGTGGTTCCCCAATGTCTTTGCTGGAGGCAGAATTGCCCCGCCCTTGTCGTCCGGGCTAAGTAATCTGCTTGGGTTTGCTCTCGGGAGCTTTTGTTCCCGGCAAGCTTTCTGTACAGCTTTGGAGGACAAGAGTGAAAATGGTGGCCTCCCAATCTCTTCCCGGAGGAGCCGAGAACTCGGGGCCCCACTCCTCAGTGAGTCCCCAGAGAAAAGCAGTCAGTCACTCCCTTCTTCCCGGTCTCTGGCCGCACTCCGTGCTCCCCCGGCCTGTGACCGATCGTTTCTATCTCTGGCACCCGACCCGGTGTGGAGTCTCCAAACCCAGCAGATCCCTGCGGTGCGCTCCTGCGCCGCTCCTCCCGGGGGAGAAAGGGGAGTCTCCCCGGCTCTGCTGCTTGTTGGGTCCCTGCTGGAGGAGCAGTGGCCCAACTGGGCCGCGGATCACGGTTTATGGCCACCCTGAGCTGAGAGCCCGCGCCTCGTCTGCGTCTCTGCAGCCGGCTTCCCCGCTCCAATACCTGGGAGCTCTGCCGCACTCAGGCAGCCCTGGTCTTTCTGTGACCCCGAGGGTCCTGGAACCACACTGTCCCGCGAGGGTTCCACCCCCTGCTTAGCCACTGGAGCGACGTCCCTCAGCGGAGCCGGCTTCTAAAAGTTCCGATTTTGTGCTCCGCGGCTCTATCACTTGCCAGAAGCAGCCGAGGGAGGCCCCCTCCCCTGCAGTCTATCCTCCCGAGTATCGCCTTGGATTCACTTCTCCACACGTCCTACCTTCCTGGAAGTGGTCACTTTTCTGTTCAGAGTTGTTGCTATTCTTTTCTTTGATCTCCTGTTGAGTTCGTAGGTGTTCAGAATGGTTTGATCCCTATTCAGCTGAATTCTTGAGACCAGATGAAATCCAGGTCTCCTACTCCTCCGCCATCCTGCTCTGCCCCCGTGTTGCTAACGTTTTTTAAGTGAACTCCTAAGCTCTTCCAGAGCTACATTTGTTTATGGATGGCTGTGTAATTGTTGATCTTTTGGGAGACACAGAGGCTGGGGTCTCCTACTCAACCATGACGGTGACATCACCTGGCTTCCTTACTCTTTTATTATAGCCCTTTTGTTTAGGACTTACCATCCTCACCCCTATGACTAAAATGTGCATCTTGACTCTCTCTTCTCTTAGAATGAGTTCTTTCTCAATAATTGCTTTTCTCTTTTCTTTTTTTTCTGCTGCAAATGGACTCCTGGCTTGCCTGCTCCACCATTCATCGAGATATATGAATACATTCTAAATCCTCCAGTAAGCAAAGCTTAGGGTCAAGTTGATGTACCTATAAAGATTAATTTAACTCTATCACCAAAATACACATATGCATATGTACAAAACATTAATCCAGAGCCCAGCAAAGGACCTTGCACAATAAAGGGAAGGACAAGAGGTAGGGAATGAAAAAGGAAAGAAAATGAAGAAAGCCCATAATAAATCCTTAATTTAATGTAGGAGGAATGGATAGGAGCAAGTAATGACTTACAGTTTTCTAGAGATTCTGACACATTCTTTAGAGAGTATATGTTCTATAATAGAGAATAGATAAGGAGAAATAAGGTTATAATTGCCAATAGATACAATGTAACTGGAATATGTAACAATATTTAAAGCAAAATCCCCAAATACATTTACAAATTTACTCTTCATTTCCAGGGATAGAAATGTCATTTCTTCAGAAATTCTGGATGGCTGGGTTGTGCCAAATTCATATGAACCATTTGTGAAATTCATGTGAGAAAGTAACAGTATAGAAATTGCTTATCCAGAATGTAAGAAGGCTGTAGCCTCAGCTGGCAAGTCAGTCTGTGACTGGCTTTTCACATCACTGAGAAGCAGAGCCCCGCGCTGTGAGAGGCTGAGGCCCCTGCTGGGAAATGCTGTCTGCACATTTGCTGGGTTTCTTGTATTGCTGGGCTCTTTGTGTTTTGTGGTGCAAGACATAAGCAGCAGAATATGGGAAATGAGGACAGGTGTATTACAGATATCTCATAGCTTTTGGTTGCACATATTTAAACTGCTCCAGGTTCATACCTTCTGTCTTTGATATGTCTTTAATCAGTAGCACAGCATACCTCTGCTTTGTAAAGCAGTAACTGGGAGGCTGATCTTTCTGTTCAGAAATAAAGGACATTTCAGACTCACTGTTATCAAGAGTCTTATGCACATAAAACTGCCTAGTGGCTGGAAAGGACCAGGTCCAGAGAGGCTCATTCTTCCTGAGCTGAATCTTTACATGTTTAATTACATGTTTACAAGTTTAGCTACATGCCCCTAAGTAAAAATCCTCTTGTCCAGCTACAGAGACAAAACAGTTTGCAGAGAAAGTGATGTGTGTGGCTGCTGATCTGAGCTGTCTCTCTGGGGAGAAAGGGGCTTAGAAATTTCCCACTATGTCCTTTCCCTATCTCAAGACTTTGATCCAGATGAAGTGAGATATGAGTGACCAAAGTAGAAGACAGAAATGGTCTGATAACAATAGAGTCGTGTTCTACATGGAATTCCAAAATAATAAAAAAAAGTATTATATTAGCATGTTGTCTCTTTCAGTTGCAAGAAACAAAAATTCAACTTGAATTGCCTTAAAGAAAATAAATGTATTGACTCCAGCATGCACAATCAGGCAAGGCTGGATGCTGGTGTGCAAGGATTGTTGTCAGGCACCTGACCACTCCATCACTTGAATTGTCTTTTTTTTGGTGTTGACTTTGTTTGTAGGCTCTTCCCAGACAACTGAAGGCTTACATTGTACTGACTTAGTAATACCAGCAGAGTGTCTCTCATTCCTAATAGGTCCAGAAAGAATTCTCAAGTGGTTTCACTGGTCCAGGTCAGTCATATATCTGTTCCTGAACCTAACATTTACTCTGATGGATAGAACCGGGATCACATGCCCACTCTTTCCCCTCAGTCAGATTATGGTCCACCTCACCAACATCAATAATCTGAGAGTGAGACAGAGATGTCTCTGTGAACTCTATGAAAGAAAAAAAAAATAGAAAAACAAGTGGAAAGATATTCTTTATTCCTGGATAGAATGGTTTAACTTCATAGAAATGTCAATTCTCTTAAGTTAATATATAAATTTAAGGCAAGACCAACAAAAATACTAATGAACATTTCCCCTAGAGCTAGACAAATTGAATTAAAGATAATTTGAAAAATAAACAAGCAAGAACGAGGCAAACCCTAAAATGAAAAGCAATGAAAGAACCATACTTTACTTTTCCCACTAAAGTTACCCAATATTGCCTTATATTATAAACAACTGCAAAGAGTATTCTCTACATTTATTCTTGCCCATATATGTAAGGTTTTAAAGACGTCTCCTTAGAAGGGGAATTATTGGGTTTAGGATATGCACACCTACTAAACTGTTCTTTAGTATCTTTTTAACTTAAAGTTTTAAAAACTCAAATGTACTGTGACATAGATGTTTCTGTGTAAATATTTTCCGAGTATGACTTATGCGTTTATCAAAAATACTAAGAATAATAGAACCCACCCCACAGAATGAGAGTTAATTGAGAGTTGAGTTTGCTCGTCAGCTCTCACCCCTGTCTGGAGCTTCCTGGTGTAATCTGAAATCGCCCTGTTCAGGGAGGGCAGACCCAAGACAGTGGCGGGCCACTCCAGGATGGCAGGTAACAGTTTTAATATGCAAAGGGGACTTACATACGAGGCTTGTATTGGGCAGCAGCAAGAAAAATGGATCCCCACACTGACCCACCAAATCTTAAAAATTTAAAAAGTGGCCTAAACTGGGTTCAGTCATGTATACTGTGCAGACGTTTTCAGCATCACATCATTATCTCAAGGCTGTGTGTTTAGAGCAGCCTCTGGGAGCGGGAAAGGCTGGTGGGACCCACAGTCCAGGGACGGGGAAGAGCCTCTAAGTGCTGGGGTCCAGCTCAGAGGCGACCCATCATCATGTCTTTTTTGAGGACCTTCCCCAACTCAACGTTTAATATAATATTTTAGAGAAAATCTACAACGAATAGACATTGTGATGGTGTTAACTGAACCTCCAATATCTCTCCAACAGAAGTCTTATAACTCTTGGCCAGCCTTTGTCTTTTGTAATCACCTTAGTTCTTTGTGACCTGTGATTTTCATTATTGTCTTCTTCCCATCCTTTTTGAATTGATTTTCTCTTGTATCAATGCCTTCTATGCTTAAAAGGGTTCTCAGACTCTTTGAGCTTTTTTAAATCCACACTTGACTGAGTTTTCTGTTTCAAGCATCTAGCACAGTGCTTGGCAAATAGAGGACCTTCTGTTCAACTAAAATCTTTGTCAATTATAGTTTATAGCTCTAACTATCCTTGACCTTATTTGCATAGCTCCATGCAAAGTCCCATACTGGAACTTCCAATGCTGTTTGGAAATAGTATTGCCAGATGGTTCCAACAAAAATACTACGATCACTTGAGAAAAAAATTGACCGCAAACCAAAATTACACATGCCATGAGGAACAGTTTGTTGCTGACAATCTATATTACATCTTATGCTTTACATTAGATAGTTTTTAATCAAATATTTATTTTTCAAGAATATGCTTTGTTTTCAAACAAGTGGGTAATATATCCCAAGAAAGCAAATTCATTTTTTTTGAGCCAGTACTTAATCTCTTGTATTAATTGATACATGTACTAACCATGACCAGCACTGATTTTGTAAAGGAACTTCTCTGAAGTTCATTCAAGAACATTTTTCTGAGAATTATGCAAACCAGAGTAGCATTTTACAGCTGAATTTATATTTACCAGTGAATTTTAATGTTCACATATTTTTATACATCTATTAGTTATCTGTCACTGTGTAACAAAGTACTCCAAGCCTTAGTAGATTTAAATAACATTTATTATCTCTCACAGCGTTTATTAGTTTTGTGGGTCAGGAGTTCAGGAGTGTTTTTGCTGAGTGGTTCTGGCTCAGGGTTTTTCAGAGTTTGAGTCCGTTGTTGATTGGGGCAGTAGCCATGTGAAGGCTTATCTGGAGATGGGCGATCCACTTCCAAAGTGGTTCATTCACCTGGTTGGCAAGTTGGTGTTGGTCGTTGGCCTCCTGCCATGTGAGCATCTCTGAGAAACTGTTGGAGTAATGGTCTGGCAGGAACATGATCCCCTGTAGCAAAGCAAACCAGAGGCTCTGTGGAATTTTCAAAAGTCACCTCTTGTCCTGGGATACTGATAGTCCACTTATGTGTACTGTTGGGGATGGTGTGAGAAAAATTTAGAGGTAACACTGCATGTAACAGGAAGAATTACATCTATGTCACGATTTTCTGAAATCAAAGTCAATGGCATTCTGTTTGCCAATTTGGGGTTGTTATCTCAAGGTCATCTTCATGACAATCAAATGAGGTGGATATTATTGTTTTGTTTTGCATTTTTATTTATTTATTTTTTTAGAGGTGGGTATTATTATTACCTCCAGTTTACATATCAGAAAACTGAGAAAGAAACTACTCAAGTAATTGCTTGAGCTAAAATTTGAATTCAGGCAGTTGACTCTGAAGCTTCTTATAAACAAACTGTGCTGGCTCTTCTTTGGGTCTTATTTATTTACAGAAACAAAAACAAAAACAAAAAACCCTCCATTTTATTATGAGAATTTTGAGTGTGCAATAAAGTAGACAGAATGATTCTATGAACCAACATGTACCCAACACCCAACTCAGCCAGCTTTCGACTGATGGGCTTTCCTGTCTCTTTCCCCCTTATTTATTTTGAAGGCAATCTGAGACATCATATGGTTTCATTCATAAATATTTCAGTGTGACTCTCTAAAAGAACTTTTTAAAATATAAACATTATCAAGCCAAAAAAAGTTGACACTAATTTCTTGATATCATTAAATATTCAGTCAATATTCACATTTCCAATTGTTTCATAAATACCATTTGTTAAAAAATTTTTTTTTCATTTGAATCATGACTCAAATAAGGTCCACACATTGTGATTGGTTGATATGTCTTCCAATTTTATTTTAACTTATATGTTCCCCTCTATTTTTTATTTTCATCACTGATGAACATGTGATTTTCCTAAGCCCTGACTATCATGAACAAAGCTGCAATGAATCTCCTTGTATTTATTTTTCTTGGAATTGATGTCTCATGTCTTCATCTGTTTTTTTTTTTTTTTTTTTATTGGAGTGTCTGTTTTTTTCCAAACTGATTTTTAAGAGTTCTTTAACTGTTAAAAAAAGAAAATTATCTCATTTTCTGATCTGCATCTGAGAGGCAGGGCTGCCACATGGTGTCAGGAACAGGCCTGCCCGACACGGGGGATGCTGCAGACAAAGGCCTACTGCGCAGGTGCTGCCTCAGCCTCCCCACTCAAGAGTCCACTCCAGTGAACACTACTCTCTGGAGTGAAAGTAGCCACAGGAATTGTGGCAGTGTCACTAGTTTCGCAGTCCGGAGGCGCGGTTCACCTGGAGTCTCCTCACAACCTGGTTCGAGTGAGGCCTCCTTGCGGAGGGAGGACCAGCTGGGGGTCTGACTGCTGGGAGTGGCCCCTTCACCGCGACTCCATCAGTGACAGAGGCGTGCAGTAACCTTCCAAGTACCTTCGTGTGTGTGTAACTTACTGGGTGGCCAAGACTGGTGAAGCTGTCAGTATTAACATGCGATTCTTTCTTTTAAATGTTAAAGATTTTTGTAGAGACTTCTAAAAAAAAGTTCTTTTAGAATGTGCAATAAAATAGACTAATTCTATGAACCAGCATGTACCCAACACCCAACTCTGCCAGCTTTCAATTGAAAAATTTTTTTTAATAACTTCTTTTTTTATTTTAAAGCTTTTTATTTATTTATTTGTGAGAGAGAGAGCACAAGCGGGGGGAGCAGCAGGCAGAGGGAAAGGCAGGCTTTTCCAGCGAAGAGCCCCACAAGGGACTTGATCCCAAGACCCCTCGATCATGACCTGAGCCAGAGGAAGATGCTTAACCGACTGAGCCACCCGGGCATTCCCCCCCCCCCCTCTTTTTTTTTTTTTTTTTTTTTGTATTTTAGGATATATAGAGATATTTTTAAAGAAGGCCGACTGTTTGCCTAGTGAGAGGCCAGGGACCGGCAGCGCCTTAGGGGAGATGGGCCTTGGGGGGTAGCGCCCAGCTCCCTCCTGCGGCGCCTCATCTGCCCTCTACCAGTTGACTCTTGATTACAGGAGGTTGGAGGTCAGGCAGGAGGTGTCCCTACAACTCAGAGAGGCCTGTGCGGGCTGGAGAGCCTGTGCCTTCCCCATCTGCAGGGCCTGGCAACCGAGCGTGTGCAAAGTCTCCCTGGCGGCTCAGGAATGCGTGCTGGCGGCAGCGAGCGCATACGCTGTGTCTGAGGTCACCCAGTGGCGGCAGCCTGACCTGGCAGTGCTCTCCTGGGGCCGCCCTTCTCCACACGCCGGGTCTGAGCGGGGAGCTCAAGGCGGAGCTCGGTCCCAGGACCTTGAGATCATGACCTGAGCCGAAGGCAGACGCTTAACCGACTGAGCCACCCAGGTACAACCACCCATCCCCGCCCATTTGTTATTTATATTGGACATATTTCGTGGTGTTTTTCTCCATAAAGTTTAAAATCTGTGTGTTGTCAAATTGATGATTCTTTTCTAATATGGATTTTGGTTTGTCATCTTGCCTAGATAGGCCCTCTCTATGTCAGTATCATAAAAACACAAATCACTGATGTATATTTCTAGTACATTCATTTCAAAAATATTTAAATCTTTTCTTTTCCTGAACTTATTTCAGTATAAGTGATTTACTTTTATTTTTTTCAAAATCCTGCCAGTAATTCTAATATCACATGTGAAATATTCTACCTTTTCCATAAAGATTTGATATGCCACTTTTACTATACTCTAAATCCCCATGATTTCCCTGCCCCTCTCTTTTGTACTCAAAATTTATTTGTGGAAAAAGCTGCAGGTTTTTCTGCAAACCTGGATTTGTTGATTGCTTCCCTATAGTGTCTTTTAGTATGTTCTGCTGTCCTCTATCTTTCCTGCAAATTATTGATTGGATGTTGAAGGTTGATTGGATTCATGATTTGATTTTAATTTTTTTGGCAAGACTATTTCATAGATGGTATTGTAGTGTTCTATCAGCAGGAAGATGGTGTCTGGGTCTCCCTCTCTCTCTCTTTCTTGTGATGCCATCAGCCATTGATAATTGATGTCTAGACTTTATAATTTATTAGGTATTGCAAAATGGTAATATTCAATTACTATGTCATTCTTTTTTACTTACTAGCTAGCTGAATACTTGTATAAAGAAAAATACCTCTCATCTACTGTTTGGCTACCACCTGTCAAGTTCATATAAGAAAGGGAGGCTAAACATTAGATTACTTCTCTTTATTTGCCGGTTTTCAAAATAATGACTTAATGTATCTACAATATGACAAATTAGATTTTTTTGGCATCATTATTAGCATGTGGATTTATTTATTTTAAAGATTTTATTTATTTGACAGAGAGAGACACAGTGAGAGAGGGAACACAAGCAGGGGGAGTGGGAAGGGGAAGCAGGCTTCCCGACCAGCAGGGAGCCCAAAGTGGCACTCCATCCCAGGACCCCGGGACCATGACCTGAGCAGAAGGCAGACGCTTAACGACTGAGCCACCCAGGTGCCTCTTAACACATGGATTTAAATATATTGTTGTGTTTAAATTCATTAGAGCTATTTTTCAAACTGTCCCATTGTTGGCCAAGGAGAATATCTTCAGTTTGGTTCCAGAATCCTCCTGATATGACTCTAGTAGTTTTTAAGAACTTTTTCCTTCCTCTACGAGTGTGAAAAAATGAGGCTTATCTTGTTTATATTCTTTTTTTAATTTACATTTTTTGTTATGTTAATTACCATACATTACATCATTAGTTTTTGATGTAGTGTTCCATGATTCATTGTTTGTGCATAACACCCAGTGCTCCACGCAGAACGTGCCCTCTTTCATACCCATCACCAGGCTAACCCATTCCCCCACCCTCCTTCCCTCTAGAACCCTCAGTTTGTTTTTCAGCATCCATCTTGTTAAATTCTGCCTTGGACTTGGACTCAGGCATTTTCCCAAAGGTGTTGCATAGAGATGCAGTGGGATAGTTTATATTTTTGAGTGAAGCACAGCAATACGCAATATCTATTGGACAGAACACGAACTACTGGCACAAAGTAGTTTCCATTTTCAACATTAGGTAGTACTATATACTATTTTCAATGATGGCATATAATTGCAGTGTTAGGTTTTGGCAGCACTGGGGTTGGAGCCCGGGTTCCTACAAAGGGAAGAGAGGGTTCTAGGGATTGAGGATTCAATAATGAATACAGGAGATAAAAACTTTCCTTTTAGGAGCTTACATTCTCAAGGGGGGACCTAGACAATTAAAAGGTAAAATATATAGCATGTTTGATGATGTGCCATGGAAAAGATTAAATCAGGAAAATGGAATAAGCAGTGTTGAGAAAGAAGGTAATGGGCAGTGACTGGAGGGGAGATTGCTAAGAAAAGCCTCACTGAGTGTGTAACATTTGAATAAAGACCTGAAAGAGGTGAAGGAATGAGCCATGTAAGTAAGTGGAGAAAAAGCATTCTGGACAGAAGAAACAGTAAAGTGCAAACACCCTAAGGCAGGGGCATGCCTGGTGGGCCGATCAATAGCACAGAACCCAGTGTAGCTGGCACAGAGTGAATGCGGGGGAGACTGTCAGGAGTATTCCGAGAGTAACACTGGGAGTGTGTGTGTGTGTGTGCGTGCGTGGTGTAGGTGGTAGCGGGGCGGCACGACAGATTTATGGAGAACAGTGGGCCACTCTAAGAATTTGAGCTAAGAAATTTGACCATTACTCTGAGTACCAGTAAAGAGCTTGGAGGATGAGAATAGCATGATCTCATTTATGTTTAAAAAGATCACCCTGACAGCGGTGTGAGAATGGGCTGAAGGACTTGAACGAAAGAAATAAGCAGATTGGTGCAGAAGCTCTTGCAATAATCCCGGGGAGAGATGACTGTGAATTGGACCAGGTTGATAGCAGTGGAGCTGACAAGAGATGGTGAGATTTTCAGTGGGTGGAAGGATGGATGGATAGATGGATGTAAGATAGGATCTGAGCAACAAAAAATATGGAATTATCATTGGCTGAGAAAGGAAGATGGAGGGACAGGGGTGTGTGGGAGAGGAAGACTAAAAGTTCTGATCTGGACTTGTTGAGATGGAATGCCTGTTAGTTATCCAAGTGGAGAGAGGAGGAAGCCGAAGAGGATGGAAGTCTAGAATTCAGGAGAGAAGGCTGAGCTAATACCACAAATCTGGGAGACATCGGCATACTGAAGTTATTTAAAGCCAAGACGCTAGATGAGATACCCAAGGGAATAAGTGGTATAGTTTAAAGAAAGGAGCTCCAAAAACCTAGGAGAGAAAAACAAAAGAGTGGGCTCGTGTCAGAGTAACACAGAAGCTGACCTGAAAGAGCTGAATCATTTGAACAACAAAAGAGAGAGAGAGAGAGAGAGAGAGAGAGAGAAAGGAAGGAAGGAAGGAAGAAAGGAAGGAAGAAAGGAAGAAAGAAAGAAAGAGAAAGAAAGAAAGAAAGAAAGAAAGAAAGAAAGAAAGAAAGAAAGAAAGAAAGAAAGAAAGAAAGGAAGAAAAAGAAAGAAAGAAAGAAAGAAAGAAAGAAAGAAAGAAAGAAAGAAAGAAAGAAAGAAAGACAAATCTTCCTTACTAGAGAATTCCATTTGGTATGTATAGATACTCTCCTCTTCAGATGGTGGAAACTTGCCTGCCTTGAGGGGACTTAATGACTGAGTTTCAAATAATAGACCATAGGAAGGGGGAATTACAACTTACAGTGGAAAAAGCTGGCAAATGCTGGGAAATTGTCCTAAGAAATACTGGGAAACTGTCACACACCAGCGGAGACTAGAGAGGCATGACAAGTACATGAAATGTGGTACCCTGAATTGGATCACTGGAACAGAAAGAGAATATTAATCGAAAAACTGGTGAAATTCAAATAAACCTAAAGACTAATTAATAATGCACCAGGGATTTTTATTTTTGGTTTTGTTTTTGTTTTCTGTGGGGTTTTTGTCTTCCTGTTTTTGTTTGTTTTTTTAGCTTTGACAAATAGACTATGGTAATGTAAGATGTTACTAATAGGTGAGTGGTGTACCAAAACTCTGTGTATTGTCTTTTCCACTTTACTATAAATCTGAAATTATTCCAAAATAAAAAGCTTGTTGAATTAAAAAACAAAACAAAACAAGGAGAACATAAAGTCTCTCCCCTTATTTAGAAAAGGCCTTCCCAAGATTGTCTATATTGGCTGGAGCTCTGAAGTTATCAAAGATATTAATTTTGGCTGTGAAGGTAATCTTGGACCGTGCACCAGTATGGAAGAGGTAACCAGAGCCAATATCAGTTGCCTTGGTTACAGGAGACTTACTGCTCACAGAGAGAAAAAGTCAAGTAGATTCAAGCTTGACCTTGCTACATATGAACTATAAAAAGGAAAATACCAGTCCTTCCCAGGGAAAAATACAGCATAGACCTATCTAGCCTGAAAGGTTGAGAAAGGAAAATGAGATCTGGCTGTCTGGCTAAGGCTACTTACCATTTTCCACATGGTCCCACTTGATTACATGTTTTCCTTGATGTGATTCATTTTTTAAAAAGCTAGGATTTGAGTAATTTAAACGTGTTTTAAATGATTTATTTTACATCTTGAACATATGCTATCAGTAGTGTTCTAGTAGGTTATATTCACTAATATGTCAATTCTTTTACACATAAAATGTTTCCATTTACTAAAACAGCTAAAAACAACAAAAAGACTGAACATAGCATAAGAAAACCTAGAGACTTGTGAAACTTATTACCAACAGGGCATAAAATACGTTAGTAAATTCAATTTCTAGCTTCACATTGACCGTCTACATGATTGTGAATTTATTTCTCTTATTTCTTCAAAGTCTTTATTGCCAGATTATTTTTGTTTTCATTATAAATGATAACTTTAGGGCATGTCATGTTCCCAGTGTATTTGCTCAATTTTATCATTAAGTACAACATTTTTTACCTTGCTTATATATATATGTATATATATATATATATATACACACACATATATATATAATGCACATATCATGTTCTAATCTAAAATCCCTAAGGGCATGTATACCTTGGGAAATAATATGATCTATTGAGATAGTGATATTTCATTCTTTTAGAATTATATAAACATACTTTTATGTAATTCCATTAAAAAATATACGGTGTCTGTTGATGGGAAGGTGAAAGGCAACGGTGTCACCACTGGCCGTAGAATGTCTCATTTGGCTTTGATTATCTTTGACATTTCTACTTTGAGGCTTTTTTTCTTTATCTAAGAAAAAAATTTTTTTTTTTTTCCCTTTCTGTCTCATCACCCGTGAAGCTGGTGGACAAACAAAACCTTCTTAGGAGCATTTAGCTAGCATTTTTCATGCCCTGGGTGCAAAAATCATAGCTAACTTCCATGCTTTTCCCATTTCGGTCTGTGTGAATACTCCCCTGATCCGGGAATTCAAGGGATCTGAGGGAGGACCAGCACATTACTGTCCTCATCCGTCAATTCACTACGATAGGTCAAAGTGTGACCTTAGTGACTTTGTAGCTGAGTTCTGGTAAGGAATATTATTTTTTTAAATTTTTAGATTTTTATTTATTTATTTGACAGAGAGAGAGACACAGTGAGAGAGGGAACATAAACAGGGGGAGTGGGAGAGGGAGAAGCAGGCTTCCCATGGAGCAGGGAGCCTGATGCAGGGCTCAATCCCAGGACGCTGGGATCATGACCTGAGCCGAAGGCAGACGCTTAACGGCTGAGCCACCCAGGAGCCCCAGGAATTTTATTTTTAAAATGGTATGTATCGCTTAAGATATGAATTTCTAATGACTTTAAGGAGTATGTATAAACCTGTGACTTTCACTTAACAAAACAAGTTTCTGGATTTTAGGATTCTGGGGATTTTCAGCACCCTCTTTCCCCTAGACATAGCCCTTCACATACATTTAATTCAGATGCTGAAAAAAAATGGACAGCATCATTGTCTTTTCATCATATTTTTAAGAACAATTAGAAACTTTACTTCTTCTAGGGGGGTGGGGATGCTGATGTTTCCCCAGGCTTCAGGGGCTGGTTTCTTAATCATAAATGATCTCTGCTCTTTGAAGGCTCCAATTTGTCATATCATAGCATGGGGTTGGCACAGCCAAGACGCCCACTCTAGTCACTTGTGTCAAACTAGTAATACTTTTCCTTTTTAGTTTACATTTAGCCAAAGTAGGAGAATATGCAATCATTTGAATGTACTAGGAAAACTATTAGGACATACTGCTTTGGGCAGCTTAAGCTGTCCAAATTTTATTGATGCATCTGTTCTGTATTTGGATATACTCATTTATTTAAAAAAGTGAATGTTTATTAACAACCTTGAGAAAACAGAATAAGAATCATCAGCTTCCATTTAAAAAGATTTCTATTCAGTCACTTTGAATAGTATATTTAAAGTATCAATAAAACAGATATTTTGAATAGTCCAGGTTGGATGGTAAGTATTAAGCATGCCCTCAGAATTTAAGATAATTGCAGGATAATATGGGATTAAAACTTGAAATGCAGCTGGGAATTGATATTAAACTGTTCCTAAACTTTTCAGAATTTTTACGTTCCAGTTTGGTAATGCTGTTTTCCTGACAGATTTCTTTGTCTCCATCAGTGTAAAAGTACCACCGTGGCATGCATATGTATTTTAAATTAATGTCAATTTGAATTAACTTAAAGTTGTGTAAAACCGATTGTTCAAAGAAGCTTGAGGGATTGGAGAATTGAGGTGGCTATTAGCAACCAATTTTGAGCACTCATTGAACTTTATCTTCCAACGCCAAATCTCTCATTTTAAGTGAATCATTTTGATAAGGGAAGGAACAGTATTCTACAAATTCAGGATGAAAGACTACCATTGCTCAAGCATAATTACTATGACTGACTAAATACTTTAAGTAACAAAACTCTCTCTCAACACTGTCAGCCCATCCTGTATTCCAAATTCAATTTGTGGATAAGGAGAATTAAAAAGGAGATGAGAAATGGCATGCATTCTAATCTGCCATCAAGGTTATGAAGTAGTTAAATTCCCTTGTTTTCTTTTGTTTTTCTGTTTTTGCTTTTGTTTTGTAATATATCTTTTCTAAAACCTGATTATTTTAACAGTACAGCTTTATTTTCTAAAATGAAAATGTTTATCAGTAAGGCAAATTTTTTCTCTTTGGAAAAAAAAAAGACCTGGAAGAAAAAATTAGAATAGAAGAAAATCGAGTTATAAAAAATGAAATAATTTGACTAGCCAATGTAGCCAATGTAAATGGCGCCATCTAAGCTTTCATCTTTTCTTTTTCTGCAGTTGAATTAACTTATTTATTTTGTTGTACATGTTATTGGAGTTGATTACTAATAATTAAAAAGTCCTCAGAGCCCTTAAACGTGAGCTCCTTGCTTTATTATAAAGCCTCTTTTCTGCCACATCCGCGTGATTTGAGGGTCAGAGATCACGGTTATCCGTAGACCAGCCACAGGAAGTTAGAAATTCACCTGTTATATGTTTTTCTGTTCTTTAAGTTTCTCTATAAGCTCAGTTTCAGAGTCACAGTGTGACCTTGGGCAAACTGCTTAACCTTTCTGGACATCATGTGCCTCCAAGACTCCCCACTAAGGTGCTTTCCAGTTCTAAAATGCAGTTGATGAATATGTAAGTCAAACTGAAATGATGGGATTCATTCGTTAGTCAATTATGTTCTTGTTTGTAGGAGAAATCCGTTATTCAAACAAAATACTCTCTTACTAAAATAGGCCATGGTCTGAAAGAATCTTTTCAGAGTTTGGAACTGGAAGGTTTTTTTGTTTTGTTTTGTTTTGTTTGTTTTGTTTTGTTTTTCTCTCAAAACAGACCAGACACATTTCTAGTGTATGGAATAGTGTTTCTCCAAAGGTGGCTAAGAGAAGGAGGCTCTTCTACTTCAGTTTTATTAAAAAAATATATATATATACCAAAGAATGAGAACTGAAGCAAGGGGATGGCTGTGTGTCCTTGCAATGTCATATAGGCCCATCCAAGGCTCACTTAATTCTTTGGGGTAATATCCTTCTGTCTGATCTATCATTTACTATTAATTAGGGCCTGCATCCTGTGAAGTTCCATGTCAATGCATAGAATTTTATGTGGTAGAGATGCAAATGATTTCTGTCTACTAGAAAATATAACCCCTAAAGTTACAGTCTTACTGCTTTGTAGAATATCCAGCAGTTTTGTATCTTAGACTCTAGTAATCTTATTTCAACTTTCTTTCTTCAGTTTCTATCACTGCTTCGTTCTCTAAATATTCTTTGAACCAGCTTTATCATTCTGCTGATTTCCTCATTAATGAGCTATGTAAGTTTTGACACACTTTATATTTGTAAGAGTCATAGTTGTAACATTGAGACATTTTTACTTTGACAGTTCACTGTTGTATTTGCTACCTTCCTACTGCCACCTCCCGGAAGAGTTAAAGGGTTGCCCGGAGCAGAAGAAGTTCTAGCTCTAGATACTGAGCTCCTAGCTACTGGGATTTCCATCCTCTTTCCTTTTTCATCTGTGTCCTACTCTCTACTTCATGGTGTCTGTTGCAGTGATTGATACAGCGCAGGGACTTGGACCTTACACGTGTGCGCTTTTGGCTATTTTCAAGCAACTTAACATGTAGCGATTTGCAGTTTTGCTGAGGAATGAGTTTTGGTTGCAGGCTTTGCAACACTGATGTGCTGCAATGACTCACAGAGGAAGGGAGGGTCCGGCACAGCCTCTGATTTTTAACTTGGCAGGTGTCATTCTCTACTCATTAGCATGCACCCAAACTCACCTAAAGTGAGAAAAACTTAGTTTATTTGTGTAAAATTGGCTAAAAAAGAAAATCATCTGCTAGTGTTGTTAATGGTAATAAAAAGTAAGGAGATCCAGGAACACAATGATTGTAAGCCACAAAACAGAAGTTTTGGAGGTGTGAGTTATACTGAAAATTCACAGTTAACCCAGCAAAGAAGAGTGAAAAATGTTTGTCTGTCTTAATAATCAACCACTTAATTAAAATAATATATTTATTCTTATTTGTTGTCAAAACTTAATAAATAGTATTGATGTTTCAAGGGTTTGAGAAAGGGTTATTTCTTTCAACTTGTATTCATAATGTCGAGTTTAAATTTTAGCTCTTCTACTAATTAGCTATAGAAGCTATACCTATAATCTCTGGGTTGTAAATTCCAGAAAGACATTATTTATTGATTTATTGAATATCTCACAGGAACTTCTAGGTTTGGGATAGATCATTAAGTATTGCAAAGATCCCTGCCCTCAAGGAACTTTCATTTTGCATTATAGCAGGGGGAGGTAGGGAGAAGAAGCTGGTGAATAGGCAATAAAAAGATAAATAAATTACCAAATACCTTAGAATAGGATAAATGATGTAGAAAATGGAAAGAAACGGAACAGGGGTAAATGAGGGTTGGCAAGGGGTGTGTGTGTGTGTGTGTGTGTGTGTGTGTGTGTGTGTGTAGTTGTGTTGTTGCAGTAATAAAGAAGGGGGTGAAGGTAAGCCTCTATGATACGGTGTTTGAGCAAAGACATGAAAGAGGTGAGGGAGTTAACAGAGCTGGAAGTAACATCTACACAGAAGGAACAGCTAAAATATAGGTGGTAAGGTGGGAGCTTGTCTGGCCCATGTTCTAGGAACAGGGTGGGGTCAGTGTGGCTGGGGTGGAGCGATCAAGGGGGAGAGTAGTTAGAGATGAGGTCAGAGAGGTAAGTGATATAGGTTGTCAGTCATAAGGTCTAGGAAGCCATTTCTTTTCCTCTGTACCAATGGGAAGACAATCAGGGATTTTAGCAGAAGAGTGATATAAGAATGTTTTAAAAATATCATTCTGGCTGCCATGCTGAGAGTAACTTATAAAGGGACAGGGGGCAGTGGGAGAGCTGTTAAGAGGTTATTGCAGTAGCCAGGTGAGAGATGATGGCTTGGACCAGCTAGCAGCAGAAAAAGTAGTGAAAAGCATTCAGATTCTAAATATATTTTGAGGGTGCCTGGGTGGCTCAGATGGTTAAGCGTCTGCCTTCGGCTCAGGTCATGATCCCGGGGTCCTGGCATCGAGCCCCACATTAGGCTCCTGGCTCAATGGGGAGCCTGCCTCTCCCTCTCCCTCTGCTTCTTTCCCTGCTCATGCTCTCTCTCTATCTCTGTGTTTCAAACGAATAAATAAAATCTTAAAAAATAATCAATACGTTTAAGAAAATAGGGTGTGGCAGCCAGCCACCAAAATGATACCCAATGATTCTCACCTTCTGGTAAGGAAGTGTTTTTAAAGTCATCTGTTGTATTGAATCAGGCTGAGATGAGTGACCAATAGAATACTGCAGAGGTGATGACATGTGATTTCTGAGGCAAGGTCATGAAAGGCACGGCAGCTTCTGTCTTGTTCTCTTAGACCACTGGTTCTTGCTGAATCCAGCCACCAGGCCATGAGGATACTCAAGCAGTCCTGTAGAGAGGTTCTTGTGGAGAGGAAGAGAGGCCTCTCCCACCTCTGCCAACAACTAGCACCAACTTGCCAACACGAGAGTGAACTACATGGGAAGAGATCTTTCCTCCCCAAACCTTCAGACGACTGTAGCTCCAGCTGACAACTGACTGGAGCCTCATGGGAGACTCCAAACTAAAGTGATCTAGTGGAGATGTTCTCTAATTTCCAATCTGGCAAGATGATACTATATACTAAGTGGGTTTTTTTTTTTTTTTTTTAGCCACTAATTTTTAGAGTTATTTGTTATGCAGCAAATCTGTTGGTAAATAATACAAGGGGATTTTGCAAATAATGGTCATGAATTCAGAAGGCATAGTGGATGGGTTTCAGGAATGGTGGAAGGAAGGGAGAAGGTGACAGAAGAGGGTAAGTAGGGAGCTTGAAGGGGATTAGTGTGTGGAGATGGGAGGGAATCTGGGAGGTTTTGTGGTAGCTGACAGACTGAAGATAAATGAAAAACTGAGATGGTTTGAGATGGTTATCAAGATGGTGGTGGTGAGAGCATGTGTATGGTGCTGAAGAGGAGGAGATTTCCGGAGGTCTGTCTTCACCTTTGATGATGGAGATAGAAGTGACAGAGGAGGGTGGTCTTCATCCCAGAGCCTGTTCAGTGTTGGCCACTGGTCTTATGTGTGTGCTCTGTGAGATCTAAGAACATTAAACAACTGGTTTGAGATCACACAGCTAACAAGGCAGAATCAGAATTTGGATTTGGGTCCCTTAACTTAAAATCCTGCCTTTCTTCCACATTTCTGGAGACAGAAACATTTTGAAACCAAGGTACCTTCATTTTCCCAGGGCGGGATGAAGATTAGTCATCTCAAACATAGATTTGTGGAGTGTAATTATAAATACTTTTTTAAAAATCCCACACAGTAATGTGCATAGTGACATAGAAAACAATCTACTCTGAGAGCCAATGGCCATGAGCCACCAGTAATAGAGCCATAGAGTAATACTGAGACGTAGCAGATGCCAGCAAATAGGAAAAAAGAGATGAGAACCAGAGGATGCTAAGTTCATTGTTTTATTGTCTTTCCCCACAGTAAGAATGTAAATTCTAGGAGGGCAGAACTAGTGCCTGGTGCCTGGTACTCAATAAATATTAGTGTGTGTGTGTGGAATAAATGAGAGAAAGGGCCCCAGCCGATGGAAAAGTGTTTGGATGAGAAAATGCTCAGTAACATGTGCAGAAGAAGAGAGGGGCCTGTGTGTGGGTGCCCCTCCTCTACCTACTCTCTTTGGCTTGGGGTGGGACCCAGACACTGATAGTTTTTTAAGTCCCCCAGGTGAATATTTTGGTGTAGCTAGGATTGGGAGGCAACGGACAACTTAAAAGTATTATATTTCTCAGGAAATTTGAATGTTGAGAAATCCAAACTTTAGAGGAAAGGAATGCAGTTCTGACTAGTGCCATTTTGGACATCTGTGGGTGGGGAAGCCCCCAGAAATGACACTAACCTAGACCTTGTGTGACACTGGGAGAGGAGGTGCTCAAGAAAGTTTTGCTGCAGGGATGCATGAATTCGCACCAGGCAGATGCCTCTTGCCCTCCATGTGTAAAGACCAATCTCTGTACCTGGAAGAACTGAGCTATGGAGACCTCAGACACTGGGATAGTCTGAGAAGCAAAAGTTTTAGATCAGTTGTGGGAGGAGGTACTGGGAAGGGGATGGTGGTGAGTCCATGTGTAGACAAAACATAAATATGTCTTGCATACATATACTATTTGTTTTCCAAAAGGCTATTGATAATACCATGGTGAATAAAAAACAAAATTTTGTCAAATATTGGTTTTGCCCAAGCCTTTTTTAATTCTTTTTTATTTTCTTATTCAACAGATAGCAAAATAATAATTATTGTCATGTGGGAGCTTTTTTCTTTTAACATTTGAAAAGAAGTCCTTATATTTAAAAAAGGATGATGTCATCTTATTCCTCTAGTCCCGAAGGAAGCGGCTTTGGAGGAGAGAAGGGAACGCATGACAGTGAGGGGGGTGGCGGAGGGCTGTTCCGGGTATTCCCAGTATATTCCATTTTATTTTGCACTGGAGGAAGCTGGAGTTAATATGAGCTCTGAGTGTACAAGTTTGGTGTAAAATAAAGCATCTTCATCCTGGTCTCCTCAGAGGAGAGGAGGTTTGGGGCTTCTGGGGTAGGTAGTTTATCCACGGTCCCTCCAGCATAAGAGTAGCTCTTATTCCTGGCAAAAGCCAGGCTATCTCCCTCTGTCATGATAATTAGCAGTCAGAAGAGTTATCCGTTTCTTTATCAGCTCCAAGGAAGAAAGGGTAAATGATAAAGGAGCATCCTTGCCTAAAATGAATGAATATAATGGGTAAATGCTTATCTTTACAGTGACTCACTGCTTCACGCTGACCTCTGAATAGAGTACATGCAGGCTACTTATACATTCTCCATCAAATCATTAAGAGTGAAATGACAATGACCAACCACTGTCTCCGACATTTCCTATATATGAAAAGCACTTAGGAGATGGAAAGACCGGGCAGTCATGAAACAGCTATGAAGACGCAAGAGCAAAAACATCAGCTGTGACATTCAGCTGCTCGATTATGCCAGAAAGTGGTTAGTGCCCTTTCGTCTGGGTCTTTAATTCTAATGTAGACTCAAGACAGGAAAAGGCCACCATTATAGAAAAACAGTGGAATGAATATTTGACTTGGAGTCATAAGTCCTGTTTCTCAGTCACTGCTCTGACAGTTAAAACTTGTTCATCTTGAGTAAGTCATGTGCTCACCCAGAGTCTCAATTCCCCATCTGTAACTGGGGAGTGAGAAGAATTTCTGCTCTTCCACTTTAGTGAGTTGTATGGTCCAAATGACATAATAAGTATTCTAAACACATTTCACAAAATATAAAATATCACGTAGATATTTGTTATTCTCATCGCATGAATTATCAATGACTAAATTTAGTCCAAAACAGAGCCGTCCAGATTGTGGCTTCACAACATTTAGTTCTGCATTTTAGAGCATCTCATATTCTCTTCAGCAGTAAATATTTATTGTAGGCGCATGAGTAGTCACGGGACTTCAGGTTAAAGGTAAGTGTTCTAGAGGGGAGGAGGGTGGGGGGATGGGTTAGCCCGGTGATGGGTATTAAAGAGGGCACGTTCTGCGTGGAGCACTGGGTGTTATACGCAAACAATGAATCATGGAACACTACATCAAAAACTAATGATGTAATGTATGGTGATTAACATAACATAACAGAATAAAAAAAAGATAATTGTAAATACGTCTTTATAGATATCTATAGATATCCATAAACAAATAGTGGAGAGGAAAATTGCCAAAACTTACCTGGGGAGAGCCAAGTCCACTTTTAAGGTGAAAAATGTGACTTTTTTGGTAAGGTTGATGATAAAGGGTTTTGAAAAGTTATTGAAAAATGGAGATATTGGAACCCTCGGGGAGCTTGTCACGAGGAGAGAAGAACTGCTCGAACAGTGCATGAGCAAGGACCAGCAGGAGTGTAATGTGAGAGCCAGCAGGCACTGCCAGGCACTGAAGCTTGACAGCGGTGTGCACCATGCTTTTGGGTAGAGCGTGGCATAGATGATCAAAACTTCCGGGTAAGGTGCGGGGGGCGAAATTGGTGTCCCAGAACGGAGGCCTTGCTACCTGTAGCATCTTCAGCACCTCAGTATGTTTCCAAAATGCTCTCACGAGAGGTTACTGGCACCGTATAGAACTCTTGAGTACTCCTAGCTCTTCCACCTGTTTTGCCCTGCTCCATACATGAGGTCTTTTTGGTTCCATAGTTATTAATGTTTACATTTTGGTTTCCAGTACTCTGTTAACAGCCGCAGACAAGGCTGCCTTTGCCCCTTGGCCTCCTGAATTGCAATCATGTGCATGAAATTTCGTATCCCAGTGCTCAGTTCAGGCCTTCCAGACCCACAGCAATTTCCATTAGTGGCCACAGCCATATTCCCCATGCACCCGGGAAGGGAGACATACAGAAATATTTATGGTAAGTCAACAATAAATATGTAATTCTCAGCTTCCAGATAATTAAAACAAGGAGGAAACTTAATGGTATATCACACCCATCTGGCTTTGGAGCGTTGCGTGGCTTCTGTGTACCTAAGCCTTCTTTAGTTTTGAACTTTCATTTCTCACCACCTCCTCTAGCCTCCTAATACACCTTGTCTGGGACTGTTTATTTGGCTGAACCCTACTTTTGCTTTTTTTCCAACACTAACTCTAATCCTTTACCTAATTCAACTGCTTTCTTGATGAACGATCCTGGAAAGTAAGTAGGTAAAACTCGGAGGAAGCACAATTTTGTCTTTGTTTTTCAAGGGTAAACAAGGCTTATGAAAAGAACAAAATAATATAAGCATGATTTTTTCCACCCGTGCTGAGTAGAATGAAAATACACAGGTCCACCTCATCAACTTTTTTTTTTCCCAGTAAAAAAACATATAGCCTAACCATATTTCTCCATTTTCCCTAGGACTTGTACAGGATTCTAAATTATAGTGAAAGATTGAAGGAAATGATTTTTGGAAGGATTAAAGTCAGCTGGATAGAAGGTATTTAGGGAGGTGCAGTAATTATGACTGTAATAATATTGGGAAACTCTGAGTGTATGTACTCCCTTGGCCATCCATTTGGAAATGATGGGCCATCATGAAGCTTTTCTAGAAGTTCCTAAAGAAGAGGTCATTCAGCAGACACTTTCACAATGATTCAGAAGACCTTCAGCTTTCAGAGGAATAAAGCTTTACAGTGAACAGAGGGTATTATGCAGATGTATCCCACAGAGGATCTGCTGGACAGATTGGTGTCCATATGAATTCCTTTGGCAAGAGATACTGAAAGTTCTGGACTTGTGACTTTAAAATCTGGTAACAAATGAGCCTAATGAATCAGAGGAAGGCAAAGGTCAGCTGCCTGTGTATGGGATGTGTCCTATTAACATTGAGTTTTACTGTTGACTTAGGACATAGCAGAAGTGCAGCTGAGTCAGATTCTAGTGCTTCTGATCTGGGCAAAATCAGGGTTAACTAGATCAAAATTCTCTGGTGAGTAAGATAAACCAAAAGATTCATGGTATCCATTTTAAAAATTATTTCTTTCTCTCTGTCTCTCTCTTGGGTTTATTTGCATTTCCATAATTCCTTAATCCCAGAATGAATTTATGTTTTATAGTCTGATACTTTTAATTTTTAGAATTTAGATTTGTAGCCCATTAACAGATTTTTTATTTTATTTTACTTTTTTTTTTTTTAAACCAAACAGATGATACAGAGTGGTACAATCAACTTGGTTATGTAGGAGTTTGCTTAGGACAAAATGAATCATTCATATCAGTGAAACAGAGTTCCTGCTGCCCCTTTAGTCCCTAACTCCACGGAAATTTAAAAAAAAATCTGTGCTAATATTTATTCAGTCATTTAATATTTTATAATGAACATTGACAGTTTTTAAGGGACCTAGATATGGCAGCACACATGTTTCTGTTTGTTTCGTCATGGGTTTGGGATTTTTTTGTGCAGAATTTTCATGGTTCTCTGGTTTTTAAATAGATTAGTATGACACTGTAGAACATTTCTTGTTAGCGGGGAAAATTTGGCAGCAACAGTGTCTAGCAGAAATAGGGGTAAAACCGCTCCCAAATGGAGTCTTCTTAAAGCCTCGGAGACTAAAGGACTAGATTCTGTGTGGTCTTACTGAGCTCCACGAGCTTGCTGCGTATCTTTCTCTTTTGCCTACTCCCCTTTGCACACACCTGTCACTAACCCTGACATCACACAGACACTGAAACCCGAATAGATCTAGGTCTTTCTGCCTCTGTCAGATTTAAACAAAACCCAAATAAAGTATAAAATGCCTTTAAAATTCCTATGTGCTTTTGCTGAAGTATTTTGAAGAGATGGCAAACTGGAATTACGTCGCATGGCGCATGGCAATCTTTGCCATTACCTACATGGCTACATACTGCCCCCTCTCCCCTCCCAACTCTCTTTTCTCTCTCCTAGACAGTCAGTCAGAATCCCACCTCCTCCTGGGTTTGCCAGTTCCTCTGCCCTCCCCTGCTCCCTCCTTCAGTCTTCCAGATCTATTCTATTCCTTAGTCTGCAGCTCAGTGCCTTCTTAGTTCTTTACCTTCATCGAGTACCCCATGTCAGTACAGGAAAGGTCCTGGCAGTGAGTAGCAAGCAAGCCATCTCCTGAAACTGGAGGGAGAAGAAAAGTGATGAATATATTAATATTTTTAGCTCTGTCAAACAGACTCAGACACATTCAAATACAGATTTAGAACTCAGACTCTGCATAAGAAATATTGGTTGCTACCAACCTTTATTCCATTCCTGACACTGTTTCCGCTACATTGCCCGTTTCACAAGCTTCACTGTATGCAGTTCCTGGGGAAAGTAATGAGAAGTGCCAGAAGCTATTTAGGAGGTAGTGTCCTGACTGACTCTTCCAAGGGAGAAGTCTTGGCCTGACTCTGAGCTGGGACATGAGCACAGAGGGAAACTCTCGAATGCAGCTCTGTGTAGATGCCTACATTTAGGAGGGCAGTTCCCAGCCATGTTGGAAAGGAATAAGACAATGGGACAGGAAATGTGCATGTTTATTTTGCAAAAGGAAAGATGGGAATTTGTTGATATGAAAGGGAAAGAGCAGAACAAAACCAGAAAGGTTATCACAATTGAGGCAAACAGCCAGCAGAGATCAGAGGTGCAAAGGAAGAGACAATGAAGTTATCCAAGGGGGAAAGTGTGGGCAATGGAAGGTGTTAAAATTTCGTAACACCATGGTTTTATTCCCTTTAAGGAGCTTATCCTATATTGTTTTAATGGTTGTTATTGTGAATATGGCTTCTCTTTTCTTCTATACTCCTTGAGGGTGGGATCCAGGTTTGATTTGCTCATGTTGTGGGAAATCTGGGGTGCTCCCAGATACCCAGCGCACATCCAGAAGGGCACTGGGTAGTCTTGAATATTTGTAAGGAGACAGGAGCAGTGCTGTTGGCTGAATAGATGATGAAAGACTTGGGGTGCCTGCGTGGCTTAGTCATTAAGCGTCTGCCTTCAGCTCAGTTCATGGTCCCGGGGTCCTGGGATCAAGCAAGCCCCACATCGGGCTCCCTGCTCAGTGGGGAATCTGCTTCTCCCTCTCCTCCCAGCTCGTGCTCTCTGTCGCTATCTCTGTCTCTCTCTCTCAAATAAATAAATAAAATCTTTAAAAAAAAAAAGACTTAATTAGGAGTTTGGAAATTCTAATGACAAGCCTAACTCTAGTTCTGTGGTCTTGATACTTTCTGTTTAAGAGTTTATTTAAATATTAAGTGTTACAATCTTGACAAGTACTTTACCTCTTATCATACTGACTAAGGCTATTCCTGGCCATATACCATAAGTAAAATAAAACAAAATAAAAACATTGAAATTACAATAGGAAGCCATGTTAATTGTGGAAAAAAGTGTGAATCAACTCTAATTCCTTTCAGACATATTGATAGCTGGGGCTATAGATATATATTTATACATTTTGGTACCATGTAGTTACTTGATAAATTATTTTATTTAACAACATAACATGAATATCTTTTCACATCATTAGATTTCAGTGAGATGTCAGAAAATGTGGTTTGAGAGCAAGTTAGGTTGGAATAAATCCATACTGTGAATCATTTATTCTGTAACTTGGAAATCAGATGTTTGGAACAAATGGTATTATTAGTTAGAAAAAGACCAAATTCTTCCTAGGAACCTGAATAATCACGAAATATACAGCTCTTCACAATAGAGCCTGGTAGAGGAAAAGCCATTTAGGTGGCAGGGCAAGGATATGACTACCTTAATAGCATTTTTGCTATATTCTGCAAAAGAATCTAGTCATGATTAGTGAATTAATATTTGTAAAGCCTTTCACAATATATTTAATTTTAAAACTATACACTACATTATCCATAAATATTAATTTAGGGCATGGTTTTACCTTTTCTTTTTTCTACAAGGAAGAAAAAAAATGCCCTTCATGATAAAAAAAAAAATCCAATGTATTTTCTAGTTCTTAGTTTTGAACTCATATGCTACTGAAAAACTGAGATACTCTAGAAAATGATTTAATGTCAGAATTACAATACCTGATTTATTATTCACAGCATAATTTTTTATTAAATACATTTCAATCCTATTATCATTTTTTAAACTACTTATCTCCAATCAAAATGAAAATGCCCATTTCTTCATCTTTATTCATGCCTTTCACATTCCAGTGCCCTAGAAAGAGGTTTTCTCCATTTCTTAAATGGAAAAATCTGGGTTGCTTGTTATATCTGAAAGATAGAAAGATGTAGTGGAAATGAGTGATAAAAAAGCTCTATAACAGCGACCATTTGCTTCATTGTGTTCGCTGCCCTAGAATAGGTTCTGTTATTTTTGTCTTCACCAAAAACCATTTGGTTCCCTTGTCAGGGTCATTTTCTTCTCCCTACAGTCTTCTGGGGGGTCTAGACAGTCACCTGAGACTCCAGAAGATGCTTTTCCCCCTATGCAGCATAACTGGGAAAAGTTTCTCTCCAAAAGTGGCACTAGGCTGAAAATAAAATTCTTTAAAAGGGTACATTAAGAAAGCAAAAAAATATTTTCTTTCTAATGGATGTAGATGGAAATTTTGTGTATGTAGTGGGCCCTGAGAAGACCTAACTGATTTGTAACATAAAAATGTATTTCCTCCAAAAACCAAGCTTCCTGGAAATTTATTTTCAAATAACAGAAGTCTTGGAAAGAAACATGAAAGGTCTGCTACTATTTAAAAAGTCTGGGTTATTAAAACATATGTAGATGCATCCTGAGATAAGACATACAAATTTCAGGAGGACTATCTTTTAACACAGATCTTGTTTTATTTTTTTACTTGGCATAACAGAGAATCCAACACCCTATTTCATAGATGCCATCTGTTTTTGGTTGACCTTAATTTTCTGGATGACTGCTTTTCTTCAAATATTTTAAGTCATGACTAAATTTCATTTAACAAGAAATGTTTAGGTTAGTTTGTGAACAAGAAATCAGATGTTCTCAATCCAAACATATTTTAACAAACTGATTTGTAATTGTGTAAATGCCAGGACAAAGTCCATTTTTTGTTTGGTTTTTTAAAGGCCAAGAACATATAAGGCCATATTTATTTTAATTCCACTTCATTCTGACACTTCATAAAACAATGGCATGATGTTTATAAGAAAGGCAAATTCTGGCTCATTAATAATGAAAAACTGATTACAAATTTTTAAATAAAACTTAAAAATTAGAATTTATGATAGATTAATTCACATTTCAATTAATAAATTTTATTTTGGACAACAACCAGTATTTCCCAAATTGGTCTGATTATAGACATTATTACAATGCTTATTAAAAATACAACCTCCCAGCCCTCTTATTCTAATATAGTGGGTCTGGGGCCCAGGTTTAATCAGGATTCTTAGGATCTAGGGGGGTAGTTAGGAAATGCTGGAACACAGCTGGTTCTCAGTCCCTGTGATATATTCAGTTATCTCGGGGAGTTTTTAAATATATCAGTGCCTAGGTTTACCCCCAAAACGGATTAATACAGACTGTCTTGGGATCTCAGCTTTAGAATATTAAAGTAAAAATTCCACTTCACTAGACATATGATTCCACACTCTACACTGATGGGGAATGAACTTCACGGTTATGTGAAAGTTTCTCTGTAAACAATGGCTAGAACGTCAGCTCCATGAGGGCAGGAAACATTGGTGTCTGTTCGTCTCTGTTCCTTCAGCCCCAAGGACAGTGACTTCCACGTATTTCACAATAACGATTCATCGAGTAAGTAGTTTTGTTGGCTAAAATTGTAATTCTTTTCCAATGGTAAGGCCTTGTTAGAAATGAACTTCAACAACTGAACATGAAATACAGTCCAACATGGCTAAAATGAATACATGTGATTGTAGAGAGGAAGGGTGGTCGGTGAAGCTGGGGGAAGACTGATTCCGAGGTATCCAAGGTGTGCCAGAAAGAGCTTTCCCCCAGAAGCCCCGAGTGGGTGCCCGTCCTTGCAGCCACTGTGGTGTGTTGATCAGCAGCCCAGGTGGGAACCACATCTAGGAGTCTCCATCTCCACTCCTAGGGATGCTACAGGGTGGCAGCCAGGCACTGGGGGCTGGGAGGGCAGAGTCCTCTACCTCTGCCTCTCACGCATCCATTCTGCACCTGGTCCTTGTCAAAGCACACACTCATTTGAATTAATTTTGGCCCCGCTCCTCCTGCCCACATCTACTTCCCCTCCTGTTTATCAGCTGCTGCCAGTGTGAGTTTGGCACTCAGACTGTCATTTTGTTGGGTGACCACAGTAGCACCTAGGATGGTGCCAACCACATAGTGGTGGCCAATTCTAATACTTAGGGATGATGAAAATAATAGACACAAGAAGATGGCCAGGAAAACACATGGTATCCCTTGATAGATGGGAAAGGAAAGGTGATGCTAGAAGACAGTGAAATGGCACAAGCTTTTAATGTAGTTTTCATTTCTGCCTTTAATCTAAATGGTCAGATGTGAACACTTGGCTAACACGAGTCTCAGCTGTGAGTGGAGATTGGCAGACCAGCTAGGTCTGGGAAAGAAGTAATTAAAGAGTACCTGGAATGTCTGGGTACAGTTGCACTAGCAGAGCCAGATGATTGGCAGTGTAGCGCAGTGGAAAGAGAACTGGATGAATATTCAGAACACCTGGGTTCTAGTCTCAACTTACTAATGAAATGACCTTGGGAAAACAAGGCCTCTGAACCTTGCTCTCCATACCTGTGAAATGGAAATAATATTGCCTCTCTTAGAGGATTGTTCGGAGTAAATGAAAAAAATAATGAAGCACTACTTGGACCTATGGCGTATGTGACAATTGCAGATGTCATTGCACAGCTGCCAGACCTGGCTTCTGAGAACTCTTGAAGGAATTGCAAGTTTCTACTGATACCTGGGAAGCAAGTGGAAACAATAATCAAACAATTAAGAAGCAACAATTTAAAAGAATCAAGAAGTTGGGAAACAACCTATATACTTTAAGAAGGTCAAATGGGGGGGGTGCCTGGGTGGCTCGGTCAGATCGGTTAAGCCCCTGACTCGATCTTAGTTCAGGTCTTGATCTCGGGGTCGAGAGTTTAAGCCCCATGTTGGGCTCCACGGTGGAACGTACTCAAAAAAAAAAAAAAAATCAAATGGCACCTTACTGATCTTATTAGCCTCTATAATCGAGGAAAAGCCCCCAAAGATCAGGAAATGACAGTGGAATCCTGCGTGACTGTCAAGATATTAATGTAAGCTGAGTTGCGTGGCATATGTGTGATTATCCTTAATTATTTGGTAATATACTGTATTGTGTGCCCTGTATTAGAGAATAATAATGGGGTAAGCAATCAGCTCAAGGATTTCGAATAAGGTTCGTCAATTCACCAAGATTTCATAAGAATTGATTTAAGTATACTACAGAACCTGAAAAAGACGGTATTCTCTAACATTACAAGAGCAAAGGAAATCTGTTTGTAATGAATTTCCTATGACTGATGGAAGAATTGTGTCGTCGTTTTACAGAATACCAAGGTGTGGTAGAAAGAGAAGAAATCTTCCATGTCTTATGATTATGTATAGACCCGGGTGGCCCAAGAGCACTATTTCTCTGAAGGGTTCCCTGCTAATCACCAATAGCAGAGTCATCTGAAGAACTTGTTAAACATGCAAACTGCTAAGCCCCTTTGCAGATTCATTGAATGGGAACTCTGGGTGGAGCTTGGAATGTGATTTAACCAAACACCCCGGAGCTTCTTATGCTTCTTGAAGTTTGAGATCTGCAGAGAAGAGTGGTATTATCCAATACTTAATAAGCATTCTTACTATGAATATGGCTCAAAGAATTGAGAATACCATTAAATACTCAGGTGAATCTAAATATGAAGGGAGAGCTACTATTCTGGAAAATTAAAATATGAATTAGTGATTTTGAAAAATTTGGAAGTGCGTCATTCAAACATGGAATAAATTTCAATGATGAAAGCAAGGAGATGTATTTGGAAACTGAACTATGGTATAATAATGACCATCTCCTTAGACTGGGACTTTGCAGGTCACCTCCTTAGAGAATCTTCCTTCCATTCTAGATTTTCCTTTTTCTCCAGGTGGAGAGTGGTGTTGTCGTTAATGAACCAAATAGCTCTACTGCCTGCGGCTCAATAGTTCCCATCCTAGGTTACACATTAGAATATTGTGGAATAATTCTCAAAACTACCAATGCCCAGACCCTATTCCCAGTTAAATCAGAATTTTTACATGTGGGGCCCAGGCACTGATACTTTAAAAATACCTCCAAGTGATTCTAGGTTGAGAACGAGGATTGTGAGCCACTGTGTAGATAAATGGAGGTGGGTACAGAAGATGGGAGGAGAGAAACATTAGCATGATTTCTTACTCAATTGTGTACAAAAATAGAATTTTTAAACATCTAAGCAAGTAAATATGAATGAATAATGTTACTAACCACGTTCAGTGACCAAATTGATTTTCCTTTGAAATATTCTTACATCCGAACCCTGCCTCTTTGGCTCCATCGTCACTGCCGAGTTTAAAGTTTTCATCTCACACAAGTGCAATGTCAGAAGTCCTGAAACCAGCCTTCCTGCTAGTTTTGATGATTTGGTCTGCCTGAAGCCCAAGATGAGGCGATGTTTCCGGAGGTCAACTCATCCCCCGGTGAGGGGGTTTGTTGATCTATCGGGAGAGTTCCATATGCACAACAGATCTGTTACTGAGTTTGTCTTTTTTATGCTTGAGGTTGGGATCAGGTGCCTGAATAAGTAGTTGGCAGGTCATATTGGAAAGCTTTGTGATGCCCAGTTTGGTCCTAACTGTGTCTGCGGCAAAGTTAGCCTGATTTCTTCATTACTGAATGATTGATTCTTTGTTCACTCAATGAATTTATATTGAACAGCTGAAAAATTCCTGGCATTTTACAGGGCACTGAGTACAATGTATCAAGATAAACCCCCTCATCCTGGCCCCCTCCTAAGCCGTTCACTGTTACTTCTTTCTCTCCTTTTTCCCCCCATTCTTCTTCCCACATTTTTCTTTCCCTCTTCTCTGGAAACCTGCCTCTAACTTTTTCGGAGCCTTGGGTAAAAGTGAAGTGGAGGTCTATCTACTCTATGTCTGAGTATTTAAAAACTATAAAGCAAGCCTACAAACTGCTCAAGCAGTTTCTGTCCTTTGACAAATATACTCTTGGATTAATAAAGAAGTATTCAAATTTAGAATTCCAGTGGGTTTTTCTGAGGAGTTGGAGCTAGAATCCGGTGGTTCTGGGCGAGTCTACTCCTGGTACCCCGCACCCAGCTCCCTCCTCGCCTTTTCCCACCTCTGGCTCCTCCAGCTCTTGGAAGGGCCTCACATACATGTGGATTATAAAATTTGCAGGACTCTGCCCTAGGCCATCCCCTTGCCCCTGCTGACCAGCTGCTTCTTGGCCACCCTGGAAGTAGGTATACCATTCTGGTTAGCCCTGGGGATGGGGGCCCTGGGAGGAGGCATAGGCGGGCACTGGAAGGGGCTTAAGGTTATTTAGGCAGGGGATTTTAAAGTCTTCCAATCCCAGAGCATGGTCAGGGTAGAGAATGGGTACAGGGGTTTTTTTGGGCATGTCCCCTTGCCCCAAGAGAAGGGATGCAGCTAGGGGAGTGCCAGAGTGAGACCCCTCCCTCTTAAGCACGCATCCTCTAAAGTTGGGGCCCCTCATACCTGAGTCTGAGGCTTTTACTTTGCTGCTTATTTTGCTAATTTGACATTTATTGTTCACCCCCATTAAGTACAAGGCATACTATGTAGGTATGTGTGTTGTATAGGAAAGGAGAAATGGGGAAAGACGAAGAAAGCTTGTTTTTTTTCTCCTCTTCTGTCTTACTGAGTTTTTCCACTGGACACTCTGCACATCTGTTGGACCCCACTGTAAGTGTCTATAGCCAGTCTTTGCCATGCAGAGGAAAGGGGGAGGGCAAGCACATTTCCTGTCTGTCCTGGTGTTTTAGGATGCTACTGACAAGGGCCTGCTAGTGTAGGCTGGGACAGAGCAGGCTGAGTGGATTTAAATTATAGCACATTGCACATATTACCCGTAAATAGGCTTTATGTTCGACATATAATTCCCAATTTGGGGAATCTTTTGCATCCATTTCAGATTATGCTTTAATAAACGCAAATAAATTCATCTATGTCAAAATCTAATTTTATTTTCCTCTTTCCTTTATGACGAGTAAAGGGAGTTCAGAGGCAGCTTCAAAACTTGACTTCTGGGCCCAATAATAAATATGCAAATGCACGCTAAAATAGAAATCCAATTCGAAATAATTCAAGCGAAATTACATAGAAAAGGTTAACTTAAATGGGTGCTTTCTACCTGTCTCTTTTTATTTGGTGCCGTGTAGAGAGTAGAGAATCGAAGCTGAAGATTGTTACTCAAAATACTCTGAACACACACAGGCACTTTGGGAACACTGTGGGCTTTTGCTGGACTCTTGGGGCAGCTATTAGGTAGGGTTAGGTTGTGCTTATCCAGGAAGAAGGATACCTGGTGGTAAAGTCCGCTAGGCACACCTGAAATAGGGAAAGATAATGGAGGAAAAATACTAGTAAGTACTCTGTGAAGATATGTACTTTACAGAAAGGCAGTTGGCAGTGAATATCCTTGAAAAATCTGCTTTGGGCTTTTGAGGGAGAAAAAGCATGAAAGAAGTGGCTTTTCTGAAACCAGATCTTTGTGTAAATTGGATAGGAGATCCTTCTCTGGGACCGTGTGCCTTGATTGCTTAACTTAGGTAATTGTATAGAGGAAAAGCTTTCTGGGTATTTGTTGTTGAATAATTTAGTTTATCCTGCTGATTGAAAAACATCTAAACCAACACCAAATTGGCTTTAAATTGTTTCCATATTAAGACCAATGAGAATAATTTTTAAGTTTATTGTGGTTTCCTTTAAATACATTTCAGCTCTTTCCATAAAAATGGCTCATTTGGCAATTGAATAAGGTAATTTGATTAAAAGGACTAACATTCAAATAATCAAGATAGTAAGAAAAAACTTTATGAGATTTCTAAAAAGCCTACTTGTGCAGTCCAATCTTTAGAAATCATTAGCTAATGTTCTGATGATCAAATAATAAATATGTAAATGGATTAATGAAACATAAATGCAAGCTCATCTAAATTTAATTTACTTTGATAAAATCCACATATATGTTTGAATATTGAATTTTAATGATGTATGGATTTTAGGGAGAAAGCAGGAGTCTGAGAATAAACATAGTAAATTAATTTTAAGTTTCTAAGAAGTTATACCCAGGTATCCTTTATTCTTTACTTCTGGGCTTTGGTGGAGCATTGCATAAAAATAACATTATAAATCTTTCTTTATTTTATGTTCTCTTTATACATTTCTTTTCTCCAAATGGGTAAAGCCACTTTAGAACGTGTGCTTCTCCTGGGGGTTGTGGATGGGAGAATTTTGAAGGTAGGGGTGGATGATTTGGGTGGCACAGACTTGTGAAGAAGGAAGAGAACTGTCCATGTTCCTTTTATTTGCCACCCCAAAGATCCACCTTTTCCATTTCATTTTAAAGATTTTATTTATTCATTTGAGAGAGAGAGAGAGAGAGAGACGGAGAGATCACACAAGCAGGGGCAGAGGCAGAGGGAGAGGGAGAAGCAGGCTCCCCTCTGAGCAGGGAGCCCGATGTGGGGCTCAATCCCAGGACCTGGAGATCATGGACCTGAGCCGAAGGCAGACACGCCTAACCATCTGAGCCACCCAGGCGCCCCTCCATTTCTATTTTAATTCATCATTTATAAATACCTGCTGCTAAGTACAATTTAAGATTATAGTAGAGGTCACATTTACTATAAGACCATAAACACAGAAGTAGAAAATCAATGAGTCGAAGGAGAGAAAAAGCCTACTAAAAACTTGGGTCAATACCCTTGTGGTATTTATGCTAAAGTATGAAATCTAGCCATTCTTTCCAGTGTGGTGAATTTGTGGTTGTAGGGCTGGATCTACACTGGGTCAATAAAATGAACATTTTAGTTAAAGCTTTGGGGGAATCCAAGTAAATGGAAATAACTTTCTTTCTTTTTAAAGACAAATGAATGTTTTGGGGTGTTTATTTGACTGGTGCTGCCTGTCAAGGATCACATAAGATTGGACTGTACCTGGAGGACAATTCATGGATTTATCAAAAGGGATGTACATGGCCTGGGAGTGAGAAAGTCATCTTCACAGGCACTTTTTCTCTGGTGGTAAGATTCATTAAAAATTCAAGGGACTTAAGAAGTTGCTTGATGTTTAATGAAATCAGCAAGGAGCTGGTAACAGTGAGGCAGTACTTCCTAAATTCACCTCAAATTCACCAGTCAAATGCTAGAATAGCTAAGGAATGTGAATATCCCCTCTTACCCCTCCAACTCTGATCCTAATATCATGTACTGGGTCTAGGAGGAGAACCCAAATTAAGTCCATATTTATCATTAAAATTTACATTTTATCTCATAGCGTATTTGTAATTCTTTCTATTTTAATATGTTTTAATTTGACATTTAGTCATATTTAGAAATGCACCATGCTTATTACCCTGGGGCTCCTCATATCTGCAGAATCAGCTTTGGTTCTCCTGAGGATATTCATACCATGACTGAAGAATCATTGTTCCGAAAGGTAGCTCCATCAAGCTGTGATAGTTTTGTAAAACGTCCTTCCTAACCCTGGGGATGGTTCTATCCCGGGAAATAATTTTCTAGAAGTATTTGGTGATGTTGCAGACGCAAGGAGTCATCTTTTTCAACACTTGTCACTGCAGTTCTTCTGATTACATAATTTTTTCTGCTCTAGTCTCAAAATTTTACAATTACTCAACTACAAGTTTATGACTGCTTCAGGGAGCGAGAAATCCAGAAATTGACCTTGCTTTACTATCTTAATCATTTTTTTCCCTTCAATAGCGATAACAAAAAATTATTGACTTTCTTCTATTTCTAGGGCACACTTCCAGGTAAACAAAAAAGTACAGGCAGGATTCCTGCTCTTACCCCACATAATAAAGTAGAGAAAATAGACGATATACATGGAAAGATAAATAATTATAAAAGGTAGCAAAGCATGAATATGTATTATGTAATTAATTAAGTCAATGAATGCCTACTAAGTGCTTGTTCTTGATCAGGCATTGGGCAAAGCCGTGGGGAAGATCCAAAGGAAAGTAAGATGTTCTTACCCATAAACATACTCTAGTGCCACATAATTAACACTGTACCTTATAAAGTATGGGGAACTTGCTATGGAAGCACAGGAGAGAGTGACTAGCTCTTTGGGAGATTTTGTGGAAGCAAGGTTGTCTCCATTTTACTAAGTTCATCTGTTCTGTTTTTGGTATCACTCACAAGCATCATCCTTCCACCAGTTTCTTGGGATTTTTGTCCTCTCTTTGGATCAGTTCACCTTTTTGCCCTTTTAGCTCTTAGGACTGGACCATGGGATGGGAATGATGCCAGGGCAAATACAAATACGTGGACCTCAAACTCTGTTCTCCAATCTTCAATGCTTCCAGAAATTCTTTTACACATCCCACATAAGTTGCCTCTTCTATCTTCAACAGCAGCTGATAGAAACTTTTACTATTCTTCTCAAGCCAGCCTCAGCTTCTCCGTCAGCAGATAACTTTCTTTGCCTCCCAAAGGAAACTTAGAAACTGTTAGTATGCAACACCATCAATTTCTGGTCTTTTGTCTGTCTTTGCTCAATTGTCATCTCAATAAGGGTTACCCTATCTAGAATCCTTTTCCATTTCATCCACAGACATACTTGATTCCCCTTACCTGTAGGTGCCTGATAAATATTTGTGGAATGAATGCTGCATTCCTCTGCATTTTAACATCCCTCTCTCCTACCTAATAAAAAAGAGGTCCCTGTTCCTGCTAAGGATGTTCCTCTTACCTCTATTCCAATTCTGATCCCCTCCAGATCTTCAGGAACCTAGATTTGCTAATTATCCAATCTCTTCATCTCTCTCACTCTTCTCTATTCAGCACATAACATCTTTTTTAGTTTCTCATTAAAAACAATCATCCTCTTCATTCTAGATCTCTCCTGTGGCCACCCTACAACTAAACTTCTTGAAAGGAGATTCCTCACTTACTGTGTCCACTGCCTCATTTGCTGTTCATCCCTTGATTTCAATCTCACTTCCCTGTCTGATGGTCAGAAGAAATTTTCATGAAAGTGTTCAAGGGCCTCCTTGTGGAGCTGACCCTCCCCAGGGGTCATGTATCATGCAAGACTCCCCCCATCATGCATCCTGTTGCATGATAAAGGGCTTTGTCGTTCTCCTACCAACTGGATTTTTCATTTCACACATCCACTTTTTTGGTCATTTGTTCCAGAAATATCTATTGAATGTTAACATGTATAGACCCATTATAGTTCCTGAGGATTTACTGGTAAAATACCACAATGTTTGCACTAAATGCAGCTTATAGCCTTATGGAAGAAGCAAGCATTAAACAAAGAAGCAAATCAACAATTGTAAAACTAGGACTGCTATCATGGTTTTGCAGAAGACATACAAGGCTGTAAAAATACTATGAATATTTATAAGAGAATTGGGCCTTTCAAAAGACTTGAAGAAGATGTCCCTGAGAAAGGGATGTGGGGGCTGAGGTATAAAGCAGAGCAGAGATTAGCTGGTCAAAGATGAGTGCCTGACAGGAACAAATGGGATGTATAAAGTCCTGTGTTTAGAAGGAGCATGGGGAGTTTGAGAACCTGAGAGAAAGCTGATGTGGCTAGAGCCCAAGGACATAAGGGATGAGTGACAGATGGGGAGGCTAGTGACAGAGGCCACATGACACAGTGACTTTTAGAAGAGGTAAGAATCTGTGGGTATCTTTAGGGTGGAGATTGTCTTTTTCATGTCTTTACCACTAGCTACTAGTTTAGAGCAAGAATCATCATAGCTGTTCATTCAATGTTTAATAAATGAAGGAAGAAATGGACATTTGAGGAGATCCCAAAGACTGAATATGATTGGTCAGCAAGAAAGGGTCAAGGACATTTCCTTGCCAAAGAATTAGGGTTTAGGGAAACACGGAGTGTAAAAAGAGCATATTGTGCTTTGGATAGGGCAAGGGGTCCAATGCTGTTGAATGGGAGGTGTGGGCTGGAAACAAAAGAAGTTAGGGAAGGAGAGCAGAGAGGGGGCAGCTGAAAGAAATGTCACAAGGGTTCAAGGGAAGGTGAGACCACTGAGGGTCAGAACAGTTGGGAAAATCATCTAAGAACTGTAGCATTTTGTGGGACACCTGGGTGGCTCAGCTGGTTAAGCCTCTGTGTTGGACTCAGGTCAAGATCTGGGGGTCCTGGGATCGAGTCCCGCATCAGGCTCCTTGCTCAGTGGGGAGCCTGCTTCTCCCTGTGCCTACAGCTCCCCCTGATTGTGCTCTCTCTCTCTCTCCCTCTGACAAATAAATAAATAAAACAAAAAAAAATTATAACATTTTGGAGTTTTGATGAAGATGTGCATTTTGTTTGAAAGGACAGTTAGGTCTTAGAGAAGCAGAGAGATATGGGAAAGAATTCTCAACATGGGAAATTAAATGAATTATGGCTCAGAGGCCAGAATATACTGGAATTCTTCCTTTTCTAGTAAAAGCTGTGTCCCTCTTTAACCTCTGTACGCATTTCAGCAATTTTTTTTCTGGTTCATTTCCCATAATGAATTGTGTGAAAAAAATAGTCTTTGTAGGATTTAGACACATACCCAAAATGTGTCTAAATACTACAAAAAAAGAGGAAAAAAACCCTAAAAAGAATATTTTACTTTTATTAGGTGTTTTGTGTGATTGAAAGTAACTTAGGAACAATGGGAAAAATAACCATTTTGTCCATAAATGTAGACTAGCTAATACATTTTGGGTTGCATGGTATTTTGTTTATTAAGCTCCCTATCAGCCTCTTTTGTTGCCAGCTGAAGTACAGTAATATGATTTTGTTCCAAATTTTATACTTTGCCAAAGTTCTGTTTCTCAGCTGCATTTTGGGAACAGCTGTCAGCCCCAAGCAATCTGATTGCTTTTCACGAATGATAAATCACTTCCCCGTACACTGATTTGTTTAGGTACAATGGGAAGAGACATCTTCCCACCTAGTATGTTAGCAGAAGAATTGTTAGGATGAGAATGGTGCAGGAGAAGTGGGCAAGTTCTGGTGGGCGTTTCCTTAGGACTTAATGTTCAATTAATGTTAATTTCACCGAGGGTGAATACTGGAAAAAAAGTTCTCGTCATTAGCAGTTCTGAAGGCAGCAGGAAAAAACAGTGATCCTTCCTCTATTGGGAGTTATTATCAATTACCACGGGGGCATCCATTTGAAAATAAAAAGAAAAGATTCTCCAGGATCACACATTCTTTTGTTTAAAAGATTGCCTGGACCAGTTGTTAAGGGTTAAAGGGGTGTTAGAAGTTAGGAAGAGAAAGCTCAAGTGTCATTAAAGTATCCAATTAGTGAGACTCAGCAGTCCATGAAAATATTTATCATATTCCCAGCTCAGCTAAGACCTTATCTGCTCCAATTTTCCTTGCAGAGAATCACAGAAATCTACATTTGCTGCTTCACATTCCGGGGGAACAGGCAAAAGCCTGGAGGGAGGCTGAGGGGGATCTCATCTTTCATGTATTATGTTGACTGCTTGAATTTTAGTTTTGGAAAAAAAGTTTTGAGGTGAGAGGTGAGAGAATTTAAGTCTTTCTCTTGCCTGGAGGTTTGCTCACGACGGTGTTGTCTCTGTGTCTGCCTCTGGTGGGCTACTGTCAACATCTTTCTGTGAGCGACCCCAGCAATCTATCTGCCTAGCTCTTTTTATTGAATATAAAAAATGTAATCCATAAATCCCAGATTTTTACTAAGAATAAGCAGCTTGCAAAGGCATAACAGCCTGTCTTTGACCCCCAGGTTGTAAAAGTATCTCCCTTCTCTGTAAACACAGACGGCCTTGCTATGCATGCCATACCTTGGTTCTGTGTGTCCCCAACCTCTGCAGGGGCTGCTCAGGGGATGGTGGCTTCTGCCAAGCTGACTCGGGACAATCAGACAAAGCCTAATACTCCCTGCACATCATTCTTCAGCTGGATGTCAGCAGGCCAGGCACTTACTGCAGGGATGCTCTTTTATTTTAATAAGTAATTTATTTAATGAGCTGACAATGGCAAAATGTCAAATACAGAGACTTCAAGGATGAACAACACAATTACAAGGAGCAGGAAGTCTATTGGGCTTGCAGTATTCAGTGTCCTCAGACATGAAGTTCCTTGAGCCGAGTTCAAAATCACTTGGCAACTGATTTGAGAAAGGATCTCTGCCAGTAGTCTTGAGAGAAGTCATGTCACCCATATTAAGTTTTAGAGTTAATAATGTAAAAATGGCAGGGGCTGGTTGTAGACAGTGTGGGGTAATACGGTAGGTGGTCATATTTTGTGAGAAGAGAGGTAGGAGCCATGGAGCTGGCCCAATGGAACATGCTTCCACTTGCCAAATCACCCACGTGGCAGCATCCGGTGCTTGCATTCAGTGTGGGCAAGGGAGAAGAAAGACCCCTCCACTTTGGTTCTGCTGTCAGAGGTGTGTCCTTGGACAATTTACATTAGACTCCGAGGCATTTGTTCTCTGTGTTAAATGGAACGGCCTGAATTTGAAGAGGTTTAAGTTCCTTTCCAAATTTAAGATAGGATTTCCCTTAAAGTAATACCCATGTGTAAGATGTGTATAGGATGTATTAATTCCCCAATACTGGCTCTGGTTTGGGAGTTCAAATCCTGTGAAAGCGATAAGCTACTGAACCTGAAGGTAGCATATAGTAATTCTACTGGTCCAAACAATTTAACAATCATCCATTGAGGGACGCCTAGGTGGCTCAGTCAGTTAAGCATCCAACTTCATCTCAGCTCAGGTCTTGATCTCAGGGTCGTGAGTTCAAGCCCCACATTGGGTTCCACAGTGGGCATGTAGCCTACTTAAAAACAGAAACAAAAACAAAAAACAATTATTTGTTGAGTACCTCTTGGGTGTCAGGTGCTGTTTTAAGCACCAGACACATAGCAATGAACAAAATATCCTTGCTGTCATAAAGCTAACTTTCTATTAGTTTATCGACAAAGTTAGCATCAGGTAGCCCTAACTCACACTTTGAAATAAGTATTCCTTCTAGAAGCCTATAGCAAAATTTGATTTTTTTTTTTTTTTTTTTTTTTGGCCAAGTGAAAAAAGGTGCATTGTGAACTGTGCTGTGTCTGATGTGTTTATCGGATGCAATCTTCAGCAATTCCAATTAGGTCCTTCTTCCTATGTTAGAATCTAATTAAAACTCATATTGCTTAATTCTTCCCTCTGACTCTGGAGGCTCTGCAATATGCCCATGATCCTTGCATAGGCCCAAATGCAGGGACAAAAACCCATTTCTACTCAGGGTCTGGAGTTCTGTGCTCAAACTTGTTCTGTGTTACTCCTCTGCTGGCAAGGGTGCATAACTATGAGATACTGATTTGCACATGGTGCTGGCTGGCTTTGTTTCTGAAAGGAATAATGTGCATGGCTGGTCTCCGGTTGATGTGTGGGAGCTGCCATTTGGGGGCGTATAGCACTCTATTTTCCATCCTGCTTAGAATTCTGAGGCTCAATGTCCAACATCTGTCATCCTTCACTTTGGAATTTTAAATTATCTTTTTTTATGATTATAACAGTAATAATATTTATTATTAAAGTATAATAAAGAAAATAAAAATAGCCTATAATCCTATGATTCTGAGTTAACCATTATTAGCCTCCTCTTTTGCATTATATTTTGTAATATACCCAGTTTTGTATTCTGTTTTTGTTCTCAGCAGTATAGTGTGAGAATATCCTGGATATTATTAAAAATCTTTTAAGATTTAATTTATGGCTATGTAACATTCAGTCCTATAGCTTTATCATAATTTATTTAACCATGCCTTATTGTTGGACAATAGTTTCTAATTTATTACTCTTTCAAAATACTACAAGTAATAGCCTTATTATACATTTCAAATGCCTACCTCAGTAAATTCTTAAGACAAATTTCAAGAAATAAAGTTATCGGATTAAATGACATGAACATTCTAAGGCTCTTCATACATATCCCCTAATTATTGTCTACAATGGTTCAGAAACTGTACTCGCACTAGATTCATGTACTCACATTTTAGAAAAGTCTCTGTCAATTTGTTAGGTAAAAGAAATCTCTTACTATTCTTTTATTTTCCAGTTAGAATTCTAGCAAGATCGAGGGGTGCTTGGGTGGCTCAGTCGGTTAAGTGTCTCCCTTCAAATCAGGTCATGATCCAGGGGGTCCTGGGATCAAGCCCCACGTCTGGCTCCTTGCTCAGCGGGGAGCCTGCTTCTCCCTCTGCCTCTGCCTACAGCGACCCCTGCTTGTGTTCTCTCTCTCTCTCTCTGTCAAATAAATAAATAAAAATCTTAAAAAAAAAAAAAAGGATTCTAGTGAGATCGAATATGTGTTTCACATGCTTAGTGGCCATTTTTTTAAATTCTGCATATTGTCTCTGCTTCTTTATCTATTTTTCTCTTCATGTGTGGTACACTGATAATGGCCTGCCAAGGATGTCCATAACCGAATTTCTAAAATGTATGAGACCGTGTTATCTCACGTGGCAAAAGGGATTTTGCAGAAGAGATTAAATTAAGGACGTTGAGATGGGGAGATTCTTTTGGATTATCCAGGTGGCAGACAGAAGGATTGGAGTCGAAACAGACGTGGTGGTGGAATCAGAGGTCAGTGAGAAGAGAAACTTGAAGATACTACATTGCAGGCTTTGAAAGTGGAGGAAAGGGCTGAGACACAAGGGGTGCAGGTGGCCTCTAGGAGCTGGAAAAGACAGGAAAGGGTTGTCTTCCAGAACCCAGAAGGAACCTGCTCTTAGGACATCTTGACTTCAGTCCAGTGAAACTGACTTTGGACTTCCGACCTTCAGAAATATAAGAAAATGAATTTGGATTGTTTTAAGCCACTAGGGGTCTGTTAAGCAGCAGGAAATGAATACACCGTGTGCTCTTATTTTTCTTATTGCGATGTAAATTCTCTCTTATACAATAAAGTTCTTAACTTGTCATATATGTTACAAATATTTTTCCCAGGGTGCAGTTTGCTTGTAAATATTTTTAAAGTATTTTCTGATAGAGTTTTGTTCTTAACTTTTAAAATATTATTGATGTTATATTAGATAAACTTTATTTCAGTGCTATACAAATCTTAAAGATTATGCAGTCAAATCTATGTATCTTTACCTTGGTGATATATTCCATTGCTTTTAAATCAGTTTTATATTCACCGATGTTACCTCCAAGCATTTTTATGGTATGTGGTTTTTCATTTATCATTCTTCGTTAAGTTTTTATATATTTTTAGTCCTATTTCAGGGCTATCTTGACTGTTTCATTAAACTGTCAAGTCCCGTGCTATTACCACCCCATCTAAATTATTGTAGTTTCATAAAAGTTTTTATATCTAGTAAGCCAAGTACTCATTCATTACTCTTTTTGTTAACATTTTGTTTAAAGCTGGTCTTAACATGTCATTTTTCTAGATGAATCTTAGAATCATTTAGACAAGCTAAAAAATTTCATGGGTATTTGAAGTTGAAGTTTGCAATGACTCTGTAAATTAATTTGGAAAGAAAGGCATCCTTTTAATGGCATCCCTAAGTTCTTATGAGAGAAGAACATGGTATTTTTATATTTATAAAAATTTAAAAAGATGTATTGATATAAAGTTTTGTACATTTATTGATACAACCTCAGATGTTATTCAATAAGATTAGTTTTAGGCATTTTGTATGTTTTGTTACCATGGGAATTGGAATGTTTTCCCACAGTATTTACTAATTTTAGCTGATGTCTTGGAAAGATCTCTGTTTTTGTATACATATCTTCAGCTTTACTGAACTTTACTAATTATGACTTTTTCGGTTGATTCTCTTTGGTTTTTTTATGTATATGATTGTATCCCATACAAATGCTGGTGATTTTATCTCCTTTATCTTAAAAGTTTGCCTTTTTTTGGTTTCAAATTTTTAAAGTATTGGCCAGAACTTCCAGATCTGTGTTAAATGTTATGATGTGTCTTCATTTTATTCACACTTTAAACCTTAATGTCTCAAGTGGTTCACATTTAATATGGCTCTAGCTATTAGCTTGAGAATGGCTTTCCTTTTCATGTTAAGGAAATATTCTCTTCGTAGGTTAAAACATGGATTTAAATTTTTGAGTTTTCATTTTTTCTAACTGGATCTACTGAATTAATATATTAGATGAATTGTTTTCTGAATAATAAACTCAATTTGTGTTTCTAGGGTATACCCTATTTTGCTTATTGGACATTCTTCACGATATACTATAGAATTTAGTTGACCAGATGGGTTGTTTATTAGGATTATTGAATCTATATTTACAAATGACACAAGGCTGCAGTTTTAATATTTTCCTTTATCAGATTTTGGCAACATATGGCTTTCTAAAATACTTTTGGTGTTTACACTTTTTTTCTATTTCCTGAAGCATACGTTGCATGGGGATTTAAAAGAACTCACCCATCAAACTAGCTACTCTGGATCATTTTGGAGGTCATTTTCTTCTTAAGTTGTTCAATATCTTTTATGATTTCTTCTAATCGGGTTTCTTCTACATACATCTTTCCAGTAATTTATAGATTTTCACAGAATTGTCCTTTCACTGAGATCTCAACGAACTGAGCTTCCAAAGATTGGTTTGAATGACTGTTTTCAGTCCTCCCAAGGTGGCACGTAACGTCTACCATTCCAGACGCATAGGAAGGAAGTGAATTTATTACATGCATTGGATGCCTTCGATCTTAATTCTCTCCTGAAAACTGGCTGAAGAGGGCTGGAATAGAATTAAACATAATACATTAAAATAGCTATAAAAATCCCCTCATCTGTTTTCATATTCTCTCTCTCCTTCTTACATTTACTTACATATGGAATAAACTTTTTAGATTGGTTATAATTTCCCCCCCCCAAGAACCAGCTCTTGGATTTTATTTACAATTTTAATATGATTCTGTTTACTAATTTGGCCATATTTGTTTTTAGCTTTACTATTTCTTTCTTTCTTTTTTTTTTTAAGATTTTATTTATTTATTTGACAGAGAGAGACACAGCAAGAGAGGGAACACAAGCAGGAGGAGTGGGAGAGGGAGAAGCAGGCCTCCCATGGAGCAGGGAGCCCAATGCAGGGCTCGATCCCAGGACCCGGGGATCATGACCTGAGCCGAAGGCAGACGCTTAACGACTGAGCCACCCAGGGGCCCCAGCTTTACTATTTCTTATCTTCAGATTTTATTAGGTTTCTTTTGTTGGACTCCTTCTGATGGTTTGACTTGAGTAGCTAACTCGTTTCAAAGGGAATAATAGGAACACTGTTTAGAGCAGAATGGCTAAAGTAAAGGACAGGGGCTGGGATAGGTGGAGATCTCAGCTTGGAAGGCTGGTATAGTTAGGATCAGGGAGGACCATGAATGCAAAAACAGACTTTATTTTGAATGGCTATCATTGGGTATTAGCGGTTGTAGAGCTAGGAAAAAGTTACTCTGTGGACAGTTTTACTCTCGAAGCTTCCCAGCATCCACTGTCTTGGAAAGACAATCTGTGCTGATTAAACCCATTCCTTGGTTATAAGCTATTTGTGTGGTGTCTGTCAGGAGCGCTACGTGTGGAGCACTGTTGCGGGGGGGAGTGGGGGCGGGAGAGGGCAAGACAGAACATGCAAGAGGAGCTGTGATGCTTTTGAGCATTTTGTTGCCAAAATGTAGTAGTTATTTGTAGTAGCCATTCAAAGAAGAAAGATCACAGTCAGGATCTGGAATAAACAGAGAAGACTTTCTAAAAAGGTAGAAGTTAATCTGGGTCTGAAAGAAGGGAAACGTGAAAGGGTCAGCAATAAACATCACTAATTTGGAGTGCAGTGTGGAAGAGCCTAATGGAGATGAGAGTATAGAGTGTGGATGGGGAGAGAGTGGGTCCATAATCGTCAGAGCATGTCAGGCTTATGGAGAGTCTTCACAAGCCAGCAGAGGTAGTGCCTTAGAGCAGTAAACGATAGGGAGCCCTTGAAGGTTCTTGACTAGGCAGTGCCCAGTGAAAGCATCCTTTCTGCATGCCTAGGTTGGCAGTAGTATTCAGGCTGGATTGAAAGGGAGAGACCTGACTCTGGCAATCAAGGAGGAATTTAAGTTGTTCATGTACACGGTGTTAAGGGTGTGAACTTAGTGACTAATGACTACAAAATGAAAGAGTAGTTCTGTGAGGTGACAGATGGAAAATCAGAGAAAGACAGGGAAGGATTGAAAACACCTCTCAGGATTGATTCTTCAATTTTGGAGACTGGCTGGTCATAAAGGGATCCTATTTTAGAAGAAATATAATGTATATATAGAATTTTGGACTTCTTGAGTTTGAGGGCATGGCTGAACATCCTCTCAGAGGGTGACTGCAGTTGGTTGGAAATATGAAACTAGCATGCAGAGGATGAGGGGATATAGAGGTTTGACCAGAACGATGGACTGGGAAGAATCTGTCAAAAAGTCAGCTGCAGATAGAGAAGAGCAGAAGACAGAGGCCTCAGGAGCCACAACATGGTTTTGAAGATTGTTGGAGAAGAAATTCCAGGTGTGTAAGCTACAATGAAAATGGGAGGTGGCATATGGGAATTGAAGCCAGTTGGTATACAATAGTGTGTTGGATTACTTGGGCAGCAAAAAGAGAAACATGTGCTGCTTGAAAGAAGGGAAACAGGGTTATGTGAACAATAACATTAATGCTAATAAAGTTAATAACAGTAATGCTAGGAAATTTCTTATTTAGTATAAACATTTGATGATGCTTGAAGGTGTGCAGGGAAAGGCAAACAGAAGTTAGACAGGGAAAGGGGTTAAGTACAGGAGTAAACTGTAGTCTTTCTCTGAAAAATGTTAGCCCTACTGACCTAAGTACATTCATCAAATTGGCCAAATATGGTTATGTTAGCAGAAGTTCGGATAAATTAAACTAGATGCAGCCTAGTCTCAAAATCCTATGTTCAAGTCAGTGATAAAGAATAAAGTGCTATTCATATTAGTTAGCATATAATATCCAAGAGCAATTGACAATTGATGACAAATATGAAGGAAGTTGTAGGGTAGTTAAAATCCAGGATTAATCTGTTCTAAAGAATAACTGGATGGTTTTATCAATATTGCTGTTTGGCCCTTCAATAAATGGAATCTGGGTGTCTTTGAAGTTTATAAATCAAAGTGACTTTGATATGAGCTTCTTTGGAATAATTGAAAAAATACCGGCTTCTTTCATTTTTCCTTTCTCTTGAGTTGTTACTTGGAATTTGCATACTTCTCTCAGAGTAATAAAATTTAATCTAAAGTTCAAGGCAGCCACTTACATTTTGTTAAACTCTTAAGTTTAAGAAAATATTTCTTGGAGTGGTGATTTACATGTGGCTGAAAACTTTACAAGAAAATAAATTACGTAGTGTTTTCTTTTTCTTCCTTTCCTTTCCTTTTCTTTCTTTCTTCTTTCTTCCTTCCTTCCTTCCTTTCTTTTTTTCTTTCTTTCTTTCTTTCTTTCTTTCTTTCTTTCTTTCTTTCTTTCTTTCTTTCTTTCTTTCTTTCTTTCTTTCTTTCTCTTTCTTTCTTTCTTTCTTTCTTTCTTTCTTTCTTTCTTTCTTTCTTTCTTTCTTTCTTTCTTTCTTCTTTCTTTCTTTCTTTCTTTTTAAAGAGAGAAGGAGTAGAAAACCCTGGAAGAAACAAAGTAGAAAACCATTTTTTTTTCTGATGGAAGAGAAGAAGATAAAGATATACATGTCAAGTGTGATTTAAAAGACCTTGCCCTTGCTTATGCTGAAGAGGAGGGAGGCAGGCAAGGAGCTGGGGGATTGAAGTTAGAAGCAAAGCCAGGGTGCTTGGAAATGGGGTCACCCTGCGGGAGGCCAGTCCAAAGATCAGAGTGTGTGTGGGTGTCTAGATGAAAATGGAGAAGGGCTGGCAAGGAAGAAAGAGATGGGACCTAGAAAAAATCTGCAGGAGCCCCCTAAGCTGGTCCGATAGAGTTCTTTTGTACGAAACTGCCTCTGAAGCCCATGGCCTTGTCTTTATGGCTGCCCCTCTGTTGAAAGGCTAAAGACTCACCATGCTGAAGCCAGCGTCTCTCTCTAGTTGCCAAAGAAACATTCTTTCTTCCGATAGAAATGTAGTTTCTCTTAGACAAAACATTACGTTTTTTCTCTAAAAACCTTTCTTATTAGGCTTATAATTTTGCTCTCCATTCTGAAAAAAGGCCCTGCAGAAGGGAATGATTTCACTGGGCTCTGTGCAGATTCATTCACAGACTCTTCCTATGCTGCTGGAAAGTTGGTCAGAGTAAAACTGTGGGGAAACCTGAGGCATTTGTGCTGTTTCCCTGGTCCTGGGATGTTCTTAGGTGAATCATGGTGCTGAGATGGGCTGCCCAAGGTAGTTCCAATGGGGTCGTGAATCAGAAGGGAAAGACATTTTCTACAAACAACTTTCTTCTATGGATTTAGCAAATCCATTATCCTATCAAAAGAGTTTGGTTTGCTTTAGATGAATAGGATATTTTGGAAAAATTAAAGAACAACCTAGAGAGGAAGGACAGTGAAATTGTTAGGGGCATGGACTCTGGAGCCAGGTTGACTAGACTCACATCCCAGAGCCACCGCTAGCCAGCTGGGTGACCTTGGGCAAGGGCTGAGTCTTTCTGGCCTCATTTCTTCATCCACTAACCAGAGATGATGGTACTGTGACAATACCTATCTCATGATGTAGCATATGATGATAATACTAAAACAATAATAATAGTAATAATACTCATAAGGCTGTACTGATTGAATGAGTTGGCATATGTAAAAAGGGCTTAGAATTACTCTTGAAGTATGAAGAACTGCCCATATGAAGTGCATATGAAGTACTTTGTAATTTATTTTTTAAATTTTTTGGTTTTTTTCTTTTAAGATTTTATTTTTAAGTAATCTCTACTCCTAATGTGGGGCTCGAACAGACAACCCTGAGATCAAGAGTCATAGTTTCTACCCACTGAGCCAGCTTTGTAATTTAGTAGTTGTTATTATTAAATGATGAATTCAGTGTTAGAGATTGATCCAATACTTTATGTTTTCTGTAACATGTGGATAATGGTTTGAGGTCAAAGTTGTTTATAGTTTCCCTCCTCCCCAATATTTCCCTTGTTTTGTAGAAACCAAATCATACTTTTCTTGCTTGAAAATGGCAATAATGCTGTTTACTTACCATCTGGATATTGCGTTCCATATTTTTGTTCTGGTGCCAAGATAAAGTGAAGATCTTTGACTAACTACTTCAGTATAGCTCGGTTGATTTTAGTTCAGTGAGTTGCTATTGGCTCTATCCACTGAGACAGCTCTGAGTTTTTTATTTATTTTTTATTTTTTTAAATGACATTTCAATGAGTCATTTGCTAATTTTTTTTTAAGGATTTCTTTTTTGGAACTAGAACACAAAGCTTGCTGGCTTCTAAGCACCCAAAATTATAAATAAGGTGACTAAAGTCAGTGATAGAAAAATCTGAAGGGAATTATTTATACTCTCAATCTTCCAAGAAAATTCTGAGGAGTGCCCATTTGCTTGAAAAGGAACTTGATGACTGGGTTTCTTTTTCATTTCTCATAGTATGTTTTTGGTGGTAGGAACTCATAGATACATTATTTATTCATTCAATTTATTTATTATAAAACTTGTATTGGGTGTCTACTTCGTGTAAGGCAGTCCTAGGTACTAGAGGTAAAAAAATAGTTGAAACATGGTTCTGTTCCTTAAGGAGCTAACCGTTTTGTGGAAGGGATAAGATGACATAAGGATACCTAGAATATAGGACAATTCCTTAAATGGCATACCATTACCAGAAAGATGAGGGGAATCCCATAACGATTTGGAGGAAAGAAACAGCATCTCAAATAAGGACAGGTAGAATTTAGACAATGAGGGAAATTGGCAAAGATAAATGTGGAGAGATGAGAAAGGGTAGGTTTTTAGGGAAAAAAACATATTATCCAGTGCCTCAGGGCTGCTCTAGGCCCTGCAGATAAAAGCTGAACAAGCCAACGAGGTGCCCAAGCTCAATGGAACATGCACCCTAGTGGGTAGAAACAGATAATAGCTAAGTAAGCAAATAATCTAACAGGAGAGATGCTACAAATAAACATAAAATAATAAAATGACAAGTGACAGTGTGGGGAGGATAACTTACTTTAGAGAGGGTGGGACAGGGAAGACTTCTATGAAGGGGGGAAATTTGATATGAGACCAGAATACTAAAAAGCCTTCTGGAGGCCTAGGGAGAAGGAACTGCAAGGGTATTGACAAACCAGGCTTGTCTGATGAACAAAAAGGCCAGTGTGGCCGGAGGGTCCTGACCAGTGGTGAGATGATACCAGTCGAGGTCAGAGACACAGACAGGCCCGATGTCATAGGATCTTAAAGATAATGGCAACTATTTTGGGTTTTATGCCAAATGCGATGGGATACCATTGAGGGTTTCAGGCAAAAGAGTGATGACAGAATTCTATTTGAGAAAGAACAGTAAGGCTGCTGTGTGGAGAAGGGCTCTGGGGTATGGAGGGTCAAGATGGAAATTAGGAAAAACTCCTGGAGCTTATTGCAGCAAACAGGCAATGGATGACGCTGCCTCACCCTGGGGTGGTAGCAGGGAGATGCGAGCTCATTCTGGAAAGACAGGGAGTCACGGAGTGCAGGGCTCTGCATTCTCCCAGTTGGAGAATTTGAAATTTATTCTGGAGGGAGAAAGAAGAGTAAAATTATTTATGGATTTAGATTTTTCCAGTGTCTAAGCTTTATTGTTTCCTGTGGAAGATACTTTTTTTTTTTAAGCACACATTAGTAATTGATCAGTACGTTATATAATAACTGTTTCTGTGGTAGCCTACTGATTTGACAAATAAGTGGGTCCTAAAAAGTCACCCACTTTATAATTGTCATGGAATCAGATCTTGGGAACATCTTCAGAAAGACAGAACAGAGACACAGATTTTTTTTAGCATAATGAGTCTATATTATACTATGAAAAGTGGTTGATAATAACAAACTAAAGTTTTGTTGGTCTCCCAGATGCTCTAGTAGAGCAAGAAAGCCCAACAAAAATGTTTATAAGATCACAGAAAATGTAACTAGTGGGGAGCTTTGAGGAATGGGGAAAACTCAAAGCTTATCTCCATCTAATGGGGAAAACTCAAAGCTTATCTCCATCTAAAAGTGAGCTGTTATTCCTCAGTTGTGGCATTGTGGATATTCTAGTTCTTTGAAGGAAAGAATCTGGAAATTCCTTAATTTTAAAAATGGTAAAAATTAATTAAAAGAAATTAATACACTGCACAGGCCCAAGTGAATTGTATATGTAGGTTTGTTTCTGGCGTGGTGGAGAGGGGAGGGGCATACTTTGTAACTTCTGAAGTGGAGGTCTCCTCCAGCAGCCCCTTAAGAAGCCTCTGCTCTGGCTCATCTACGATGAAGCTAGTAACTAAACTCAGTATTTGAAATTGGACACCCAGTGGGGAGGAAAAAGCAGAAGAAAAGCCTGTGAGTGTCGTGGGAGAGGCTGAACAGGAAGAGGAGATGGAAGAGTAAAAGGAGGCTCAGTGAGGCTGATGGTGTGGTCTGATGGCAACGGGATGGGAAAAGCAAAGAAACACTGTGCATACCATCATCGGTACCCCAGGAGTGTTTGTGATTATATGACAGTACGACTGTTTTCCTTTCTGCTTACAGACCCTACCTGCATGTTGCAGACAGTATAGGTAAATCGAAGGGGTTATGCAATCTTGAAGTGATAGTGACGCCAAGAATTATAGCTAAAAGCTTATTTTCAACTTTTTAAGATTAGTATCCCAATTAAAATTTCTTCTTCAGTTAAACTGGGCTTCTCATTGGCCTTCTGGTCCACACTGCTGGGTCACTCCAATTCTTAGTGACCTTTCCATTAACTGAGTCCTATAAGGGATAATGTTCAGAAATTAATCATTTAGATACTATTTTGTGGCCTCTTTGCATTGTTAAAATATTTGACAACAACGAATTAACTTTTTTTCATGTATTTATCTTATCTTCCCAAATACTGAGTAATTTTGAAGGCTGAAGATCTTAGCTGATCTTTCTTATACCCATCAGAGTTTCATATGGTACCTTTTTATCCTATAGGTAACCCCCTCCAAAAATGTTTCCTATGTACATGATAACAAAATACTGAGATAAAGAGCAGAAAATCAAACTTAGCCAAACATACAGTCTATATGAGATAAGAAAAACAACACTGATTTATTACCCCCCACCGATTGATAACTGGTTTTTTAAAAACTTAATTAAGGGGCACTTGGGTGGCTCAGTTGGTTAAGCGTCTGACTTCAGCTCAGGTCATGATCTCAGTGTTCTGGGACCAAGCCCCTGGGATCAAGCCCCTCACTGGGCTCTACACTCAAGAGGGGAGTCTGCTTCTTTCTCTTCCCCCTCCCTCTGCCCTTTCCCCTGTTTGTGCTCTTTCTCTCTCTTGAATAAATAAATAAAATCTTTAAAAAATAAAAAATAAAAACTTAACTGATGACTATTTTGTCATACATAGGTATGGCTTCTTGTTATGGAGCCCTAGAACAACACCTCTATCCAAAGCAGAAGATGGTAACAGTTCATAAAACTAGAATTTACCCAAGCCATTTAATTAGCAAGTATTTAATGAGAACTTTATTTATTTATTTATTTTTGCCAACCAATATTTAGAATTGTGGCTGCTTTGTGGCTCAGTGTCTACCATAGTTACAGCATCATCATTTGGATCAAGGATCATGAGAGAAAGGCATAGCCAAGGAAATCTGTGATTGCAGAACGCATTAGAGAAAAGGAACATTGTCTTTCTTTTCCCACATTATGCTGCTGGCTAAAAAAGAATTGCCTTGCAATCTGGTTAAAGGAGCTATAAAAAACTTTAGTGGGTACTTGAAGCTAAATCTTAATATGACATGGGAAACAATGACATGGAATTTCAACAAAAAGAAGCAATACATCAAGTACCACTTTCTCAAGGTCCCATGCTGAAGCATTTACTGCAGATTATCCAATATTTGTCGGGGATTATCTGTGTATAAGGCTCTGGGTACCTGGGGAGACATAAAGGAAAAAAAAGGTAAAATCTGTGCCTTTAAGGTCTTCCAAATTTAGTGGAGAAGAAGACTCCCTATGTAAGCAGTAATATAGCATATTATGATATATGTTTAATGTCACTAAATACACAGTGAGGAAATGGATGTTAATCTCCTGAAGAGCTCTGAGAGAGCCCTAAAAAATACTTAGAATTTGAGGAGAGCTGGCATGATGGAGGCCCCCAGGAAGGATGTGGGGGGAGGAGCCTTCCAGATGAAGAGGACCAAATGAGTGAAGGTGCAGAGGTAGCAGAATGTTTTGTGTCTTTAAGGATTATGGATCGTCCCTAATGGCTGACGGAGGGGATTTCTGCCAATTGTGTGTGGGTGGCAAACAGGTGGAAATGTGTGTGGGAGTTAAGAGTAGAGTAGAACAAGCCTATCCCAGGTAGAAGAGAACTTCTGGTGAGAACCATATTTTATTCTTTTTTATCTCTTAATAGCAACAGATGCCTAATATTCTTGTAACTTTTTATAACCTTGGTATTTACATGAGTGCCTGGAAAATGAGGCCCTTCATAAATGTTGACTCTGGTAAGCGTGCATGGTTTTAAAAGGCAAGTGAGGAAGTTTGGGTTTGGTTCTGTGTGCAGTGAGGAGCCTTTAAAGCTTTGTGAAAGAGGAAGTCTATGATCAGAGCTGTCCTTTCTGAAGATAAAATAAACAAGGGTATGGAGATCAAATTAGAGAGAAGCAAAAGCCCAGGGCAGAGATCTTTCAGCAGTTGTCACAAAACTCTAGGGTGGGGTGGGGTAGGGGGGCAGAGCCTGGACCAAGGCGCAGCAGCTGTGGGAGTAGAACAAAGAGATGAACTCGAGGAGATACGGTAACATTTTGATGTAGAGAATGCAGAAAATAGAAGCGAGGGGCCTGGCGTCACAGTTACCTATCAAATTTGGGTTCCGTAAAAACCATTCAACAATTTGCCACTTCTCTTTAGTTTCCTTCTTATTGATGAAGTCCAGCATAAAATGTTAGTCTTCAGAAACAAAAACTGGACAAAGCCAAAAGCTTGAGATTATCCCCAAATTATTGTGGCTGATGAAAATTTTTGAGGAGCCTCCAATGAAGGAGCCATTCATAGAAAAGAGGAAGGGCTCCAAAGGAAGAGTTAGGGGTTAGTGAACACATTGGCTCCTGTCAAATTTGTCAGACAAGGGATAAAAGTGTCAGGTAAGCCTCAGAGATTTTGTTTAATGATTTGGGGTGCCTGCAATATGACAAGTCCATGCAGCTGGGTGTAAAGCATTTAAGGCATTTCTTTAAAGCATTTCTCTAGCTGGGGATTGTGGTGATGAGGAGGAATATATTGTCTGCTTTTAGGGAATCCTACTTTTTTCTTGACTTGAAAAATTTTGTGTGAAATCAATAAAATGTACTCAACAATAAATTGTTTTCCTCTAGTGAGGAAATAATTTGGCTGCTGTCTTCAGCACTGTGCTTATATGAACCGAAAGAAGACATTCTAGCAAATGTGTACTGTAGATAGTCAGATTGGGAATGGCTTCCAAAATAATAAATATAAAAAAACCCATGACTTTACCAAGGATTTCCCATTTGTTCACAAAATGATAAAATTTCAAGAGGGCACCTTCTGACAGCCTTTGAAGATTGTGTAGAATAATTCAGTATCCACAGGTGAGCTACTATTTAAAGAAATTGCCACAAGTGTCAACCACAGAGGCATCAAAACCATAATACCAATTACCTATGGAGTCAGAATCCAGTGATGTCAGAACAAAGGAGTTATGGAATTTACCACTTACAAGGTGGCTTAAAAAAAAAAAGGGGGATGGATGAAACTGGATGTGCAAGAAGCATCACAGAGGTCTTCTAAAATGAAATATGCCATAGCAAAGTAGCAAGAATTTTTTAACAGCTAGAGAACAGTGTCTATTCCCAAGTCCCTGGTGTTTGTAGCATTAAACCCCAAATAAGGATGAGGCCCTTTTTTCTGGGACTGAATATTGAGAAGACTGTGGAGGAGGAATTGGCATAAAACTGGTGAGAATCAATATTCATTAGATAAAACATAACATAATAAAATAAAATTTAAAAAAAGATGTTTCATTATCAGATAAACAAGAATTCATCCAAATGACTTTTATTGAACATCTACTTTGTCAAATAGTACAATAATACAAAAAATAAAAAAGACAAATGTACTTTCCAAGAGTCATTGATAACAACGGAATCATTACTGATTAGAGGTGGGATTATCCTTTGGCAAAATTGGGATGCGATGGGATGGTTTTCAAGGCTTTTTGTTTCCTGCTTTTTTCACCTCTGCTTCTTTCTCCTCTTTCAGTTCTCTCCTTTTCTTGTTCTATACCTGCCCCATGTGTTTTGCCAGACCCTTTCTGTCCTAGAGGAAGTTGAGAGGAAAAGTTAATTCACCCCATGACTGTGGTTCTCAACTATGGCTCATGTGACTATCACAAGGGTAGGCAGGGCAGGGAGGATGCTCCCAGAGATTCTGACTTAATTTTTCCTGGGTGGAGTCTGGGCATTTATGGCTTTGAGGCAGGCACTATTGAGAACCAAGTGGTCTTCAAACTTTCTCCCTTATATGCTCAAACAAAATTTTGAAAAATTCTGTTTCACTTCTCACATTTTAGAGTTGACATCCAAAGTGTTTCAACATAAGTTGATTTATTTTTTTTAAAGATTTATTTATTTATTTGAGAGAGAGAGAGAGAGAGAGCAAGCAGGGGGAGGGGCAAAGGGAGAGGGAGAGGGAGAATCTCAAGTAGACTCCCCACTCACTGTGGAGCCCAGTAAGGGGCTTTTATCTCAGGACCCTGAGATTACAACCTGAGCCAAAAGCAAGAGTTGGATGCTTAACCAGCTGCTCCACTCAGGTGCCCCCAACATAAGTCTAAATAGTAGCTTCAAATAATATAATTTTCTACATATTACAAATATTGATTTTTTTAAAATTTTATTTTATTATATTATGTTTATCACCATACATTACATCATTAGTTTTTGATGCAGTGTTCCATGATTCATTGTTTGCGTATAACACCCAGGGCTCCATTCAATACATGCCCTCTTTAATACCCGTCACCAGGCTAACCCATCCCCCCACCCCCCTCCCCTCTAGAACCCTCAGTTTGTTTCTCAGAGTCCATAGTCTCTCATGGTTCGTCTCCCCCTCCAATATCGCCCCCTTCATTTTTCCCTTCCTGCTATCTTCTTCTTCTTCTTCTTCTTTTTTTTAACATATAATGATTTTTTAAAAAATAAAGGCAATAAATTATTACATGGATCCAATGAAACCAAAGACTATGGGCTTTGATACCTGTTTACCATTATCCATTTAAGAAACAAATGAACAAGCCTTCTTTTAGCAGTGGGAAATTTTAAATTTTTCCTTTGCTTCCTTAAACTCTGATTTCCATTCTAATTCCTCATGGAAGCTTAGGTTTACTGATTACTTCATCATGTTTCTCTGCAACAAGAAAATAGTGTCAATTGAAATTTAAATTAAAAAAAATTTGAATAAGGCTCCAAGATAAAATTACCCTCCGTCCTGCTGAATTACCTTTAAAAGTACTATTAGCCTGGAGTTGACATAAATATATTACAAATTTTGATAATTATTAAACATAAAAATATCATTTTATTAGAAATGAATTTTTTAGTTTGATGTATGGAGCTTTAAAAAAGTCGTTTAGCTCAGTGTTCTTTACTGTATAACACTTAGTGATAAAATGAAACAGGATTCAGCACCAATAAAACCCCATTTGTCAATTTAATAGATGCAAATGCTGACAAACCTTGTTCATGTAAAGATATTGGTATTAGAAAGAATATTGCTATGATGATGTCACTCAATTTTTTTAACTTCTCAATTGTATGCAAAAAATAAAGTACTTAGCAATTTAAAAATATCAGTGAAAAACTAGATTTGATTATTCCTTCAATTTTGTTGGAGGCAAAAAACTACCTGAGTAACTTTAACTTGGGAAAGAATTTCTTATTCATTCACTGAACATTCACTTTCTCAGCACCAACATCAAATTAATTCACTGTTAGATATCCCCTGAATGCCACCCCAGGAAATGCACCATTGTAATATTTGTGATGGGTGAGAAGTATGATCTATCTATCTATCTATCTATCTATCTATCTATCTATCTATCCATCCAGCCATCCATCCATCCATCCATCTATGCAGCTATTTATTTATTTATTTATTTGTAAGTGAAAAGAAGTGAGAGAAGTGAGAGCCCAGGACTGGGTCAACATCTTGACTGCACTTGATCTTGAGTAGATGAATTTTTTTTAGGAAAGGGAAGAAATGGGAATTGAAGATCTCAGAAAGTCTTTTCCCATCACCAGTTTATGTAAGGAAAGTCCTCTCATGAGTATATTTACATAGTAACTGAAGATACTTAAGGAAAAAGGAAAATGTGGTTAACTGGAAGACATTAACTCTTGGAGGTAATAAAGAACTTGTGGATGGGAATGTTTTCTGACCAGAATCTCTCAGACCCTATGTCATAGGCAACCACAAATCCCACCTACTTCTTTTTGACTTGCTTGGTCGGTATTTGAAAAGTTTCCATGAGTTTGACTGAAGTAGATTTACTACATCAAATATGTAAACTGTCAGTGCTACTTAATGGAAATGTAATGCAGACAACATATTTAATTTTCCATGTTCTAGTAGTTGCACGGAAAAGGAAAAAGAGAAAAAGGTGAAATTAATTTTAATATATTTTATTTAACCCAGCATACCATAATATTATCATTTCAACATGCTGTCAGTATAAAAATTGTTAATGATATATTTTACATTCTTATTTTTGTCCTAAGTCTTTGAAATCCAATGCGTCTTTCAGAGCTATTTACAAAACATCTCAATTAGTAGCACTAGTCACATTTCACGTGCTCAATAGCCACATGTTCCTGGTGGCTACCATGTGGGCAGCCTGGCTGCAGATGATTGGAAAGGGAACTTTGTGCCTTCTCTAGTACTGTGTTGTAGGTGTAAAGCCAGTTCTTCAAAAGTAGGAAGAGATGCAAACTCATTAATTTTCATTTTGCTAAATGACATTTCTTACCCCATCTCACACTCCCTATGAAATCTGGCACTTCACTGAAGTTCTAATTAACTACTGATTTTTGCGGTGTGTATCACTTCTTGGCAAATGTGCATGGTATAGTACTTATCACACTCGTAAATTACATTTGAAGTAGAATAATCAAGTCTATTTTTCATTAGAAAACTGTTTTCCTCCAGCTTTTTATTAGTTGTATTGGCTCCCTGTAAACTGAAAAATAATCAATAATTTTATATGCTTCTCAAGCCATAGGCTCAGTTTGGGTTGAGATCTACCTCTTGTCCCCATTTCCATGACGATCGGTGCCCTCTTGTTCCTCTTCTACCTCCTCCCATTTTTTTCTCCACTTCCTCTCCTCACCTCTGCCCTCCTCTCCTCCCTTTCTGCCATCAGGAGCCCAATTTTAATTCAGGCCCCAAGGTGCCCGGTTTCAATGGATGAATAATGATTGGTAAATCATCTGGTTTTCCTTTGCCAGTGACTGGGACAGAGGCTCTCAAACTTTAGCATGAATCGATATCACCTAGAGAACTTGTTACAACCCAGAATCTCAGCCTCTAACTTTGGGATTTCTGATTTAGTAGGTATAGGATGGGCCCTGAGAATTTGTATTTTTCAGTTTCCAGGTGATGCCAATGCTGCTGGTCTGAAGACCACACTTGGAGAAACACTGGTATAGGGTATAAGCATGTGATCCGTTTTGGCCAGTAAGCTATAAGGACACCTGGGAAAGTTTAACCTTCCTGATAAGCAACCATCAGGTAAAAAAGCATGAGTTTTTCCTCTCCCTCCTCCATCCCCTTGCTTTCTGCTTGGGATGCTGTCATGTACAGTCAAGGTTGTTGGAGCTTGCCATCTTGTGACAATGAAAGAAAAACAAGAGAATTTCAGAGATGCCTTCCCATATTCTGACATTATGAGGCCCCCCCAAACACCTACCTCCATGGTCTTATTAAGTAAAATAATTTAAAAAGTCTTTATTGTTGGGTGCTGGGTGGCTCAGTCGGTTAAGTGTCTGCCTTTGGCTCAGGTTGTGATCCCCTGATCCGGGGATTGAGCCCCGCATTGGGCTCCCTGCTCAGTGGGGAGCCTGCTTCTCCCTCTGCCTCTGTCTCTCTCTCTCTCTATCTCTCATGAATAAAGAAATAAAATCTTTTTTTTAAATCTTTATTGTCTAGCCACCCTCTGTCTTATTTTCTGTTGTTTGCTGTGACACCCACAGTGGCTACTCTCAAACCACTACGCCATCAACTGCATGATTGGATGATGGCACTGACTTACAGCGATGTCATCACAGAACCATGACGACAAAACCATGATGCCTTTCTTGAAACAATAGGTCTTTTTTTTGGTAAACCTGCCATATCTGGGCACAGTATCTCAGGGCTAAGGAGTCAGAGGAAGCTATGTAGACTGAGTGTCTCTCTGTGTAGGATGGCTCTCAACAAGCTGAAATACTGTATCTAGAGTGCTGCTTCACAGATTAAAGTTCAAGTATGGGAGACATCCTGAGCATGTAGACTGAGTGTCTCTCTGTGTAGGATGGCTCTCAACAAGCTGAAATACTGTATCTAGAGTGCTGTTTCACAGTTTAAAGTTCAAGTATAGGAGACATCCTAAGCAAATTTGCTGATGATTTGCAGCTAGGAAAGCTAGAGAATGTATGGGATGTCCAGAACTTTCTGGTGGGAAGCAAAGATGACTTGTTCCAGGTAGCTTCAGAGAAAAGAACTGATACTGATGCATTGAATTTATAAAAAAGTGTATTTGGTTCTCTAAGAGGAGACAAATTTTCCAACACCTAGAGCATGTGTCTAAAGAAACTCACTATGAAGTGGGAAGCTCCGCCTTGCTTAACTATTCACAGAGAGCTTGAGAAACCACTTGCAGCCCTTGTGGCTTATCTTTCAGCAAAAAGTATCACAACAAACTAAAAATTCCCCATAACATATATTAGGTTTAACCATGTGAAACAGCTGGTATTCAATCATTTTTGACTTACAGAAATAGTTATTTCATATGATTCTGCATGATAGAAATAGAGCAATGTCCTGGGGTAGAACCTGAAGTCTATTTTAAGTCACTGGAAGGGCAGCATTTAAGCCGTCCACATTCATCTTCATGTAGGTAGTGTGGTTTGCAGAAACCACAAAGTTCTATTCAGTACCTGGAACCTGCTAAGAAGACTTGATGGAAAGAGTTAGTGGCCCAAGAATGAGCCCTTGCTCCAACTGGCCCAGAGGTTTTGTTGGTTTTGTTTTGTTTTTGTGGGGCTGGGGGAGGTGGCGCCGGCTTTAGAAGTAGGGGTGTATCTCCGGAATATCCTAGATCTTTCCAAGAAGCCACTGTTTATTTTGAATCTGTGTCACTTCATTGGGAAATTAGCTCCATAAATTTACAATCAGGGAAGTAACAGTACCTCCTTTTATTGGCTCTGTATTTACTCTTTCAAGCATCTAAAGGATCTTCTGAATTTTTTATTCTGTTTTATTGATAATGTTTATAATTGTCTACATTATTATTATTATTACTTATTAAGTACCTTATTGATCTCTGGCTTTCTGGAACTTGAAGTCCAAATTTTTCCAATTTGGTCCCTAAACTGTCACCGTGATATATTTAGTTGTCTTTAACGGACATTTTAGGCTCTAGCTGTAGAGGTACCACTCTGTTCCCTTTTCTTTCATCCTTGCAGTGGCTATTTCTACTCCTTCCTCAGATCTCAATTTCTTCAAAGAAGCCTTCCATGACTTCTCCCTGACTAACTTAGGCCCACTTGCAGAGCAATATACATTTCCCAGATCATAGTGTTTTCCTATAATCTGTAATTTATTTTTAATTTTACAAGTGCTCCTACAAGCACTTTTTTAAAGAGCTGGACACTGTTTTAAATGCTTCACAGTATTAGCTTATTTGATTGTCACAACAAATGTTTGAGGCAGAACCGTTACCTCAACTTAAGCATGAGACCGATAAGGCATGGTGAGGTTAAATAACTTGCCCAAGGTCACAGCTGATAAATGGTGGAGCAGGATTTGAACCAGATATTCTGGCTCTTGTGTCTGTCCTCTTCACCACAATGCTATGCTGCCTCTTACTTTATTGCAATGCTTTGTTCAGTGGTAATATCAGAGCCCTTGCCCACCAAACCTCTTTCTCTCTAGCAATCATGTCTATCTCATTAACCACTGTAGGCCCCCACTAGACTGTAAGCTCCTCGGGAAGGACAGTGACAATGTCTTTGTTTCCTATTGAATTCTAGTAACATCTAAGACAGTGCTTAATACATAGTTGGTATTCACTCCTTATTTATTGAATAAATGGACACACGTATGTTCATTGCAAACATTTAATGAAGGTAATATTTCTAAGAGGAACGAAATAACAACATCTCTTAAGTACAGTCCAAATGTGATTCAGTTATGCTAGAGGAAAAGGGAACTTATACTGACAAGTGGTATTTTGAAAATTTCAAATGTCTAAAAAAGATTAAAGCTAAAGGGGATTTCAAGGCTGGTATCGGGCAGTTCAATTTGAAGCAAAAGCTTCTGCTATTCAAACCTTCACCACTCCAGCCACAGGAAAAGTCAGACAGTTATGAAAGCTTGCAGACTGGAAGGAAATTCTAATTCCTTGGAATGCCCTGAAGAAGGAGGGAGAGCTGTAGACTCTGACTACTTTACTGTAAGACCTGATAACTCTGAAAAAATACAAAAAAAAAAACACATAAAAAGAGGGCACGAGCCAGATTAGAGGGCCAAGTTGGAGCTGTGTTATCACAGGTCCTCAAGAAATCAGCAGGGCCAGAACTAAGACAGGCTGCAGGCAATTACAGATTGTCATTAAAGTTAAAAATATGACCCACAACACTGTTGCTGTACAGCTTTAGGCTACTAAAGCTCCATGCTGTCAGTTGTGACACGAAGCATGGGAAAGGACAGTCAAAATTCTCTGCTATTTCTGCATTTGGTTACAAAAATAAAAAATCTGTACATTTCTATATAATTAAAATAAGTAAGCACAGAATGATTTTCACATTAAGAAAGAGGAGAAAGGCAGGGAAGATATATGAGATCTACTTGAAGATAGCATTCAAATGGCTACTTCATAATTGCTTGGGTTTATGCGGTAGTATAATCAGTAACAAGGATGAATCTGTCCAACTGGTTCTCTTCAACAGTTTTCAGTCAAGAACTGTAGACAACAGACAATACAGGTACTGTGTCTGATGAATTAAAAAAAAATGCATGAGGTTTTTGGCCAAGTAAATAACATTTCAAATAGGTGTTTAACGTGCTGAAAAAAATTCACAACAATGAAAAGACTTAGATGAAAGAAGACTCAATTCTGAATGAGGGCACGAGGATTAAGTGAATGTCAAGATGAACATCCCAGTATGGATCCATTCCTTGTATAACAATTGAACTCCTTACTTCACAGCATGGTAGAGTGTAATTTAACTTAAGAGGGGTAAATGTGCTAAAGAGAAATGATTCCGTAAAGAAGGAAGGACTTTTAATGTCAAGGACAAAGCAATTTGTAATTTGATTTTTTAATCTGCAGACAGTAGGTAGTATCAAGTCATCAAACAGTCCAAAGAATAGGCTGCTAATTGAAACAGAACGTGGAAACATTAATGAAATTGATTGGAAGTGACAAAGCAGCTGGATTTGTCAGCATTTCAGCAGATGGAATAGCTCTGATTGATGAAATGACAAGGCTCTGAAACAAAACCGAAAATTAAATGTACAGCCAGAGAGTCCTGGCACCAAAAATGTACAATTGCATAAAATTTGAGGAACGGGACATGAAGGGATCTTGAGAAATGCTCCTGAATGGCGTTAGAGAATACAATTGTTTGTCACTTGGCTCGAGCCTGTCATTTCTGATGGCTGTTGGAAGTCTGGGATTCGCTGTACTGAAAGAGCTGATGCCATGGGCTGGCAGGTATTACCGGTGGCACTATGACTTGTAAACGAATTGCTTTAGCATGACCAGCTTTGCACGCGTATTTGAGAACCACGGCTCCAAGGGCTTTGTCACATTATACAAATGCAACAGTCTCCAAACTCTGTTTCTGGAAGCACCCGGGACCCCATGAGATGCTAATAGATACTCTGCGAAAAAGTTTCTTGGTCAAATAAGTCTGGAGAAGGCTGTATAATATGATTCACTCTGAGAGAGTCCCAACTCACATAGCATAGCAAAGTCAAAGTCCTTTAGTAAAGGGAGAATTTCCTGTGCTTCTGGGACTACTGAAATGAGTTTTTAAGAAACACCAGTAATATCTTAGAGGGACTCTGGGTCTTTGGAACAAAGTTTGGAAAATGTACCCTGGTCTTCCAGGAGCACTCATCTACTTGGGCTCTTCTAAGTACTTATATGCCGCACTCTGGGAGAATGACTTGATGCCTGCCAAGCATCTGGCTCACCATGAAGTATTTTCTCAACAGTTGACATTTCAAATGTATTTGATTGTATTTGGAAAGATGTTGTCTTACTTTTCCTGCTTCTATTGGTGTGGGTTATAGACTCAGTTCCTGTAGATGATCATAGATGGGCTGTGATTCTGTTATGCTGAGAGTATTTGTCTAGTGCCTAGTCTCAATTGAAGGACACAATTCCAGGTAGAGAAAGCAATGCAAGCAAGCACTGATGTCAGGTTCGGTGGCATACAGGAGTATCTCTTTAGGTTTTATGTAGGAAAAAAAAAATCAAGACATCTGATTAGGTCAAGCATTTCTTCTTTAATTGCCTTACTTGTTTTTGTTTGTTTGTTTCAATTAAGGCAATTGTCTAAAGGATGCTGTGAATATTTCCCTACATTCATAGACTACACCCGATTTCAAATTACCTTAATTTAAAAAGTAATGATGTAGCTGCCACATGACATTGTTTTAACATCAAAAAATAAGTTAATGTGAAACACTGTATTAATAGACTACAGGACAAAAACCACAGGGAGAGAGGAATGGTCAGGAATTAAGGAAGAAGAAGACTAGTTATTCTCAGCAGTCCTATGCCTCAAAGAGGAGAAAAGCCTATAAAATGGAGTATAACATTTTCTCACCGAAATTGAACAAAATGGATCAGCCCCACGAGGTATAACCTGAAGTTATTTATATCTCTTTAAATTTCTATGATCCATGTACGCAGGCCAACCCCAAGAGTCATGTTTTTATAGAATATTTAGCTAAGGGTATGTGTATGTCTTTTACAACTCTTTACTTGGGCATTTGAACAATGGCTGTTTACAAACCTGGGGATATAGTTCCACAGAAGATTGTACCAGGTTGAGTCCCTGGGGATTTCTATATTCTGTCTGCTTCAGCCTGATGGCAGCGCATCTTCTCTTATGTCTTAGCAAACTCACTCACTGCCCCAGTTTCAGACATTTCATCTACAAATGAACATTATGTTTTTGAAATGATAATTTCCACTGTCCTGATTTTTCCAAAGACTTCAATCTCAACAATTAAAATTAAGATTGAGATAGAAGCAATCAGAAGTATACTCTCAAAAAGAAAATCTCCTGAATGGGGTTTAGTTAATGAAACATTTTCTTGGGTTTCAATTTTCTTACAAGACGGGAAGAGTTCTTCCTATAATTCCTATAATTAGTGTGGATCCTATTTTTCAAATGTTACTGAATATAATATATAGAATGCCAGCAGTATTCTTCATTGGTGGCTTTATTTATTGAAGAAGTTTTACTTGCAGAACCAGGAAAAGCACCCCATCTTGGGCTGAGATGGACCACTTTCTGGATAGCCATTTAGAAGGGATAAGAGCACCGAAATTTTGGATAACGATCCTACTAAGTTGCATAAATTTGTGCTTACCTAAAGTGTGCGTGCTCAGGAGAGGAACGAGCGTGGCTAGATCCCTGTCTTGGTGTGTTTCATATTCCTTCTTACAAAGAGCAAGAAGGGAAGAGCGGAGAAGGTGGAGAAAGGCAAATATTTTACTATTAAATCATTAGTTTGCATGCTTTTTGAACAGGTAATTTATAAAGCTGAGCTATGATTTACATGATCAAAGTTCAGAACATTGCTTGGCTTCAGGAAGTGTCGATTGCCATTGGCTGGAGAAGTGGGCTCACGTTAGAATCTAATCTAGGATGAGCGCTGCTTTGGTGGGCAAGTCCTCACCAGGCCTTTCCATGAGGCTCGGGGGCCCAGAACGTGGCACGGCTTTGGCTACCACCTTCAGGGAGTGTGGGATGATCATCAGGACCCAGTGACTATAGTGTAACTTCGGAGAGTGCTTCCAAGGACTGGGGCGAGCCCATTGTGTGGTCTTCTGTTGGAGATTGACTCTTGTGAGATGGTCAGTTATTTTCATTTGTCTTGAGAAACCACATATCCTGATGGCTTTCAAAGATAACAAAATATAATAAAATCACAATAGAACATATGTCTCTACAAATACAGATTTCTAAATTGCAAAACTGAGTTATAGGACATGTCAGGACACACTCAGTGCCTGGTGTCCTGAGAGCGCCTAAGCAAAGACATTTCTCTCAGGAAGTGACAAGCTGTCATTAGAAAGTGAATTGTTCTCCTTTATTGGTTTCTAAGGGTTTGGCTTTTTAGAGAGTTTCTATATCTAACTAAATTTTGGTGACATACTTTATTCTCCCACCAACTTTCACAGGATGAAATATCTTAACTAGCCTTTCCATGAACCAACTCTTCCATGAGCCAACTCTTACCCGCTGAATCCTTTTATCTTAAGGAATAATTGGGATCCAGGAACTCGATTCTGCATGCTATGGAAGGAGAGAGAATCCTCAGGTGTGCCATGGTTACATCCTGGGTATGGGCTTTATGAAAATCATGGTTGTGTCCCAAGTAAAAGCTTGAGGCGAGGTGAAGTAGAACCGCATTTAGGGAATCCTTTTGGAAGGACTTTGTTTCACTCCCTGTCTCTACAAGTCCTCCTCACTTTCTTTAACCATGAAAACTACATTTTTTCAGATTTGGAAGATTCTTTGATCAGCTTATCTGATATAAGCTGCCTATGGGAAAATCCCTTCTTCCTGCCTGATGATTGAGTCAGGGACTGTTAATAAGGGAGACCTTAAGGGCTCCTCCCCCATTCTTTTTGGTCTTCCCTTTTTTTCCCCATTATTCCTGTAATGAATATATATTGTAATACATATTATAAGTATATGCAGTATATAAATTCCTACATTTTCCCTATACAATTCACCTTAAATTCTATTGAAGATTTACTTCTTAAGGAATTAAAATGCTTTTAATTTTTTATTTACTTAAAAAAATATTTATTTATTTATTTTAGGGGGAGAGAAGTTGGGGGGGGAGGGCTGGAGGAAGAGGGAGAGAGAGTCTTCAGCAGACTCTGCGCTGAGTGCAGAGCCCGACTCGGGACTCGATCTCACAACCCGGAGATCATGACCCTGAGATTCACCACCTGAGCTGAAACCAAGAGTTGGAGCTTAACTGACTGTGCTGCCCAGGCGCCCCTAGAATCCTTTTTAGAATCATGACAATAGGGGTAGACAACATTGTTATTTGGTAGACTTTTATCAAGAGAAATTGATAAGAGCGGAAACAGCTTGGAAAGAGGGGAGAAGGAGGTGGAAACATCACAGGCATCCAGCCCCAACCTGGAAGAAAGGCAGAGTAACAGACCATGTAGGCTAGTTTGGAAGGTGAGCCCTAGTTGGGAAGAAGATGCTGAGTTTAGCTTTGGACATGCTTTTTATGATTGTCAGGGGCACACTGAATGAAGATGCAAACAGCCTAATGTCAGACGCTCAGGTTCATGGAGCAAATTTGGGAGGTGTATTAGTTTCCTAAGGCTGCTGTAAAAACTATCCCAAACTCAGTGGCTTCAAGCAACACAAATTTATTCTCTTACAGCTCTAGAGGTCAGAAGTCTGAAATGGGTCTCACGAGGCTAAAATCAAGGGCTAGCAGGCCTGCATTCCTTCTGGAGCCTGTGGAGGAATCATCTGTTTCCTTGCCTTTTCCGGCTTCTAGATGCCATCTGCATCCTTTGTGGACCCTTCCCCCATATTCAAAGCAAGAATTGTAGCATCTTCAAATATTTCTCTGTTACTCTCCTGCCACCCTCTTTTACTTACAAGGACCCTTGTGATTACATTGCATCCACCCAGAAAATCCACACAGTTTTGAAAATCCCTTTGGCCAAGTAAGTAATCTCTTCTTGGTTCCAGTGATTAGGACATGGGCATCTTTGGGTGGGGGGACATTATTCTGCTTACCATAGGCACATTCGTCTAGAGGTAGCAAGTCGATTTATGCTTTTACATTCCCAAGGGAATGTGGGAAGGGCAGGGGGGAAGAGAGAGAAAGAGAGAGAAAGAGAGAGAGAAGCCCAGATGACTGAAGAATGAGACTTTCTTTTCTATGGGGCGCCCTGGGTGGCTCAGTCAGTTAAGTGTCTGCCTTTGGCTCAGGTCATGATCCTGGAGTCCTGGAATCGAGCCCCGCATCGAGCCCTGCATGGAGCTCCCTGCTCAGCGAGGAGCCTGCTTCTCCCTCTCCCTCTGCCTCTCCCTCTGCCTCTCCCTCTGCCTTACCCAACTTTTAAACTACTTTTGGGTGTCTTCTCAAACAAGACTTTAATGGTGGTGGCATTACTCATGGAAAAGAAAGTGATTTTATTTGCTTGTTTATTCTCCCCTGTAGCCTTGCAAAGCACTGGGGTTTCGAAAAAAAAGCAAAAGGAGAGCTCATTTTCATTTGTTTTGTCTTAGTGGTCTTTAGTCCTATCTACTTCGATTGCATTTTCTAAAATAGCATTGTAGTTGTACTTCTGCAAAGTGAGCCACATGCAGCTCATCCTTTCCCTCCACTTAAATAATGAGGAAATAATTGTGTTTTCAATACTAGGACTAAACTGCTGTGCTATTGACAAAGTCTTAATTGATTTGAAATATGAGAAAGCTCATGCCCTTCTCTGATATAATTGGCTTAGGCCCTTGGGTGCTCTACCTGGATTTCACTATTGAGAATGCTCACTGAATGCTGATTTCCCCTTGGGCCTTGTGCTCAGTGCTGCTGCACACCTGATCTGAGAGGCAGTGTGCTGCTGGCTGAGAAGCTACTTAACCTGGGGCAGCAGGGGATGCAGGTGAGGAATCTCCATCCGTTCACTTAACCATTGATTTTTTATTCTGAAGTAGACACTGGAGCACCTCTGGTGTGCTAGGCACTGTGAGCAATCCTGAGGATGGAACACTGAATAAACCAGAGTCCACTGACTTTTAGTCCATGGTTGGGGATGGGAGGGAGAGGTCCCCCAAGAGAACAGGCAGCTGTATTATACTGTGCAGAGTGTGGTGAGGGGGGTGCTGTGCCTAGAGTATTATGGGAACACATGTAGAAGGTGCTCACTCCACACATGGGTTCCAGGGAAGGCTTCCTGTAGAAAATAGCATCTAAGTTGAGTTCTGAAAGACCGGTAAGAATTAACCAGGCAAAGGTAGAGGTGGGAAGAAGGCATGCTTTTCCTGAGAGAAGCGCTAGCAGGTACAAAGGAGGGGGCAAGAGTAGCACAGTGGAAATCCTCACTCAATTCTTTCTGTCTGAGAATCCTTGGGAAATTGCTTAACCTGTCCAACTCCGAGTCCCTTTATCTGTGAAATGAGGCTAATAATGTCTCAGGGAACTGTCAAGGAAATGGTGGAGTTGGGATTTAACATATTATCTGGGGATAATATACTTCTTGTTTTTTATTTTGTCTTTTGTTTTTCATTAGTTACATAGTAGTTAATCAGGGATCCTCTCCACTCCACAAAAGAACTGAAAAACAAATTAACAAAAATAAAATCCCAATTTGAATATGCTCTAAATTCCTTAGCCTCAATCTAGGTTACTTATTCTGACAGCAACAATGCAATTTAGATTTAAATGATTGAAAATGATTTTAATTTGTCAATCACAGTTGAAGTAGTACCCTTATCCACAGCTTCTATATATGTGCGTGTATATATATATATATATATATATATATGTATATATGTGTATATATACATATATATATGTGTATTTCTTTTTACTAAAGTCTTATTCTTTATTTTTAAAGAGACTTTGACAGAACAGATGAACACATGCCCACATGACTTAAAATAGACCACTCATGGACCTGAAAAATAGCATGTGTTTTCTTTGATTTCTGAAATGTATTTTCATAGGAGGTTTTCTTCCAGGGAAACCCTGAGTTTGTTAAGCTGGAGGCACTCTTTCAGATGTCGGTTACAGTTGGGGACAGTGGGCATGACTAAGAAGGAATGAAAAGCATTATTTTAAGTGGGGGCAGTTTAATTATGCTGACTCATGAACACATCCTGCAATTTAGAACAATTTGTCCTTTCTGTGCAAGTCTGCATTCTCATTTGTCATTGTTCTTATTATAAATATATTAAGCACATGGGAATACTGGGCAATAGTTATATTTTCGGGGCAGGGTTTGTAAAAATTATTTATTGTTCAACAGTTAAATAGGCATCCCAAATTCATAGAAAGCTGAGAGGAAGACATAGCATAGTGAGTCATGGAGTGTCAGTGAGGACATTATGTACAAGGGCTTTTTCATGTCCAAAGAGACCTTGGTTTAAATGCTGTGCCCACTACATAGCCCTGAAAAATTGTTACTGTCTCTATGCCTCAGTGTTCCCATCTGTAAAATGAGCAGTACTTTCTTCAAAGGATACTTAAAAGAATTAAATGAAACAATTTATTAGAAGTAATTATGTTTTATACAGTGCTGCATGAGAGATAAATATTACTAGGTATCATTATGAAAGTTTTTTTTTTTCAAGTTTAACTTCTGGGGGCCAAGGGCAGACCACCCCAGTATGGCCACAAAGGCATGTAGATTATTTTGAACTGAAAATAATCAAGGACCAAAGACTCAAGAAGAAACTTTGACCTTCCCTTCCCAATTGCCTAAAAGGAATTTAGACAGAGAACCTGCACCAGGAAGAGAGCTATTCATAGAAATTCCTTTTTACCTAAGAAACTGATCTGCATTCCCACCAACAGTGTAAGAGGGATCCCCTTTCTTTCAGAGGGGAGGGGCTGGCGGATGGAGTAGCTGGGGGATGGGTATAAAGGAGGGCACCGGTCGTGTGAGCACTGGGTGTTATACGCAACTAATGAATCACTGAACACGGTATCAAAAACTAATGATGTACTACTATACAGTGGCTAACTGAACATGATAAAAAAAAAAAAAATTACTGACGACATTTAAAAAAAAAAAAAGGAAACTGATCTGCCCTACAGGGCACCTTTGTTTTCCAAACATCCCCATCACCTTCTTGCTAATGGCCTTCTTCCCCTCCGTATCCCCAGACTCTTACCCCTCTCCTTAGCTCTGGATAACATGTATACCTGTATACATGTATGTATGGAATTTCATGTCCATATGGACTCCCTGTACATATGAAACTAAATCTGATTTTCTCTTGTTAATCTGTCTCATGCAAATTTAATTCTTAGTCCATCTAGAAGAACCATGGACAGGGGAAAATTTCTTCTTCTGCCACAAACTCATGTTGCAACTGTTACAGGATTTGTGTCCCCTTAGTGCCAGGGTTCTTGGTCATGCGCTTCAAAGAATGAAGAGGTAGACCAGATGAAGACGTTTATTGAGCAAAAGTACAAAGCTCCTGGAGAGGGAGGGGGACCTGAGTGGGTTGCCCACAAGCAACCTCCCTCTAAGTTTAAGGGTTTTTATGAGCTTTTTTGCAGAACTTTCTTAAGCAATCAGGGTGTGCTGAGTCGTGTCAATCAGGGCTTTGGTCACATATCTGTCTACCTATTAGATTAATGTCCACGTGCTGATGGTATTTTTTTGGTGACATCTGGGGGTTAGGTTTTAACTGCCCCTTGCCTGTGATATTGACAAGTGCTTTTGTGGTTAATTGTCTAATTTTAGGATGTTTTGCAGAAGTCATTTCTGAAAAAGCTGCAAAGCAGAATGTCAATACAGTCCTCTCTAAACTGCAAAACAGGATGTCAGTGCTGTTTTATTTTAGCTGTCCTGACTCCATATTTTCTTGGGGGGACCCTGGTCCTGACTACCTAACTGTCCAACTAACTCCTAACACAACCACTGAACTGAAGAGTCAAGAGATCAGAGGGCATCAATAACCCAGGAAATCTTCTCCAATGAGAGAACTAAAAGAAAGCAGTTGGATAAAGGCCAGAGTGGCAAAGGACATGAAACCCAAGATCTTGAGGGTCAGTTTTTGCCGGCTGACATATCAGCATGCCTGCATAGGTCCTGCATAAACTGTTTGGATAATTAAAAAGGAATGGGATGTCCGTAAATCAAATCAAGGAAGGTCCACATTGGAGGGATAGGATTGTGAATGTTGGCCTCCAATGATTTTTCTAAGCTGTTGCCTTTTGAATGTGATTTTATCCTAATAAGCTAATTAAATCTAAAAGTTTGAAATTGAGTCTGAACATGGACTTATCTTTGACTCTTGTCTTCTTTTTTTAATAAGCATGATACTTTCTCTTCCTCTCTCTTGAGATATATTTCCCAGCTATAACACTTCAGACTAGATTGCTCAGGCTACCTCCATTAACACTGTGACTCTTCCCATTGCTGGCGTGGGCCTGATCTACACATGCCTGATTAGTGGGGACTTACTCCCAGTCACACAGGCAACTTGCTAAGTGATCTTCATCTCTCCCTCTGCTCTGCAGAGGGCACTGCTCAATGCTTTGAGTAGGCATGCTTAATTAAGTAAGGGTTCTTACTTTTAATAACATTCTATTTTTAATTCTGAGATGTTTTTAATTCTGAGATGTTCTTAATTCTAATGACAATTCCACTCTTAAAAGGACCTGGACAGCAGGCCAGAAGGGCTCTTTGATGGATTTATTAAACATTATTTAGGCTGATAACAATCTGTTTTGTAAATCAGAAGAAATTGAACAATTATCCAGATGTCTCCTGAGCAAGGGTCACATGGGGTCTGAACAGATTGCTGCTTTTTTTTTTTCCTCCCTTCAGTACTTCATAATACCTTTTTGCCTTTAAGAGTTTGCTTGGCTCTTAAAGAGAGAATATAAACATGAATCTATATGACAATATGCTACATGACCCCCATCTAATGCACTCTGACTTTTCTTGAATAAAGGCTTCGTGACAAGCAATTGCGGGAAATACTTCAGGGCTTTATAAGGCTAATTAGAATTTCATTAACTTAATCATAAATTACCCCTGGCTCAGGTGTCTGCTTGTTACCTTTTCCCTCTCAGTTTGAATTTTGACCCATGGGTTTCCTGTTTAATGTGGCAGCTGCTTAGATCCTATGTGAAGGATAGGCTTGAAACGCACGCAGTCAAGGGGCTATCTTTCTCAATCTGTTTGAAGTGCACTTGGAAATTATAAGCTTAGTAGGAAGAGAAAAAGCTCAAATGCCTACAGAGACTGCAGCTTGAAGTGTTAAATGGGCAGCCCTCGAAGGGAACATGACCCCATGCTGCCTCTGCACCAAGGGTGCTTTGGTCTTAAAAAAAAAAAAAAAAAAAAAAAAAAAAAATTCAGGTCTCATTGAAAAAGACTGCATGTGGTTTCCTCCTCCGATCTAAGTTTCAAGATTCATTTAGAATGAAAATCAAGCAACAGTAAAAAATCAGAGTTTAAAATGTCACACATAAACTCATCAGTTTATGGAAATGGGAAAGTACAGTGGAAGGTGCATCTGGAATGGAGTCCAATAGCTCTGAGAGTTATGTGCTGCTCAAAGGCATGAATCCTGTATCACTTAAGACAATCTGCTGGCTGCTTTAAGTCTGACAGTTCATGGCACATTGTAAATTCACCTGCATCTGATTCACGTGCATGCGAGCACTGTAATGAGAATTACCATGAGTGTTAGTGGTGGATGCTAGCTGGATGGACGCCAATGCGTTGGCTGATTGTTGGTGCAGTGCCAAACGTGTTTTTTCAATATATGTATTCTTTCACATCACAAAATTGATTTAATTGAGGGACAATTATAAATGGTTATGGAAGTTTTTTTTTTTTTAATATGGATAGATCATTCTGTATTGTAAATTGTTCAGGGTTTTCATCGGCAACATGTGTGGCATCTCAGCGTGTTTGGTTTGATCCGGTTTTCCGTGTGTCCCAGGGTACCAGAGGACTGATCCTAGTTACAAGATTGCATCCGTCTCTCTCTATATGTCGCCTTTTTAAATACAATAATTATTGTTTTTGGAGTTGTTGGTGTGAGTAACTGGAATTTTTCACAGATTTTTAAAATTTTGTTTTAGTGTTCCTGTTTTGATGACTTCAGTTGGAATTCTAATTGCACTTAATTTCTGCCTCTTTACCCATCTGGCAAATATCATGGCCTTAGACCAAGAGTTCTGAAGCTACTTAATTTCTCCAGGTCCTGAAGGAAAAGTTCATCTACGTTAATGGTTTTTTGCTGAGGTTATGGGAATGGATTCTTTAAAAATGAAGATTTTTCAAGAAAACCTTTAAGCTTTTTGAAAAATATATAGTTTATTTTAACTTTGGAAGATCTGAGGGAAATCTTGCCGAGAACTTCTAGATACATAACACAGGCTGGAATGCTAACTGCTACCTGGCCATCTGTGGAGTATTTGGATTTTTAGGGCCACGTAAGTTCCTGCTCAAGATAGGGGAGAGAGTCTATCACTTCTAGTCTTATGAGGCCTGAGCTCACTTCTAGTCATAATTGTACAAAACTAGTGGTATATCTCACTATCAGTTACTCACTCTCCTTCTGCGATATTGCCCTAATAAGTCCAGCTAAACCCCGAGGTCAGAAATGTTTCTCTTCTTATAACTTAAGCAGAGCTAGGAAAGAAGGGCAAAGAACTAGGGGCCTCCAACAAAGAAAAAGAGTAGTAGGATGACTGGCATCCAAAGGACAATTAGTGCAATAAGTATATAATTGATCTTTTAATGAAACATTCAAACCCAAATTTATAGCGAGTGACTACCACACACAAGGTACTATGTGAGGTATTGTATTGTCAGAAAAAATTGAGGAATGCTAAAGTGGGCCAGAAAGGAAAAGCCAAAAGGAAAAGAAAGAGAAGAGAGAATCTCAAATGTCTTGTCTAGCATGACCTTCTGGGTTATCTCTGATTTTCATTGTCTTTTAGCTATTTTTGTAACTCTCGAAGTTGTAGAGAATTGATAACAAGGTATAATGGTTCTTGTCCATGGAAATGTAAGTTAATTGTGTCTGGTGGAAAAAAAAATTGATTATGGCCCTGTGAACAGACCTGTTTGACATCTAGTTGTAAATTTATTTCAGAATTCCTTATCTGATTATATTTTTATGGTACTTTAAATTCTCCTCTGAACAGGCTGTAACATCTTACTGGTCCCCTCATTAATTATTGAGTTAAAATCTTTGACATGTTCATTTTATATTTGTATAAGAATCAGATTATTCCCTCCTTTAAACAGTCTCTTTAACAATTTGACAATAAAAAAGTAATTCATACTTGCTCTTACATTGTTTGGTTTTTAATTGGAGAGATAAGACATCTAAGAAGTTGACATGCAATTCTGAGCTCTCTAAGTCAATGGGGTTGGTGTTACTATGTATTTTCAGGGTGAATTTTACTGACCAATAACTATTTGCACTTATTATTCTTTCATTCCTTTTTAACTAGATTTGCAAGTCAGAAAATTCATGAGTAAAATTCTAGGCTACTGGAGCCACAGGGATTTAAAACAATTTTTTTTTTTTTGGTGAGCCTTATTTTTTCCATTATCAAAATAAGAATTTATTTAATATTTAGAAAGTAATAAATCATGGAAAAATGGAAATCACAGAAAAGCAAGGAGAATAAAACAATAACCCACAATTCCACCGCAATGCAAACATTGGGATATATTTTCATCTAGATTTTCTGTGCTTAGTTGTACCATTGTTTGTTCTTGTTTTTAGTTTTTTTGGCTGTTTGGTTTGTTTCTCTTCACAGTGTATGTAGGTTGAATGATATCCCCATTCCACCCCAGCCCGAAGATAGCCACATCTGATCCTAATGTGTGAGGTTACATGGCAAAGGGGAATTAAAGCTGCAGAATTAGGAATTAGGGCTGCTAATCAGCAGACCTTAAAGATTATCCTGGATTATTTATGTGTGCCCAACACAATGATGAGGATCCTTAAAAGTCGAAAAGCAGACAAGAACGCCAGGAAGATGGTGGCTTGCTGAAGAAAAGAGCCACATGCCAAGGAACGCAGATGGCCTCGAGAAGCTGTGAAAAGCAGGGAAATGGATTCTCCTCTAGAACACTCAGGAGGAATGCAGTCCTGCGAATTTTAGCTCACTGAGATGCATCTCCACTGGGGACCTCTAGGACTGTGAGAGAGTACATGCAGATTGTTTAAACTGCGAAGTTCACAATAATTTTTGCAGCAGCAATAGGAAGCTAATACAGTGTACGTACGCAGATTTTAGAAATCTATTGTTATGTCATATGTTATAATACATACCCACATGTTATTTTAAACTTGTGCAAACAGGGGTGCCTGGGTGGCTTAGTCATTAAGCGTCTGCCTTCTGCTCAGGTCATGATCCCAGGGTCCTGGGATTGAGCCCCGCATCGTCCTCCCTGATTGGCGAGGGGACTGCTTCTCCCTCTCCCACTCCCCCCTGCTTGTGTTCCCTCTCTTGCTGTGTTTCTCTCTGGCAAATAAATAAATAAAATCTTTAAAAAAAAATAAACTTGTGTAAACAAATTTGTAGTGGGTACCTCATAGTTAATCATTCTTTTATTATTGGCTATTTAGAATATTTCATTTTTTTCTATTATAATGACATGTTTTTATTAGTATCTTTGGGCTTTTTGTATCATAAATCTTTTTGTATATTTTTTGTTATTTCCCTAGAATATATTCACAAAAACAGAATTCATGTGTCAAAGGGTAACAGCAGGGGCGCCTGGGTGGTGCAGTCGGTTAAGCATCTGACTCTTGATTTTCAGCTCTGGTCATGATCTCAGGGTCGTGGGATTGAACCCCTGGTCGGGCTCCGCATTCAGTGTGGAGTCTGCTTGAGATTCTGTCTCTCTCCTTCTCCCTGTGCTCCTCCCCCTGCTCTCTCTCTCTCAAATAAATAAATAAATAATCTTAAAAAAAGGGTAGCAACATTTTTAGGGCACGATGTTTGTGAGGAAGGGCAGAGGAAGGTTGCAGAATTCCTATTTCTGAATTTCAGCTTTACCAAAGCACCTCAAAGGAACCATGGACATAACACCCCCTACCTCCTTTATGACCTCCCTTAGTTGCCCAGGGAGGAGATAACCCAAAAAGAAGAATCAGGCAAATTCTGAAAATCTGGGTGACAGTCTTGAGACAACTCAGGTGTAGAAAGCTATAGGGTGATGTCATTAATCTTGGAAATAAGGTACAGAATTTAGCAACTGATGAAAGGTACAGAATTTAGCAGAGCTTCTGGTTGAAAACCTGTCTCCTTCCCATACACTTAAGAGTGACAGTTTATGCAGTTACGACTAGAACAAGACAGTGACCATCTTGGGATGGGGCCTCACAGGGTGATCAGCACAGTTTTCAAGAAGGTATTTTGAGGAGGGATAAGAAATGCTTCATTTGGTACCATGTTTCAGGTGCTTGCTAATTTCTAGTAAGAGAGAACTTAAAATGCATGTTGGGACCAACTGTATTATTTTTAATATGGTATTTGTAATCTGCTGCATGGTAACCAACCTGTAATCCTATTCTATAGAGCAGGCTAAGTGATTCCCAATAAATCCTGTTATTGTCTTCCTGAACAGTTACAATAATGAATCTCTCTTATTATTTTATTTTATTTTATTTTATTTTATTTTATTTTTATCTCAGTATTTTTGTAGCTGGGTATCTTGGCAAAGTTGACGCACTTGACAGCTGTATTCAGAATTCCTGTATCTGGAGTGTGCAGACCAGGTAAATAATGCCTTCTGCCTCTTCCTTCCCCCAAGGCCATATGGACTCTTGCCTTTGTCTGGTTGTGCTACACAGCACACTGTCACATCCTGACTTTGTACTTTCAGAGGCTAGTCCTTGAACAAGGATAAAATGATGCAACCAGTTGGAAAAAAAAAAAAAGAATGTGAAGTCTTTCAATTAACTATTTCCTGAGTTCTCTAGATAACTAGCGGAAGGGAGGTTTTAAGCTCTTAAGCCAATCTTAGTGAAATAAAGAAGCTTTGATTCTTTGATAAGCAGGAAAAAGTGAAACGGGAAAATAAAGGAACTCAAAGGTTCAAGCATTATGTGAATTATTGTATTTTAATTTTCCCATTTATTAAAACTTTCTCAGCTATCAACTCCTTCTCTCTACTTCTTTTACAGATAATTACACTTAACATCCCAGGAGAAGGTAGATCAGGACAGGCTGGAGTATTTGTTAGGGGTGTTTATGGACTGGGAGATGCTCTCATGGGAGACATTCCCCCAGGAATGATGCTCAGCATTAAACAGCAAGAAGACTGCTGAGTGGAAAATGTGTCATTCCAGGATGGAGTTGGACCTTAACTCTGCTACGAACTGGTATAAAATTAGAAAAGAAGAGCATTAGTGTTGACCTAGGAAGACTGATGTAAGGTTACAATTTCATTAGAATATGGTTGGTTGGTTGGTTTGTTTTTGAAGGAGGTAAGTTTTCAAGGGACTACAAGGAGGATGGGGCTGTTATAGATGTTCATGTAAACTCCTGGGAGTAATAAGGAAGAACACTGAATAAAATGGAAAGAATTGCTCAGGAGCTAGCCAGCAGTTGCTTGGTTTTATTTTCCCAGGGTAGAGACATTTGCTTAGAATGAAATGGATTTCAAAATAATCACTTTCATCCTAAATGAGTCTACCCAGGAAGAAAAAGCTATTAAGCCATCAAGGCAGCCCCCTCCCTGTTCTTCACCTAGGTATTAGAACAAAATGTTTGCAAACCAAGGACCTCATTTTCAAGAGAGGCCTGTAGGTTAACCTTGCTCATGGAACCTTAATTTGCAAACATATTCCAAATATTTACCTAAAACTTAAGTTCCTAAAATATCAATTGTTTGGAGATAAGATACTGAGGACCATGATGCTATGTAAAAAAGTAGAGTATGAAGCCACTTGGAGATGCGAATTTGCAAAAAATAGTAGCTGAATCTGTCGTCGTTTCAACATTCAATTGTGTGAATAAATTAAGTATTCTAATTCCTCATTCTTGCTTTGCATATGTAAATATGGTGTTTTGTACTTGTAGAATTGTTTAGATAATTAGAGAGTTGGATTCTGAGCTCAAAAATCAAATCTTTCAAGACACATTTGGCTGAGAAAAGAGTGGGACAACTGTTTTCATCTTTGCTTTTTTTGGGTTATGAGAAAAAGAAAGTTTTTTTGGTCAACCTAAGTTATATTGCCGCCTACCTCTCAGAGTGAATTGGCAGTTTGTATGTGGAAATTAATGAATCAAAGGGAAAACTAAATGGGGATTTTTTTTAAAAAAAGAAGTGAGATTAATGCAGAAAAGTGTCCAACAGTGCGTAGGTGCCAAACTCTTATGCCACTGGGCAGTTTCAGGGGCTTTGTACTTAAGGGGAAGCTTAGGTCAAGGATTGATTGATTCACTGATTTATTCAATAAATATATACTGAACACCCAATAGGTGCCAGCCAGTCTCCTAGGTGCTGGTAGCTCAGGAGCGAACAAGGCAGGTGCAACTCAAGCCCCGTTGGAGAAGGACCCACATAGAGGATCACTGGAGTCTTGAGGCAGGAGAGTGCGGTCGTAGTGCTGACCACCAGGGAAAGACATTTCTTTGTTTCTATTTCTTTGGCTCCCTGTACCAAGCAGGTGTCTGAAAAAGTCTCTGGAATACCTAACAGGTTCCCTGGACCTAGCAAGGCAAGGGTTAGGGCTGGAGACCACACACTTGGAGAGTTACCCTTTTGAGTATATTGTGATGATCTAGGTCTGGGGTTTCTCAAGCAGGGTTAGACCATTCATACAAATAGCTAATAAACAGTTATTTAGCTTCTCCTATGTTCCAGGCACCATAAAGATACTAGGGAGTCAAAGTATTCACAGACTCTGCCCTCATGTAGTTTCAAGACTAGTGAGACAGACAGATGTAATCAAATAATAGAAGAAGCAAAAATGTGATTACAAACTAAGATCAGAAGTTCAAGGCTTGGCAAGAGTGCAGAACGGGGGCTTTTTGACTGTGCTGGGATCTGAAGGGAGAGTAGAGTTTAGTGGGGGAGTGGGAGGGAGAAGCTCATTCCAGCTCAAAGAGGCCAGTTTGTGAGAATTTCTTGGACTGGAGAGGAAGAAGGCCACTGTGGCTGGACCACAGAGAGTGTCAAGAGCAACAAGAATGGTAAGGTTGTAGTCAGAGCAGGCAAGAAAGGTGGGTACAAAGAGAGAGAAAATCTTCTTGATACAAGTTGGGCTGCTAGTGGCTTCTAACAAGTTCAGAGAGAGTCTTTCTGCTTCTAGGCTAAAAAGCTAGGGTGGGAGTTGGGAAGGAGGAGAGGAGGCATTGGATAAATCCTTTTCAAAGTTAGGCTAACATTAGACAGATTTACTGAATGAGAGTAGCTTGTTATAACATTCTCAGTTCAAATGGAGTAAGACGCTATTATGAAAAGCATTGGTTCATCCACATCTAGTTACTTTCTCTATTTCCTGAGCGTAGGGAGTGATCTGATAACACATTTCTTACAGTGTAGCACAATGCCTGCCTGGAGTATGCACTAAAAATTTGCTGGTAGATTAAGGTCAATTTTATCACAATAATTACTACCCTGTAGACTACAACCTAATGGAAGACCTTACGTCTGTGATGGAAATCTAAGCACTGGGATGGGGGAGACAACTGGGAGTCATGACTACATAATTTACATATTCATCTCAAAAGTTGAGTTGACTAGGTCCTGGAGAACAGATTTTGTTTGTTTGTGTTTTAATAATCACTGGGATTTTGGGATAGTTCAGAGGCATTTTTTGATGTTAAAGCATGAGACTTCATGATTCTAAGAATTTTGTCTGCATGATTTACCTTCCAAAGGTTTATCTTGGGTGGTGGGTGGGGGGACGGGGTAACTGGGTGATGGGCATTAAGGAGGGCACGTGATGTAATGAGCACTGGGTGTTATATGCAACTGATAAATTCCTATCTCTGAGACTAATAATACACTATATCTTAATTAATTGAATTTAAATAAAATAATTTTTTTTTAAAAGTGTATCTGATATGAGAAAAACTTCAAAGTCATTTAAAGAGGTGATCCTACATGTTCTCATGTGTATTTTATACTCTAGGCTCTGGTATCATGGCTAGTATTCTGACTTAATGCATCCTTTTCTGTGTTTAGTTGAATTGAAAATTTTCATTTATTTTGTTTGGGTTTAAAGTAGCAGTTTTCAAACAAGGGCCCATACAGACCTGGAGGTACAGAAGACATTGCAGGAGCTCCAAGGTCATGGAAACCTTTAAGGGAATCAATTTCCAGATCCTCAGTCTCTGCACTGGCTCTTTCCGAAAATGAATCTCCCAGAGAGAATGGCTGTGGTGGGCCAGTTATCCTTCTCTAGCACTCTCCTTTATTCTGTAAAGAAAGACATGCGTCTGACCCGTCTCTGATCTTATTGTACTGCAGAACAGTGATATTTGAGACTGCAAGGTTCCTGAGGAAGGCTCCTGTAAGAGAGGAGCAGAGCAAACTTCGATAAGAATTACTGATGCATGCTGAACCTTATTTCTGAATTATTTCAGTAACAAACTCATGTCTTTCTGTCTCAGTCCATTTCACAACGAATTTGAATTTATAGGAAATACAAGAGGTGATTGAACATGTTTATTAAAATAAAAAAGGAAGTCAGACATTTCTTGTTAGAAAGTAAGTTTGGTTTGGTAGATTGGTTTCACAGCAAGGACAACTTTCGCCCATTAGTTCTAGGGCAGATATTTTCTATAGATTTAATCAGTTAAATTTTCAGCTCCATAGTCTTGACAAATCTATGTGGAAAGCATGTGTCAATATAAAATATGTAGGTAAATACATCCTCTGCAATAATTTAAGCCTACCATAAAAGTTCTAGAAGTCAACTTAAACATGTGAGAAAGGTTACGTGGTTTCTCAAGAGCTCATGGATTTAAAGCATTAGCTGGTGGAAATAAGAGAATGTGTGGCAGCCCAGGGAATGAGTCTCCTGAACTTCTCACTAGGAAAATGATTTAGCATTAATTACTTTAAGCATTAAGTAAACGGGTTTCTTGGAGATTGATTACGTACCTGTATATATTCATGTATGCACAGATCTCTATTTCTCATAGTTGTTCAGGGGACAAACGATGGATTCATTGAGTTGTTTTCTTGACACTCTTCTCTTCTTTCAGGGGAACATAGGCTATCTTCTCCTGCATAGTTGTCTGCCAGGGGTTGAGAAAAAACCTGTCATTTCAATTTTTAAACCTTCTGAAGTCAGGGACAAGAGGAGTGTTTTAACTCCAGATCTGCTACTCAAAGGTTTATTTTCTCTCTATAAAGTAATTTGTTTGTTGTAGAAAATTTTGAAAACACCAAAAAGCATAAGGAAAATAGAATTAAGAATGCATTTCTACTTTGTGGTCTCCTTCTATTCATTTTTCTATATATAGAAATTACTTTCTTCTTTCTTTCTCTCTTCTTTTTTAACATTGACAGTTTACTATTACAATTGGTAACTATTTTTAAATTTCACCAATACATCCCGATCATTTCCCCATTTCATTAAATGTTATTCTATAGCATCATTTCTAATGACTGAGTAGTATTCTATTGGAAAGAAGTACCATAATTGACTCTACATTTTGCAGACTTCAGTAAATATGTGGATCCTTTTCAAAGGAAAAATAAATTCCCATGTTATCTTCAGGGCTGACTTAGATTATTTTTATTACATTGTTAGTCCTCTATGTAGAAATATAAAAATAGGATTAATTCTTCATTGTGAATGATCCTCACTTGTCTACAACTATAAAACCAACACAAATTTACATTTAAATTTAGATATAAAGTCAATATAATTAAAATGCCAACAGCCATTTAAGGGGATGGTTGATGTTTAATAGTAGGATGATAAATGTTTTATATTTTTTTTCTTGGAATGGTTCATTTGATTTTGAGCCTCATGTACTATCATCTGAATCATCTTGAAAATCATCATCATTATTTTTCCTTCTAATAATAAACTCATTTTAAACCAGAGATCTATTCTTATCATGGGTCAGTCACTTTAATGGTGTACCTCAAAATATAGTATCAACAAAAGTTTCAACAAAAATACTTTGCTGCTAAACTTATTCTTGTTAGGTACAAATACAGCTCCTCACAGCGTGAGTATGGTAGCAACAGCTGTTTGACAGGTGATAAGTCAGTCCTCCCACCATTCTTCTGGGAGCTGCTGCAGCACCTCTCTTCTCAGAGTACTCCATGGAGGTAGCCTTTGCTTGGCACTACCAATGTGACTATAAAACAAACACCAACTTGGACATTGAAATCATAGCTTAGCTGTGAGTTATAAGTGAGTCTACCAGATGGTCCAGAATATCTTTACATTGACATTTTTTAGATTACCATCAAAATAAAAACACAGGATTAAAAAAAAAAGCTTCTTTCATAACTTAGACCCTCAAGTATAAGGCTTTTGGAGGCTTAAGTTGACTAATTTCTCTATTGCTTGATATCTGGTATGTTAGTTTTCTATTGCTGTTGTAACAAATTACTACGAACTTCGTGTCTTAAAACAACACAATTTCTTAAATTTTATAATATTAGAGATCAGAAACCGTAAAATTATGGTGTCAGCTCAGCCATGTTTCTTTTGGAAGCTATGGAAGAGTCTGTTTCCTAGTCTTTTCCACCTTCTGGAGATTACCACATTTCTTGGCTCGTGGCCTCTTTCTCTGTTTTCAAAGACCATCACTCTAACCCCAGCATCCATTACCCCATCACCTTCCATAATGTTGGCTCAATTTGCCTCCTTTTTATAAGGTATCTTATGATTGTATTGGGCTCATCCAAGTAGTCCAGGATAATCTCAAGATCCTTAACTTGGTCATATCTGCAGAATCTTTTTTACCATATACAGTAACATATTCAGATGTTCTGGGGATAAAGATGTGGACGTCTTTGGGGAGGACATTATACAGCCTACCATATCTGAATACTAAAATCTCCCCTTATTATAAACAAGGCCATGATGCTGTCTGTAACTTATGAACAAGGCTGTGAGGTTGCATGCTATATTCATCAGAAATGATTATTCTTTCAGGATAAACTTCTGGTGCTGTAATGTATAAACCACAGGGTAGGTATACTTTTTTAAAAGGGCTTTTTTTTTAAAGATTTTATTTATTTATTTGACAGAGAGAGACACAATGAGAGCGGGAACACAAGCAGGGGTAGTGGGAGAGGCAGAAGCAGGCTTCCCGTGGAGCAGGGAGCCCGATGCGGGGCTCGATCCCAGGACCCTGGGATCAGGACCTGAGCCGAAGGCAGACGCTTAATGACTGAGTCTCCCAGGCGCCCCTAAAAGGGCTTTTTGATTAACAATGCCAAATTACCCTCTGGAAGGGTTGTACACTCCTGACAACAGTGCACAGAAAAACTTTCCCCATCCCTTGAGCACGATGGGTATTATTATTTGTTAAAGCATCCTTTGCCGTTTGATAAGAAAAAAAAAAATATTATTTTATTTTAGAGTAATTTGACCTTAATTATTTTGATGACATTGGGCATTTTAAAATACATTCACTGGTCATTTGTGCCAAAGAAAAAAATTTAAAGGGAAAATTTTGTCAAGGATCCATGGCTTTCAGGGGTTAACTTTGTTATATAGAAGAAACCAACTAACCTTTCAGGGGTTAACTTTGTTATATAGAAACCACCTAAACCTGTAAGTCATACCTTTCTAAAATTGCAGCATCAGGAAGAAAATGTAGAATGCCTTTGAGTTGAACTTTACATCTTGGAACGTTTAGGAGAGTGAGGTCATTGTTTAGATAAATGCAAGGATGATTATATTCAGGAAGAAATTAAGTCAGCCCACTGTGTCTCCTGTAGAGAGTCTCGTGTAGAGAGTCGTGATGGCCTTCTCACTGGGAAAGCCTGGTCATACAGAGATGCGTGGCCGCGCGAGACAGTGTTCATTCTTGCTGCTGCGCTGGGCTGTGGTCGTCTTTCCATGGCAGACACCTTGTGATGCAGTCACCTTATGGCTCCGTCAAAACCATCTATTTTGTCTCAGAGCAATTACTACATTATTGTTATAAAAATAGGAGTGTCAGAAAAACTTTGTAAATAAACGAAAAGTTGAAGAATTTTTATAAATGGTTACAATACACAACTACTGCATGCTCACTGAGTAAAAATTTTAAGTTTGGATAAACAAAAAAATAAAAAATAATAACTGAAACTAGTCATGATGCAGCAGGAATATTTCCTAAGGCCTTCTTTATCCTCAGGATGGTTGAGAAGCCAGAGGCCCTGGATGCTAATAACAGAGAGTCTGGAATGGTAAGACTGAACACCTCAGATAAAATGGGCAGGGTTGTAGAGGTCACTAGATTTTATTTGCTTATGGAGACTCTATTCTTTCTCCCTCCAAACTTGTTGCCAAGTTAGGAAGACAGGCACAACACCAGGCATTTAACCCTAAGGAAACCATGCTAAAATATCTGCTCTCAGAGTTTCGGGCGCCAACAATATCCTTTCTTGCTTGCTGAATCCCTCTGGAGCTTTGCTTTCCTTAAAGAAGACAAGTGTCAGTGGTTTTCTTCCTTTAAGATCTCCAGGAGGAGGCTGTTTTTAGCTGAGAGCTGCTGCTTTGCCTGTCACTGCAGTGCTGTGTAGGATGCCTGGTGGGGGAGGCAGCTGGGGAGGAGGAAGTCAGAAAGTGAATGCGTGTCAGAAGGAAGCTCTGGAATAAAAAGGGAATGTGCTAGGACTTACGCACTCAGCAAATGCATCTTTTAGGCGTAGCGGACCAGGATGCCGTTGGCAGGAACTAGCTTTCTGGGCTCTTTCATTTGTTTGGTGTTCTAGGAAGATCTGATTTATTTGTGCCATTGCAATGATATTGTTAGGTTAAAAAATATGTTTTCTTATGCATACTGATTAACAACAGGATCTGCACACTAGAATATTCTAGGATTTAAAGAATGCTAGGCATTTTATCGGCTGCAGCCAGCAGATGGTGATAGCGCACCACGAAAAAGCAAATAAATTGGGCTCAGTAGGGCTGTGAGGTTCAGGTTTGTTTTGCTTTGTTATTTAAGCTTGACAATATCCATCTATATATTCTGTGGGTGCAGAGCGTTTGAGCCCGATCCAATCTTAAACTTGTTTTATGGTGATATCATTATTTTTTACTGCTACAAATTAACTGTCGGTTTCAATCTACCCCATGTTTCAGCTGCCTTCGGGGATCATCTTGTCAGTTATGCAGCTTTCCAGTTTTATGGTTGAGATCATTTTAGGGTATGATTCCTTAAAGGCACATGGGAAACAATGTGTCTTTAGAATGAAAAGTGGAAAAGTTGATGTGAGCTTTGCTACATGGCCAATAACGTAGGTGTGCAGGCAAAATGGATAAGGACAAATTACAAAGGCCCCAGTTCAGTTTGAAACGTGAGTGTCTTGACATTGACTCAGGTGCAATCATTTATGCAAGTATTGATAGTGACCTACTGTCAATGGAGTGAAATGGAGCTACATGAGTTCCAATTTTATCTTACTGAGTTGTGTTCAAACATGTGAAAACGTAAAGGGGAACTTGTGGGCAACACAAGTTCCAGATCCACAGGAAGTTCTTCCACCCGGACATAAAGTATCACATAAAGTCATTCCTTCTTTCTTCTTTGCATCCAGTGCTTATCGAGTGCCTACTAGGTGTCCACTCTTGTTCTAGGGGCTGTAAAAGCCCTTGTGAACTTACTGGGCGGCAACTTGATTGCTGCCTAATCTTTTCTTGAAGTGTAGGGGCAAAAAGAAATTAAGATCCTCCTTAGAGAGCTGACAGAACACCATTGATTGATGTTAAACTTGAAGGAGAAAGGGGTCATGTTCCATCTTGCCCCAGTCAAAGAATTCCATCAGCAACATACTGTCATAAATCTGTCACTGGATTCTACTACCAGCTAGCACACCGTCCAACGATGTACTAAGAGACAGGAAGAAATCCCAAAAGCCAATAAAAAAGGCCAACCTATTTTTCATCTGTGGGATGGACAGAGTGAGCATGGGTTCAAGCTCCCTGCCAAATTATCTGGGGTCTACCGAATGTTTGCTATTCTAGCTTCCTAAGTAATGTGATACCTCCTCCTAGAACTTGTCCGTTTTGATCAGAATTGAGTAACCATACCTATTTCAAGGCATTGCAATCTGAGCTGGGCCCTTTCCAGGTCTTATTTCAATCTTTAGAACATTTATTCACAGTAGGCATTATGATACTCTTTCTACATATAAGATAACTGAGGCTTAAAGAGGTTGATTAACGTGCCTCGTAAATAGCCAAGCATGGAATTTAACGAAGGTCTGTCCATGATCTTCCCACTTTGCCCTACTCCCTCTCCTTTGAAACGTTGCTATAACACTGTTCCATTGGCTAGAACAGGTATGGGAGAGCGGTAGAGGCAGCAGTCCCAAGAGTTGTGCTGAGCGCATGACAAACATAGAGACGTCAGGCAGAAGGTATAAAAGAGTGGGACCTGAGGGATCCCCTCACGCAGTCTACAGAGCTTCAGAATGCTGGGAAACAAAATCAGCAGATGTGGTCTGGAGGTTTAGCCCTCAGAAATGGGGTGGCTTGTGCTGAGCAGAGGCTTCAGGGCTGCAGACAGACCGTGGAGTTAAAGGCAGAGAAATGAGGCGCAGTTAAAACTGCCAGCCCAGGAAAATCTTCACTTGAATACAGGGTGCAGAGGATGGGGAGCGTCTCTCCGGCAAGGATAGCAGCACCAACATGCAGAAGCACTCTGAAACTCAGACAGCCAGTGGCTTTTATTATAGAGAGAAAGAGCACAAGGTGGGATAAATGCACAGAAACACTTTGAACACTAAGCGTAGTACAAATGGGTTCACTATTGATCCTTGGTGGAAACGTGCATTTCTGCCAAATGAACAAATATCACTCCTGAGACCACCTTTAACAAAATATTTAGAATGACCTCTCCAGACTGCATTTATAAGCTCGTTTCTCTCCTTGTGTCTTAGGGCTTTTCGCGGCGAGGGAAGTAGGCTCTGGGCAGCAGACCCAGAAGACAGTCACAAGAGGGGTTTCAGACAATAGAGAACAACCCAAAGTGATTGTGCAGTGGGTTCCCATTGAAAAGTGTCATATAAAGGCTGGGGAAGAATGAGAAATTACAGAAAGTTAACATAAAGGGCCATACAGGCATCTAAGGGTATAAGGTCATAGACCACGCTCGTGGGGAATGGCGCGACGCAAAGTCGGCAGGCGGGTCCCCAACCTGACTCCTTTCCCGTATGTACGTGATTCAATCTCTGGTGACTGTAGGAACAGGCAAGTGTGGAGAACTACTTAGGGCAGTTTAAGAATCCATTAGAATCATTAGAACTCTTCTGAGCTTGCCAGAATAATCAAATTTATATCCAAGTGGAAACTAGTTTAACTGCCAATCCACCTTACCTTTCAAAAGAACCGAAAGGAAAATCTTATGCAAGATTCACTCAAAGATGCCTTCTCATGGTTCTTTAAGAACATTCTACTCGTCTCCAGTCAAAAATGCCTTCATATTTACATTACTGAAGGCCACTGTTCAGAATGGATTGTGACTTCCTTTTAATAGTCTGTGAATCAAGGTTGCTAATAAGGTGGTCGGGAATTGAGCAGTCTGTGACTATAAGTGATGTAAAAAAAAATCAAGCCACATATTTATTTGATTGCTCAAAGTTCTCAGTGCATTATTTGGATTGCCTGTCCATTTTTGTCTGGGTTAATGTCAGAAGTTTTCAATTGCAAGTCCTTCCAGGATAGGACTGATGTCATCTCCACCACTGAAAGCCCCAGGCTCCTCATCCAATAAGCATTTCTTGAGTGCCCATTATGAGCCAGGAGGTCTCCACCAGTACACAGGTTTCTTCCATCTAGAGATGGCAGCAAAGACATTTTCCTTCCTGCATAAATAAATGTGTGGAGAATCAAAGCTTTTCCCTTCCTTCCTTCCTTCCTTCCTTCCTTCCTTCCTTCCCTATCTTCCTTCCTTCCTCCCTTATCTTCCTTCCTTCCTCCCTTATCTTCCTTCCTTCCTCTCCTTGTTTCTGCAATCATATCTTTCCCCTCTCTTGATCCCGTGGAGGGAAGAAAGGGCAAAATCGGGCATGCTGTTTTTTGAATCTTGAATGTTCAATACGAAGCTAAGGCTGATGTAAGTACAACTAGCCGTGCTAAGGTGATTGCTGTTGGATGCTGTGTGGCAGACATTGGTTGTTTGATTTTTCTTTTCCTTTCTTTTTTTTTCTTTTGCTTTAGTCTTTTCATAGTCAGGAAACAAACAAGAAAAAAATTGGCATAGTCTCAATTACCCCATCTCCTACAAACACTGCCATTCTTTTATGCCTCATGGCCTCCCACCAACAGCTTGCAGGCACTTTTGGTCATTAAGCTGTCTTGAGCCTGTAAGCCACATGATATTTGTGGCTGTTCTAGGAGAACCAGGGCCCAAAGATATCAGTCAATAGCTTTAGTTAGATCCCAAAGATCTATCAGTCTTAGGAGACTCACATGTTCAAAACTCTGTCTCTGTGGAAATGTTTTTGGTATGGCTGTATAGACATCTGAAATATTTGCCTTTGATAAAAAATCATTTATATTTGGAGAAACGATTGTATTCTTAGATCCTCTAATAGCCTATTTGGGGTAGTGTTGTCAAAAGTAGGGAATGAGGTATAATGAAAAGCCCAGAGGGTGAGGCCCATGGCATCACTTAAAAACTTTCTAATTGGAGAGAGTTACTCTTTACAAATCTCAATATTTCAATCAGTAAAGTGGGTGTAGTAATGCCTTCCTTAGCTCTATTTAACATAAGAGAAGTACAAGTCTTTCAAAATTCCAAAGTGCTTTTTAAGTGCATGGTTAGAAGGAAAAATAACATTTATTAAGCCTTTTAGCTGCATGACAAGCCTTGCTAAGGTAATACTATTGTATAAGGAGAGACCCTTGCAATTTTTTTTAATAACTTATTTATTCATTTTAGAGAGAGAGTGCACGTGCATGAGTATGGGGAAGAGCAGAGGGAGAGAGAAGGCAAGTAGACTCCCCGCTGAGTGGGGAGCCCAATGTGCGGTGATGCCAGGACCTGAGATCACGATCCCAGTGGAAACCAAGAGTCAGACACTCAACCGACTGAGCCATCCAGGAGCCCCAACCCTTGCAATTTTTATACATAAACAGAGCATCACTGCTCAAGCAATAAGGCAATATCCGTTTCATGGTTAAAACACTAGGCTTTGGAGACATGGTTTCGAATTCAGCTCTGCCATTTTGTGACCTTATCATTTAACCTCTCTGTTTTCTCATCCATAAAACAAAGCTAATAATTTCTAATTCAGCAAGTGATGGCAGAGATTGGGTGAGATACCATATGGCAAAGTATCTAGCACAGTGTGAATATAAAATGCATTTATTAGTTCGGAACTTGTGTATCTTTCTACCACAAAAGATAATTTCTGTTTGCTTTAGGTGAAATATTATGCCCTCACTGAAGCTATTAATTCGTAAGTTATTTTTTAATTTCATGATAATGGTTGAATTTCAGGAGAGAAATCTAGTTTTGGCCAACAACTTTTCCTGCATTAACCCCTCCCTCCATTGAGGAATTAACATTGCCTTCAAATTTGTGCTGTAAGTCAGCCTTTGTAGTGGCTAATTGTTCTATACTTAGACTCATGATCTGCCACAAGCTTCTGGCCAAAAGAACCCATCGCCATCTTGTTGCTCCTGCCTTGTCAGTAAGGGCTGAATTCAAATCACGCTGGGTCCTGGGGAACATGCTTGTCAGGGAGGTGTTAAGGTCTACTCTGTAAGCACTCGAACTTTGGAGATAGATCACCTGAATTCAAATCCGAGTTTTGCTCATTATTCACTGTGTGACCTTGAGAAAGCTACTTAACCTTTAGACGTCCACTTTTCCATCTTCAGTAAGAGAGATCATAGTAATAGCCAACACTTTAAACTCTTTCCATGTGTCAGATTCTATGTTGGATGTTTCACATGAACTAACTCCTTTAACCTTATGAAAACCTGTGAGATAGGGATTATTTCCAACACTCATTTTACAAATGAAAAAAAAAACATGGAGAAAAACCCAGAAATACATTTTCTGGGGGTACACACCTAGTAAATGTTCCAGTTGGGCTTTAATCCCATTGATTAGCTTGTGTTCTGGAAGTGATAACACTTCATACTAGCATTGAACTCATAATAGCACCTGAAACCTTTAAACATGAAACAAATGTCAGTTAATTCTATTAGCAAAGATGCTGTTCCTCTGGCTTTAGCACTTCTGTCCACCTAAGTTGCATTTTCCTGAGTTGAATTTCGGAAGAGGTAAAATTTTCTGTTGTGAGGCTGAGTTCTGGCTCATTAAAGAGGTAAATTTCTGTTAGTCTTAATTCAGAAAACTGGTCTAATCTTAGCCTCCTTGTAAACTTCGCAAAATTTTGATAAGAAGTTTCTACCCCTTTTCTTCTTCTTCTTCATATTCCTCTCCTTCTTAATTACTTTATGAATACATTTCATAAATGTAGTCACTGATCCCCCCCGACTAAATAACAAATTTTAAAAATGAAGTCTTACTGTCCTGCTCCAATAATAAAACCAAAAGCTGCCATCTATTCTTTAAGTCAGGATTCTAATCCCCAGACATGACATATCAACTCGATTTGAGTGTGAACAAAACTATAGTGATCCTCAGTACTCCCCCTCTAGAGAAGGTCAGAACACAATTGTGGCCACAAGAATGGCCACTGAGCCCTGATAAAAATAGCAGTGATTTGGTCATGCTGACTGACAGCTTTTGTCGCTCTCAGGCTAAAAGATGTTTTGGAGAAGGGTCAATGAAAGCTAATTATAATTTGAAGGTCTTGCCTTGATTGTATGAGGCCAAGGTTAGAAGCCCTCGTAAAGCTGGAATTTTGCTCTGCTTTTGGGAAATTATTTCTTTATGGATTTTGATGGAGCCAAGGAATGAGGGAGCATGCCAGAGGGAGCCTTGTAATAGCTTACAGCTGTCCTTTAACCGGAAGTCAATCTGCCATTTTCCTCTTATCCTCTGGTTCTTGGTTTGTGATTTTTTTTTTTTCAACCACAGCAAGTATTCTGCCTCTTCCCTGTCACAGAAAATGTGACTTTCCTTATCTGTAAGGTGTCTTAATTTAGTGGAAAATAGAATTGAGTCCACTGCCCACTCCTTGTTCCAGGAATGTTTTTCTCAAAATAGGAAATATATAATGTGTAGGCTGGGTGGCTAGAATTAGGTTGGATCAGTATGAAACAGGGAGATTTGTTTGCTTCAGAAAAAAATATCCCACTGACTTGGCTGGCTGCAGAATCCAGGACAAATATCTGGACTCAGAGGTACAGAAATCAAACCATCCTGGGTGGATTATTGTAATGATGACCCTCCCCACAGATTCCCACATGCCTTTTACCAAAGCCTTTTGTGGCCAAACTGGCATTTCTAGTTAAGATTTTGAAGCCATTATATTTAATGCCTTCTCTTATTGATTAGGTCAAAAGGGAAAGAGATGGACTTTCCTTTAGAGACAGGCAAATCTTTTCTTTCTCTGTTTTTGTAATGAATTCAAATATAAAGCTGTCTGTTCTCTAGACATCCAGATGAAATTAATCACCTCAAAATGGAGTGGAGAAAAGTTGGAGGTACAAAATGATACGTTTGAGTTTTTTGTGGTTTCAAAAGCCCATCTGGGTAAAGACTACCAAGTTTATTGCTATCTAGCCTTTGGATTCTTATTTCCTATCTACTTGTTGGATAATAAAGACTTAGATTTGTTTTGACTGTTTCAGTACACCACAGAGCAACAGTGAAAATGCGAATCACTCCATCTCCAGCACAATGTCTGGGAGGAAAGAAGGTAAAAATGACTCACAGCATGTTTGGAATTTCTAATGCCCATAAATGAAAAATGGCGACAGTCACAAACCACAGCAGAGTGTACATTTCTTACTGGGTGAAGGATGTCCATGTAACAGGACTCATGGAATGCAAATAAAACTTAGACCTGAGCTGAGGAAACTTCTTTCTACTCCCCCCAAATCTCTCAATGGAAAACTTCATTCTTTCATTAAAAAAAGAATTGTGCTTTGTGATTTAGATATAGAGCCTTACTTCTTTTCCTTTGAGTTGAATGTTAACATTCTGCCTTGTGCCCTTAACTTAATGGATATTCTCAAAATTGGCAGCTTTTCTTTCATGCGGGAAGAAGGAATAATTCTGAATTAAGAGCACCAAAATAGGTTAAGGATACATTATGTCAGAGGCTGTAGATTGTTAACAAGCAAAGGAAGCACAAGTCATGGGGTATAATATAATTAAAGGCAACTGGGTAAGATTGCCAGCCATTCCATCCCAATGACTTCACCTGTTGATACCAGAGGTGACCCTTTCCAGTCTGACTAAAATTTGCCGGAGTCCTAGGTATTTTTTGAATTTCTGAGTGAATCAGCCTTCTCCAACTGGTGTGAGTTTTGGCTGCTAATGATCCATAGCTGTCTCCCCCCACCTCCTGAGAATTGCTGTTGGCAGCTGCATATCCCAAGAGGTTATGATCTTCCAACAGGAGCAGCCAATGATTGATGGATATGGGCTACAAAAGGCTGAACCCCTTGCATCAAAGGAGAGGGTCATAATCCATCTTGTGGTGTGATCTCATGGATCAGGTCAAGACTAGCCTGGTTAGGGGACCCCACCCTTGCTCAGCCCTCTCTTCTTCCTCCTCTGCTTGTCATACCCTCCCCTGAAGAGCTTTCCCCTGAAGAGCGCCCCTTTAATAAACATGCACTGGAACTGCTATCTTTGTCTTTGATTTTAGGGTGTCCAGACCTACAACAGTCAGTTTGCCCATATATTTTAACTTACTTTGTTGTGATGAATTAACCAATACACTGCTATTATTAACCAGAATTCCTCTGAAAACAAACGACCGTCTCCAAATTGTTGACATCTGTTCTATTGATCCTTAATAAACCTTTGCAGCAACAGAAGAAAAATTTCTTCAGTTCGGCACTGTACTCTGTGCAACCTTTATCCATTAGCTTACATGAAAGAAGCAAGGTTGGCAGAGTATCAAAGCCACAAAGGTTGGAAATTTGAACTCAATGACTGATTCCTACTCCCTTCTTTCCATTTTGGTAGGTTTGTCTAATATTAACTCTATTTATAGCGCTCCTTCTAAAAGCTTGGCTTTTCAAGTTAGAACTATGTCCTGCCACAATAGGAATAGCCATTATAGCCTTAGTATGTGGTGGTCATCTGGGTGACACGAGAAAAGATTTTCACTTGGAATCAGGTAGTCCATCCATGTCTGAAATGATAGGTATTTTCAGGGTCCTCTGTCATTAGAAAGTTGATTGTATAAATGTCTGAAAATCTGTACTGGGTTTAAAGAAATTGGCCTGGAACCCATTCTTATCCACCCAAAATTTTGCAAAATTTGAAAGTCTCCTTGTAATCGCTACCAGCTAGTGGTAGGAGGGTGGATTGATTCAGCAACTGGAAGAACAGTGATTCTAGCTGACAGGCTCAGTCCTCCAGGAAATGTCAGGTTGACTCTGCCACTTAGGAAAACAGAACGTACATAGAGGTGATGAAAAAAGACACAGGGAACAGAAATATTTTAAAGGAATTATTTCTGTTGGGTGGGGCAAAGATACATGACTCCACAGTGGAAGTTTCAACCCTTCACAGACATCAAAACTGGGCTTTGAACCAAACATAATGTCTAAAAATGTTGATTGATGTACCAAACTGAATATTGCTGATTCTCAATACAGTATTTTGGTCTAAAGAAATTGGATCTTTATTTCTACCATGTTATTGCTTATTTATAATCAATACCTTCTAATTAATCTAAAACCTTCTTTTAAAGCAAGCAGGTGCTTGCTTTTTTTTTAAGATTTATTTATTTATTTATTGAGAGAGAGAGCAAGAGAGCAGGAGGAGGAGCAGAGGGAGAGAGAATCTTGAAGCCAACTCTCCACTGAATGGGAGCCCCACTCGGGGTTCAATCCCAGGACCCTGAGATCATGACCTGAGCTGAAACCAAGAGTTGGTCACTTAACCAACTGAAATGCCCCTGCTATTTTCTATTTAGCCATCATTTTGGTTCAATTTCTTTATGTTCACAGGTGTTTTTTGCTAGATTTGGAGGATGTAAAGCTGTTAACATTTAATCTTCGGGATGCATCCACTTGAAGGTCAGTGTGCCTGAAAAGTCAGGTATTATTTTGTTTCAGGTTTTTTGACAGAGAGAGAGAGAATGCGCAAGTGAGAGCAGGAGCGGGGGGTGGGGGGCAGGGTCAGAGGAAGAGGGAGAGAGAGAATCTTAAGCAGGCTTCACACTCAGCCTGGAGCCCCGATGCAGGGCTCAATCTTATGACCCTGAGATCATGACCTGAGCCAAGATCAAGAGTCAGATGCTTAGGGCGCCTGGGTGGCTCAGTTGGTTAAGCGACTGCCTTCGGCTCAGGTCATGGTCCTGGAGTCCAGGAATCGAGTCCCACATCGGGCTCCTTGCTCAGCAGGGAGTCTGCTTCTCCCTCTGACCCTCTTCCCTCTCGTGCTCTCTATCTCTCATTCTCTCCCTCTCAAATAAATAAAATCTTAAAAAAAAAAAAAAGAGTCAGATGCTTAACCGATTGAGCCACTCAGGTACTCTTCAGGTGATGGTTTTTAGTATGGTACGACTTATGGTTTATTTGTGAAGATCACAGACTTTCACATTTTAAGGCTATTTCCCAGGGATTTCAGTCCAAAAAGGCCACTGCTTTTTAAGAAAATATAAACACATTTTGTTGTTGAAACTCCAAACAAAAAAGCTTAGAACTGCTGTTCATTACTAAGAAAGTAGATGTAATTATTGTAGCTACTGATGTCCTTATTCAAAATCCATTCCTCACTAACCATATGATTATCATGCCACTTAAAATTGTTAGATAGATCTTTGAAAGTTAGGTACGTCGTATCCTGTCTGATACAAAGGAGGGAGGCAAGACTTGGTGAGTCAAAAGAAAAAGAATTACTTCAGAAAATCTGAATTATGCCCTACTATTTTCTCTATGGCCCACATGCATTTTATAACCATCTCCATCTAAATGAAAAATCTGTTAAAATTTTGAAAAGAATAGTGGCACTGATGCAATGTTTGTCTTTAAGTTTCATATTAGACAAAAATTTGGAATATAAAAATGAACTTCAAATTTTACATTTTAATGTGCTGTGTTCTTAGAATATTTTATTCTTTTTCATATTTGTAAGATTCACTGAAAGGAAATTCAATGGAATTTGACATTTTAAAAGCCCAGGAGAATAAAATATTTACTTTGATTAGCTCAAGCATTGCTAGTAGCATTTTTCTAAGTCAGAATCTGGCAGGGTAAAACATTATTGGGTAAGAGGAAGGACACATGCTTATAGAATGACTATATCATGTCTGAGTTGGCTTAATATATCGATTTAAAATTTAATTTTTTTTCTGATTTTCTTTTCCTAATTGTTTTTTTTTTTTGCCCATTTTTAGAAATAAACCATGATTTCTTCAACTGGAACTAGAACTTCCACTATCAACCTCTTCTAATAGTTTGGCCAAATAATTATTTGACCAGGTTAGTGGTTAATCACCAGCGAATATGGAATTTTTTTGTAGGTACAAATATGAGTGATGTTTGAAAAAACATACCATTGATGTAATGGAAGCCTTAAAATGGTTAAACCTCAATTATAAATGTTTCATATAAAAGGCAAAAATAATCCAAATGATTGATATTTCAGAAATAATCCGATATGTTAGCATGCATTTATCTGATTGTTAGAGCAAATTTTCTTCCATAGTTAAAATGTTTAAGGCTAACATAAAAATTAATTTACATTGTCTGAGTTTCTACCAACTAATGACATAGTAAGGCCATCTAAAAATACTCAAGTTGGAGGTCAGACAATCTAGAAATAAAGCATTTATTTTATGCACTTAATTTACTAAATGAATAAGTCAAAACTGAGTAATTGAGAAATGAGGAATGGATTTTGAATAAGGACATCAGTAGCTACAATAATTACAGCTACAAAAAAAAAAAATACCCCACAAAAAAACGTTGCAAAAGTCGCCAAGTCTTTGCAATGCATAATGGTAATTATCTCATTGTGTATATAAAATATTTGCTAAATTAAGACATGCAGATTCCTAAACCATGTAATGTGAAATCTGTATCCATACTGAGAAAAGACGAAATTGTATGTTGGTAAATTACCTCCTACCCTTTCTCAGGAGTTCTCAAGGCCATCCCTAGGATATAAAGTGTCCCAGGCAAATCTTTTCTATAGGGTCCCTGTCTATATAAAAACTTGACTTGAAAAAGTGTTATAAAATTCATAGGCCTATGTAAGTTATGGTAATTTTCAGTAAATCTTCAGATTAATGGATAAAGTAGAGCTATTTACATATTTGCTTACTGTCTGATCATTGCATGTAAATATTTTTCATAGTGGCTAGTAGCTATGTGCTATTATCTTCTTGTTTTTTATTGTCAAATGAATGGTTCCTGGCTAATTTCATATCTCCCATCATTTGAGGAAAAGGTAGCAATGCTGTTATTCACAAAGCCATGACTCTTTAGATCTTGTCTGAATTGAAACAATATAGATCTTCTTGCCTTTGTAGTTCCTAAGACCATTTATTTAATACTGGTTATATCATTACTCATGATTCCGTATCATCCATCATGGTATGGACACTGATTTCCTGACTGTCTCAAAGGTTGTTACTATGCTTTGTTGATGATGACCACAAATGCAAGTCTTATATGGTATGTGCAGGAAAATGTGAATGATAATTTGTTTTCTGGTTATGCCAAATTTAGTGTTTAAAATTTTATAGCATAAATATAGAACGATATATCTTCCAATTATGTCTTCTCTTCAACTCTTTAGGAGGTGACCACAGCTTTCCTACAGTATGATCTCTTTTCAGTGTTGGCTGTGTCCCTGCCTTCTATCACTTCCAGCTCATGGAGAAGATAAGTAAGACTCATGGGGACAGGAAGAGTGGTCCATTTGAACAAGAAATGTCCATCCTTCATTTAGCATGGCTTAAGACTAGCCTGACAGGGAACAAATATCAACACATGATGTAAGGAAAAAGAGGACATGGATCAGAAGAATCACTGGACATAGGGGAACAAAGTTCTCCAAAGCTCTTGGAAGAGATGACAGAGGCAACTGTGGGAAAACAGCCTGACCCGTGGAATGGATCCTGAGGAAGTGGAATGACAGCCCTGGGTAAGGACACCTGCTGCCATCTTGCTTTCTTGGTGCTACAGACTGGAGGTGGCGTCTCTGTTTGAAGAACTCTTGTGCCAGCTCACATGGGTGTCTCAAGCCCAGGGATTGGTGGTACCATCAGTATCCTAGAGCCCTAACCTTGTCCTGTGTTCCTCAGAGATGTGAATTTCCTCAAATTAGTGTGTCAGTACTATTTCAGAGTGCCTGATCTCATCCAGACTCTCACACCTTCATTAAAGAAACACTCTGCTGACTGGCAGGATTTCCCTCCTGAAGGTTTTTGGGGGCATCTGGTCTACTGCTTGTAGGGGATAGAGGTTTGATACTCTGAAAAGGAGAAATGGAGACTGGGGCCCACACAGGGTCCTGATCTGATCTGAGTCATCCTGTCTGGTGACACTAGCCCTGGCTGGTCCCAGGCACCAGCGGGGAACTTAATTTCTTAGAAGGTACTTTAATGGATGGGGCTCCCTGAGGAGCAGGCACAGGACAGGGTCCCTGCTTGCCTGGGTCTAAGTGCAGTATGGGATTTCTTCATAGCTTCTCTGTTGTAATTTGTCTAACTAGCAATTGCCTTATATAATCTTGGGGCTTGTTCTTAAATCGCTGATAAGTTACTATGAAAGTGCCCTCCTCTGTGTCCCGGTAGGCAACCTTTAGGGGTGTGCTTTTAGGACATCTCCCTAGAGTGGAGATGAGGAATTCTGATTTGAAGAACAAATCACACATTCTTCAGGTATTAACACAAATTCATGAGTGTTCACATGATGTTTATAGGCCATCTCCATTTCGGAGCAGTGGACCAAGCTCTGCAGAGAAATTTTCAGCTCATGCATGGACTCCTCACGCAGAGAAAATGCTCTTGGAAATTGGGACCATTATTATTGTTTACTGTGTTTTCATTTAAATTGATGAAAGCAGAGCAACTTGTCACTTCTGTAGAAAAAATTGAATATATGAGTTTTGTGGGAGCTTTAAGAGTTGAAAGTTATGACTAATAATGTAAATCTGTTTTTTTTTTTAATGTCTAGTCCCATTCAAAGAACAATGAAAGGTAGTGGAAGTCTCTTTGTCTTTTTGTACTTAGAAGAAACAGATATGAAAAATTGGTATTCTAAAGCCATAGATCAAACATTGTAGCTTAAGAACTTTAAAATGACAATAATTAGAAAGAAATGCATCTTTTGTGGAAAAAAAGATATAAAATACATTTTATTTCTTTGGTGTTGCTCTGGAGAAAAGATGAGGTAATGGTCAGAGGGTGGAACTTTATCCCTGTCCTGAAGCATAGATGAATTCCTGACTTCAGTTTAATTTCAACTGGTTTATTCTACTTTTCTATTTTCTTCCTTCTCTTCCTCTTTCTCCTCCTCCTCTCCCCTTCCCTTCTTCCCTTCTTCCCGTCTCCTTCCTTTTCCTCCTCATCTTTCTGCTTTTTATGGACCTTTCCTTTACATGTGAGGAAATTCTGTTAAAATCCTTATAGATCACTTCCTCCAGAAGTGATTATTTAAATTTACTTTGGAGAGAAATTTGTTGATTCTCTTCCAAAATAGGGACTCCAGGAGAATCCATCTGCTCTAAGAAATAACAATGGGTCTTCTGCAAACTATCTCCACAGTTTAAAAATCCTTGGAATCATAAATAATCTGTCTTCATCTTAGGGATGATTCATTGCTGATCCCTTTGCTTATTCTTATGTAATTATTAAAGAAATAAAAATCTCCTCCTATGTAGCTGTGAAAAAGAATAATGTAGACCCACATTTGCCACTAAGGAAGGAGTACCCTGAGAGAGTAAATGAGAACAGCTAGGTGCGAGAAGATCCTGGATACTTAAATATACAGAGAAAATATAGAGATGCATATATATCTTTGTATTTTTTTCCTAGAAGGATAGGTAGGAAAGCCATTGACAATGGTTACCACTGCAATATGATGGAAGAAGTGGGAAAGGGCTGGCTTCAATTTTCATTGAATACGGACCTCTTCACATCATTTGAATTTCCTCACCATGTTGTATTATGTGTAGGCAAAACTCTAAGATGGACCCAAGATTTCCCACTTCCCTGGATTGCTTGCCTTGCATCATCTTCAGATCTGTGGATATGATGGATTTTACTCTTGTGATTTTATCCATGTTATATGATGTAATTTACTTTAAGAGAGATTATGCAGGTAGTCCTGACCTAATCACAGGAGCCCTTTAAAGACAGAGTTTTCGTTGGCTGGAAGAGGAAGGGAGGGGGGTTGAAAGAAGAACAAAAGGAAGAAGAAGTCAGAGATTCAAAGAACATGAAGGATTGAATGTCCATTGCTGGCATGAAGATGGAGGGGATTACATGGTAAGGGATGTGAGCAGCCTCTAGGAGCTGAGAGCAGTCCCTGATTGATAGCCAGCTAGGAAATGGGGACCTCTGTCCTACAACTGCAGGGAACTGAGTTCTGCTAACGAGAATGAGCTTGGAAGCATATTTTTCCTCAGAGCCTCCAGACAAGGACTCAGTCCAGCTAATACCTTGATATTAGCCTTGGATATACTGAGCATAGAACTCAACCTCATCATGCTGGGTTTCTGACCAACAGAACCATGAGCTAATAAATGGGTGCTGTTTAATGCTGCTAAGTTTGTGGTCATTTATTACACAGTGACAGAAAACTATTAGTTTTCTGTAATACTTTTAAGAAAATGAACAATTACATCAGGGATTATCTGGCCACTAGGCTTATGGGCCATTTTTCCCCTGCTTAATTATATTTTTAATTAAATAAAGAAACTTAAGAAATGCTATTAAAAAATAACCCAACCCTTATTGTAAGGATAACATGTGCTTTTGAAGGTGAATGTTAAGTTTACTGTCCCTAAGGAAAGTCAAAATTTCTCATTGATTTTCATTGTATTTTTTAATTTATTCATCCCTGCCTCATCCTAGAAAAGAGAATATGTAACATTATAAATTAGTAATGTGTTTGCAGGAGGGAAAACTCCCTAAATTAAACGACCAAAACCAAAACCAATTTGAACACTTCTGGCCAGAGAGTGACTAAGCAAGCAGTTTATTGTGGGCTGTGCTGGGATGGCGAGAGGGCAGAGCATGACTCTTGGGTTTGTTCCCGTCTCCCTAGTGAACCAGGGCCTCTCTCAGGGGTTGGCAGACGATATGTGTCCAATATTTACTTGTTAATTAAAACAAATGAATGTGCTTGCTGTCAATGTTGCATTTTAAAGACTACAGATTTTCTTCCACCCAGTCTCCCCTCTACCATTTTGTTTTGTACTTTAGAGCAGAAAAATTCCGATTCCTGTGTGTTCTTTAAGTCCACACAACTACACCTTCCACAATATAGCTTCCTTCCATCTCTCTCCTGGACATTTATGATATGCTATACAGCCAAGCTACAGTATCTCCATCAACTATCTTGAGTGACTATTTCTCAAATAACTTCCTCAAGGCTGAAGATTTATTTTTCTTTCAAATTACTTGTTTCCTCTTGCTTTGTTACTATAAGTTCAAATTCTTTATCTGGGGGATTCTCAGTGCTTTCCCCTTTCTCAATAGAAAGTTTCTAAATAGCAAAGACTCTTCTCTTACTCTTCTCTCTTATCCACGGACCCAGCATGGGGCCTGGTGCACATAGATGCCCAATAAATGTGTTAGTTAATAAAACGAGATGAATTTTAAATGTTTCTTGCAGAAATAGAAAGAGAAAACCTCCCTGTGGTTATTGGATAACTCAGGTCTAACTGCTTTTATTTAATCTCTGAAAATCTAGCTACAAGGTAGTTGGGAAGGATCTTTTGGTCTCTGACAATAAAAAGAGTGATGGTAGAAAGAAAAAAAGAGAACTGTAGGTCATAATGAAATTATACCCAGTGTATATCAGATTCCCTCTTTCTGGTTAATTTCAGGGGCAACCCCATAAACTAAGATACCACTTTCCTCCGTAGGAGGGGACTTCCTTTTATTATGTAGTGACTTAAAATTATTGATTTAAAGTCCCTAGGGAATTTTATTTTCCAAATAAGGCCACACTCACCAGAATACACTGTTTTTCTCTGCATGTCACTGAGGTTTCGGAGATAATCAACATGCAGTGGGCCTCAGGGAACGCAGCTAATACCTGTGCTTTCTTAGAGCTTCAAGTGGTTGCAAGAAAAATTCCTCCTTAACAAAGGACATCTTGCCTCTTGTGCTACATCTGTTCCAGTTTTTTTTCCACAGCCCTGAGCTCTGAAGGCTCAATTTAGAATCCAAAAAATTGAGCCCTGTTCTCTCCCTTTAGTACCTCATTACTAACAATAAAGAGTTGAAGACGTGGGGTGTTGGCTGGCAATTTTGCTATGACATATGGCAAAGCAGAATGCAAACTTACCTTTTGTCATCCACAGAAACTTCAGGTTATTGACAGGACTAGGTGTTTTTCAAATGAAACACAGAAGTGGGGTAGTCATAACCTATGCTCAGTTTACCAAAAATACTAATCCTTTAGACATTCAATGGCTCTGCGGATAACCCACAGGTAGATAGCAGTGCTATTAACAGCAAGTGGTGCTTTCCCGTTAAAGAACATATACCCATCTTCCAATGTGATTGGCAACTTGTCTCCTCAGTGCATTAACAGTAAATTCAGTAAGCAGCAAGAAAAAATTTCTTACAAGTTCTGGCCAGGGTATTTTTGTATTTTATATTTCCCTAGGAAGGTTCCTGTGCTTTTTCTCAAGGCAAATCCAATCCTGTTACTAGCTTTCTATTCTCCTGTCTGTGCTTCAGGGTGGGGAAGGAGGACCCCAGAGCTTTCATCCCTATGGACCCGGAGTCAGAAACTGATGGTCGAGGCCTAGGCTACATCCAGACAGCAGACGGTTGATTGGTTTACGCAATATTTTAAAATGATTTGAGCTTGTTGCCAAAAAATTAAAAACCAGGAGATTTTCTTGAAAAAAGAGATCCGAATCTTGGCCTCTCTCAAAAGAAGTGAAGTGATGCCAGTGGGGGTTGGGTAAGGGCTGTCAGTTTACCACAATCCAGGGTGGCAGCTAGAAGGTACCATCCCTTTTTGGGAATTAGAAAAAAGGCCCTGCCTCTGGGCAGATGAATTGTAAGGGTGTCCCATCATGCCCACATGTAGCAACGTTGCCTCAAGCTGCCGCCACCTTGAACCATTTTACTCATGTGTGAGCCCTGTGGGCCTGTGAGTTCGTGACCACGGCCAAAGCCTTTGGGAGACGTAGCTGCCTGCAGCATACATCTTGATGAGTGAGGGTTGGCCTAGAGGGTTTTTTTTTTTTGATGGCTTGCCCACAGAGATGAGACGTCGGCATTTGTTTGACCTGGTTCCTGTTTTCCTTGAGAAGATGATTTCGTAGGAATTATACTCAGAGGCTAGGTCTCTGTGTCCTCAAGATTCACCTGATTTCCTAAACCCCCCCACACCCCCGCGCCCCTCAGGCTGATCTGATGTTTGCCCGTTTTCTCAGTCTATGGGAGGATGTGTCCAGGCAGGAAATAGCAATTTCTCTAGTATGATACAGGGATATGACTGCTTTTACTTGAAGAGTTTGAGGCAGACCTGTTGTGCCATCTTGGAGCTATCTGATTCCGGTACCTTGTTGACAGCTTGCCCTTATTAAACCATGCCCAAAGTGAGCCCCGCAGCTACTGACAAAGGGTGATGCCAAGGAGCTTAGGAGCGCCTGGGTGGCCTCAGCAGACCTGAGTAATAGTCTGTCTGTGGCTCCCCAGGAGCTGTGAGCTGTTTTTTTCTTAGCATTGGTATGACAAGCACCAAAATCATTTATAAAGTGCAGCTGTATCTGATGCCATATAAGGGATGATAAACGAAGTGATACAATACTATCTGAGAGCTTATAAAGTGATTCATAATTAGGCACAGTTGGATGATACCATTAGGAGTCTGTCTTGGCAGTAGCATGGATCTCAGACTGGGCTTGAGCACTGACTCCGACATTCAATAGTTACGTAAACTTGCACAAGTCTTTTAACTCGGTGAACTTCAAAGGAAAAATAATGGTAACATGAGTGAGAACTTAGAGCCATTAAGAACTCTGGAGATCCCCCTCTCCCTCCGTTTTACTAGTTGTAGTGAATTAACTTCAAAAGTCTCAGGTGAAAGGGGTGCCTGGGTGGCTCAGCAGGTGGGAAGCCTGCTTCTCCCTCTCCCACTCCCCCTGCTTGTGTTCCCTCTCTCGCTGTGTCTCTCTCTGTCATATAAATAAAATCTTAAAAAAAAAAGTCTCATGTGCAAAACCAGTACTTTCCTAATAGGATTTGTATGATTAAATGAGAGAATACTGGGGCGCCTGGGTGGATCAGTAGGTTAAGCATCTGCCTTCTGCTCAGGTCATGATCCTGGGGTCCTGGGGTCCAGCCCTGAGTGGGGCTCCCTGCTCAGCAGGGGGTCTGCTTCTCCCTCTGCCTCTCACCCCTGCTCATACTCTTATCGCTGTCTCTCTCAAATAAATAAATAAAATCTTTAAAAAAAATTAAATGAGAGAATACTTGTGCTCAGCATGTGGTAGGTACGCGGTACCGTTCCCCCAGAGCGCACAGCCTGGCGTAAAGTGAGCCATCAGAAACGCTGGTTCCCTCTCACTCGTGCATGTATGTGCCTTACTGCTTTGGACACTAAGAGTTTTAGCAAATGGTTGCACTGCCCCACACATATTTAATGAACTGATCTTATACTGATCTTACGGTGGAAGGTCTTCACGTGTACGAATATCAAGTCATTTTGCTAAAGGTGTGGCTTCTTAATTGTGGCAGTTTGTGTAAAGAGTTAGAAATTATAGAGTTTCAGATACCGCAGGGGAATGCATTGGTTAAAACAAAAATGAGAAGGCTGGATCTTAAGGATGTAATAATGTAATAATGTGAGTTACTGCCTGTTCCCTTTAGGAATGAGTTGCTGGCTGCAGAAGTCTTTATCTCGACACCCAGATCGAGCAGAATACAAAGGTCGCAATGCCAATTTCATCTGAAACTTGTTTTGCAGTGTCAGAGTCTTGGTTTTTAGGAAAAGACTTGCGGTTGCTATGGAACTGTTAATAATGATTGCTGCCTGTTCCTCAATCCCTCAGACTCCCAATCTCCGATATAAAATCATTTAGACCTGGGCTGTAGGGCAGTAAACAAACTTTCAAGAAAGAATTAACTGGGCTTGGGCATTTGTGTCTTAATGTCGGAAATGCCTTTCATTATAACCTTTATTTACACCAGCAGCTTGGCTACGTGGAAAGAGCCTCTAGTCTGTTGACGGTGGACTGAAACGCATGAGCAGTGCTAAAAACTGGAACATTTTGGGCTTTCATCATACGATAAATGTGAAAAATCTTTATTTTGTGCTGAAGTGGCCTTAGCGTGGAGCTTTTATTTTCATGCATAAAAAGAAATTCAGCCATATACTAGATTCCTAAGTGGAAAGAGGAAATTATTCCTGTTGAAATATATATGTCTGTATATTTTACAAATAAAATCTTGCAGTAAAGTGACATCTTTGCTGTATTTCTGTGAGATTTGTGATCCATGTAATAGATGTATCTTGCTCCTGAATTATATTTCTGAGATATGGATCTCAGTGCTTATTAATGTATAACCAATCTTTGGGGGAAAACTAATCCAGTTCTTGAGTTCCAGGCACATAAAGTTAGGAACAGGTTATCAGGTGGGTAGAAAGAAGACATATCTAATTTGGGGACTTTTCAGCCTTTTCAGTATGCAAATAATTCAACAATAATACAGAATAAATAGCTTCCATTTCCACAACTGCTGCTCTCTCTAATCCCTACAGGATGTGTTTTCCAACAATTATCTGGCCTAATTCGCTGTTTTATTGCTTAGAATTTTAATGCCTCAAATGTGGAACACAGAATAAATGTTTGTCAGTAAAATCTAAAAAGATTTAAGTGTGAATTTTCACCAGCATGCAAATAGTTTGTAGGAACAAATGGCATAAGCATTTTTGGAAAGGAAGTGTAAAAATTCCATTAGCTCTGGATCCCCCAACTCTTTGGCTGCAAGAAGTGACAGCAACTTCATAAAGGTTAAATAGGCAAGCTTAGGGCCCAGAGTGAAATTAAGTCTTCTACCAAGTGTATGGTGCCGCCGAAGACAAAGGTTTCTCTGTGTGAATAAACTGAACATACAGTTCAATACATTCATGTTTGCAGGGCTATTTAAGGTATTATAAGGTCTGGTATAAAACAATAAAAATGCAGATGGAACTATCAAATTTATCAAGCTGCTGCAATATATTCAGATGCTCTCCAGAGCTGGCAAGGTGATGTCAAGAAAGTTAAACTTGAAGAATGAGCCTTGGATTTCTAAATGAGATTACGGGAAAAAGAAAGCAGAGTTAATAGGGGAAATCAAGACTGAAACAATCAACGTTACAGCTCCATTTGGGGGAAGAGTTTAAAAATAAATTCTTTTTGCTTGTTCTAAAATTGTTCTGCCAAAAAACCGACATTGTTATATACTTTTTATTTTTTGGTTTATTTAGTCTTCTTTAACACAGCCATTGTTAGTGCAACAATCTAATATTTGGGGTACATTATTGCAAAATAAGGACATAGCTGTATAGATTATGCCGTCAATACGTTTGTTAATCCTATTTTTCCTTCTATAACACAAAGCATCATTTGTTAATACGGTCTTGGATTACTTATATTTGTAAAGGTTACTTACGGTGAGTGGTAAATACAAAAGGTAGGGAGTTTGCTCCCTAGTACAACTGTCTCTAAACTAAAATTTAATAGTTTTCTCAAAACATTAGCATTCTGTAATTAAAAATAGGTAAAGCAATATTTTAGTATAATGTTAGGCAGTAGTAAAAATTATCCTGTCTGAATAAATGTGCGCATATACACTAGCATGCTTTCAGAAGAGTCATGCTAATATTCTGTGAAATTAATATATAAATAAACTATGACCTGGGGTGAAATTAGCAATATGTACAAAAAGGAAAAACAGAATCCTTCCCTTCTCAAACCTGTTGATTTTAACATCTTTCTAGACCTACATCACATCATCTGAAGTGTAAAGGTTATTTCAAATTTGGAAAACGAGAGAATAGTAGGATCCAACTTCCTACAAAAGACAGTACATATGAATTTTGAAGATTTATGTTCATTCCAATGTTAAAGAGACAACATCCTTTTAAACCTCCTTGGAGAAATATTTGTAATGTCTTTTATTTATTAAGAAGAATCCAGCCTTAACACAGTAAACTATGTTTTTTATATTATTTGAAATATTAGAAAATAAAAATATTGTGAAGATAGGACATATTATTCCAGGATATATGAAACTCTTTAGAATTGTTATTTAAGGAATGGAATACTTGAGTTGATACTGTAAATATTTTATTTCTAAGCACATAGTTTTTCCTCTCTCTTCATTCTCTTTGGCATTCTTCCTTTCCTGTTTCTCTTATTTTCCAACTTCTCCTTAGTTTTCTTTCTCTGATAGTCCTGGCTTTTCTACATCTTACTTTATTAGCTGACTATTATAGTCTCTCGATTTTTTTCCTTCATTTTCAATAAGACACTGGTTTCTACTAAGTGAATAACAAACTGGACCTTCTCTTTCACCTTTTATTAAAAGTGGGTTTTTTCCCCTGAAAATATAAAGTAGTTATGTCTTTAGCTTAAATACATATGTAAATTATATATCACCAACTTGAAATACAATAATTAGCTTCACAGAGTTCTGTGGAAATTCAATATAGTACTGGTACACTATTCAGCAAGCTTATGGAATGACAAAAAATGAATCACATTTCATGACTAAGATCTTAAGTAGCCTCTGGTTTTTCTAACAAAGCCAAACTGATCAGCGTTTTGCAGCTGTTCCATTTCTTCTTCCGTGCAGTCTTTGAGAAATTCTACAAAAATAGAACCTAAGAGCAAGTTAGAAGTAGAGTTCCTGACAGGTCGCCTTCAGAGTAAATCTTGGTCATGAGCGTGCTGCTGCTATGTCGTCAATAGTGGCTGTTTGGACAAGGACGTAGCAGTGACTGGGCAGTGCTGGATGTGTGTAGGGGGCTGTCCTGCACCCTGGTTACCCATTTAAACAAAGGCACAGGCTGGGTCCAGCGTGCTGTGCATTTAGGCGGTCTGGTCCACCTGGAGCACTGCAGGCTGCACTGCGTCCTCATCGGACCGCTCTGCATCCTCAGACGTTAGCAGGTAGCCCTCCTCATAGCGAACCTTCTGGGCCTGTTCCACGGCCACCGACTCCTCTTCTTCATCTTCCTTAATTGTCAAGTCGATGTTGCTAGCCAAGCCCGAGCTGCTCCCCCTGGAGGCTGCCCTCCCTGCATCCCCCTCCTTGCTCTTCCCTTCCACCGCAGCACTGGGCTGGGACATTTCAGAGAGACCCTCCGCGACTGAGCTCTCTTCAGGCTCATCTGGTATCTGCTCACTGCTAGGCAGGTCTTCTGACTTGGTCTCATTTTCTGTAGGGCTGTCTCCCTCTTGGACTTTCTTTCGACCGAAGGTGAGGGGAGAAACCTTGAAGGGGGAGCTTTTCCCAGAGGATATCTTCTGGTGATTGGAAGTGAGGGATTTCTTAATCTTCTCTCGCCTCTCTGCAGATACGATCTTTGTCCCCAGCTTGTTCATTTTTTTCTCGATGTTCTGGCGAGAAAATGCTTTCTTGAGGCTATCCACTTTCCGGAGGCTAGATCTTTTTATTTTCTCTGCCCTACTTTCTTCCATCTTTTCCTCTGCACTGTCTTCCAGGGCCTCCTCATTGTGGGGCAATTCATCATCTGATGAGAGGTCCACCGTGTGCAGGGTTTCCTCCAGGGACTTGTTTTCATCAGCAAGCTCCTCCTTCTCTTCCGCTGGGCTGGAAGCCGGCTCTTTCACAAACACACTGGCAGGGATCTCATTTTCTTCCTGAAAAGATGGACAATGTAGATTTCATGTTAATAACAGTTCACAAATGTTCTGAAATGTTGTAATTTGCTGTGTTGGTCTTTCTGGCACAGGGTAGAAAGACAGATCAAAATGAAACCTTTGTGGCTTCAGTTTTCTAGAATGTGAGGAGTTAATTCTAAACTGGTCAAGTCATTCCCCTAGGCTGGATAAGGGGCAAGGACTGCTTACTGGGAATCCTACGAAGGCAGGTGGCAAGGGTTCTATCAGTGACAGGCAGCAAGGGAAGTGGGCTGTGGTTCTGATAGACCAGGAAGTCGCCTAGATAAAGGAGCTAAAGTAAGTTACTGTGAACCCCAGAGGCCTCTCTCTCCTATCCTCCTTCAAGGTCAGATGGCTCTGTCCCTGCCAAAATCTCACTGCAAAAGAGCCTGGAGGCCAAATTAGAAGATAAAAGATGGGGGCAAGGGAGAGGATTGGGAAGTCCTTAGGTATCGGACACCATGTAAAGCCTTGATCGGGTTCCCTCCCCGGCTGAGTCAGAAGTAAAAGTATGGTCAACCTTGGGGTCTGCTTGAAACTGCACACTAATTTTTCTGATGACATAACTTTAGAGTAAGAGAAGCAAGGGCCCACCTTACTGGGGGCCCACCCCTGGAGCCTTGTGGTTTAGGATATCCTTTGTGGGCATTAATAAGCAGAGGTGGCATGCCATGGCCATTTTCAGAGTCGTGAGCAGGAATTCTGAAGTAGCTTATCAAGGCTCTATTGTTATCCAGGGCTTCCTTGGGCAAGAATACTTTGGCCCCCACCTAGAGCTAAGAGTGAGGAGAGAGCTCAGGAATCTGCCTCCTTCCCTGCACTATTCCCAGCATACCTCTTCCTCCAGCTTCTAGCACACAGGCAAAGGTCTGCCCCTCCGTGTCTTGGGGAGCAGAGCCCGAGAATGTGCCTCCAGAGTGCAAGGGCAATGGTGCTCCAACACTGCTAAGTGGGTGGATAGGAATTCAGACGGACTTGGTCACCCAACATAGGAATTCCTTTCATTTTTTTAAAATTTTTCTTTGAATACTGGATTAACGAGAGCCAGCCAGCAAGGGGTCTTCACATTTTCATGGGAAGAAATGGCACAGTAGAAAGAACGTGTGACAGGAGCCTAACTCTCAGTCTCTGCTGGATTGCTGAATGGCTGGGTGGCTTTCAGCAAATAATCTCCTTGGATCTCAGTTTTTTCTAAATATGAAGAGGATTTGACCCCAATGAGCAGCCTTCAAACTGCACTCCAGGGACACTTGGGGCTCTGTAGGCATGCTGAGGTGGGCCAGGCTTGAGCCCAGGCCCACCCTGGCCTCAACCAGAGCTTTGATGTCTGGATTATAACATGGACTGCCCAGTAGACTCTCAGTTTGAAAAATAACCAGATTTTGTACATTCAAAAGTCAATCTGGGATCTAAACTTCCTGTAAAGTTTGTGTTAACAGTAAGAATCTCCCTTCTTGTTTTGCAATTTTCACCGAAAAGTCAGTAACATTGAGGTTATGATCAAACACATGCTCTAGGAGTGTACCTGCCTGCATACTTTTTAACTTTTTGCTTACAAAAGCTAAATGAACAAAGTTTGATTTAGAGAAACTGAAAAGTCCCTCCCCTTATTAACCACTGAATAGTATAACTGTGATACTCTGAAAAGATACAGCCCCGTGTCTTCCCCTCACACACACCTACTGGTACCATGGTCCTTTCTGTAAATTGGTTACAAACAAAGGATAAAGTCTTGGGTAGAGGTAAATAGCAGAAAATCTGGTTAAATAGAATCTCCATCAGAGTAAAGAAATCACAGATTCTGTTTCCCAAAGCTCTCTCCACAACCACCCATTTTGAATGTAATAGAAAGTGTCAGGAACACAGTATAAAAGACAAAGAAAAAACATTGAAAGGAGCATGGGGTTCCCATGAGTTGTTGATGACATAGACTTTTCCAGAGAGTGACTTCCCCATGTTTCAAGTCTTATCTTGCTGCTATTTTGCTGGCATGTACTCCCCATGAGGGTGGCAATTTTTGTCTCTTGTTCACTGTTAGGCCCCAGTGACTAGAATACTTCCTGGCAGCTCAATAGCCATTTGCTGAATGAGCACCTGTTGGCTAAGGTGGCTTTCTAAGAAAGGCCTGTGGGTGACTGCAATAGAAATTAGCCCTACCCTTTGGTAGGCTTGAGAACTACAAAAGAATGGGCTTAGCTCTGTGTCTTAGAAGGAAGTTTGTTGAGCGTAGCTCCATTGGGAAATGAGGAGAACCTTGGCCTAAGGGGCACAGTGGTTTCCATTTTTAAGGAAGGGTGTCATTCTCAGTGGATGAGCATCACCAGAAGGGAGGCCCACTATAGAGATAGCTAAGGCCCCAGTGCTTAGTCTAGAAGCAAAATTACTTCTGGGGTTTGATGAGAGGGCTGGGAGATTTTGACAGGAGCTGTTTGCAGGAAAAGCAGAAACCAAGAACTCAGTGAAAGGTTACTACAAGTCCTCAGTGAAGGAAGCAGAAATTTGGGTGGGAAACTACAAAAATAAGCCTTGGTTCCCAGAGCAGAGATACATTTTGTATGGTCTAAGCTCTCCGGGGGTAATCAGAGGGTTACCCTGATAACTTCCCTTTCTTCAACCTTAACAGAGAGGGAAACATAGTAACTGTACTTAGAATTAAACAATGCTGCCTTTTTTCTTAAATTGCATTTTGTTATTAAGACAGCATAGTTCCTGTTGAGTCGGAAACTCTAGTCTTGCTCGTGACATGTCCTTTGGGGACAGGTTTGAGGAAAGTGCAAGGTCAGGTGAGTCAGCAGCGATGTCTGGTAGATACACACGGCACGTAGAAGCACAGCTGAGGGATGGAGGGAGACCTGTTGAACTCCTTCCTCCAACGAACGCCTGGGACCTTGATTCAAGAGCGCTTACGCCAACTCTGAAAATAAACCCAGCGACAACAGACATAATCCAGAATGAGTTAGCTGTGTCTTCATAAAACTGGAAACAAGTGAGATAGGTCTTTTTGCCTAACTGCTTTATGCTTCTGTTGTCACTGTTATTACTTGAGCCGTATTCTGTATTCTGTCTGCCGGACAGCGTTTATTCTACGGCGGCCCATGGCATCCAGTCCAAGGGCAAGCCCCTTCCATTCCCACAGGGGTCTGCCGATATCTGAGCACACGCAGCTCTTACCTTTCCGTTCTGTGTCTGTAGAAGCAGGAAATACAGACACTTCTTCAAAATCTCTCTTGCTTGCCCTGTGCTGGACTATGAAGTAGCTGTTACGATGGAGGAAATTCAGCTGGCATTTCAGACGGCAGACCTTCTAGAACTGCGCTGTCCCCGGGGGCCCAGTCTCCCCTGCACGTGGGCCATTGCTCAGTCCTTTCATGGGTCCTCATGGAAACATTTGATGATAGCTCACCCGTCTACAGGTGAAGGGACACTTCCCCTTCAGCCTCCCGTCCTCATGGTTTTGATCTGCCTTCACTCACAGAGTCCAATACCGACGGCTCCTTCCAGGGGGAGGGCCAAGCTTACGCCTCAGTTCCATCACTGCTTGACTCTGTTAGTTACTCATGTATCTACTTCGGGTTTGTGACTCCTTAACGTGGCATGAAGTATCCTTGGTGGGCTGCAATCCTTTCTTGGGCCCTTCTATCTAGTAGTCCCCCAAGAGTGGCTGACTGTTTGCCCGACAGATTTCTTTTCAAAAAGGTACTCAGCCACCACCGATGCCACTGCTCCAAGTTCTGACCTTTCATGAGAACCCATAGGAGTTTTTCAAAGGAAGGGAGAGTTAAACAGCCCACTTCAAACACATATGAATGATGTGCTTGCAGCACGAAAGAGAAAAGGAATGGAAAGAACTCTTGAGAAGTGGCATTTTTCCTTATGCTTTAGCTTGTTGGCTATTTATATTGATTCTCACGAACTAACTGTCCTGGTTGTACATGCAGATATCAACACAGAGAAACTTGCCAACTTGCCAAGCACCTCTTGGGTTGGAGCTCATGGAAGCAAATCTTTGCTCATAAGAAGCATACACTTTAAAAGAGAAGGAGATTCTACGACCAGCGTTAGAAAAGGAAGCTTAGAGACAAAGCTTGAATGAGGGGAGAGAAGCCAGCAATCTGTTCTTTTGTCCCTAACTTAGGATCCCTGTCGTTAGAAGAAATTAACTTCAGTTGTCACAGTCCCACAGGGATGTGGTGGCATCCTGAAGGGATATGAGGATCATAAATTTGTGTCCATGGGATGTTTTATCCAATAATCTCTAAATACTAGTTATTAAAATGGAACTATGCCCACCTGACATTCTGATTTATAGGTCTCTTTTACACATTGATGGTTTTCTCCAATTTGTGTTTCTGTGGTATAGATCGCCAAGTGGATAAAGCCATTGATTAGAACTGCACCCCTAAGCCAGCTGTCGGTAGACTCAGCAAGTCATAAGAATAAAATGCATTAGTTATAATCCCTGAGCAGTCTTTCACATTGTGGAGGATTTAAAAGTTTCATTATTTTTCAGTGTTATCAAGGGTTCAATTCTTTTTTAAGATCACACTGGTTAGGTATTCTTTGTTACCCACCAAACAAAACAAAACAAAACAGAAAACCAAAAAAACAAAAAACCAAAAAAAAAAACCCACCACAAAACGGAAAACAAATCATTCTGAATTATTTAAAAGCTGGTGAAGAAAACCCAGTAAACATGAACTTTGCCATAGTGGGAATACAGCGTTTGTTTTTACTCATTTTACCATTCGACTCTATAATTTTTTTATTGATAAAAGGAAACCTTGCTAGTCACTTTCTCAGGGCCTCTGTTTCTTTGATATAAAATGAGGTTAAACTAAATGATTATTAAGGTTCTTTCCAGCTCCAAGATGTTTGATTTTCTGGTATTAATGTAAATCCCATGAAAAATAATTAACAAATTTCAGAAGAGATCTCCCAGTGTACTAACGCCAAACAGGTTTCATTTCATGCAAGAATCCAAACTATAGGACCTGAGATGCCCTGGAGAATGTCTTTCATTCATTCAATTCTAACAGATCCAGATTGCAAAACAATGGAGGGGGCCACATTTATGTGGAAGGACTGCATCTGAGAAACAGTCTAGTTTTTTAATAAATGAGAGAAAGTAATGATTCTTTTGAAGAAACAATAATCACTTATTCACTTAACATGTCTGAGGCAGTGCTCACATTCAATAAGTGCAAATAATAATAATGAGAGTTAGTATTTTGTTTATCTCAGAAACTCAAAGGGCATGGGATAAGTCACACATCAAAACCAATTGCCCATTGTGGGAACGTTAATCAATGTGACATAAACATGGTGAGTTGTCACATAAACGTGTCTTTGATTTTCTGTATTCTCATTTCTTCTACAGCTGTAAAAATTTAACAGTTTTCAGAACAGTGTCTTTGGATAAAGTATCATCTTTAAGAAAAAATCAACTTGAAAATAGTCTGAAGAGGTTACACTTTTAGCACTTTTCTCAAATTCTTCTCTCATCAAAGGAAGCCAAATGATGAAGATTTGAACACACTGATAGGCCTGATTCTCCACGAATGTGTCCACAGCAAACACCCAACCTCTACTCTTTTCACCCAATTTCACAATTTTATCTGGATGAAAGTGTAAGCTGTCCATGAGTACTCTCATTTTGTTCCCTAGATTGGAAATCATTCCCAAACTGCTTTTTCAGATAATCATCGCTAGAACCTTAAGGCATGAGTGGGTGCCACCCCCTCATGGCCAGTTGCCTATGAGGTTCTAGGCTCTTCAATCAACAGAGAAAACTCCCTTTTAACAGTAAATTCACTGATTTTCTGTATAAATTCCATTTTTAGGTAAAGATAGCCATACTTACAGGCAAAGCATTAGTCTTATTAGTCTTTAGCATTTGCTTTTAGATCACCAATCCCTCTGAGTCTTATTTCATTTATACTGGGTCTTGTCACAGTATTTTGAATTCAAACATTGATTTTAAGCTATTATAAAATAATGTAAAAAGAAAAGCTGCTAAGTTTAACAAGGATTTTACAATTTTTTCATTGCTCAAAGGGAGATGAATATTCTCCAGTTTTAGAGACTACTGGCTATAATCTGAAGTAATTGCCAAAGGCATGAGAGGCTTTAAAGCCACAACAATGTGGTAAATTCAGCATGCATTTAAATAAATAAATAAATATTTTATTTTTATTTATTTATTTTTAAGATTTTATTTGAGAGAGAGAGAGAGAGCGAGCATGAGCGGTGGGGAGGGGCAGTGGGAGAGGGAGAAGAAGACTCCCCGCTGAGCAGGGAGCCCGCTCTATCCCAGGACCCCAAATTCATGACCTGAGCCGAAGGCAGATGCTCAACCAACTGAGCCACTCAGCAGCTAATAAATAATGTATTTTAAATAGGACAAATTAAGGACAAAGTTTGGAATTTTAAAAAATGCTAATGTGTAAGTACCTAGTAGACCAACCAACTGAGCGACCAACCAAAGAGCACCTGCAGATTTTGGAGGACACAACAGGACTTTACAAACTGGAAACCTAATCCTCTGAACACTACTGAGGTAAATATGCTCAAGTAAAGTGAGAGATTTTCTTTACTCTCTTTTTTAAATTTTCACATCAATTTTTTTTGTTTTAAATTAGAAAACCAATGAATTTAGTAAAGGAAAGTCTAGCATAGGGTTCGAGTGGACTGAAAATGACAAATTACTTATAATGCGGTACCTGGTGTATTATCTGTCTCCTTACTCTCTTACCCACCCTCTGCCACTCTGCAGACTGCTGCCACTAGAAAAGTCTATTTTGGGCCGGCCCTTTGGGCAGAATCCTTTGCTCTCATGGTATGTTGGGGACATAATACAGATTTCAACATGATAGGTGTCATACAATGTCCCAACTAAAAAGCATAAGCATAGCTGTTTTAAGGTCTTGGGTAGGGTGGGGTCATTTTTTACTCAAGAGCCATATTTCTAACCAAGCAAAAGTATAGCCTCCACTCTGTGCAAATGCATTTCAGATCCACCCAGGAAGAGTTTCTACTCCTTGAGACACCATGCCAGTCACCAACCATTTTAAATAGATTATTCCATTCATTCCTCACCCTGTAAGAGAGGCAGGAAGGAGGAAGCCTTCATGTTTAAGAGCACACGCTGGAATCAATTACATGTGAGTTCCCATCCCGGCCACACTGCTTGCTTACCAAATAACGTCAAACAAGATAACAACATCTTTGAATCTCAGCATCCTCATCTGTAAATTGGGGGCAAATGAGATAATACACAGAAAGACACTTAGAGCACGCAGGACTTACTAAAAGAGCTCAACAATGTTTTGTTCCTATTAATATCCTCAGGGTTCAGATGAGAAAACAGAAGCTTGGAGAAGCTACAAAGTGTGCACAAGATCACATAGTTGGCAAGCGGTGAAACTAGAATATGAACCAGTGCCTGTCTATGTGACAAAATAGAGCTTCTCAACCCTGAAACTGGAGCACTCTCCAGCACAAGTCAGAAGTTCACCCACTGGCGTAATCACTACCCTGGAGACCCTACTTTAAGAGAAAGAACAACCCTTCCACGAAGAGACTGCACCTGTATGTGTTTTTGTCAAAATAATTATCTTACAATGTCTTGAGAGTTGAGATTTCTAATATCTTTCAGGCTACTAAAGCATCTTCCGGGGCTTAAGAAAGTCCAGTTCCTTGACTTTAGTTCCCTGTCTCCCAAACTGTTCTTTCAAAAAAAAAAAAAAAGGGTCCTTGGGGGCAGCTTGCTAAGAGGTGCAGAATGGAGCCTGAACACGTTGCTTTGGATTCTCTTAGCTTCCACCTTGCTCTTGAGCACCCGTTTCACCTTTTACTCACTATATGGAGAACTGCTACCATTTCTGGCTACAATTTCACACCTGTCAATCCAACATGGCAAAACAGGAGACCGTGGTAGGGCTCAACGGCAGCCCGAGTCTTTAAGTTCCCCAACCGTTTGTTTTTTTTTTTTTAAATGTCAGAGTTACAATTCTCTTGAATTTTTAGTCACACATCTTCTCCTTCCCCGCCCCCAACATCTACAGAACATCCGTGGCAAAATGAAACATAAACCGATCCTGACAAATTATGATTTTCCTCTGCTAGGTACTTCCCCCGCCCCCTTAACTAAGGGATAGAGGACAAGAGATAATCTTCCCGATTCATACGGGAAGAAGGAAAATTTCCTTTGACGACTCAGATTTAAACATGTCTATACATGTTTGGTTTTGTTTGGAGATCAGTATTTAATTTAGAAATGCCTTGAGAGCTGAGCTTTCTAATATCTTTTAGGCTAATAAAGTAAGGATCTTATATGGCTTAAGAAAGGCGCCGTCACCGTATCTCTTTTCAGTTCATCTGGTGCATGAAAAGCTATTCCATTTGCATTAAAAGCTAAAAAATGTCTGGGTTGCAAGAGCCTGCAAGGTATAGGAGGACATCAGCTGCCTGAAGCTTTACATCAAGTGCAATTTGGGGAAGACAAAAAAGCATCCAGATGAGCCTTTCCTTTTATGGAGGGAAGGAGGCTTAGGTTCTAACTTGGCAGAGCAGATTCATTTAGAAAAAAGAAGGCTCCCTCGGTTTAAATTCCAATTTCTAATTCTCCCTTAGGAGATGAAGGCTCTTCTTGTGTGCCTTTCACAATCAAACAGTTGGTTATAGCCTCTCCCCTCCATGGCTTTGAAATCCTCTCCTATTCACATGGTCACAAGGAGACAGCCCTGGGGCAGGGATGGCAGTCGCTTCCTGGGATCTGCTGTTGGCTGTGTTCCACTGGGCCGAAGGGCTTCCAGCATTAGGCAGGGCCGCCCTTGGATTCACAAACGCCCGCCACTTGGCGGAACAACAGCCCCACGCAATCTCCCTGTCCCCAGATACCCTCTTGCTACATTAATTGCATCATTGATGCATTTAAAAAAAATTAAGTGGACTGTTAATTCTAAGGCAACCATTTACAAGAGAAAATATTCAAGACTAGCCTTTGTAAACTATAACTGATGACACTGCTTGAATTTTACTTTCCAGTTGTGGTTTCCCTGAGTGATAGGATGCCTACCTAGTGCGTTTGTAAAGAGTTACCCTCTATATTTTTAGTGCATCATGGGCTAGAAAATAACTCAACAAAGACTGCTTTGGCCAAAAGGAATCTTAAAGGAACAGATGAGTTCAACTCTAATGGAATCAGCTTTCAATACTTGGTTAGTCCCCCAAACACTGGTAGCTTTTAGCCAAAGAGACACCTAAAACAGTCATGAATTTGACTTCTTGGTGAAAAAAATCACCTCACGCGATTATCTCATTTCCACAGAGTTAATCAACAGCCACGGAATTAATATGCCCTGTCCAGCTAACAGTCAGAGCCCCAAGTTCATAATGCAGAGAGTCAAATGAATTGGACTAGGGTGCATGCACCTGCTCACCTTCCCAACCTGTATGGACTGCCTCGAGGTGCTCCCTAACAAATGACCCCGGCCTACTAGCCCCTGGTGCCTTGGGTTGTGGCTGCAGAGACCTGAGAAACTCCAGCCCTGTGAGCAGATTCCACAGCCTCCTGCTGAAGGGGGGTGGGGGGGGGAGAGACAACGCTGTGTGTGTGTGTGATCCCTGCCAGGCAGGACAGATGTACAAATGGCCGTGAGAGCCAGGCTGGCTGAGATCACCAGTGTTGAGGAGTCCCAGCTGGGTGGGAGGAGGAGTAGGGGGCACTGACCTGGAAGATGAGCACTTTGAAACGGTTGCGCCTGAGGAGCTGGGCGTGGTTGTTCTCCAGCCGCTTCACCTGCGCGCTCTGCCTGTCCATGCGCTCCTTGACCGCCCTGGTGTGAGCGCTGACCTTGCGGGACTTCTCCAGCAGCTTGCTCACCGTGTTGCTGATGGAGGCCTGGTATTTGGAGAGCTTGGTGAGGTCGTTCTGGATGCCCTTCACGGAGCCCTCGAGGCTGATCTGCCGCTGCTCCATATGGTGCTGGTTCTCCTGCACCGCGTCCAGCATGTTCACCAGCTTGTCCAGGAGCGTGAGCACTGTGACGGCGTTCACCTGCGCGTTGTCCCGGATGGCCTCCTCCGTGCTCCCCAGGTTCAGGCTGGGGCTCGGTGTGGAGGAGGGCACTAGGCTGGGGCTGGCTGGCTTCTCTTGCCACGTGGCCGAGCCCAGGTGCTGAAACTTCTCAGCTTGTGCAAGGTCCTCCCCCATGGCTGGACAGGTGGGAACGTGCTTCTCTGGCAAAAAGGACAGCAGTGGGGGTGCGGAGAGAGGCCCGCTGGTCTGAGCTCAGAGCACTGCTCTCCAGGACTGGCAGAGGTTCAGACAGGCAACAACTGGCTACACTGATCAGGGGAACTGCATTCCCACTGCTCTTAAAGGCCCTACTCCACCCAGTGGGAGGCGAAGTTTACAGAGCTGAGAACCACTCAGGGTTGAGAAGCAGGGGCACACTTCCTAACCTCGTGCTCCTTGGCACGGGGGCGCTTTCCTGCAGGTGTCGCTTTTTTCCCCCTCCTCCTCTATCCCTTTATAAAAGAAGTTCAATGCCATGTTTTAATCATGACTTCATCTAGAGGCGGAGAAAAACATGCGAATTTGGCTCAGCTCCACAGCCTCCAATTGGCTAAAGATAGTAAACTTTTCTCAGGCTGCTATGCTACAGAGGCAACACAGCACGTGTGTGTGTGTGTGCGTGTGCGCGCGCGCGCGCGTGTGTGTGTTTTCCTGGATACAGGTTATTGTAACGGAAAGTTTTGTTTGCATTTGCCGTTTGCATTTGCCGCAGAAGGACTGATGGGCTGCAGGAGGAATGGTGTCCTTCTGGGAGGGGCCGCCAGGTTTAAAGGGTACTTGCAGCCAAGCTTGTACTGTGAGTTTTTAATTTCCAAAGGAAAGGAAGTAACCCCGATAATGACAAGGAAAAACAGCCCAATGCTTATTACTCTTGCAACTGGGGGTGCAAAAGAAGTTGAAAGAGCCTGAATTTCAGGAATGTGAAAACATGCGCTGCTGTTTTGTACTGGTTATCATGTAATAGAAGGTGAATTTTTGAATGACTTTAAAATATAGAGTTTCTTTTGAGAAGTAAAATTGAAAAAGGAAAAAACAAGACAAAAAAGTGTAGTCTCCTTAAGAACCTACCATGCTGATTTGGCTTAGCGAATTCTGAATCTGCGCTAAGAGCTTTTCTCAAATACCTATCTCTGCGAGTCATTTATTGACACGTGCCCACAAGTGTAACTGTCGGGCAGGTTGAGTCGGAGTTTCTGAAGTGCTTCTAATGTTTGACATTTCCAAATTCCTGTTCAGTGAAGTGGCACACCTGTTCTGAAACACGGCCCTCCTCAGCTGAGCCCTTGGGACGCAGGGCTTATTTCCTAAAACGACTTTACATGCTTGAATTGGTTTTAAATGTATCCAGCCTTTCAGAGTGCTTTCAGCAGGAAGTTTGTAATAGGCCTGCTATGAACAGTTTTGAGAAGAACAAATGCCATCTCCTATTGGGTCAGGGATAGATAATGGAAAAGCACCGTTCTTCAGTGGCAAAAACCTACATGCAAGCAAATCAATCAGTGGGTCATTTGTTGTCACATTTACTGAATTTGTGAGTCCCCACTATCTGCTTACTTTTAGGTTTGAGGAACTATCCAGGGGATGTTAGTGAAGCATGATCTCAGACTACATCTGCTACTTAGGGAGATGAATTGAACATTTTTACAGAGACCCCTAGTTTCCTCAGATAATTGGTACCCCATATCCGCTTAAAATGAATCTGTTAAAATAGGGACAATGAAAGTGAAAACATTTGGGGGCGCCTGTATGGCTCAGTCGGTTAAATGTCTGCCTTCGGCTCAGGTCATGATCCCAGAGTCCTGGGATCAGCCCCTCATCGGGCTCCCTGCTCAGGGGAGAGTCTGCTTCTCTTTCTGCCCCCCAGACCCTGCTCGTGCGTGTGCTCTCTCTCTCTCAAATAAATAAATAAATAAATAAATAAAATCTTTAAAAAATTGGACAGATTTGGTTGAAACTTGATCTTTAAACCATGTAAGAAAATTATTAAAATTAATTGACCTTACATTTAACAAAATTTAGTTGATCAGTGATGTTAACTTTTAGAAAAAGAATGAATCGAGTGTTGACTTTGAGAACCATAATTTTCTAACCAAATTACACGGTATCATGATACAATGTCCTTTTACATTTGACTTCTGCAGGCAAATCATAAAAAGGGTCATTACTGCAAAAATATTTGAGGGCTTCATCAGTTTTCCAAGAGCCTCTCTTAAATTTTGACATTCATATCATTCCCTTTTGAAGCACTTATTGTGCCATCATCTGCATAGTTTTTTCTTCTTCGAATGTTAACTATTCCAGCTGCAGATTCTCATTTGTCAGAGGACTTGTCCATGATTCAAGGGTTTCTTTAACATTACCTTCATCAACTTCATGATTTCTTACGTATTTTGAAAGATTTTCAATTTCGCATTTAATCACTTTGCCCTGATTTTGCATTGATTTGCATTGATTTTACATTGCCTTGTTAGATACTGCATCATCAGATGAGTGGAGACACTGGAGACATGAAGTTGAGGTGGGAAAAAGAGAGAAGCTGGTTGTTAGACAGGAAGAAAGGTTTGAGCTTATTTATGCTTTAAAAGTAATTTTGAATAACTCCAGTAACAGAACTATTGTCTATTGCTGTGTAACAAACCAGCCTGAAATTCAGTGACTGAAAACAACAGCAGTCGAGCTTTATTTACTCATGATTCTGTGATTGGCTCGGCAGGGCTCAGTTAGAATGGATCACTTCCACTAGGCAGGCTCATTCACTTGTAATGGATTCCAGGATGCTCTCAATCACATGTCTGGCTCCTTAGCTAGATTGACTAGACTGCTGGGATTTCTCTCTCCTGTCTTCAGCCTCCAGGGACTCTCTTCTGATCTTTCTAACAAACAAATATTGGATATGGACGTCCAGGTGTGGTGCCAGAATGGGGTACTATGAGAGCTTTAGTCACAACAGGGTATGGTTAGGGATCTGAATCCTCCAACTGACCACCAGCTGCCTGCTGTTACCTCAGCTCTCTAAATCATATAAGCAGAGAGGTTATTCCAGGAAAATCCTACTTTATTACTGGCTAGGGCATTGGTCTCAATCTCTATTTCCCATTTTGGGTCATTAGTAAGGTTTGGTTACTCCTTTAGCATAATTTCTATGCCAGAGGCAGCTCAATGACCTTCTTGGTTGGCCTTTTTCCTTTCAACCTATATAGGAATCCTGAATTCTTGGTCTTACTACTGTGGCAGTCACTAGAGTCCTGGAATGATGATCCTGCAGAAAAGAAAACCCTTCTCCTCAATGGCTGAAGAATCAGAAAAGCTAAGCTGGCCACTCCATATATCTTCTCCTTTGAGCCCCATAGTGGTATTCAAAAGCCTTTCAAAGATTGAGTTGCCTCTTGAGCAGGAGGTCATGTGATTCTATTAATCACATGGAAAGAAAGAACATGATGACTTTTTTTTTTTTCAAGGAAAGAAGAGGAGAGAAAGAAAACAAAAGAAAAGGAAGGTGTCTTCCAGGAAGAAGAGGAATCTTATAACCTTTTTATTCTTCTTAATGAAAACTCTTTCTACTCCCAGCACATACTTGTGAGGTCTCCTTTATGTGGATAGCTCCTGGCTGAGAGGCAACTTTCCATTGATCTTTTATGTTGATGAAAGTCTTTTGAGCAGATATACTGACAGTCTTTTGTTCTGGACTACCTTTTCAAGAATGCAGAGTGAATAGCCTTGGAAAGCAAGAAGTAGCAGAGGCTAGGATTATTTGATGTCCAGTATAATAAACGTGATGTTTCCATCTTGGGCAAAGGTTGGGCAGATTGTTGGCAGCCTTTGATAAAAGATTGGAGTTCCCTAAACTTGGGGTTCTTCACATGTGATGCAAATCCACGGCATGTGCAGTATCCACCTATACCCACCTCTGTGTCACCCCCATGTGATGTGAGGAGGGGAGGGAAGAAGAACTGATGGGAACATGGAATTTATTTGTGGGCTGTGCCATGAGTGATAAAGTTGTTGTCTCTGGACCAGAAGTCATGCATCTTCTGCCACGAAACTGGCAAGTTAACTTTTCTCTTTGTGGGGGTGAATGCCCATTTGACCGTTTCTGGATTCTTTCTGCACTGCATCCTGCATGGGTTCAGAGGAAAGCGAGGGTATAGTTTGCAGAAGGCCTGAAGGTCTTGCCTTTTCTTTATCCTCTGCTGAGGCAATGGAGAGGAATTAAGTGTTCACTTTCACTAGAAATATTAATTAATGGCAAAACATATGTGATTACATAACCCTCATATCTCCCAACCAAAGTCCCCATATAACCTATCAGGGATGCCAGTACGAAATACAGCGACATATAAGGAGGTCCTGTATATATGAGTGATGAAGCATAGATAATGTGTAACGGTGACATAAAAGGTAGATTCCACTTCATTCCCCCGAGCTGCCATTTAGGGAAGGCCACAGTTTTGGGAAATCCTAGAGGGCCCTGCATTCTCAAGGACCCCCACCCACCGCCTCTCAGACTCCCATTTCCCAGTGTGCCATTTCTGTATGACTCCGTGCCTGCCCAGTTGTGAACCCTAGCCTCTGCTTTTAAGCATCACAGAACCTACTGACACAAAGCATTCACGAGTGTAGTGAATGTTAATGAAGCTTCAGGGTCACAGTCAGGAAGGTTTCCGACAGCTTGCTGGTTCTCCTCTTCCCAGTTTTACGTCTTCCTGTTTTCTCCTTACCTCCACTTTCTGTTTCATGAAAGGAAATTTTACTCAAATACTGGCTCTTGGGTTTTATCCTCTACCTGAAAAAGATATTATTATTATCATAAAAAATAGTTTCCTATTTTCCTAAGAATTCTGGTGCCAGTTAAGATTAACTAAACTTTCTTCCATCTTGTTTTGTTGTCAAGATCAGGGGCAGGGAGATGACTTAGAACATTGTCTATTCATCATTCATTTACTCAACAAACATGACTGACTCACAAGTAGGTACTAGGAATATAACAGTAAACAAGAGACAAAGTCCCTGTTTGTATGGAGCTTGTGTTCTGAGGGGTGAGAGTGGAGACAGATGATAAATAAAAATACAATGTAATGTCAGACAGTGATAAGTACTGTGAAGAAAAATAAAGCAGAATAAGGGGCCCGAGAGTGACAAGGGCGTTATCTTCCAGTGGTCAAGGCAGTCTTTGCTTAACACGTTGAACATATGTGTTAAATACATACACTGAATAGATAAAAACTCTTAATGTAACTGTCTAGTTTAGCTTCATGGCTTTGAAGATGTGATTTAATTTTTTTTTCAAAAATATGTTCATGTTTTGTGTTGCAAATGCCATATTCAAAATTAATACTTGTTCTGCTGTCCCTTTGTGACTTGCTCATTCACAGAAGACTTGGTGGTGTACCCAGAGGAAATATGTGGGGGTGCCCTGTCCTTCCTACAGAAAAGTAAATCAACTACTTCAAATGAGTGGCTGTGTGCTCGGCATAGACTTAGACTCTTGGACAACGCACACAAAAATATATATATATCAAGGTTTTTATCACGGAGAGGTTCAGAGTTTTGGGAAAAGCAAGATTTACTCACAAGAAGCAATTAGAAGACAATACAAAGCAAATACCTAAGGGAGCCAGGAAGTGGTCCCTTTTCAGTCTCAGGAAACCCCTTCACCTCACAATAACCTTAGCATTTGCTTTTCTCATTACAGAGCCCTAAAGCAAACAGGAACTGAGGCAAAGAGATTTAAATGAGAAGAGTAACTTAGTAATAATGCTTGTAGTACAGAGCTTCTCCTGTATGTTGTCTCAAGGTACTACAAGACCTTGAAAAACAATACTTGAAGGAAGTGGGCAGGGATTCCACTGTTTTTTCTGACCTGACTGATGCTTGGGGAGGCACAGTGCTGGGGACAGAGCTGTGAGATGAGCAGATTTATTTGGCACTCTCTTCCTTCCTCCACTAGACAGACCATCTCCAGCTGCCTCCTCCGTTTCCCCTCTCCCTTCCTGGGCACCCTGCTGCTGGTAATGGAATCTTAAATCTTCCTCTGTGAAGGGAATTCTAGAGATTCCCCGCTCGCCAGTTCCAGAGTTTAATAGGGCTTATTTTTAGTTAGTTGAGGTCTATTTTGTGAATTTGTTCCTTGACCTATGATGATGAATAAACATTAAGAAGCCATACAATTTGATTCTCTGTTTCAACAAACAAACAAAAACCAAGGACAACAACAAAATCTTCTTACCCTGTCTTAAAAGGAAGTTATAATAAATTGAAAGTTGTAAAGAAGGAAATTCCAAGGCCATTTTGGTAACCAAGTCTTGTATTTGTCAGGAAATTCTTCTTCATAGATAATTTAAATCCTTGTTGTAGGAATATAAAACCATTTCCTCTCATTCGGTTCTGTTTTTTGAGTTAATGAACAGCCACATAATGGATTTCTATAAATTACCTATTAATCATACTTATGTGGTTTCTGAATACTGATGTTACAATTTGGATCCTTGATAAAATTGAGGCTGTATCGCTATAGAACCCACTGGTAAAAATGTTTTTTCTCAAAAATATTTAGGCAATGCAGCATGTTTTAGTAATAAAATATTTTTGTAGGTGAATGGTGGTAGCAAGAAATACTTGCCTGATGGCTTAACACTTAGAAAGTGCTTGAACTATCTTGAATTATCTCTGAATGCTAAAAATGTGTGATTCCAAATTCCTATCCCTTTGGGCTCACATTTGTTGACTTCAAAGACCTGTTGTCTTAGTTGAAGATGTGGCTCTGTTCCAATTGAAAAAATAAATAAGTACTGAGTGAGCCCAAAATCCAAGTAACAAGAATAAGTGACAAGAGCAGAGGGAGGAAGTGTTTGGCTAGTTGTCCTCATGAGCTTTATTGCTTTATTAAAACATATTTGGAGTATCTCTAAAAAATTTTAGGCTGTTGCATAGACAGTCATAATATCAAGCCTGATTAATGGCAAACATGCTGGAATGTATTATAATGCAAAAGGGACTTTGTGTCTTCAGGCCTTACTTTCCTCATTTGTAAAAACTTGTCTACTTGATTTCTAAAGACTTTTCTAGTGATAACATTTTACAATTTAATGAACGCTTTAATACATTTTTGCAGAGTAATTTTGCTAGCATTGTCTCAGATTCTCGGCTTCAAAAACAATAAAGGCAAACAAACAAACTCATGGGTCTGGGAGATCCATGGTGAGGGGACTGGTTACTCTGCCCCATGGCCCTGCACTCTCCAGTGGATGGACATTGTTGCTCCTTCCTCCTCTTGGGGTGCGAAGGGGCCTGGGTCAGGCCTGGGGTCTCACTTTGTGGCTTGGAGCCCAGGTCTTGGTTCCACCACCCCCAGCCCTTGGCCCTCAGGGTGAGCTGCATTTGAGATCCAAGAAGCTCCCTCCCTGACCATGAGAGTGGGGTGCATGGGTCACAGGTCCCAACCTCTGACCTCTCCCAGCACTCCCAGCTGCCTTCCCTGCCCAGCTTATACCTTAAATCCAGCATGCAATGCATTCTGAACAGAGGGAGGGGAGGGCCATGGTTGTCCCTCATAGCCCAAGAGACCATAGGCCCTTCTCTCCCTCTGCTCCTTTCATTTAATAAAACCCAGACAAACAAAACAACAGCAAAGAGAGCAGAAAAATGAAATATGAGTAGAAATCAGAAACAAACAAACAACCCAGCATCCTTTGGTCACTGGATCTCACCTTGGCTCATAGCCAAGGTCTCTTGACCAAATGTAGAATTTGGGTGGATTGAGTCAAAAGACCTGAACTTGATTTTCGGCTCTAACACTAACTAGATGACACTGAGCACTCAACCTTGAGGGACTGGGTTTCCTCGTGTGGAACATGAAGGGTTTGACTAGAGGGTCTAATTCAATACAGTAGACATTTATTAATGGTTACCTACATTTAAGACCTTTCAATAAGACATGAGGGGGGAGTCGGGAAGAGGGCAAAGATAAAGATGTGGGGAAACCCTCCAAAGGAAGAAAGACAGGGTTAAGCCTTGTAATAGAAAACAGAATCACAAAGCTCTAGGAGCACAGAGGAGGCACGATGGGCTTTTGAGTTTTCAGGTATTATGAAAGCTGATATTCCCCTGTGGCTGAAGACCCTTTCAATGAAAGGTGTATTTGGTCTGCCTTTTAGACCCTGAAACTAGTGTCTAGAGTTCACTGCAGCCACTACTCTGAAGCACAATCTACTCTGGTGATTAGGCATGTCCATCTCTCACTGCTAATTGTACTCCTCTGCAGGGTGTAGGAGAAATGAAAACTCGGGAAGATGGAGTTTTTCCAGTTCAGGGATTGACCTTTAAAAGAATCAGGGCAGAGAGAGGTTAATGAAGCCAGTTGAGGAAACTGGTGTAAATCTCCCCGACGTAAGATTGAACTAATTTAGTTTAAATGGAAGGAAGCCCAATCTAAATTAGAGAAAAATATAATCTGAACTATAGGATTTTTTTAAAAAAGAAATGCAATTATATTATTGTCAAGTATGTGTGGTAAGTTGAACTAATTGCTAGAAAAGCATTTCTAAGTTTAAGGGCTATTAGATTCTTCTTTTTAATGAATAGATAAATTCTGATTCATCAGGACTACATGCGTATAATTTATGTGTTAACATGTTTAAAAATAAAGTGACCAATCAAGCTCTTTAAATTTTGTTCATGCTGCTCATTTTTTTAATGACCTCTCCCCCACCATCTTATGTGAACAGTTCAGAAGTCAACCTGAGTCCCATATACTTTTAGTTTTCGGAATTTTACGAATCAGTAGGGTCTGAGCAAATGCTGTCTCACTTTGGTTTCTGTTTACTAGAAACTGTGCAATTTTATTACAATCAGATCTGAAACTGTTATCTCCAAAAAGTTGTTGCTAAAAGAGATATCACAGAGGGAGGCCAGCTGGCTGCTTCAGGCTGTCATATGCCATGGCATAGCGAAGGGCGTGACTGACGAGCTTCTGGAAGCTCTTCTTGGGCACAAAAACATTGACAGACACTGGGAAGAGGGAAGTAAAACAAAATAGTAAGGAGAGCTCCTCACAGAGTCTGCTCAAGCTTGGCTATTAGTCAGGAAAGGAGGAGGTCACATCCAGGCAAGGGCTAAGGAGAAGCCGAAATGAAAAGTTTTAAAAGCATCCCGGAAGGGGAAGCTGTGTGGATGAAGATCAGCTGGGAGCAAAGAGCAACTGGGTGGTTTTCCCTCAGAGAGTCTGAACATGTGGGAGACACCAGAACCCAGCCAGCCGGGGGGCAGCTGTGGGAGCTTATCACAGTGGTATGAAAATGGTAGGACCTGTCGTGAGGTAAAGCTTCCACTCTGCCCACTGGAGTCATGTAGTCTAAAATATCCACTTCTCCAGTTCCTAGGTCCAGAAATTGAGTTTTATCCGCTCACTCTTAGATGATAAGTTGTGGGGGAAAGGGACTCATCATTCAAATGCACAAGACAGTGATTTATGAGGCATGTGTCTTAATGACTAAAGAGAGAGCTCCCTCAGTCATTTCCTTTATCCTGGCTCACTTTTGTGGAGGTAGCACCCCTTCAGGTACAAAATTCCGTAACAGATGTTAGCTCAGTGATGCTGAAACATAGCAAAGGGAGATAGATATCCCAACAAATATTTTATTGAGGTAAGATTAACGTCTGTACTGCCTTTTCACATTTCAAGCATATTTCTGTCTGCCCTCCAATGACTGATCAGGAGGGTGTTTTCTCAAATCTGTAGTAAAATGGAGAAAAAAGAGGAAGTGTAATTGATCTACCAAAAACCAAATATATTTAACTTAAAAGAATGTACTTTATTCTGTGGTTATGCCCTAGTTGTTTTTAATGTCAAAAATTTTGATTTTAGGGGCACCTAGGTTTCTCAATAGGTTAAGCATTTGACTCTTGATTTTGGCTCAGGTCATGATCTCAGGGTTTTGAGATTGAGCCCCAGGTCGGGCTCTGCCCTGGGCGTGGAGCCTGCTTAAGATTCTCTCTCTCCCTCTGCCCCTCCTCCCCTACCCTCTTTAAAAAATAAAATAAAATAAAATAACATAACATAAAATAAAATGAAATAAAATAAAAATTTTAAAAGTTGATTTTAGGGAATTATAATGCTATCTTTATTTATATGTGTATATATATTTTTTCAATTAGGCAAAGGAAAATATTGGCAACCCTCTGATGGTTCCCTATTTTTCCTTTTTTGGAGGGTGATTTATGGTCCATGAAATCCCAAAGTCTGAGAATGATTGGTTTAGAAAACTGAAATAAGATCTGTATACCAGTGGCTTTTTAAACTTTTGATCAAGATGCACAGAGAGAAACACATTGTTACATGCAACTCACACCTACATAAATATGTATATATAAATATTTACAATAGAAATAAAAGTTTCACAAAACAATAATTAACTTTACCTCATGCAATACACTCGGGTCTATTCTATCTTGATTAAAACGTCAGTTGATATTCAACAATTCAATTTTACAGCCCACAATTTGAAAAACACTGCTCTAGACTCAGAGCCCTCTCGTCCAGGATGAAGCTGAATCAACACTGACAGGTGTTTCCTTTCTGGATCTCCTTTTCCAGATTCCACTCAGATCACATCCCTCCTGTTGCACATATGTTGCCCACAAAAAGTTACAATACAATTGATTAAATAAGAACTTTCTTCATGTTAGCTTTATCCTTGTCCTCAGGATATTCTCTTGCCACCTTGCTGAGATTGAGAGAGAGTCTCTATTTTTCTTGGATTGAGAGGTCACGTTGGTCTTCTTGTCACAACACAGAAAGTCCCCTGGTCTTATTAGCCCCACATTCACAAAATACATCTTACAATGGGTTATGCTGCAGACTAACAATTCACATTTGTTTTAGCAGCTTCTATTCACCTCAACTGCACAGCATGACATTTCTGTTACAACTCAAATTCAAGCTTTGGGGAGGACAGGAGGGGTTACCTTACTCCAGCCCTAAAACACGGACCAAGGGATAGAAGAGAGTCCAGAAGAAAGGAAAAAAGCAACTCATGCTAATTAAAGAAATGAGCAACGAAAAGTAAGTTAAAATTTCCAGCTATAATTAGTTTGGCTAGGTACATCTGCCAACTCTGTTTTGTCATTATTCGCTTGTTTTGGCCCATAGCTGGTGCTGGTGCAGTGGTGTTGTAAGGTGTTCTGAGTGGAGCTGTGAGGCCTGACTGGCTGGCATCCGACCCACCCTCTGCCCTTTCCCATCATAGGCAGGTACTATTGATGTCCCATTTTAGGCTGTGGGGACTGAGTCCCAGAGATGTTAGGTGACCTTGGACAAATTTCTTAACCCTCTGAGATGCAGCTATTAAATGAGAAACACTAAGAATATCTACTTTGTAGGGTTGCTATGATGATTAACTGAGTTTATATATGGATGTGCTTGGCCTGGCGTGTGGTAAGCACTTAATGCATTTTAGTCATTGTGGCGTAATGGCACAGCTAGTGATGTACAGGCTGGGTTTTAGAGCCGGTCATATGGATTCAAGTCCCAGCCTCTCACTTACTAGTTGTAGAATATTGACAAAAGTACTTAATCTTTCTAGGCCTCAATTTCCTCATTAAAAAATTGTGATGATGATGATGATAATAATAATAATAATAATTACTTAAATAAAATTTGATAATATTAGTCAATGTTTCATGGATTTGATGACATCACACCATCCCTATTACATAGAACACAGATAAATACCAGCCAGCTAGCCAAAATTACCAATGTGTCCCCATTTTGTATTTGTTCATTTAATATAGTCTCTATATTAATTCAGATTTTGACTTAATCATCAGAGTCTCAGATAAAACAATTTAATAGCTCTTTATCTTTCTACTATAAAGGAACAGCATTGTTTTCCCAAAGAATCAAACAAACATGAAACTTTAAACAAAGTTGAATTCACTCCAATAACTGTCCTTTTTTGAATTTCCATTATGTGCTAAGTACGGTGTCTTAAAACACAAATTTCTGCCTGGCAAAGGTTAAAGAAGAGCCAAATTTAAAAGGCTACTATAATTAGAACTTTTGGTAATGACACTTAAACAGATTAATGTCTGATAGTACCCATTCTAACAAAGCATATATATTTTTAGATTTTATTTATTTGAGAGAGAGAGAGAGAGAGAGAGAGAGCGCACGAGCGGGGGGGGGGGGCGGGGGGAGGGTCAGAGGGAGAGGGAGAAGCAGACTCCCCGCTGAGCAGGGAGCCCAATGTGGGGCTAGATCCCAGGACTCCGGGATCATGACCTGAGCTGAGGGCAGGTGCTCAACTGACTGAGCCACCCAGGTGCCCCCCGAAGCATATTTTTAAGGCAGATATAGATTTATATTAAGTTAAACATCCGTTGAATGAACGGGCTTGTGTAGTGTCTCCCTGTGGCTCTTGGAGTTAATCCTGTAATGATATGGCTAGCAGGGCTAAGGGCCTTCTTCCTGACTGCTATCTCTGCACGGAATATCCTTCCAGCTCATTCTCACATGGCTCGCTTTTTTCCCCGTTGTTTGAGGAGGCCTCTCTGACTGTTTCTACCTAATGTGAGTCTCGTCCTCAGCTTCTCTCCTCTACCACCTTTTGTTTTCATTGCACTTATCACTAGTTGAAATAATACTGTTTATTTGTGAGCTGCCTATTGCCCATCTCCCCCTTAGATCTAAAGCTCCACGAGAGCAGGGACCTTGTCTATGTTATTCACTGTATTATTTTCCTATTTAAATTTAGCAGCCTGAAATAACACACATTTATTAATTATCTCGGTTTCTGTGGGTCCAGAGTCTGTGTGTGGACCAGCTGGATCCTCTGCTCAGGGCTTCACCAGGCTTGGCCAAGCTGCAAGCTCATCTGAGACTCAGAGTCGTCTTTCAAGCTTATTCAGGTTGCTGGCAGAATTCTGTTTCTTGGGATTGTGGGATCTAAGTCCCCCTTTTTTTGCTGACTGTCATCTGGTGCGATGTTCTTAGCTTCCAGAGGTTGCCCAGAGTTCTAGCCATGAGACTTTCCCACAACATGGTAATTTATTTCTTCAAGGTCAGCAGGAGAGTCTCTGAACTCTAGATCTTCGTTTATGAGCCCACCTGAACAGGTCAGGCCCACCCAGGATAATCTTTGGGTTAATTCAGAATCAATGGATCTAGGGACCTTAACAACATCTTCAAAATCTCTTCACCTTTGCCACATAATGTGACTTAATCAGAGGAGTGAAATCTCATCATATTCCCATGTGCTGCCCACACTCAAGGGGAGGGGATTATACTGTGCAGGTACACCAGGGACGGGAATCCTGGAAGCCAGTTTATAATTCTGCCTACCACACTGCTGTAGTTTCAAGGCTTAGAAGAGCATCTGACACTTAGTAGTTTTGTTTTGTTTTTGAGAAGGAGAGAACATGAGTGTGCATGCCAGTGTGGGGGTTGGGAGGGACAGAGGGAGAGGGAGAGCGAGAATCTTAAGCAGGTTCCATGCCCAGTGTGGAGCCCAATACGGGGGCTGTATCTCACAACCCTGAGATCATGACCTGAGCCCAAGCCAAAAGTCAAACACTTAACCGACTGAGCCACCCAGGCGCCCCACTTAGTAGGTATTTAACATGAACTTGTGAATGAATGAATAAATAAGTGCCAACAAAACAAGTAAGTCATTGAGAAGGGAAAATAAACTATTGGCTATATGTTTAGAATCCTATATTGAATTCAAGACAATCATGCGATTTGATTTTCCATTTAATTCGTTTTCCTCACTGAGGGGCTTGGGACAATTACACAACGTAAGGGGAAATCAAATGGCGTTTACTGTACTGTATTATATTAGCAAAGTTTCCGTAGTATTATCTTGAATGAATTATTCTGCCCAGCAATCTTATGTAGATGAAATCCTCAAACCTAACGATGCTAGAATGGCCTGGACCCCGAAGCCCCGCATATCGTCAGCAAATTGGGAATAACTGAGATTAGAACTTGGACTTTTGCTGTCTGTTGTCCAACGTTTAATACTGCACTGCTTCCCCAAAATCGGAGAAAAAGAAAGTATTTTCATTCCTAAGAGAAATGATTTAAAATCACGCTCAGAAAAATGTCCTGGGTTTCTCCAAGGTATTATGCTGTGAAATGGCCATCTTACGGAAATGTGGGCAGTCCTGTTACATGAGACATAAGGCGCAAGGAAGGACAAGGCAGGCAGGGGATAAGAGTATTAGGCTGCTCCAGACGCCCTAAGAAAATGCCAGACTGGGGGTTTTAAACAACAGACATTTATTTTCTCATTATTCTGGAGACTAGAAGCCTATGATCAAGGTGCCAGCAAATTCTGTTTCTGGTGAGAGTTTTCTTCTTGATTTGCAGACTGCCACCTTCTTGCTGTGTCTTCATGTGGCCCTTCCTCAGAGTGTGCACTTGGGGAGAGAGGACCAGGAACGCCCTCTCTTCATCTTCTTCTAAGGACACCAAGCCAATCGAGTGACAGCTCCACCCTTATGACCTCATTTAATCCAATTACCTCCCTAACGGCCCCATCTCCAAATACTGTCTCATGGCGGGTGGTTAAGGCTTCAACACATGAATTTTCAGGGGTGAGGTGGGGGGGGAAGAGGGGCAGAATTCTGTCCATAACAGACAGCCCGAGAAGTTATAGGAAACAAAGGGAGCCAGCTCAGCAGTGAGTAAGATCTCAGGTTTCAGATTTGGGTCACCTGCCTTTGAATTCCGACTCTACCTCTTGCCCCCATGAGGGGCAAATCCAATTTTTGTGGAACCTGAAACTTACACATACAATTTTAGAAGCCCTCTTTAAGACAAAATACAAAATTAGGCCCAGAGTCTTGGAAGGGGCCTGTGCGAATAAGGGGCTCTGAAGCTTACACTTCATTCATTTTGCAGCAAATTCACTTCTGCTTTCCATGCAGCTAAGCAAATTATCAAACCTCTCTCTGAGCCTCGCATTCCTCCAATGTAAATGTAGATAATAATTATTATATTTAAATCATAGGGATGTCGAGAAGATTAAATTAAACTGTAGCTAATAAGCTTTCCTTGTTGGCTATTATTCCTGTCACCTTGATTATTATTGTCACCATCGTCATCGGCATCTGGGCCCCTCATTTCACAGGTGAGGAAATAGACAAAACCCAGGAGAGGTCTTGCCCGACATCACACAACCCGGTAGCTGGGAGCCAGGGCCTGAGTAATTCCTCCTGACTCTCGGTCTCTGCTCTTCCCATGGCTCTACGGAGGTGGCCTTTTGTGTGGCTCCTTCCCCAGCGTTCATATCCCTAAAGAGGATATTGGCACAATCATAATCTTCGTCCCCAGTATCTCCTCTATGGCTGTTACAGAACGGAAGAAGTCTAAACGGCAGATATGACTTTGGTTGAATTGAAGCTTTATTTTCAGTTTTATATACATCTAATGGGGTAAAGTTTTAGGAAGTAGAAAGCTATATTCATTAAATCCAAATTTTTGTTATTTTTTATTGGAGGCTACGTTTCCATCGCTGTGTGGGATGAAATAATGACTTAGAAACAAAGATGTTTCTATGTAATCTCATTTGGGAGTGACTCCTGAGTTCCCACATGTGCAGATTTTGTTAGGGACATTAGATTTTCCTGGGAAAGGTCTGAGAAGTCAGTCCCAAGGGCTGTGACCTGCCCCTTGGAAACATGTACTGGATGACAGGACTTGGCTCTGCTCCCTTCCTCTTAACGACCCCACATATGTGAGAATCTTTCCATGTTATCCTGACTCTGATAGAACTCTGGGCCTCAGAGCTGCTTTTAACACTATTTTATTTTATTTTATTTTATTTTACTTGTTTTTAACATGTAAAATACAGATAATGTTGATTCCAATGTACTTGATTTTTTCCCCCCTCCACACATATTCTGGCTTGCTCCTCAGGGCTGGGCAGTCTAAGAATGATTGTTATTAATTCTAAAGATGCTGGTTGTTAAAATTACTACATTTAAAGGATAAGCAACATTTGACTCATGGCTCTAAATCTTTGTCCTCTGTGACTGACCGGAAAAAAATACAATAACAAAATCCTACGGTAAATATTTTTCTCATTTCTCTCATTTTCAAATTGGCATAATTATAGAATTTTTGTGAAACCATCAAAACAAACTATGTAGGAATTTAGTGGAATCTATGTGTATAGGACATGGACTAGCATGGATTTTCTGGCTCTGGTCCTGGCTGCAGTAAGCATGAGTGTTATGTAACCTGTAGTTCTTATTTATGTACAAATAGCAAATAAGGTTTTGGAAGTGCCTAGAGGAAAAAAATGTCACTTATTTATAAGGAGGTTTTGGATATCTTATGGTTTTTAGGATTATCATTATTAATATATCTATTAGAAATAATGTTGCTAATGTTATGTGACTAGCAAACCAATGCTAATTTGTGTTGGTAGGATCTTGATGAAGACACCCGGTCCATCTACCAGATCTGCTATTTGTTCAACAGCCAAGAGTATGTAGGAACAGAGAACAATTAGGAGAACTGCAGTGACAACCAAGCACATCTGCCAAGGAACCACTCCCCTTCTCCATCCTTCAAGGTAGGCAATGGAGAGCTGGTGGCCGCTTCCTCTGGGCACCGCACCTTGCCCACCACCCACCTGCAGGCCCTCTGTTTCACTGCTGTCCAGTGGCCACACCTTCATCCTTCATTGTCAGTCTCACGTCCCTGTCTGCACTTGGTCCTCAGGATCCTGGGTCCTTGTTTCCTGTTGGACTCTCTTTTTTGGCCACACTCTCTTTAGCAGAGATTCTCGCTGACAACAGGGCCCAATTTACTGCCCTATTCTTTGTTTCAACACCTTGTAATACCTTGAGTTAGAAGAGTTATTAAGATGTTAAATTATTTTTTTTTAAGATTTACTTATTTATTTGAGAGAGAGAAGGAGCAAGTGAGTGGGGATGGGGGAGGAGAGGCAGAGGAAGAGAGAGGACATTGAGCATCCCCACTGAGTATGGAGCCTGATGTGGGTCTCGATCCCAGGACCCTGATATCATGACCTGAGCTGAAACCAAGAGTCAGAAATTTAACTGACTGAGCCACCCAGGGCCCCAAGATACTAAATTCTTACAGAATAAGAGATCACCTGATCATGAGGACTGCCAGTCTTTTCTTTGTAAACTCCTTTTGTGTAATATAGAAAGACGTGAAGAATGATTTCTTGGTTATTAAAACATGAAAACAATTTTTAAAAATATCTACATGGATCCAGATATTATCTTCTTTTTTTTTTTTTTTAAAGATTTTATTTATTTATTTGAGAGACAGAGAATGAGAGATAGAGAGCATGAGAGGGAAGAGGGTCAGAGGGAGAAGCAGACTCCCTGCTGAGCAGGGAGCCCGATGCGGGACTCGATCCCGGGACTCCAGGATCATGACCTGAGCCGAAGGCAGTCGCTTAACCAACTGAGCCACCCAGGCGCCCCAGATATTATCTTCTACCAATGCTCCTCATTTGATGCCTATCCCCACATTAGTCAAAATGCTGGTATTTGCCAGCATGAGACAATTTACTTCTTAATATTTATGAGCAGAGTACAGGGGCCAGGAACTATATTTTTTCAAACTTGAACTTAGAAGAGTCATTCTTACTCATGTCATTTATTCAACAAATATGTGCCAGGTGCTTGGGCTAAATCAGTCAACAAGACAGACAATAAATAAATAAATAAATAAATAAATAAATAAATAAATAAATAAATAAATAAAAGAAATCCGGGTCCTCATGGGGCTTATTTTCCAGTTAACATATTTATATAAAAATGCAGGTGGATTTCTATACTTGTTTGCATCTTACAGATATGTCTGCCTTTTGCCTTTGGGATGCAGCGGTTTGTGTTGGGTAGGAAATGGTGTACCTCCCAACAAAGTGACAGTTATATCACAGGCTGACTTTTCAAACAGGATGGGCTTTGGCAGACTCCTCTTGAAATATGTGTGCAAGATACCTTTCCGTGCTTCTCCAGAAAACCAGTGTGACACACCTTCCATTTTGAGCAGGGCTGTGCCATAGGTTGTGAGGTACTATAATACCGACTCAGGTTTGTATAAGCAACGTGTTGTCAGCCTAGCCAGAGCCACCATGCAGTTTTTATTTCTTTTTCTGTTGATACTACAGAGTTCAAAACAGCTAAACAAAACATGGTTCATTGTTACATTTCCAAAACTTGTAACTACTATTTTACTATTTTCAGTGGTAAAAACAAGTTTAGGAGTAGGCTTTAGATAAAGCACGGAGAATTGTCATTGCTTAGGAGATTTGGAAATTTGGAAACTCAATAATTATGCTTGGATTAAAAGAAGACCATTAATACACACAGGACATGGATCAGCATGGAGTGTGTGTGTGTGTGTGTATGTGTGTGTGTGTGTGTGTGTGTGTATCTTAGGGAATAGAGCAAATGCGAGTTGACAGTTGGAAAAATGTAGGGTATCCTCTGGCTCCAGAATGACTAATTTCTCAGATGCTTCATAAATGCACAAAGATGCTCCTGGGACTGGATTTTTAAATCTCTGAATAAGCTTAAACAGTTGTAAAATCACATAGAGACAGTTTACAATTGACTGCAAATCAAAGGAAGCTCCTATATGTTGTTTGTTCTAGCAGGCATGGGGAATGTGTTGAACTTGTGAAATGTGCTTTTGATAACCCATTAACAAAATCTGCCTTCAGTTACAACCTCCCACCTTCCAAAGCCTCATTTCCCCTTCTTACCCCCATATTAGAGATTGTCAAAATCCTCAGCGCCAGGAACATCCAGGAGGTGGTTTTCGATATAGGCTGTGATGGCTCATTGAGAGCACCTGGGCTATATTCCTGGTTAGCTCCTTTACATCCCTAGTCCTGACATCAGAACTGATTTCTGTCAGCTCTAATGTGCCTGAAAAATATCTTTCAAGGCAGTTTCCTCTTCTAACACATCCCAGGGGAATTTCCCCTAGGGGGTGTGAGGCAACATTAGATTGTGACTGTGATAAAATATTCCCATGTTGGAAGAGTTTCGTATGACAAGCAGCACATTACATCTGTTGTTTTCCTTATATAGGGTATATTTCACACTGAATGATACTGGAACACAACCCAGGACTCTGTCTTAACTCCCCTGCAGTCTTGTACTTCCTCCTCCTCAATGACAGCAGATCCTGAAACACTCAGTGACATATGGTAGCCTATCTGGGAAGTGCGCTGAACGGAGCACATTTGCTTTCTGACTCTGGAGTATTGTGTTTCATTTTGGGCATCATATTTTTTAAAGGGGTATTGACACTGGAACTCAGCCACCAGAAATATTTTTTGGAACAAGGTAGGAGAAAAAAAATAATTACGTTCATGTGTACATCACCAGTAACTGCACAGAAGAGGCCTCCAAGAATGGTGAAGTCAGCAAAGTGCTATGAGGAGCTGTTGAAAGAATTGGAGGTGTTCAGCCTGGATGGAGCAATTGTTCATTTATTTATTTGGCGGGGGTGGGGGGTAGTGGGCATGATTCAGATGTTTGAAAGGCAAATCATTTTTTCTTTTCCATGTAGTTCCAGTTGGCAGACCTAGAGTCGATATGTGGGCTTCATGGGTAAATAGATTGTTGTTCTATATAAGGAAGACCATTCTGCTTATTAGAGTTGTAAAATGATGGAATATATATGTGCAAGCAAAAGCTACAAGAGCTTGTAAAGAGAATTTCTTCACTGAATATGTGGTTAGGTCAGACCTATGAAGATTCCTTCCAATTCAAACATTCTGTAGTATTCAGAATTAGAAGTTTCTTGTTCAATTTTCATTTTGACAGAGGATTGATAAAGGCTTGAAAGGCTTCTTTTTTTTCCTTCCTATATCCCTTAATAGGATAAGATAATTAAGCCAACTAAGCCATTCCATGGCTTTAATAAAGTTGGTTTTACATCCTTTTTTTTTTTTTTGAGTTATTTTCTTTTTTGGAGTACATAATCCTATATTAAGGACAACATAGTATCAGCTAAGTATCCTCATTATAGCCTGCACAACCTCTGAAGATTTTAACTGAGCTTTGTTGTCTTGTGACTTCCCTGCTTGGAGAGCTAACCTATGGATTTTGCCCATTGAGTATTCACTCCCATTTCCTCTGATTTTCCACCTCCCCACTGCATGTAGTCTTGGTGTTTCCTTCAATCAAAGATCATTTGCTTTTCCAGGCAAAGGGGCGGGGACTGACCCACAGTTGGCCAAGCAGACTCTGTCCTGGGAATTTGAATGTTGAGAACTAGGGTCCAAGGACCGAGAACAGTTGGAGCTGATTGTTTCACTACGGTGCACTGTGAAGGGAAAGTCTTTTAGTTCCTTTTGCCTACATCCACATGCAGATGGCAAGTTGATCTCACAAGTTGCGTATGTTTATTATGTAGCCATATTGCTTGATCGTTAAATGAGAAACTTATATCAAGATTTGGAGTGTGACCTTGTATGTTTTCAATGAGAAGAGAAAATGATAAAAATGTAGTGTGTACAATTAAGTATTTCTGGGGGAGAGATTTCCATGGGCTCACTTAATTAGAGGCCTTAGGGTGTGAGAATTCCTGCTTCCTGAAGTGCTGGAAAGTTAAGGTCAAATGCTGGATGTGTTTCAAGTTCTGAGACAATACCAGCCGATTTCAAAGCTGGTGTTTGTGTGTGCGTGCATATGTGTGTGTACAGAACTGGGGAGGAAAGGCAGCTTCTAAAACTTTGCTTTGAAGGATGCCAAAACACTGAGCCACATATTTGTATGGGAAAGATCTGTGTGTTTGGATGAAACCTGTCTTGTTCATAAACACAAAGCACAGAGAGGCCTCACTGCTCTTGCCCTGCTTTTGAACTTTTGTTCGCATTAAGCAATTTCCCTCACCTTGGCTGTTGAACTTCCCTTGTAGTGAAACTCACAAGTACAGTGAGTTGGCAAGACAATGATGGAAAGAAAGGGTGTGTTGGACTAGATTGCATTTTTCCTGAACACTCTGAAATATCAGGATGTATGGAACATGAGTCATCACTTTCAGTTGGAAACTTTTATGACCTTTACAGAGTAGGTCAAATTCCTCCCAAGCTGTGCTTCTTCACACCCCAGTGCGTGACAGTAAAAGGGCAAATCCGAGGGAGGCAAAAGCATATTCATATTTTTTTTTGCAATCTGTTACACATTATTGTTTTTTGACACACTTTGCTTCACATGACAGTACTAATGGTGGGAACTAAAGTCAAGAGTGATGAGAGACTTGCCTGGTCTGCCTTGCATGACTATTCAAACTCAGGTGGGGTAAACCCAGAGCCTGCTAGAATGAGCATGGTAGAGAAGGGGAGGGAGGTCTTGCTGAGGATTTGGAAAAATACTTGTTATAGGAGAGGCCCCTGAGGGAAGAAGGCCACCTTCTAAACTGTGATTCCTAGTCACTTAACAAACCTGGACTTGATTTGACAGACCAGAACAAAACGGGAAGATGTACTACAACATTGCTCCGGCCAAGGACCATTTTGTGGAGGGCCACACAATCCTACAACTCTGCCAAACCGGAGGGCATCATGGTTTGACCACTGATGTCAATAGGGAAGAATCTTAATTATCAAGAAATGTTGATGCTGCATACACTATGCTCTTAAGAATCTAGGAACTGGGGTGTGGCCTAAGGGAGCCAGCTGGGAAAATTCACTGAGAAATTAAGTCTGAATAAAAGAACTTGGCCAGGGAAAAACCCAACTGTGTCAGCTCCCTTGTTTTAATTCTATAGGAATACTTCATCTTTTAAAAAATCATTTAGAAATGCAGAAATCTACATGGTGAATTTTTCTTATTTAAAACATACCTTTAGGGCTTCTGATCATTTTTTATTTTAACAAATTTTAACGAGAATCTTTCCAAAATGACTTATACACTTTTTGCTTTCTTAAAAGATTTAGTTAAGATAACGTAACATTTTCATTTTTTTTCTGTTTACTGTCAGATGCTTGCCTGTCACTTCTCGTGTCTGCCATTCTGCCTCTGATAGACATTCTCCCCATGTATAATTTGCTGCTTGTAAATGGCAATGGCTACAAATTCAGCATGAATAAGCTTAGAAATCTTGGTGATATATGCACTTAAGTCAAGTGCATTAATTTTAGTGAAATGAGTTTGGCGACGTGCATTTAGTTTCTTGGAGACCTTTAAAGACGTTTCTCAGAGGACTTTTTTGGTCCATCTTTGTTTCTCAGCTGTGTCTTAGACATTTCAAATTACCAGATGAGTGAACTCAGATAAGCAAGGAGTCATCAGACTGACTGCTCTTCAAAGGTTAGAAAAAGAATCAAATCTATCTGTCGTCCAATTGGGATTTGGAGTCAGCTGCAGAGTAGGTGGCAAAGTCATTTAAATTCAATAGCTTAATCGCAATTCCCATGCTGACTTTGAGTGAATGCAGAGGAGTTTTTCATAGAGAAGATGCTGTGTCAGCATAAGGAGGCGCAGTGGACAGCTCCTGAAGATGCTACATGCTGGGGGCAGGCTGGAAGTGCAGTGTTTGGATGCAATAGACAAAATGGGAGGAAGTCTTCCATAGTGTGGCTGAGGGACTCTGTGACCATGACAGGGAGGTAGCAATCTGGGGTTTTTAATTGAGCCATCTGTAAAACTGTGGGTGACCTGTGGTTTGGAGCTGTATTTATCAAGAACTCAAATGCGCCATAAGACTTAGAGCATCTTGAAGTGGGGAAGAAGAGCCACCCCCCCACCATTTCATTTTAGAATAAGGAACCTAAGCTGAAGAGAACAAGGTCTGTGCCTTAGGATGAACTAGCACAAGAACCCAGAGTCTGTGACTCCAAAGCCAGTGATATTTTTTCTTATATGATGATTGTTTTAAATGTAAAATGTTGTGAATGCAATCAAAGGTTTTCCACTAGAAACAAACCTATTCTAGTTTCTGGATATAAAAATCTTGATGTTTAGATTAGGTGATTTTTCACACTGAAGCAAAAAAAAAAAAAAGACAATTGATTATCTATTGTATGATGGCAAAATGATTCAGAAAAGTTGTTTTTATCTATTTTTATCTATCAGTAGATGGCAGGAGATACCATCAAATCAAGATTAAAAAGAGGAAGCAAATGATAGAATTCAGTTACTGTTCCTTGTATTACCTGGAAAAATTGGTATCCAGGGTAGTGAGTGTGCTGATATGTTGGTACCTGGGGAGAGAGTATTTTTGAATATGGATTTGAGTTCAATTATTAGTTTCCTGATTAATCTGGCATGATTATAGTTGGTTTAAAACAATAGTCAAATGTTGGAACTCAATTTACTCTCTTTTGAAGAGACACCTGGAGAAATGATTCATCACTCATGTTGCTAAGATTAATTGGGCATTATAATTGTGTTAAGTGGATTCACACACCATGTAAGAATCCAGGAGCTTTTCCTATTTTCTTTTACTTTTTTTTTTCCCTTTCAAGCAGAGATGAGAGAAAATAGAGCTAGCTCTAGTTTTAGTGTGGGTTAGGGAAATCCAGCATCATAACTGGCTTTATCCAAGGTTATGCAGATAGAGACTACAGTTAAAAGAGTATTAACTAAACACAAGGATGTTTTCCACATGTTTAATAGACTCCTCTGGTCCCACAAGCTAACGATTTTTCTATTCAAAAAGAGGTCATTTTCATCAAGATTAAATTTGATTTTACTTGTTAGTTTTTCTGAAGTGCAGAATTCTCTTAGAAGCTGTGGTCCCAAGTTTCCCTTATTTGAAGATTACAGAAAGGGGAAAAGCCTGTGGAATTTTCAAGGATTGAAATTTTCAGTCTTCAAGTGTTTTGCTCCTTTTTTAATCCACTTGTCACCACTTCACAATGCTGTGACTCTTCTCTATGATACAAACATTTGAATCAGCTACTTTATTTCTCTTTAACTCTTTCATCATTTGATTCTTATTTCTTGGAGAGTTTTTAATAAAAAGCTCAATCCATTTATTGATTTTTTTTTCTCTCTTAGACAACAATTTAACTGAAAACAACCCGTAGGTTAGGAAGGCAAACTGCAAGAGCATTTCAGGGGAATCATGTCTACCATCAATCTTGGTTGATGCTGAGCTGGAAATTGTCATGGGTGTGGCCCCCACAGCTCTCTAGGTGGGGCAGTGTGCTGCAGAGAGCACTGAATCTTGGAAAACAAAAATGGAACTGGATTTGCTTTCAAGTCGACCCTGTTACTTTTTCTCATGAATTTCTCCACTGGGAGGAATCTTTCACTCAAAAACACACTGTGTCCTCCTTTTTAAAAAAGTCCAAACTGTGACCAGTGCAAAAATATCCTGTCAAAGACTATAAAAAACCAATCTGTCCAGTCTCTGCGGTATGTCGCCTGAAATTCCCACATTTGTCAATCAATCAGTGTTACTGAACTTGACATTGTGCTGTTGCCCTGTTGGAGATGCTCTTTTGGGTCAGGGTACAGTACCTCTAGGTGTGGGAAAGTAGGTGTGGGGTATGGAGTAGCCTGAACACCCTTTTTACAGTGATTTTGTAATTGATTATATGCTGTAAATCTAATACCCTCTTCTATTGTTCAGTAACACCCCTTTCATACTCCAAAGTGACAATAAATTACATGGTCACCCTATTCACTGGTTGTCTGCTTCTCCTTACTTCCCTTTCAGAAGAGTCTGCTTCTCCTGTTTTGTATGCACCATTATCTACTGAGCTCAACCATTAAGGATGCATGATATATTCTTATCATATTCTCCTCTGCCTGAACCTTGTTTGTAACAAAGAATCTTATAAATTCTGTCATATTATTAAGTTATAAATGATGAATAAAGTATAAGTACTATCTTTATTAATGTATGCTCATTTTAATAGAAAACTTTTAAAACCAAAGAAATACATTTTTAATGAGATAATTGTGAAGATCTGTGAAGAGTCTGAGACGTTACCCTACTTGCAATCTAACATGTTAGCCTGTCAGTTTCATGGATGCTGGCAGAAGATTTGATACACCTGGGTCAGAGACAAAGGACCGTTTATTACTCACAGTGATATTAGGTGCCAGATATTAGTCGCAATTCTCACAGAATGGTGGGAAGAGGGCCAGGTGACACTTGCACATACGGTGGGTTGTGTTACAGGAGGGGAATCTAGAACATAGTGAAGTCAAACCTTTGAAAATGGGCAGTAAGCACGTCTGCTGTTTGCTCTGGATGGAGACACTATGTATTCCATAGCCATTCACTAGACAAACATACTAAGGAAGATAGTTAAGAATAAAGACTTGCTAAAACATGAGAGAGCCACAGATATTTGTCTCCCAACAATAATTGCAGATCAATAAGAGGACTGGGAGAGATCATTTTGGAAACCTGTTTCTGGCAAATTTTTAGTCATGTACTTTGCTTATGCTAGAGTCTGACTTAAATTTTCCAAATCATCCCAGAAAGCTAGTCTTCTTACTTTAAGTGTATTTATATCAATAAATATATAAGTAAGATCTTATTTTCTCCTGATTAAGAGTAACATTTGTGATTATAATCTAATCACCAAAGGGCAATCTCTATTGAAATACCGGCCAGGCACCTGGGTGGCTCAGTCAGTTAAGGGTCTGCTTTCGGCTCAGGTCATGGTCCCAGGGTCCTGGGATCGAGCCCCACATCGGGCTCCCTGCTCGGCGGGAAGCCTGCTTCTCCCTCTGACCTTCTCCCCTTTCATGCTGTTTCTCTCTCTCTCTCTCTCTCTCAAATGAATAAAATCTTTTAAAAAATACTAGGCTTTTCAATGCCTTAATACATAATTATTTTTTATATAAAATTGAGATCGTTTTATGTACAGTGTAGTATCTTGCTAGTTTGGCTCATTTACATATTGAAAGCATTACTTCAAGTCATGAAATGTTCCTTTAAATTATGGATTTAAAAATAATTGCATAATATTTTATGATGGATATACCAACTCCTAAAACTATTTCTTTATTGTCAGAAAATTTGTTACCAAGTACTCTTACATCAAATAATCTGGTTTACAAATGCCTTTTAATGCCTTTAGCTAGATTCCTGTAAGGAGGATTATTGGCCTGAAATGTTTAATTTTTTTCAAAGTCCTTGATATCTACTGCCAAATTGCTTTCAAGAAAAGATTACATCAATTTATACACATGGCACGGTCTCTGAGATCACTTTTCTCCCCACATAGTCCTTACAATTGAATTTTTTAATAAAATCCTTTAAGAAGGCAGTTGAAAACATATTTTTTATTTATTAGTGAGGAGGAAATATTTTCTTTTGTGTTAATTGGTCATTTGTATTTGTTCTTTTATGAATTATTTATTCATGTTCTTTACTCATTATTCTAATAATGTTTTATTATTTTTCTTACTACAGAAAAACTTTCCCAAAACTCTACATGTAACATTTTGTATACTAGAATTTTGTCAGATATTTCCCCAATATATTATTTTTAAGATACTAATGCTAGTTTTAGATATTTGAAACTTAAAAATGATTTATGATTTGTTTCTGTTGCTTAGAAATTCTTGCCTATTTAGGAATTAAATATTTACTCTATATTTTTTCAGGTATTTTATATATTCTTAACATTTTTTACATTTAATTTTTTAAATGTGTATTTCTAAATACAGATGGTCTCCAACTTACAATGGTTCAAGTTACGATTTTTTGACTACGGTGGCATGAAAGTTATTTACATTTAGTAGAAACCATACAAAAAATTTTGAATTTTGATCTTTTCCCAGGCTATCGAAATATGGTAATATACTGTCTTGAGATGCAGGGCAGTGGTGATGAGCTGCAGCTCCCAATCAGCCATGTGATCATGAGGGTCACCAATGGATACATTTACAATCATTCTGTATCCATGCAACAACTCTGTTTTTCCCTTTCTGCACAGTGTTCAATAAATTCAATAAATTACATGAGATATTCAACACTTTATTATAAAAGCTGGCTTTGTGTTAGATGATTTTGCCCAACTATAGGCAATGTAGGTGTTCTGAGCACATTTAAGGTGGGTGAGGCTAAGCTCTCATAGTCGGTAGGTTAGATGTATTAAATGCGTTTTTGACTTATGATGACTTTATGGGGATATAACCCCATTGTAAATTGGGAAGCGTGTACATTTTGATATGCGATATTGGCAAAGAAATTTCCCTCCCTAAATAGCCAGTTTGCCCAACAGTGAATGAGCTATTCCTCACTCAATTATTTGTGGTGCTTTCTTGATCATGTACTAATGTTGTATTTTAGAGTGTCTATAAAGTTAAGTGTTTGACGTGTATCCTTCCCTCTCTTCACAAATGCATTGTTGAATGACAGCCATGCCTTGGATACAGGCTGCATCTTATTGATCTTTTAAGGACTGGCATAAAATATATGAGAAATCTTTTATTTCATCCATTGGTAAGAAGAAATGAAATGACACAATACTTACTATCACTCCAACATACGCTCCAAAATGTCAACAAAAAATATTTTCCCAAGTTTAAGAAAATATTTAAATGGTAAAGGTAAAATATATCATGATTTCTTTCACCAATCTTCAATTTTTAATTTTTTAAGTCCTTGAGAAGTGAAAACTAACGCTACGTTCTTTTAGTGTGAAGTAACCTGTTTTAATATTCAGTTCTTATTCATTTGGAGAAAATTTGCTTCTCAACTGGCACAATGCTTTTTTTTTTTTTGTGATAGTGGTGGAGATACGGAGGATTTCTTTGAGACAGGCAGTAGAGTCATTGGAGGGGAAGAGAGAAATAGGGAAAGATTAAAATTTTTTCCTTTTTTTTTTTCTTTCAGAGCCAGATACAATTAGGCAAGGGCTGGTTTCATGCAAAATCGATGGGGGTGAGTTATTTTGACAGAAATTTGCCAACCTTCACTGATCATGTGGTGCTCCAGATTATAAATATTTTAAGCCAGTATACTGCTGGTAATTTATTAGGCAGTATGAAATAGTAAAAACAATACAAAAGTCTAGAGCTGAAAATACTTGGACTGGTGAAACAGAAGGTCTGTATAATTGTTGGATGCTTGCTTGAGTTTTAACATTATAGGTTAGTGCAAGAGAAGAACATGGTTACTAAGTAGACCTGGGCACTGTCATTTCTTGTAAAATTGTCTTCCTCTGTATTTTCCTACATAGGTTGTGCCTTTTCCCTATGAGAAAAAAAAAAAAACTCAGGAAAACATTTTTTGTTATAAGTCTAGTATGTAGTTTTATTTCGCTTTCATTCAAATCTAAACAACAGATTCACATCTCTAAATTCAGACATTGTTCATGAGTATTAATGTAAAAATTACATTCTTCACAGAATACAGCAACACCAGGGTCCATGAAACTCACTCTCAATGAATTCGAGTTATTATTATTATTATTTTTTCATGCTAGTGGGTCACCAGCTACTGGAGCCTATGT